>NC_072378.2:105455000-106080000 GCF_028885625.2 Pongo pygmaeus | reverse complement strand
ATGTGAGCATTTATATAAGTATGGGGCACTGCATTTCTCTTCCCAAAACTCTCTCTTGGATTGATAGTCTCACTGGGGACTCACCTGAGGGTTCAGACATTGCTGGTTGTCTTCTCCCACTTTGGTCCCCAAAAAGGAATATTTCAACAGATCTACAATTTTGTTCTAGGTCTAAACCCCTGAGAGTGAAGCTGTGGGGCCTGGGGGTGGGAGGGATGGTTGGCCTGAGCCTACAGCCAGGGGGATGGGAGGGTGGGGGAACAGCCTCTCTTGGTGGGGGACCACTGCTGCTGTGAGGACAACCTTCACTGCCTCAGAACCCATTTCAAGGGCTTCTCAGTGACCATGAAATCCTGCCGTGTCCCTGCTAACACCACACACTGTGCATTCTTTTGACTAAGATCTGCGGCCTAGTGCTGTGGCCTAGGTGCCGTGAGATTTCTTTTTTTAACTAGTAAGTTTATGGTGTGGTTACATTTTAAAATTGCAGCTTCAAAATACATCAAAGTTCAAACGCGCATCCACAATGCTACCGTGGCCTGGAGTGGAATCCTGCAGCAGAGCAGCCCCAGGCACGGCCCTTTGTTCCACACTCTCTTACCCCTCCCAGGCAGTTCAGAGCAGCCCCTGGGGCTCCCACAGCTGTGCTGGCACAGTGGGGCCACCGCCCGGCTCACAGGGGCAAGGTGAGGTAGCAGAGCCAGGAAATTTGATTCTTTTCCCTTCTTGTGAGGAGATACTTTATTCCTGAAGAATTCCAGGGTGTGGAGAAAGCAGAGGAAAGACAGCATCCAGGGGTGAAATACCACCAGCCAGGCGGACCCAGCCAGAGGCGCCAGACCCACTGGTCAAGGGGAAAGTGAGCCGGGTGTGATCCAGCACAGCCAAAACCCTCTTTGGGGTTTTCTGGCATGGGGATAGCATAGTTCACATGGCTCAGTGATTAAAAAAAGGAAAGAAAATTAGCCTCCTCAAACTAGAATCCTCACCTGTCACCTACCTCCCTCTCTGCCTTTCTCAGCATAGCTAATGTGAATTGAGTGCCTTGTGTGCCAGGCCCTATTACATACAGTCTCTCATTTCACCCTTATATCCACATAGGAGCTCAATTTTACAGAAGAGGAAACGAAGGCACAGAGAGGTTAAGTGGCTTGTCCAAGGACACACAGCTAGAGCACAATAGGCCTGGGATTTGAACTGTCTTCCTGGCTCCAAAGCTCATGCTCCCCACCTCTGGTATTTAGGGACCATAATCCTATTGGAATCTCTCTAATGGCATCAGCCCTCTCAGTCAGTCAGAGGGCCAAATGGAAGCAGAAAATTTTCTTGGATCTCTTGTAAGCCTGAAAGAATTGCTTAAGAGATGTTAAGAAGGCAGGAGTGCTGGTGCTGCTTTTCTGCATTTTGAGTTCTGGTCGGGCATTTGTTGCCAGGGACAGTCCCCTCAGTGCAAGGAAGGAAACACCCAGAGGAGCTTTGCTGCTGGAAGGGCAGGATGTAGGTACATGTCTGTGTGTGACCCTGCCACCCCCAGCTCTGGATGGAGAAAGCCAGGGATTCTTAGCAGGCAGAGAGACTGGTTTAGTTGCTTTAGCTGCCCGTAATTTGAACTCCTCAACACCATTTCCACTTCCATCCAAGTCCACTTACACATGCTGCTTGAGTCCTTCTAACTTTATAAGCATAAAGCCATAGATGCTGGAACAAAAGGCTTTCTGCAACCCTTTCCACCCACAGGAAAGGTCTGGTGTAGGCAGTTGTGCCTTTGTTTGGCTTTACCTGGCTGTGCCTCCAAGGACCCCACCAACTATGCATTGAACTTGCACTTCCTATTCACAGAGAGTGCAGCTCTCAATAATCCACATTAAGGCTTTTGGACTCAGTTCTGCATATTGGTCCTATTTTACATCCTACCTCATCAACGTGAGGCCATTCCTCTCCCCTAAGGAGTGACTTTGGAAGAGTGTGATTGGCAGGGAAGCTGAGAGCTGAAGAGTCATGCCGAGGATGGAACTTAGCTATAGAAAGCCTTTCATCTGGCCGTCTCTCAAAGCCCTGAGGGCTATAATTAATCCTCACAACACCTCTGCCTGGTAGGTAAGTGTGATCGCCTCGTTTTTATAGATTGGACAGGGAGGGTACTATTAAGTGACTTTCTTCAAGGCAGCACCTCCCTCAAAGAGCTGGGACTTGATCATGGGGTGATTCTACTTCTGAAGTGGGGGGAAGAGCAGAGAGTGACACCAGGCTGAGTGAGCAGGTCAGGCCCTTGTCACCTGACCACCTTCTCTCCTCAGTACACCAGCACACCCTAAATGTGGCTACTAGTAGGGGGTTTCAAAAGCATCTCAAAGACTTAAGAAGTCAAAGGGAGGGTGAGGAGTAGAAGAGAAAGAGAATGAAAAGCAATAAATAGCCCAGGCAGAGGTTAGAGGTTCTCTCTGACTTCCTGTAAAGTATAATCCGACCAGCCACATGTGAGAGAAACCAAATGTCATGCAAAGCAGTGAAATTGTCACCCTCAGGATGTGGGGCGGGGGGCCCCTGAGACGAAAGGTCAGAATAATCCCTTCTCTAGCAAAGCTCAAGTCCCAGCACTATTTTTAGAAGCTCCTAGAATTTGCAACCTATTTTTAGGAACTCCTAGAATTTGCCACCTGCTAAGATATAAGAAGAGCCAAAGAACTAGAGTTCATCACCCTGGAGTGTACAGTCAGCTCTCTCCACCTTAGCCGATGGGCTTCTGAGAAGGGTACGTAGAGCAGATGTTAGTTAAGTGAATCACCTTGAACACACTCCCAATGGTTAAAGGACTTGGGTGGAGAGCCAAGGTGAAGAGCCAGTCATCGCCCTGCCTGTGCAGCTTAAGTTTAGTCTAGTGGTTAGGAGTAGAGGCTTTGAAGTCATGCAGACCCGAGCTCTGACCTCAGCCCCACCTCCCACCATAGCCATGTTGCCTGGAAAAGTGGCTTGACCTCTTTGAGCCTTAGTTTCTTCATCTGTTAATTAGGGCTTGCCATGCCCTCCCTCTCAGGGTGATTGTAAGGGTTCCTTATGATCATACTAGTTCCTGGTAAGCATTCAATGAACAGCAGCTGTTATTACACTCTTAAATTTTATGTATTGTTTTTTTTTTCTTTATTAAAAGGATATCTTTTTTTTTTTTTTTGAGACAGAGTCTCGCTCTGTTGCCCAGGCTGGAGTGTGGTGGCACAATCTCGGCTCACTGCAACTCCACCTCCCTGGTTCCAGCGATTCTCCTGCCTCAGCCTCCCAAGTAGCTGGGACTACAAGCACATGCCACTACGCCTGGCTAATTTTTGTATTTTTTAGTAGAGACAGGGTTTCACTATATTGGCCAGGCTGGTCTTGAACTCCTGACCTTGTGATCCACCCACCTCGGCCTCCCAAAGTGCTGGGATTACAGGCGTGAGCCACCGCACCCGGCCAGAAGGGTATCTTTTCTAGCTGACTGAAGTGATGATTGGAGAACTCAATTTCTCTAGGATTCTAAAACATACCATTCCTCTGAGCTGGTTTAGAGCGCCCTCTAAATCCAAATCTATGAAACACGATTGATTTTGCTTGGCCTAGAAGTGCCCTTGCTCATGTCCCTGGGGAAAAGCACAGATCAAGATGGCAGCCTGCATTGTTTCTGGGCTGATCCAGACAGTCACTGAGCTGAGCCCACTGCCTTGGTTTCTCAAGAGGACCAGCACAATTTGTCTCATAATAGAAGTTCTGAAGTAATGATTGAACATTTTTCAGTATCCCCTTGAGAATTTGATAAGTATTACAGCTCTCTCTCTCTCAAAAAATGCCTGTGTACACAAAGTTTATGCCATTGCTTCTCATTATTCTCAGTGGTTATTTTATAAACTCACTTGGAACACTGAATTAGCAAATTCTGAACCATCACTCCAGGGAAACATACGGTTAAGTTCCTGAGAGCCCTGGTCACAACATTTTCATCAACTGATCAATATATAACCTTGTGTCATGTGTGTTTCTGTTTAAAGATCCCTAATTTTATACATATTGTTGATTTTGTTAACATAGAACTCACAGCCAACAGCACCATTCATGCCTGAAGGAAGCTTATCTAGCCCATGGATTTTCTCCACAAGGTGTATCACAGCCTTCTTACACTTAGGAACATTAGATGCACCTCCGCACTACACTCGGAGGTCATTGTAAATGGTGAAATCACTAACAAAATACATAAAGAGGAAAAAAACATGGCTTTGAATAGACTGTGGAAAGTCACTTGTTTACAGCATGAGAGCTGCGACAAGAAGGCAAAGTGTCACCTTGTTCAACCTCAGCTGGGAATGTGCATATTAGGTGACTCGAATGTGCTGCTCTGCATCTGTGCATGTCTGCAGATGACTGCAAATGCTTCATGAGTGTTGATTTGGGGGTTATAAAGTTTAGTGAGTAGATAAATTTGCAAATACAAAATCTGCAAATAATGAGGGTTGACTGTATATAGTTTGGGCATTGGAAGCCCATGAAAGCCAATTCTATGGGAGTTGGGACAAAGAGAAGCATTTTATTTTTTGTAACCCATGGGAACCTATTTAAAGTAGGAACGAGCAAATGTCTTTCTGTAAAGGTATAGGCATCCTTTACCAGACATTTCTATTCTTTTTTTTTCCCCTGATATTTTATACCTCTGAATTTTTCTCAAGACCTGGTAATTAAAATCAGGCATCTGAAAAAAAAACATATTATTATAAAAACTAAGAATATTTGGTGCTTTCTTACATTTATTATTATTGGACTTAGCAGTAAAAATATTTTTCTTAAGCAAGCCTGATTATCACTACGTGAAAAATATGCACATATAGGCTGGGCACGGTGGCTCACACCTGTAATCCCAGCACTTAGGGAGGCCGAGGGGGGCGGATCAAGAGGTCAGGAGTTCGAGACCAGCCTGGCCAACATGGTGAAACCCTGTCTCCACTAAAATTACAAAAATTAGCTGAACATGGTGGCATGCACCTGTAATCCCAGCTACTCGGGAGGCTGAAGCAGGAGAATCGCTTGAACCTGGGAGGAGGAGGTTGCAGTGAGCTGAGATCATGCCACTGCGCTCCAGCCTGGGTGACAGGGTGACACTCTGTCTCGGAAAAAGAAAAAAAAAAAGTGTGTGTGTGTGTGTGTGTATATATATATATTTTAAATATATATTTATATATATAAATATATATAAATGTAAATATATAAATATATACATGTAAATATATTTATAAATATATAAAATATATATACAAATGTATACATATATGTGTGTATATATACACACATATATACACACAGATACAGAAAGAAGGGAAGGAAACAGGAAAAAAATGAATAGTTGTTAGGGTGGTAGAATATGAAATAGTTTTTTTCTTTCATAATATGCTCCTCAGTGTTTATGTTATATGATCTCAGACATAAATTAACAAGAAAAAATTTCAATGAAAACAATATGTCTGGAAGTAGAAAAAGACTAATGAAAATATATTCAGACACAGGAAAATTAATAATCTTTAATCATTTCTCCCTTGGAAATCCATCCACATTGGCCAAAAAAAAAGATTGAGCTCCGTCTCACTGATCGCTTCTGTTTTGCAGGATTCTCTGAGGGCCATGTTATTCCTTTGCAGGGTGGACTTCAACATTCTAAGCCCTTTAGGGGCTTTCACTCTGGCAGACACATGATGCTAAGACAGAAAATAGACAACCATAATACTGCAGTCAAGAAGCAAACGGCCCAGATAACTAGTACATCACCAGGGTGGCTTTGGGAACATGTGATTTTAGGAAAATTACTGAGGAGAAGGTCCAGAGAGAAATCACCAGCAGCAGTGCATGTAAAGTAGTCTATAATGAGACAGGTTGGACACAGGCATGGCCTATAGCCTTTGAGCACCTATTGTGCAATTCGCATGCCCAAGTGCCTTTGTAAAATTCCCCCTGAAGGCCTCGGCAATCAGCCAATCCAGGTTTTAGTGAGCACATTCTATATGCCAGTCTGGACTATATGTGGCCGATACCTAGAAAAATCAAACCCAGTCCCTGGCTTCAAGTGACTGTCTGCTTGGGAAGTCCTGATTCAGTCATCAGAGAAGCACCCGCTATGCAAGAGAACTGTAAGAAGAAAGACCCCGAGCTCCTACTGGTGCCAGCCCATGGTCTAGGCTCTAGGGACAGGCTGCTGAACAAGAGGAGTTCCTGTCTTCAGGGGCTCAGACATTGTCTGTGGCAGAGACAGACGATGAACATGAAACTGAGTAAATAAACAGGATCCCTTCAGACAGAGATGAAGTGCTATGAAGGAAATAAACAGCAACATAATGGAGAGTGCTTGGCCTCTGCAGGGGTAGCATTTGAGCGCTGGATGCTGGAAAGTGAGCCAGCTGTGGCAATATCTGGAGGGAGAGTTCCACTGGCAGAGGATCTGTGGTATATGTGGCAGATCAGGAGGAAAGCAGTCCACAGGGAGAGAAAGACACCAGTGAGAAAGGCATCCTCTAGGGAGGTAGAGGAGGTGAAGTAATGCTGGACTTTGTGCTATAGGCTGCGGTTGCTGCTACTTTACCTGTGCTCCTGTAAAGACATTGCTAATCTAACCTTGGCTTCTCTACCACCAGTCCCAGCGGCACCTCTCAGGCAGTCACAACCAATCAACTGGAGTTGATGAGTGAGGTAAAGACTGTTTCTCATTGTACTATAAATGTTAGGAAGCCTTTTAGGATTTTGAGCAAGAGACTGTCACAATAAAGACAGTGTTTTAAGAAAGATTAATCTGACCATGCCAGGCACCGGTGGCTCACGCCTGTAATCCCAGCACTTTGGGAGGCTGAGGTGGGCGGATCACAAGGTCAGGAGTTTGAGACCAGCCTGGCCAACATGGTGAAACCCCGTCTCTACTAAAAATACAAAAATTAGCCAGGCGCGATGGTGTATGCCTGTAGTCCCAGCTACTCAGGAGGCTGAGGCAGGAGAATCACTTGAACTCAGGAGGCGGAGGTTGCAGTGAGCCGAGATCGTGCCACTGCACTCCAGCCTGGGTAACAGAGCAAGACTCTGTCTCAAAGAAAAAAAAAGATTAATCTGACCATGGTATGCAATATAACTCGGAGGGAACTGAAGTGGGTGTTCCTGAGGCCACTTAAAAGAAAATAGAAATTGCAGACAATATTTAAGCACCTACTACATGCTGATCCTTTATTTTCATCAACCTCAAAAGGTAGATATTGTTATCCCCTTTGAGCAGATAAAGAAACTGAGGCACAAAGAAGGTGTCATTTGCCTAAGTGGAGAAACCAAGAGTTAAACCTAAGTCATTGGTTCCAAACCCTTTTGCTATTTCTCTATGCAGCACTGATATTCTAAGTGTAAGGTGATAAGAATTTGGGGTGGGTTCTAAAAAGATTGGACAGACATCAAAAACATAAAGGAAAAATTAATGGGAACTGATGACTGGATATTAGAAGGAAGGCGAGAGTAAGGCCAAAGATAATAACAAAAGAAAATGTGTCTTGGTTAGTGCATAGAAAAAAGTCTTTAATGGTACACATCAAACTGTTAACAGTGATTGCTCCTGAGGAGTGAGATGGAGAGTTGCAGTGGGGAGGGGAAGACATTTTTACTTGTTACTCTATAAGCTTCTGCCTTTTTTCAATAATTATTTTTAAATAATTTAATAAATAAATAATTTTAAAATTAAATTTATTTAAAAATAATTCGGAGGTTTTTTTTCCTTCTGAGTGACTGAGAGATGCCACTGATGGAATTCAACAGATACCAAGCTTTGGCTTGGGAGTAAAGACCATGCATTTAGTCTCAGACACTGAGTTGAGTGAGGCGATGGTGGGAGAGCCGCGGGGCCATGACCCACAGGATTCTCTTTTTTTTTTTTTTTTGAGACGGAGTCTCACTTTGTCACCAAGGTTGGAGTGCAGTGGCATGATCTCGGCTCACTGCAACCTCCACCTCCTGGGTTCACGCCATTCTCCTGCCTCAGCCTCCCGAATAGCTGGGCCTACAGGCGCCCGCCACCACGCCCGGCTAATTTTTTTTTTTGTATTTTTAGTAGAGACACGGTTTCACCGTGTTAGCCAGGATGGTCTCGATTTCCTGACCTTGTGACCCACCCACCTCAGCCTCCCAAAGTGCTGGGATTACAGGCGTGAGCCACCGTGCCCGGCCTGACCCACAGGGTTTTCATTGCATGTTAAGATTCAGGCACATTCGCGGTTCCCAGTGCTGACTCTTCATTTTGGGATGCAGCTAACCCAAGCCATCCTGCCTGTCACTAGACTCCCCACTCAGCAGACCCCTAAAGTTAAGAGCACCAGGGACCCATGGCAGAACTTCAGCACCAGCTCGGCCTGGTGCATGGGAGCAGGGCTGGCCTCACTCTGGGCATGTTGTTCCTGCGTGTTTGCTCACTCACTGTGCCCCATACTGGTCCTGGTAAGGTGGCTGGGGAGGGGGAGGAGAGGAACACCTCTGGCATCCCTGGCCCTTGGAGGGACCTTATGGGAGTGCTTGACCTCTCTGTGCCCTATATGGGTATCTACCTCATATCTGTTTATCTCAAAGCAATGGGATTGTGAGCAATGGCTAATAAAAAGAGCTATTTAACAACTAGCAGTTTACGTAATCACAATCATAGCAAAAACAACAATAGTAATAATATGTCCAGGAAAAACAACAGTTCTCTGAAAATTTCAGAGTAGATTCCTGAGGCGGGGATAAGATGCCGCCATAATCATCTTACTCAAGATGCTTTTTAATAGAAGGTAATAACCAGAAATGAAACCATCAGCGTAACGTATGCCAGGTCATAAAAAATAATTGTCGGGTCAACCAGGTTTCCCGAAGCGAGGCTTCCCAAGCCTGCTCTTTCCTTGCCAGCTTCAGACTTCATTTTTCACCCCCTGGAAGGAGCGACCTGTCTTCCGGGTTTGGGCTTTTGGAATCAGAGCAGAGAGAGCCCACTAAGCCCCTACATATTGTCTCAGCTTCCGGGCCTTTGGGAAGCTTTGAACTCCAGGAGTGGGCTGTTTCCTCTGTGGGAGGGAGGTGAGTGGGGCAGACCCAGGAGGAACACATTTCCCTCCTGTTTGTTTACCATGTGTGTGGCTTCCAAGCAATCTGGTCTGGGCAGGGTAAGTCACTAACATGTCCCTGGTGAGCCCTTGTGCGAGACCCCCAGCCCTGCACGACTTGAGAGACTCCATCGGGTCCTGAAGAAGTCGGTTGCATGGTCACTTTCCAGCCCTATCGTCTAGAACTTTCTTTATAAATTGGCCTGAAAACAAACATCCCAGCTGTCCGATCATGCTAATTGTCCCACTGGCACCGGGAGAACCTGATGAGTCATGCCCTGCCAGGCCCACACCGTGTGTCATCTTGACAGTTTATGGCCTGACGTTTGACCCACAGTCTCTCTGTCCCCCTGGTCAACGCCTCCTGACCCTGGAACTCTACTTTCATTTTAAAAGGCATAATTCTAAAGCATCCTTCCACACTTATCGCCTCTGACAGGGAGATTACCCCCAAGCAGCAGAAGGCAAATCTTGTGGTTGCTGGGTGTGATGCGACTCTTTACCTGTGTCAGGATCCCTGGCTGAACAGGTGACGTTTGGGAAAGATCCCAGGTCTCTGTAAGAAACAGCAGCCAGAGTGTGGTGGCCGTGCCCGGCATTACTCAGTCTCTCCGTTGATTCATTTCAGTGATACAGAGAATTGGGGAATCAGGCAGCCACCCTGGTGACATACCTCTTTGTCACATTTAATCACTTAGAATCATCTGACATAATTTAGATTGTTTTACATTGTGTTATTTCAAAGTTTATGAAAGCTGGAGGGTGGACTGGGCCCTCCACGGGGGCCTGGTCACTGGGGAGAGGGCGCTGGGACTCTGACGGCGAGTGGGCTTGCTCATGTCGCATCCTTGTGCCCCTGAAGCCCCTTGTGTCGTGCACTCTTCCCCTAGGGTTGTCCTGTGGCATTCCATTCCTTTCATCTCTCAGATGAATCTCCCAGTGCGGGTGGCGGCTCCTTCCTTCCTTGGCAAGCCTGTTGAGCCGAAGGGATCGTCTCTGAGGAAGCCCTGCAGTCGTCAGTCCCTCCCCGCCAGGCCAGACCGGGTGGAGCAAATCCCCTCACCTGCCTCATTTCCTCTTCCTCTCCTGGTTCTGCCTGGGCTTGTTGCTTCTCTTCCTTGACTGCCCGGAGTCCTAAGAGCATGACTTAGATGAGTGACATCTTATAGGATCTATGACTCTCAGAACACTTACAGGACTTTCAATGCTTTCCTTTCCTCTCTCCGTCCCAACACTTCCATCGCTGCTGTGACGCTCATCTACAAGAAGGGCATTTACCCCACTTAGCAGGCACCAGGAGTGGTGGGGACTGGCCTTTCTCCCTTGTTTTGCTTCCCAGTACTCCAGTCCTGTGGTCACTGCCTCCTCAGGTAGCTGGTCTGTGAGTGTGCCCGGTGAGTGACACACCAGCACCTTCCCAGAGTAGCTCACCCTGGCAGCTGAGAGCCCCACTTGCAGTTCTGCAGCTACTCGCTGAGATGGAAGATACACGCCAGATTTCTAAAACCTGAAACAGTGACAACAAAGAGAATCTCGAATATCCCATAAACAATTTTATTAAAAAAAAATTTTTTTTTGAGACAGAGTTTCACTCTTGTTGCCCAGGCTGGAGAGCAATGGTGCGATCTCAGCTCACTGCAACCTTCGCCTCCCAGGTTCAAGCGATTCTCCTGCCTCAGCCTCCCGAGTAGCTGGGATTACAGGTGTGTGCCACCACACCTGGCTAATTTTTGTATTTTTAGTAGAGATGGGGTTTCACCATGTTGGCCAGGCTGGTCTCGAACTGCTGACCTCAGGTGATCCACCCGCCTCGGCCCCACAAAGTGCTGGAATTACAGGCATGAGCCACCTCGCCCAGCCCCATTAACAATTTTTATGTGAATTATATGTCAAAATAATAATATTTGGAATACATAGGGTTAACTAAAATATATTTAAAACCCTACTTCACCTGTTTCTTTTTAGTTTTTTGGTTGTTTCTTTTTTTCTTTTTTTTGAGATGGAGTCTTGCTCTGTCGCCCAGGCTGGAGTGCAATGGCCCAATCTCCGCTCACTGCAACTTCTGCCTCCCGGGTTCAAGCGATTCTCCCTGCCTCAGCCTCCTGAGTAGCTGGGATTACAGGCATGGGACACCATGCCCGGCTAATTTTTGTATTTTTAGTAGAGCTGGGGTCTCATCACGTTGGCCAGGCTGGTCTTGAACTCCCGACCTCAGGTGATCCACCCACCTCAGCCTCCCAAAGTGCTGGGATTACAGGCGTGAGCCACCGGCCTCTGTTTAGTTTTTTTAATGCGGCTACCGGAAAATTTGAAGTTACATCTGTGGTTCTCATTATTTCTATTGGACGGGCTGGTCTAGGGTGAAACACCAGCCATTACTTGGCAGGGCTCCAGGGACTACAATGCCACCCCTTAGCCTGTTTGAAATCGCTCCAGATCATGGCCTTGAGGCTCATCTCTCAAGTGGTGATTTCCACCCACACAATAAAGATGGGATTAAGGGGGGAAAGTTTTAAAAAATTCCTTTCTAACTGCTTGATCAGCTTGTATTACAGGTCCCTGGGGACTATGTTCTTTTAGGCGTCAATTGCTATCAATGTGGTGGCCCCCAAGAAACATGTTTGTGACTACTGCCGTTATTAGAACCAACATTAATAATAACTGCAATAATCATCTGTTGGGCCAGAGCAACTAAAATATTCCAGGAGAGTAAGATGTGCGCCCATGAACTTAAAGCGCTGCTGGAGTGTGTGTCTGGAAAATAAGCTCTTCCAGGAGCTAAATTATGCCTTGAAGTCCTGAAAGAGTTACCAGGAAGGAATATATGGCCAGACAATGTTTTCCTTAACTCCAGGTGGACGTGCATACACACTCATGAATGTATATAAACATTGCTCCAAATCTGTCTGTGGACCCCATTTCTTTGGCTGTATTATAAACAGCCCCAGTATGTTATGCTTTCAAATGCTGAAGTGGCCAAACCCCCACCTGTATGGCTCACAGCTCCATGATAGTTCCTTGGGAGGGTCGGGCAGGAGCTCCAGGTCTCGACCTTTGCTACTGGAGCAGCTTCCCACGGGCCACCCTGTCTCAGATTTCCCTGTTTCCCATCCCTCAGCCTCACTGCACATTCCTCTTCCAGAAACGTGGAAGGCTCCATGTGACTGCCCTGGTTAGAAACTTTCAATGAGCCTCTGTGGTCTGAAGGATAGATCCCAAACTCCCTGGGACTTGGCCCTCGTCAGGCTGGCTCGGTTCCTTCTCTTTCTTTTATCTCATCATTCCATACATTGTTCAAGCCAGCCGATGGGCCATGGTTCATTCCACAGACATGGAATGAAGGCTGAGGTGTCCTGCACTTTCCTAGGCCTTGGGGCTACAAGCAGACACCTTTCCTACCCTCAGGAGTCTACTGTCTGGTGAGAAAATAATTAAACAATCACTGTTTCCATGGTAACTAGGATGAAGGCTTACAGGGGCTGGAGAAGTCCTGTCCTTAGCTCTCCATGAACCCTTGTTCTCCACCTCGAGTGATGCTCCTTGATGACAGAGTTGTCACCTCCCCAGAGGACCCACCACACCTCTTAGCACAGCGAATGTGCCCAGGGAATTCTTGGCAGAGATGATTGGTCACAAAATATCAGAAGCGGATGGGCTCTTCCAAGCTGTGTGATCAGTGGTTCTTCAACTTTGTGCCCAGCAGTTCGGGGCTCAGAAGCACCTGGTGAGGAAGGGCTGGAGGACAGTGCCCGGGTGTGGGGTCTGAGGCCATCCCTGAAGGCTTCACGAGAGGCCTTCACTGTAGGACTCTGCCTATGAATTTTACCTGATACCATAGACCATGCACCAGCCTGCTGGGTCAGGTGCGTTTTCACAAAATGCTTTTTTATTTTACTTATTGATTGATTGAGACAGGGTCTTGCTGTGTTGCTCAGGCTGGAGCACAGTGGGTGCAATCACAGCTCACTGCAGCCTTGAGCTTTCAGGCTCAAGCGATCCTCCCACCTCAGTCTTCCAAGTAGCTGGGACTATAGTTGTGCACCACCAGCCTTGGCTGATTTTTCAGTTTTTTGTATAGATGGGTGTCTCACTGTGTTGCCCAGGCTGGTCGCAAACTCCTGGGTTCAAGCAATCCTCCCAACTTGGCCTCCCAAAGTGCTGGGATTACAGGCGCAAGCCACCGTGCCCAGCCAAATTCTGAAATGCTTTCTATCAGCTGACCTTAGTCGGGTCCACATCGGTCCATCAAGTTTGCTCTTATAATATTGGACCTCAAGAATAGCAAACAACAGCTCCATCTCCTTCCTCGGGCAGTTCTGCGCCTGTGCCCACTCCCTGCTGCAGGGACTTCCCAACATATGGAGAAGAACCACATGTGTTAAGCCAAAAAAAAAAAAAGTCCTGGTACACTCTTCTCTTCTTACAGAATGTAAGTGAGAAGTGCCACTCAAATTATTCTTTCTAAGCTGAGGGACCAGTGTCACAGCTGCTAAAAGAATGTTGGCTGGCAACTGTTGAATGACATCTTATCAACTGAAAAGTAAAAACTAGGTTGGGCACGGTGGCTCACGCCTATAATCCCAGCACTTTGGGAGGCCGAGGCAGGCAGATCACCTGAGGTCAGGAGTTCGACACCAGGCTGGCCAAGATGGTGAAACCCCGTGTCTACTACAAATACAAAAATTAGCCAGCCATGATGGCCTGCACCTGTAATGCCAGCTACATGGGAGGCTGAGACAGGAGAATCACTTGAACCTGGGAGACCGAGATTGCAGCAAGCTGATTCCAGCCTGAACCTGGGAGACCGAGATTGCAGCGAGCTGATTCCAGCCTGAGTGATAAGAGCGAGACTCTGTCTCAAAAAGAAAAAAAAGAAAGAAAAAAAGAAAAGTAAAAAATAAAGTAAAACTCTTTCTAACCAGCCATCCTACTTCCTGTAGTTACATAATTGAATTCCAAAATATATTCTCACTGCTGTAACATCATGTGGACTTAAGCTATTTTAAAAAATATGGTAAAGGGGCTTTCTACCTCATCCTTTCTAAGACTCTCAAATCCTGATTACTGAAATAAAAATGTTCCAAATGTAATTTTTTTCTCAGACAGTCTCTTACAGGAATTACTACCAGGGCTAAGCCAAAACAACACTGTGAATTTGGCTTTCCTACCTCACATCACACTGTTCCCTTTCTCCCTCCAGGGCCCTGTTCATCCCCAGGATACAAGGATGCTAGGCTGTCCCTCCAAAGTCTCCTGTTCTAGAACAAAATCATTTGATAAAAACCAACTCTTAACAAGGTTTTAGGAATTTCAGTAATGCCCCCTCAGCAGGAGCATTTGTGTTTTCAGAGAGAGTGTGAGAGAGAGAGAGAGAGAACCAAGAATATATCACTCCTTGTGGCACGCAACATCTGTGGGGGGAAGAGCCTTTGAAATCTTTCTAATCATACCTCATGGTTGGAGGCCTCGCTGCCCAAATATTTCCAGCCTTCTGGATAATTAAAATACAGGGAGTTTCATTTAGGCACACTAAGGCATACTATTTAAGACTGACAAAGTATTGGTGACAGCTGAAGCTGAAGGTTGGGTACCTGGAAGTTCATTATGCTATTGTCTACTTTTGTGGATGCTTAGAAATGTCCACCATAGGAAGTTAAAAAGTGCTCTTTAACCAACACCTGGGGTGGTAATTATGTTGGAATTTGGGATGTACGTAGATTGGTAGAGTGAATAAAAAGATTCTGTTGAGTTTGAAATATATTGCTTCATTTGGTAAGCTTATAACTGACAGTTTTTCATTTTGAACATGAGGAATTAACTTAAATCATTGGACAAAAATGCGCCACAAATCCAGTTCCTTTCTCTCTAGTAAAATAATATCTTTATAATCCAGGAAGTAAAGTACCATTATGTGAAAAGGGAGCGATCTTTGTACACAGTCCAGGCCCTTCAAAGAGATTACCAGGCTTTTCTTGTATGCAAAATAACCACAGTCCCAGGCTGACTCCAGCTCTTGCCAGAATCGGTGGTGAAACCTGCACTAGCAGACATGCAGGGTCTGCTGAGATAGTCATACATGCTTTACAGACTCATGAAGCTAAGGCTAATTATTGTTTCATAATCTGAGAAACCTGTCACTTGATGATCTAAAATTATGGTCATCGGAGACTAGTTTAATAGATGACAGTGTGCCTTATCTCTAGGATAACTTGCATGCAAATACACAAAACAAAACTAGGCTATACTGAAATCTTAGGGAATGAGTCATTTTTTGCTCTTGATGTTACTGATATCCTTCAGGAAATAAAACTTGAACCATTATATATAGAGATTCCTTTAAAAAGTTATGAACGTCTTCATCATGCTGCAGTTGATCATGGTCTGTCCTTGTCTTGGTGGCTTCAGGACATGCTGATGAACACGGCTACTGTCTTTCTCGATGTCAGGGGTGCTGTGGATGGGGCTGTCATCTCTGACATGAATCGGTCTGACATTTGGGCCTCTGCAAAGCTCCTCTTCCAGCTGCTTGGGTATCAGTTCCCTCCGCTACCCTCTCTCAGGGTGCTGGTTTCCAGCACTGTCCTCCTGGCTCTGCCTTTTCATTTGTCTTTCTAGTCTTCTGTGGACTGGAAAGCAGATCCCCTACCCTTTTAGATTTATGCATGAAGTTGGAGTAAATAGAGTCTAAGAGTCTGAATGAGGGGCTCACCTAACAAGCCACGAGCTGAGCTTTAGCACTGAATCTTATGAAATTCTTTCTGGTGGATCAGAGGCCAGTGTTCTTTTTTTAATTAATTAATTTATTTATTTATTTATTTTTGAGATGGAGTCTCGCTTTGTTGTCCAGGCTGCAGTGTAGTGGCACAATCTTTGCTCACTGTAACCTCTGCCTCTCAGGTTCAAGCGATTCTCCTGCCTCAGCCTCCCGAGTAGCTGGGATTACACGTGTGTGCCACCACGCCCAGCTAATTTTAGTATTTTTAGTAGAGACGGGGTTTCACCATGTTAGCCAGGCTGGTCACGAACTCCTGACCTCAGGTGATCCACCTGCCTCGGCCTCCCAAAGTGCTGGGATTACAGGCGTGAGCCACCGTGCCCGGCCGTACAGAGGCCAGTATTCTAAAAGGACAAGGTCTTATCATCAAAATAACATATGATACTCATAAGCATGACATTTCTGGTTATATTTTGAACTCCATGTTGCGTTTCTTATTTGTCAACATTATAGTGTTTTCCATGCCAGACTTCGCCACAGCAAACAATAAATAGCCAGACTCAAAGACATCACATTATTATTTTTATTTTACTTTTTTATTTTTTATTTTTTTTTTGAGATGGAGTTTCTCTGTTGTCACTCAGGCTGGAGTACAATGGCGCAATCTCAGCTCACTGCAACCTCCGCTTCCTGGGTTCAAGCAATTATCCTGCCTCAGCCTCCCGAGTAGCTGGGACTACAGGCACCCACCACCACACCTGGCTAATTTTTGTATTTTTAGTAGAGACAGGGTTTCACCATGTTGGCCAGGCTTGTCTCTAACTCCTGACCTCAGGTGATCCAGCCGCCTCAGCCTCCCAAAGTGCTGGAATTATAGGCATGAGCCATGGCGCCCGGCCAGCGTCACATTATTGGGGAAGTTAATGTCCACGGATCCAAATTATATAGATGAATTATTTTTAAATATTTCAAATATGTTTAAGGTTGTGCACCTGTGTTTTAATTGCTCAAGAGGTGATTAGGTAGCGTAGAGGTGGTGAGAGGCAGGACAGCATAGTATTAAAAGCCAGACCATCTCCTTGTTGAAAGGAGGACAAGATATGTTTGCTGGGTATTATATGAGTTTGTGTTTGTAAAGCATTTGGGAAGCATTAACTCTTGTTTTTAGGCAGGGAGAAGAATGAACTGGGACTGAAGATTGGTTCCGGATCAGAACAAGAGTAAATCTCCCCCTACCCTTTGTCTCTGCCTCAGGAAAAGGGGAAAAAAAGAAATAGTATAGTAAATATGGACAATTTTACTATATAATAATTTTTCTTATTAAACACTTAAAAATATTTTTATTATGTTAAAATGCTTTCTTTTTTTCTTTTGAGACAGAGTCTCTCTCTGTCCCCCAGGCTAGAATGCAGTGGCGTGATCTCGGCTCACTGCAACCTCTGCTTCCCAGGTTCAAGTGATTCTCCTGCCTCAGCCTCCCGAGTAGCTGGGATTACAGGCATGTGCCACCACACCCAGCTAATTTTTGTATTTCTAGTAGAGACAGGGTTTCACCATGTTGCCCAGGCTGGTCTCAAACTCCTGACCTCAAGTGATCTGCCAGCCTCGGCCTCTCCAAATGCTGGGATTACACGTGTGAGCCACTGTGCCTGGCCAAATGCTTTTTTGTTTTTAACTAAATAATGATAATTTATGACTAACAATTTTACTAAATAATAGTATAGTAAACATGGAGAAGGAGGAAAGAAGCCATGGGGATACTTTGAAGCTATTTGCGTCTATTTGTAAAATAACCACTGCCTAAAACAGAACTCTGACTTAAATACTGATGGCAACTCAATAATCTGCCAACATCTGACAAGAAAAATGCAGAAAAAAGAAAGAGGGAAAGGGTAGTGAAAATAGTCAAGATAATAGAAAAAAGAAAGCACTTCAAAGGTACCTTAAGCAGCAGTGAGACCCCACTGCCCCTTCTGGGATATGTCATGAATGTACATAGAGAATTCCTACCGAAGAATGAGAAATGAAATAATTGGGTTCAGAAATGAGGACTTCTTGAGGGAGCAGTGAGGTTGGCTGACTTTTTCTTTAGTTTCATGGTCTCATGAAATGCAAACTCACTGCAGGGAAGTACAATCTTAAGTTGTTCATTAAATACCGACTTGTTAAATGAAAGGACAAAGCCTGAATATGTGGCATCATTAATTTTTTTCACTCCCAACTGTTGGTTGAGTCATTTCCAAAGACAGACTGCAAACCCCTTGAGCTGTGGCTGGAAATGAGGAATGAAGATTAGCTTAGGTGCTGCCAATTTTTATCCATCAAGACCTGGCGTGCTGGACACAGGGTAGAACTTTTGAAGCATTCACTGAAAGCCAAACAGTAGTCAAGAAAAGTTAAGACATAAGAAGACCCCTGTCTTCTACACAGGAATGGGGAGGTCCTCTCCCTGTGGCTCAGCTTCTGGGCTGTCAAAACATGAAGAAACAAGATGGTTGGTGGTTTTGTGTTGTAAACATTCAGCTCCAACACACACCTCAGTTCGTTAAGCAGTGAGGCGAGGAGGATGATCCATTTTGACTCATGCTGCCGAGGTGGCGGAAATCCTCCTGAAGACAGCAGGAGGGATTCAGTGAGACCAAATTACCCAGGCGTCTGTGGAAATGGGTGGGGAGAGAAAGTGATTCATGTCAGGACTAAGATAGCCTGATTCGTGTCTTTATGAACTCCAAGTGGTCCAGAGTCCATTTTCCAAAGTCATTATGAAAGAGGAAGTTTGTTTCAGTAAATAGAAAGTAAAACATGTTGGAGCTGCACACACAGGTGAGACTCAGGTGAGCAAGGTGCTGGGACTCCATGCCCAGGAGAGGTGAGGGGGCTGCCAGCACAGCCAGTGGGCTCGGTGCCCAGAGACCTACTTGATCACACACCTCAGAGGGCTCACTTGATCACACACCTCAGGGGGACTCATGTGCATAGCAAAAAGAGAAAGGGGGTGACAAAATTTGGGGGACTTCGGCCTTTGTTACATTTCTTTTTTTTTTTTTTTTTTTTAGACAGACTCTCACTTTGTTGCCCAAGCTGGAGTGCAGTAGCACAATCTCACCTCACTGCAACCTCCACTTCCCTGGTTCAAGCCTCAGCCTCCCGAGTAGCTGGGACTACGGGCGCCCACCACCATGCCCGGCTAATTTCTGTATTTTTAGTAGAGATGGGGTTTCGCCATGTTGGTCAGGCTGGCCTTGAACTCCTGATCTCAGGTGATTCGCCTGCCTCACCCTCCCAAAGTGCTGGGATTGTAAGCATGAGGCACTGTGCCCAGCCCTTTGTTATATTTTTAAAAATTAATTCAATTACTGAGGTGTTTTTTTCCTTACATAAAAAAGGGGCAAAAGTTATCCATTTTTCTGACTGCTTTACTCCTATTATATGGTTTCCAGATCTGAGATTGTAGGAGGTTTTATATAACCCCTCACAGATAAAAATTGATATGAGATCCATTTTGGTGTGGAGTGTCAATGCTGAAGTGTCTAGCTTGGACTGGACCGATGGTGGGGAGGTTTGGGTGCCCCGAAGGCTGCCTGCCCTGGCTGTTTGCTGGAAAGTCTGTATGATCACCCACCTTCTCTTGAGCAATAGAGAGAACCTCCTAGTTCTCCACCCCCGCACCCCAAAACTGTCTCAGCAGCCTGGTCTCAGGGAAGCCCCAAGCCTGAGTTGTCGAACTTGCTCTCACAGTGTTCCATTGGTTTGAGGAAAATAACTGTCATGTCCTTAGCATTGCCTCTGCCGAAAACCCAAGGGGACTGTGACCATGTGGCAGTGATATAGAAAGAGCACTGCAAGTAGAGTTAAAAGACCGAGGGTGTAGTCCCAGCTTTGCAGCTGATGCTTGATGTGTCCATGGGCAGGTCGCTTGTCCCCAGTGGCCTGCTTGTAAGATGAGGAAGTTGAGGAAAATCTCCAGGGTCTCTCCTCCCTGTGAGATTCTTCGAGTCTATGAAGTGCTATTCCGATAAGCTTCCAGACTCTCTGGGAATGTGCCAGGAAGAACTTAGAACCCTTCTTATGACAGGAGCCAGGGCTGCTCAGTCCCCACCTTGGCCACATGTGTCCAGGTGACAGAGAACACCTGTGAGTGTGACAACACAGGTTCTTAGAGAAGGAGGAATCTTCCGGCTTTCTCTCCTGTGTTTCCCAAATCCCCTCCCTTTTGAATAAACATGTTGAGATGGTGACCTAAAACCCCATGTCATGTAGTATTAGGTTATTGAAACCCCTCCTTGTGTCCCACTCTCCATGTCAGAAGCATTGAATTGGAACTGACTTGAAGGAGACAGAGCAGTAACTCCCACGCCTTCCTCCAATAGAACTATTTTAAAACCTTTTGCAGAGAATCCACTCCATGGTTCAGACCTCTACGAAAAAGTACTCTACTTGTCCCTCATTTAATGTTTGCTAGCCCTCAATGTTGAGCTGGCCAGAGGATTAGGACACATTTTAAATATTATTTAATAATTGGATAATATATGTACCTGGTACAAAATTCAAAAGATACAAAAGAATATTCAAGGTAAAGCAAATCTCTCTCCCAGCCCATACTCCAGCCATCTCTTCCCTAGAGGCATCCACGTTCTGCAGATTGTTATGTAGCTGTTCAAGATATTCCATGCATATATAAGACTTTGCGTCTATATTCCTATTTTTTTCTTTTCACTAATGGTAGCACAGTACTCATGGTTACACACTTCCTTTTTTCTCTTAAAGCTATATTTGAGAGCTCTTCCATTTTAGTACATGTAGATCTGCCTCATTCTCCTTTAATATCTGGGTAGTATTCCATTATATAGATGATCATAATTTATTTAACCCTTCTTCTGTTAATGGACATTTAGATGTTTTCCAAAATGTTGTTAAACAAACAATGCTGCAATGAATATCCCTGTACACATAACATTGTCTTACCATGTGCTACCTTACAGTGTGAGTTTTATTTTCCTGTGTAAATGTTTATCTTCTCAGTTAGTTTGTAACTGCTTACAGAACAAGAACAGACATTCAAAAACAAAACACAGCGTTATGCACATGGTATGGCTTTCATAAAATATTGGGTGAATGAATTAAAGCTCTTCAATCATGCCAGTGGTATGGAGAAGCAAATGGTATTTCAAAGGTTAAATGACTTGCCTAAATCAGAGAACCAGACAATCAAAGGAAACACCAATAAAATAAAATAAAACTGATAAAAATAAAAGCAGATATTTAGCATATGCTTCCCAAAAGTTGAATACTTTTCCAACATTTACATTCACACTTAGAAGAGATAACTCCATTGGCTAGCCCAGCAAGGAGAGTAAACAGTCCTCTGGAAAAATCGGTCACTTTGGGAGGCAGGCCGATGTCTCCAGCTATTGGAATGCTATTTATTAAGTGTTGACTTCAGTTCACAAAACAGTGGCCCAGTGACCTGGAAAAGTTAAGCATCACCAAGAGGGCCTCCACTGGTCGGGAGGGTGACAGTTCCTCCCATGAGGGGATCTAGTGCAGTTCAGAGGAAGATGAAAATGGAAAAGGAAGAGAAGAAGAAGGGAAAAAACCACTCTGACCACACAACAGCTCTGGAATCAATCAGGAAAAAGGGAGAATGAGTAGATGACTTTAATTGTCCTGCATCAGCTGTCACCAGTGATACAGGAAGAGAATGCCCTTTGTTAACAAACAAGGAGGGTGTTGTTATCATGATGTTTAATGAACACTCATTATAACCTGGTAGTACGAAGTGTGTGGTCTGATTGGTTGATCTCAAAACAATTATGTCGACATCTCATAACTTAAAGATCATACAGCTTTGTAATTTCGCAACGCATTACTTCTTAAAAACAAGAATAGTTTTTTTCCCATATGCATACGTGTTCTATTAATCTTTATAACCTTTCCAAGATTTCTAAGACCCTTACTTAGAGTGACTCTAGGGTGACACCAGCGTATTCGCAGATGATATGTTTCCTTTGCCCTCAAGGGGAAGGGGAGGGGAAGAGCGTTGGATTGCTTGTTTTCTTTCTCTCTTTCTCCTTTACTCTTTAGTGACCTGCAGGAGCAGACCCATTTAGTCTAGAGAGAATACCCCAGTTCACCCTTCTACGCACTCCTTAACCAGTAAAAGCCTTGTCATCAGGTTTATGGGCTGGAAAACAACAAGCCAACTTCACAACACCAGGGAATGGGAAGTGTGGATGCCACACAGCACTGAAATAAGAGAGTAGTTTGAGGAGCATAATTATCCAAGGTGGCAGTTTGATGAGGGGGATGGAGGTTGACACTCCTAAGCTTGAGTCAAGTGCCCTGGAATCTGAGTGGCTATTGAAATGGTCCATATTTCAAGTTCCTGCCTCACACCAAAGTGCTGACAGTTCCCTCATAACAAGGCCCACCTGAGCACCTGCAGGCCTGACCCACAGGGCAGAGGGCCTCGTGCTGAGTCATTGAAACCTCCCAAAGTTCTGAGCCAAGAGCTACAAGGCAACGCTCCTGTTTCCCTTTGCCACTGTGACCAAAACACCATGCTGGGCAGAGGCTGGAAGAGAGAGCCACCACCAAATGTTTCAACAATATTTTTAATGTTCATACAGCTTTATTAAAATGAGCAATAAGCTTTACATTCATTGGTTTGTAGAAATGGACTCAAGAGGCCATTTGGGTTAACTGCTACATTTAACAGATGTGGAAACACGCAGGGAGGTTACATGTCTTGCTAAAGTCACCCAGCCGGCCAAACCAGGATTAAACCCAGGTCTCTTGATCATCTGTCCCACCAGTATCCCCCAGAGTATCTTGCTTCTTTCATTTCATGAGACCGATGTTCCCCTCACCCACTTCCCCAGTATTGCTATGGTTCTGGGAATGTACTCTTTTGGTATAAAATAATGGCTAGCCTGAAATGGTTTTGTGCATCCTCATGAGATGCTAGGATGGTTGAATGCAAAGCCTAAGACATCTCAGCAGAGAGTGTTTTATACAATGTTAAAAAAAAAAAAACTTAGAGTTTTTTTGGTTTGTGATCTTATCCAGAAACTCATGTTTCTGAAGATATACCTGAAAATGATACTGTAGTTCTATTGCAAGGAACAAACAACCTACTCCTAAACTCTCATTGATTGGTTGAATGATAGTTTTTTGAGACAGAGTCATGCTCTGTTGCCCAGGCTGGAGTGCAGTGGTGCGATCTCAGCTCATTGCAACCTCTGTCTCCGGGGTTCAGGTGATTCTCCTGCCTCAGCCTCTCGAGTAGCTGGGACTACGGGTGTGCACCACCATGCCCAGCTAATTTTTGTATTTTTAGTAGAGACGGGGTTTTGTCATGTTGGCCAGGCAGGTCTCGAACTCCTGACCTCAAGTGATCTGCCCATCTCAGCCTCCCGAAGTGTTGGGATTACAGGTGTGAGCCACCGTGCTCAGCCCTCACTGATTTATAATAACTCATATTTTCATTGTGGGGCATTGTCATGTTCAACAATGATTTTTGTTGTTGAAACTCCGTTCTGGCAATGCTCTTGGGGGCTAGTACAAATATAATAAGTAGAATATGAGTTTTCTATTAGACGTCAGAACTCAAATATAGTCAGTATACACTGCTGTTACTTAAATAACCTTATTAAACCAAAGGTGAATATATGTGAAGGATCCCCAAACACTCATCAAATTAAATGCTACAAAATGAAAGCTGGGTATTAGTATTTCTAATTCAATGATCCCTCTTAGCAGATATTAATAGAACCAATTTATTTAAAAGAGACCAATAACATTAATCAGATTGTACATTGCTCTCTCCCTCATGAAGCAAGTATTTCTTTGAGGTCATGGTCCTGGTCATATTTGGACCTGGCCCTCAGGCGTAGCTTGGCCCATGTTTGAAGTATAATAGGGAGGTAATAAACGTTCATAGAATGAATGAATGAATCAGTAAAAATGCAGGACTTATCTTTCGTTAATACAATGGAAAACCTACAACTTGAGAACAAAAAATGTTAAAAATCTCAGGATTCATGTATTGACTCAACCTATTTGATGAAAGGGATTTAAAATTAAGAGGGACAGTAGGAAGGATTTTGTAAGCACTTTTTTTCTTGTAAGGAATGGGTCAAAAGAACACAAGACTATGGGAATTATGTTTAGTGGATCCTCCACAAACCTACCTTCATAGCTAGTACATAATAAGCTGTAGGTTGCAGAATAAGTTTAAAACCTATTTCTCTTTAAAGATCTGTGTATTTTATGGCCTAAGGCTGCTCTGCTGAGGTGGAGTGAGTATTGACCACAGCACATGAAGGTCACAGTCCTCATCACAGTTCCTACGTGTGTGATGTCAAGCAAGTGCCTTAAAGATGTTAACTGTTTGTGGATTATTTTGTATGAGCACTGGGTTAAGGTTTTTTCCTGCATTATCTAATTTACTTGACCTTGCAGGGCCTCAGTTTTCTTGTATACAAAATGGGAATAATAAAGTTATCTCGGAGGGTATTTGTGAGGATAAAATGAGACAATGACCAACAGACCATAGTAACTTATACAGCATAGATCAAATGAGAAGCATTATTTTCATAATTATTGCTGTATTACAGAAATAGCAAAAGCAGTATTTGATGTTCATTTTAACTTTCCGTTTCTTCTACTGGAACAATGAATTTTCAATGAACAGTATAGAGAAAAAATAGACATGACTCACGAATCACATGTTCTTTGGAACCTCAATCTCTTGAGCTCTTCATTTATCTCATGAAGGAAATGAACCAAAGAAGGAAAAGTCAAGACAAGAGTGAGAGAAGACAAAAATTGCTTTAAGAAGCGCCCAGCTAATTTCCAGAAAGCTGCTTATTTGCAAATAGTATGGTCAAATTGTTCTGTGTTTTAAAGGATCTGTAAGATGACTGGAGTGTGATTTGTAGTCCATTCCTGTATTTTTATCTCCCTAGCATTTCTATTCTCTTAGGAGTTTCAGAGTAAGAAGTACATTGTAAAAGCCTGGAAGCTTTGTTTTGGGCGGGATTATGATCTATTGAAAAGCAAACCAACTTCATTCTAGGCCTTGAAGCTTGACAGTGTCATTTACAGAGTAACACAGTCACGCTATAAATGACCAGAGACATTCCAGAGTTCATGACTGTTGTTTAACAACAACACTTCAAGGGTGGCTGCAGGCACGAGGCACAACACGCCCGCCCTAGTGCGGTGAATGTGGGGGAACCACTCCCCACTGGAATGTGGCATTGCTCAAAGGCAGCCGGGCCTTCCTCTCTATCCCAACCGACCTGGACAGACTGGAGGGACGACTCTATTTTCAGGGAATGACAAATTGATTGTGCTGATTGGGTGAGAGTACTTACCTGCCTCCTGCTCTGCTTCCAAGGACAACCTGCGGGGAAGGTTTGTTTTGAAGTGACTTGTATAAGGAAGCATTGCAGAGCAATGAGAATCCAAACACCTTGCTACCAAAGAGGACTTCAGCCAAGCCTTGACTAGACAATTCAGGTCGAGGAGCCTTCTATTCCCCATGTTCCTAAAGCCAACAAGTTACTGGAGAGGACATTCCATTCCACTGACAGAAAGAAGGAGACAAGATGGCAGCTCTAAATTACATGTGCAATAGCCCAGGAGGCTTGTAAACATTTAAGGAGTTGATTGTTATTTTCATTCCTGACTGGTTTGGTGGTGCAAATAACAACTCCATAAATTGCTGAAGCCCAGCCAGAGTGCTGAGGACATGCATTTGTGATCATGACCCATAGTGAGTGATGAATATTCATGGCAGAGTGAATCTGAACTGCTCCTGAAGCAGATCAGCTGATGTGTGAACTCAAAACAGGTCTTGGTATGGAAATCAAGTTTGTAGACTTAACCGAAGAAAAGTACTCATGGTTAACAGCACGATCAAGAAATGTCACTACCCAGGAGCTGAGGGGGAGGGGAGCAGGGAGCTGTTGTTCCATGGGTATAGAGTTTCAGTTTTGCAAGATGAAAAAGCTCTAGAGATCTGTTGCACAACAATGTGCCTATAGCTAATACTACCATACACTATCCGCACAGTGATTCTGATGGTAAATGTAGGTTCTATCTTTTATCACAATAAAAAAGAGAATAGAATGTCTCTATAGCGTCTACTCTAAAAGAGCTCAAACCAAATATATAGCTGTGTTCCTATTCCCTACTTCTGCTTCCAATCCCCCTCCAGGTAATTTCTGTGCCAGGAAGGCAGGTAAAAGCTATTCTCAGGCCACACAGAGGTCACTGTGGCCACTCTTTGGGCTTTCTAGAAACTCAGAGCTCTTGAAGTAAATTGTTTTCTTTTGTTTAATGATCTGTTCCAAGCTTGTCCAACTTGTGACCCGCAGGCCACATGCAGCCCAGGATGGCTTTGAAGGTGCCCAACACAAATTTGTAAACTTTCTTAAAACATTATTATTATTATTATTTTTTTGAGACAGAGTCTTGCTCTGTTGCCCAGGCTAGAGTGCAGTGGTGTGATCTCACCACTCAGAGTCTGCAGACTCTGCCACCGGGGTTCAGGCGATTCTTCTGCCTCAGCCTCCCAAGTAGCTGCGATTACAGGCGCCCGCCACTGCGCCTGGCTAATTTTTGTATTTTTTAGTAGGGATGGGGTTTCACCATCTTGGCCACGCTGGTCTTGAACTCCTGACATCACGATCCACCCACCTCGGCCCCCCAAAGGGCTGGGATTACAGGCATGAGCCACCGCACCCGGCCAACATTATGAGATTTTTTTGCGACTATTTTTTAAGCGCATCAGCTGTGGTTAGTGTTAGTGTATTTTATGTGTGGCCCAGGACAATTCTTCTTCTTCCCATGTGGCCCAGGGTAGCCAAAAGATTGTATACGCCTAGCTATTCCCTCAGCAACCCAACATAACCAGGGACATAGTGAATAACCAAAAAGATATACTTTGCCACTCTGAGGATTGGAAAGTCTAGCCTGGGTGGGTATATTGCCTGGGCCAGAAAGGCAAGCTTGATGACCTCTCCTCTCTTCTTCCCTCTCCACCCGGACCCCCACTGGCTCCCAACACATTCTACCCCCATATGCACCATCCAAAGGGACTTTCCCTCTCTAACCACCAGGGTCTCCAGTGGTGAGCAAAGATGATGACAAAAGACATGATGTGGTTTCTGCTAAGTTAGAAGCACAAGAAGAACTTTCAAACGGCCCTTAGAAGGAAGAAAAACCCAAGTGCGGAAGGAAGTCTGTCAACCTTCAGCTACAGACTTTACCCTGCCTTTTTTTTTTTTTTAATCTTGCAGACATACATGCCTCTCTTTAGGAGAAGCCCACCAAGTGCCCAGTGGCCCTCAGCAGAACCCACAGAGAGATGGGGTTGAAAGTCCCTACTAGCAAAGTTCATTTCCATTCCATCACCTTGAAATGCTCACGTCTCTGATGTGAACAAGATTCAGACCTGAATTTAAGGGATGCTTCTCTCATTTCTAAGTTATATAGTTAGTTTTAGAAGATTCCTGTCTTCCTTCCTTTTCTTTCTTTTCAGCCAATTCTTTTAAGAGCACATAATTCTTCAGGCTATAGATGAGCTATAATGCATTACGTTATTACCCTCCATTTGGAGGAAGGGTTGAAACAGCTGTAATCTATCTAAGATGGACTGAATGGTTTGCTTTGGATAATGTAATTTTCAGTCTGGAATCCACGTGTAGGTCAAAACTAGAGGAGACAAAAATGACCAATTTGAAGCAATCCGACTATAAATCTTCTAGAGTTTCTGTTGGTTGCAAAAGCTGTATAACAGGTGGGCATATTGAAAATTTTCAGATAATTCTTAGAGGAATTGTGCCTTGTGGGATTACATTGCCTTGGAACACAAAGGTAGACCTGACTGTTCTTTTTCAGCTTTCATCTCTGCCTCCAGGTACATTGGTTAACTATGCATGGGCAATATTTAAAACAAAGAACATACCTCCTTAAGCTCAGAAGCAACACAGGTTTTTTTGTGTGCACTTGAAGTAGAAAATATGTCCATTTATACATTTCCTTTCCTTTGCAGAAAACACAACCCTCCATGTCTCTAAAGTGGAATGAACTTTAAAGCCGGTTTATCCAAAATAGCATGTGAATTTTTGCAATTGCTCAATGCCCCCCTACTTGAGGATCGCAGTGCTCTCTAGGTGCAGTTGCCAGGTCTCTGAGGTACACTCTGATGGGTTGGGGTTAGTTCTGTGCCTCAGTTTCCTCTTTGGAACACTGTTGGCCTGAGGCTGCTGGAGAACTGCTGACGCCTGACACCCACCTTTCTGCTAAAGCACTGGAAATGTCACCTTACTCTGGCACTTCACAGGGGAACTGGCCACCCCCAGAAAGATGGAAACCTTTCAGTAAAGCGGGTATCTGGAATGAGCTCAGCTTCAGAGACAGGAACGGTTTTGTGGAGTTAGAAGTGAGATGGATTCAGAGTAATGGTAGGCCATAGTAAGCCATGATTCTCCAAGACTCCTTATCGCCTCCTTCCTTACTGAAATGTCTGCAGAACTAGTTAAGAGTCAAGCTCCTGACAAGGCAGAAGACAGTCATTTAATACTGTAAGACTCTGCTGCTTTGGCAAGCCTGCCATACACACAAACAATGCCAGTGGCTCACTTGGCCCCTGCCCAGCTCAGCAATAGGAGCATTGTCTAATCTGCCAGAGTCAGGAAGCCGGGATATAGTTTCCAGTTCCAGCATGAACTTGTTAGGTGGCTTGGGCATATTCCTTGACTTTCCATACCTGAATTTTCTTATTTCTGGGATGGAGATACTCAAAGACCAATCTTGTCTACTTCCTTTATGAACAAACTCAAGGAGGAAAGCATGTTGCCTTAAACCTTCCCATCAGCACAAGGCCAGGGACCTCTTGTAGCAACAGCAAGAAAAGATACCAAGATCTGGCCGGGCACAGTGGCTCAGGCCTTTAATCCCAGCACTTTGGGAGGCCGAGGCAGGCGGATCACTAGGTCAAGAGGTCGAGACCATCCTGGCCAACATGGTGAAACCCCGTCTCTACTAAAAATAAAAAAAGTAGCTGGAGGTGGTAGTGGGTGCCTGTAGTCCCAGCCACTCGAGAGGCTGAGGCAGGAGAATTGCTTGAACCCAGGAGGCGGGGTTTGCAGTGAGCCGATATTGTGCCACTGCATTCCAGCCTGGTGACAGAGTGAGATTCCATCTCAAAAAAAAAAAAAAAAGGATACTAAGATCTGCATGGCCCTTTGAGGAAAACCTCAGCCCCCTTGGCCAGATGTACAGAACTACAGTCTTACCCTGGTTATTAAAAATGAAACAGATTTTTCAAAATTGGACCTCATTCTTTGATTATGCATCTAGCTGTGTGCATGAGTTAACTGCTTTCTGGGTCATCTGGGTCAAATGTTCCCTTGGCCTGGCTTCCCCAACCTTAGAACCCTGGAGGACCACCTGCCTGCCCGCATCTGTCACCGAGATGAGGGTGTGCTCAGGGAGGGTGAATGCTTACCAATAAAGTGCCCAGGAAGCACTCCCACACAAATTAACTTGGAATCTGTGGCCACCCATTTCCCGCCTCCTTTCCGTTGAAGCATATAACCAAAAGCTAACTGCATGGGGGCAGTTCTAATATAAAAGTGGGTTTTGCACTTGCAATGAGAAAGAGAGCAAGCCTGCAGCTTTGGAAACAGCGTGTGCCATTTGGTACCAGCCATTCTTCATGAGGATTGACCTCTCTTATGGCAGGTGTCCGGCACTTCCACTCTTCAGCCTCTTCCTGAAGGAGGAGGAAGGCGGTCACACTGGTGGAACTGGTCCACTTCCTAGGGCTCCCCGTGCTTCCCCAAGTATGCCAAGGGGTGGAGGGAAGCTTGCTATGGTTGGCATCTCATTTGCTAAGCCTGAGTCCGGATGTGTTCCTAAGAAGGGTGATCTGTTGTCTCTCAGCACAGAAGAGACTTGTCCAATGGGCCATACCATGTCCCTGTGGGAACGCACCTCCAGGAATGACCAGGGACACTGAGTGTGAAATCACACTGTCATTTTCAGGAAAAAGCAGGGGCAGGCAGAGGCTTCTCCTTCTCTCAGGTTTGCTTGCCTTCCCCTCGCCCTTACCCCTTGGTCTCTGTGTGTCCTCTGGAGGATATCACCTGCTTTGGAGTGTCAGCAGGCTAGAGAGATGACCAAGTCAGGTTTTTTGTGTTCAAGGCGGTAAAATGGCCCACATGCGACGGTGATGGAGAGTAATCACAATGAAACTGAACACTCAAGTAGAAAACGGTGTCCGCCCACAGGAACTGCAGTGCACCAACTGCTGCGATGTAGGTTAGTGTGGAGTTGCTGCTGGGGTCAGCCTCTGTCTTCCACGAGCTTGTGATTCAGTAATAACTGGAAGCACAATTGCTTTTTCACTCACTATTTTTCAACGGTTTATTCATAAAGCAATTTTTCACTTTTCACTTATTTTCAGCCCCTTTCACATCTATCTGCTCACAGTTTCTGTCTTGGCTTAACCTTTCCCTCTCTCCTCCCTCTCTCAGTTTAATTTTTCTTTATTCCCTTTTTTAAACTTTGAGCCGTTAAACAGGGCCTTGATTGCTTTCTAACTGAAACGTTTCCTTTCAACGTCTTCTTAGAGTCTCTTGACTGGGTTCTCATTCTTTTCTTTGGCTGCCCATATTTTTGTCCCGCTTTCCATTTTGTGGCAACAGGCTTAAATCTTTCTCAGTCATCTTATATGTAGGCCTTTGCTTTAAAAAAAAAAAAAAGAAAAGAAAAGAGAAAGAAGACGAAGAAAAAAAACAAAAACCCACTAAACATCCTAGAATTCATGGTACTTAAGCAGAAATTTGATTTAAGCATAAGCCATCATGTCCATTAAAAGAATCTTGATTCCTTTCAGATGAGCATATTCATTCCTGGGGAAAGTTCATGGTTCTTACAAATTAGCAGGACCTTTGCAAGCCCACTCACTTTTGCCAAAAGAAGCCACAATAGTTGTTTCCATACAGACTTGCCCCTCATTTTCATTTTCTCTGACATCTGCTCTCTAAATTACAAATATCTGCCTATAGCAACAACCGGAGTTCCAAGGAAAACAAATCAAAAGGAAATAAGAGAAAACAGTGGAATCTGAGCATATTAGGAGATGTAAGAACATCTTCCAAAGAACAGGAAGACAACCCAGGAATGACTCCTTCCTTTTAAGGACCAGGAAACTGTGGCCCAGTGAGGTTCCCAGACTTTCTTGGGAGCACACGTTTAACCAGGGGCTGAATCAGGACTAGAACCAAGCTCCCTAAACTCCTGATATGCTGCTTTTTCCGTGATGGTAGGAGCTCATCAACTCAGTTCCCATGTTGGGTGTATTTTTAAACTGGCCCTGAGAGCCATGGAAGAAAGAGTCAGTGACCCCATTAATGATCCACAGTTGGTTGATCTCACAGCAAATCAGTCAGGTTGCTTGTACTAAAAACTGGAGAGGCAAGATAGGGTTATGTGGAAGGGGACTGGGGTGTGTCTCATTTCCTTTGCCTGTGGATAGGAAACAGTACTCAAGGGAAGTAGTGCTGATGAGTGGAGAGAGCACAGAGATGGTCCCTTCTCTTCTGAAGTGATAACTGCGCTGAAAGGCTGCTAGCCTGGAGGTTGCTTTACAGAGTGCCACGTGTAATGCAGGTGACAGTGGCACCATGCCTCATTTTCAATTTCAGACCCTTCCAGAAGCCCTGGGAATTCAAACATTGAATATCTCTTAAAATATTTTACAGAATATACAGCATAATTCATTTCATGATATCATAGACTCTTCCTCAGAATCAGACGGGCTCTCCAGATCTGCCTAGATACATAGCATTTCCAAGGAGGCCTCAGGAACATTAAAGAACATGAAACATTAAAGACCTAGGAAAAGCTCACCAGAGCATCTTATTCATCCTGTGCTTTCAAACACACGGATTCCTCTCTAAGCCCTGCAAGGATGGGGACTGCTCCCTCCCATGGGAAGGAATCCATTGTGTTACAAAACCTAAATGTAGGTGTTCGTCTTGGTGACTTAAACCAAAGTCCCCTCTGCAACGCTTTAATTTCATTTCCTTTGTTCTGCTCCTTACCCACAATGGGGAAGAGCTGGTTGCCATCATCCACAGGTGAATCCTTAAGACACCTGAAGTTGGGGAACTTTGCCACAATTCCATGAGAACCCCCTTTGTTAACATATTGAAGAATTTCTTACCAAGATTAGCCATTGCTATTCATCTGTCACTTCTCCTTTCTTTTATGACGGGGGTAGGGGAAAACCACAAGATGACTACATTCATGTTTATGCTGAATAAAACCTATCGAAAATTCAGAGAAGGAAAAGTGCACACAGCCAACCCTGGTTCATTACTTGTCAAACCTGGAAGGAAGAGCAAACTAGGAGAGGGTTTGTTAGTTTATAGTATGCTGTAAAACTGGGAAAGGGAGAGTGACTATTTGCATAAATTCAGTTAAAAATAACTTTTTGGAATCTTGCTGCATTTTTGCCTGAATTACACGATTAAGACTGTATTGAGATTAAAATCACTTTTCACTCATTTAAGGAGCAGCTGTCAGCAGCACTTTGAGCAAATGAACTTGGGTTCTGAGGACTTGAAGCTTGAAAAATGATGTTAGGGAAGCTTATCCACTGATCCTAAAACATTTCTTGTAGCCACTACATACCCAGAAGTAGATTTGATGGCCACTGCTCATAATGATCTGATTTCTGCTGGCCAGAAGCTGAGAATGAAATGACATGTTATGGACAAAGAACTCCATGATCTCTGAAAGGAAATAGAAGTGCCTTCTGGACTGGTTCAATGATCACATTCTATCTAACTCTTCTATTCATCAGTTCTTTCAGCTGCTGCCTTCTGTGGTACAGCCTTCCTTTCTAGACCGGATTATCCTAGAGGCCTGGTTTTGCATTAGAAATTCTCTGCCATGTGCCTCTAATTACTTTCATTCCTCTGTTCTGGGCTTTTCTCATTATCTCCTTTTAGAGAAGGCATCTCTCTCTTTCTCGCTCTCTCTCTCTCTCTCTCTCTCACACACACACACACACACACACACACACACACAGAGGAAGGAATGAGCTCATTTATACCAACTTATGGGTCCTAAATTGATTTCATTTCCCCCAAGGAAAAAATATCTAGAAATGTGCCTATAGACTCCCACGGTGCTGTATGTTCTATATATTTGCCTTATGGTAGTGAATTAAATGCATCATTTCTGCACAGAGTTTTTATTTTGTTAAAGGTAAACTCAGAAAAAGGTGGCTTCTTCAGTCTTACTTTGTCCTACAAACATCTGGATGAAGTCTTGATCCAACAGTATGGACTTTGGCTGGGTGGACTTGGGCTCATTAGTGAATATTATCTTTTTATGTAACGTTTCATTAAACAGCTAAGTCCATAAGTGTTCCCAAGATATATAACTCTCAAGAAAAAAAAAAGAAATGATTTGCCAAGTAAAGAACTATGATTTATGGTAGTTAACTGTTACTCTCAGGATCCTATTGGGCTTTGTTTTGAAAAATTATTACCACAATGGTTCTGTAGAATTTAGGAGTATAACCAGCACCATTTGGCACGTTTATGACAATAGGGTTCTGGTTTTCTTAATGCCACAGTTACATGTTGGCAGCATTTCAAATTCTTGGCACAGATGTTTAAGTGAATTTAAAGAAGAAACATTAAAAACAAAGCATCAGTCAGTTTTGAGTGTCCAAATGTAAGCAGCAGCATTATTTTCTTAACACGCAGTCAGCATGCGCATAAAACCATAATTATCCATAAATTTGCTAATAGATGAAATGGGAAGCATGAAAACCACTTGCAAAGGGCTTTTAGATTTTCTTTTCAGTGAATGCACTATCACTTTTCTAGAAGCATCTCCTACTTACATCTATCAAATGAGACTCAAATTTATGTGAGCCTTTTCTCTGGTGACAGGTTAGTTTCTGGAGCGTGAATGGCTAAGCACGTAGACTTGTTCCCATCACATAGGACCACGTGGTCATACTACCAAGATACCTGGCTCTCACACTAACAATGCTCAGATTCTGGGAAAGTAGCTTTCTGGAAACTTGTTTTAAATGCACAAGTAGGCTAGGTGCAGTGGCTCATGCATGTAATACCAGCACTTTGGGAGGCCAAAGCAGGAGGATTGCTTGAGTCCAGGAGTTGGAGACCAGTCTGGGCAACATAGTGAGATTGCCTCTACCAAAAACAAACAAAATCAGCTGGGCCTGGGGGCACGCATCTGTAGTCCCAACTACTCGGGAGGATGAGGTGGGAGGATGGCTTGAGCCTGGGAGATAAATGCTGCAGTAAGACATCATCGTTCCACTGCATTCCAGCCTGGGTGGCAGAGCAAAAACTGGTCTCAAAAAAAAAGGACAAGTAGCAAATAGCAAATGTACTTACATGTGAAGGAGTAAACATGGGTTGTAGGGCACTCCCCATGGCCTGCCCAGAGGAAGCTACTGAAGCTGCTGTCACCAATGGGCAAAGTGTTCCCTGACCCAGCTTCCCAGGGCCCCACACCCATAAGTGCGCTGAGTCTCCACACACGCACACAGACTGGCACAAGCTAGTAGGGCATTTCTGGAAGTGATCCTAGTCCTCCTTATCCGCTCACCACCCCATGTCCATTGACGAAATAAAATGTAAAAGTTCACAAAGCAAACAAATCGTCTCCCACTTACTGGCTGATGCTTGAAATGCCGCCCTTAGAGAACATTTTTATAGTTCATAAAGAAAAATCTTAGTTATGAGAGACAGATCGATGCTGTCAGATCATGCACAAATATACTCCTGGAAGGAGCCGGGGGAGATCAGGGCATCCCAGAGGGTGCTGCTGAAGAACAGGGGTGGCGGCAGGGGAGAGGCAAATTGCATTGTGCTCAAAATTTGGTCCGGTGCCATCTGTACAGTATGCAGAAGATGTCGCTCACTGATCCTTCACTCAAGACACTAGACAAATTTTGGTAAAGCATGAACATTTATATTTAATTTACATTTTGACAATTTGCACATAAATAACATTGTAAACCAGTATGTAAACATAAGATAGTTTGTTGTTCTAGCAAAGTAAAAAGCCAGTAACTTTGGTCAGTTTTAACTTTGAGTAGAGGAAAAAAATAAAACCACTGTTGATTGTGGGCTCAACATTCACATGTAAGAGGCAGAAAAGAGAAGGATGGATGGTGAGAGAAGCAAGAAGTCTTTATAAAAATTCTCACTACGGGAAAGCACGAAAGGAGAAAAAGAACAAACGAGTAGTTGGGAATCAAAAGTGTTTGGTCTAATGTCAACGTGATGCTTTGGTTTACCTTCAGTTAAGGACTGTGTTTATCAAACACTGATACATAAAAAGCTGTCAGTCTTGGAAGTTACAGAAGACCAGTAAGGCTCTTGGGTTTCCCTGGACTATTCGAAATTTGTTCTCTTCTGCAGGTGAACATTAGTTGATGTGAACAAAATGTCAAATATAATTAGAAAATAGATTGAAGAGTGATGTATCAGTATTTAGTAAGGAGGGAAAGAGAAAAATTACAGTGGTAAAGTCAGTTTTTTATTTCTGTGACTTGGGTGTGACCACATAATCATAAAGTGGCAAAAAAAAATAGAGCCGTCTTAGATGGTCCTTAATACTAAAAAATGATGTATCTCTTCCTCCCCGGTTGTTTTGTGGTCCCCACTAGTGCACCAAGGTTTTAGGGTCTCTTACAGTAGGCAAGGGTGCCCAATCATACCGACGTGATTGTGAGGTCACCAAGTATTAAGCAAAGTCTCAGAAAGGATTGTTCTTTTTTTTTTGTATTTTTTTGCCCTTAGAAAAAGTAGATCTTTTACATGGCTTGGCTCACAATTTAAGTGGTTATAAATATATATACATATGATATAGTGGTATAAATAGATTTATAAATATACATCATTTTTTGCTACACTTTGAACACCAACATGTAATCTTTGGGCTTAGCAGAATAAAAGATAGAATGACACAAAGTCTATCTTGCTGGAGCACATTTACTCGGTTTCTCCTCTAGAGAAGCAAATCATTAGATAAGACATCATTTCCTGCACTACTGGACACACTCAATGAGGTAACTGTTGCAGAACAACTTTGCAATGCCCTTTCATCTTCCATTAAATTAACCATAAAATGTAAAAACACAAATACTGAGGAAAATCTGAGTTTTACAGAAAAAATACAATTGATGTGTTGGGGATAGGAATGTTCATTACCCGCTTTTACCCCAGTATGACTAGAATACCCGTTTTTTGTGGTTTGTGTGTTTGTTTTTAAAGTGTGGCCTCAGCCTATCATCTACCTCGAATCCTTCCTGGTAGAGCACCATGTTTGTGCAATTTTGACATTTAAAAAAAAAAAAAAAAAAAAAAAGCAACAAAAACCAACAACAAAACACCACCCAGACTCAAGCCCCCAAACCGCACACACACAAAGCCGCCTATGCTTTGGGGAAAATATTGCAGTGGTTTTAAAACATGGCATTTTTTCTTCTTCACATTTTCTGATAATACAATGGATGCAAAAGTCGTGTGGCCGCTCTGAATGGCCACAGGACTCGGTGGGGAGGACAGGGCAGTGAGAAGATTCTGCTCTTTTGGAGGGAGAGACAGGTTGGTAAAACCTTCCTGTCACCCTTCCGGTAAAATTGTGGCTGGGGGAAAAACATGAACTATCAACAAAAACATACAAGATTCCCTTTCTTGTTTCTTTTACTTAAGTTATTCTTGGGTAATTCTGCACACATACCCCCAAGTTATGTACAATGCTGTTCAAATGATAGGATCCCAGGTATGAACACATCAACTGTCCAACACTGGCAATTACCCAAACCTCATTTTCAAACCATTATTAGAGAGAGAGGTTGACTGAAGTCATATATTTGTTTAACTAAATCTTAGGTACTTATACAGATGTGCAGAAATTATCTACAAAGAATAGCCACAAGACAAAAATACATTTATACTCAAATTACAAGGAATCTTTCCAGTCATTGTAAACTTTTTTAATTATTGCTTTCTGAATGATAAATTGTATAATAAATTATGAAGGATTATCATTGAAAAAATAATTATGACTAGGTAATAGTCTTAGTAATGGGAAGGCTATGCAAACATATCCACACAAATATTCAAAATACACAGGGGCAAATATATAGACACAGGTGTAAATAAGTATATATAATATGTGTGTATATATATATATATATATATATATATATATATATATATATATATATATGGCCTTTGCCTTGTTCGTGCCCTGAGATTTCAGTAACTTTGGAGTTCCTTCTTTAATTCCAGAGGTGAGGGGAAACCATTTGTTGTCGAGAGAGCTTTGCAGAGCTGGGATTATGTACAAGCAACTTCCTACAGGCACCCTGACTCACCAAGTCATAACTTAAGAAACCAAATAAGTGTTTTCTGAAAATCTTAAGGATCCATTGGTTCGACTGTTTCTTGTTTGACCTTTACAGGTACCAGAGGTAGTGGGTTGCTGGGAGGCAACTTCATGAGGGGTAGATCTGATGACTCATAAAGGCTGCACCCTGAGGAGAGGAGTCCATTCCCCATGTTTCTTTGCAAAGACACTTTCAGGCCAGTTTCTTCTTTCTCTTTTCTGACCACGGCCAGAATTTCCTTCTCCACTACAGAGATCACACTGATGTCATCCTCCACGTCCTCGAGCCGGTCAGCATTGTCACTGATGTCAAACTTCTCGATTTCTTCATTGATTCGGGTCAGATCTTCCGAGGGCAGCCCGGGCGCCGGGGCCGCAGCGCAGTTCCCTTTCAGGTGAACCTTGAGGCTACAGAGATGGATGTAGTTCTTGTGGCACTGGGAGCACTTGTGGGGCCGCTCCCGGGTGTGCAGACGCTTGTGCAGTTTCAGGTGCACAAACTGGGTGAACTTGGCAGGGCACACCTTGCATTGGTACGGTTTCTCTCCAGAATGGAGTCGCAGGTGGGTCTTGAGATTGCTGGTGCTGCTAAATCGCTTGTGGCAGACCTACGGTGCAGGGGAGAGAGACAGCAGGGAAGGGAGACAGGAAGGCCAGAAGATTAAGAGTTGCCAATGGGAGGGGCAGGCTTACAGGCCAACGCCCAGCAACCTAGGAGGTGAGAAGCCTCCTTGTGGCACCTCCAGTGTGGTATTAAGCAAACAGGGGGATGTGGGCACACGGCACACGAGGGGCTGTTTATTTCCCCTATCATTTTCCCACCCACTGGAAGCTGGCTGTGCCATCTCAAGTCATCAGCAGATACAGAGTACTGGGAAGGCCCATGGTGCCAGCAGCCCAGGATGGGACAAGGCAGAATCTGGTGTTGGCTTTAACTACGGGCTATATAGGACATGGGAGGGTGACTCACAGACATTTTCTACAAAGGTCAGAAGGTCTACCCAGAAAATACTGCGCACCTGGCATTCATGTGGCTTTTCTCCCGTGTGTACCAGGTAGTGTTTCTGCAGGTGGGCGAGCTGAGTAAAGCCCTTGTTGCAAGTCTGACATTTGAAAGGCCGTTCTCCACTGTGCACTCTCAGGTGGACCTGGGAAGAAGCCACATGTGTTAGCTCTGCTCTCAAGCTGGCTCTGAGACCTAACATTTCTGCTCCAAGACTCAAGTGTTGATGCAAGTATCTTAAGAAAAGCATCAAGACAGTCTTAAAAAGAAGAAATCTTCATGTTTTCAGAATGGTGTTTTTCTTAAAAGCACAAAAATCACAGGCTAGCAGGGAGTTTCACCTAATCTTCTAGTCCAAACCCCTAATTTTTTATTATTCAGAAGAAAATCAGGAGAAGGGAAGTCACTTGTCCAAAGTCAAAGAGCTAGAAGTGGCAGAAGCCAGGCAGAATCCATACCCACTATCCCCAACCGGGAGCTCATACTACTGCAAATGCAATCGATACCCCATGGAAAGCAAGCTAAATACAAACACAAGCATGCACTCACAGCCCCTTGGACTGCTCTCTCTCAAGGCCTACCTTCAGATTGGAGAGCTGGCCGAAAGTCTTGGCGCAAACGTTGCATTCGTACTTGATCTTGCCGTTCTGCTTCTTCAGCGGGTAGGGAAGGGTCTTGTAGCCGGTCATGTTTCTTTTGTTTTTAATGAGATTCATGGCTTCGTCGCTGCTGGGGGCTGCCATCGCTGCTGAGGTAGCTTTGGGCTGCACCACATGTTCTGCCGTGGCGGCTGTTCCCGCCGTGGGAGACCCGCTTGTGGGGCTACAGGCCTTGTCCTTCATGCTGGCGGCGGCCCCGGTAAGGGAGAAGGCACTGTGGGGCGCCGGGACAAGCACCTCCCTGGGATGCTCCGGCTGGAGCAACCTCCGGGCTCCATCTGAGGGCAGCGAGCCCGGGAGAGAAGTGGGGTTGAGCATGGGGTGGGACAGGCTGCCCCCACCGAGGAGATTGCTGTAGACAGGGCACAGCCTCGGGAAGAGGCCGAAGTTGTTGATGCCATTCATGCTGCTCACAGCGCTCAGGCCATTACAATTCATGCCGTAGGGGGGCAAGAGGAACTTGGGGTAGTGAGCGTTGTATGAGGGGATGAAAGCTGGCGGGAGGTGAGGGAGGGGTGCGTAGCCAGGGTAGGAGCCCAAACCTTCCGTGCCGTAGGGCGCGTTCAAGTAAGCGTAGGAGTCCCGGTGCTCTTGAGAGCCGGGGCCCACAGGGGACACCGTATTCCCCGGGCTGCTGTGAGGGCTGGAGCTCTTGAGGCTTTGGTCGGGGCTGCTTCTTGCAGAGGGGCTTGGAGTGGTGGAGGATGGAATGGGGGAGCGAGTGATGTACGTGGGTCTCTCCATCCCGTAGGCCAGGGAAGCTTTCAAAAAGTCTTCTGGCAGAGGGGCCCGGATGGGGTAAACGACCCGAGGGTAGAAGGGCATTTCGGGGCTCCCATGTCTTCTAAAGTCATCGAGGTCCTTTTCTGACGTGAGGGGTGAAATGTTAGAACGGCAGAGGTCCTTTCCTTTGGAGGGGTTGGAGTCCAATTTTAGGATTTCTTTCACGCTGTACTCTCTCTTTGGGACATTCTTTGGGCAGAGTTCATTTTTCTCAGTGCTCGGTTGCTTTAGATTGCTCTGTGTTTGTGCTGAAATAAAGAAAAAGGGACGATTACACAGAGGGCTAGAGAGAACTGAAGCAAAACTGCCAAAGTTGCTCCTCCTTCTTGAGAAAACCTGAGTACCAGCTGGCGACACAATCGCCACATATCTGGCTTCCAACGCGCTCTCATTCTAGAAGGCTCTGGGCCACTCACTCAAAAGTGCAGTTCCTTTTCCTCCTCAGCAAAATAGGGACAATGGCAGCACGGACAGAACAAACAGCAGCCTTGGGTGATTCTGTTTTCATTAGTACAGACCTTGTGATAGAAAATTGCTGTTTAAGCTGGAGTAAGATAGCCTACGCTGGATGCGGTGGCTCTTGCCTGTAATCCCAGCACTTTGGGAGGCCGAGGTGGGCGGATCACCTGAGGTCGGAAGTTCGAGACCAGCCTGACCAACATGGAGAAACCCCATCTCTACTAAAAATACAAAATTAGCTGGGCGCGGTGCTGCACGCCTGTAATCCCAGCTACTTGGGAGGCTGAGGCAGAAGAATCGCTTGAATCCGGGAGGCGGAGGTTGTGGTGAGCCGAGATTGTGCCATTGCACTCCAGACTGGGCAACAAGAGCGAAACTCTGTCTCAAAAGAGAAAAAAAAAAAAAAAAAAGCTTCCATTTTAATGGAGTGGAAAAATACTGGGGTGGGGACCCTGTCATAGGTTAATAAAAGTCTTTCTGATGTTCATGGTTTACCTAAAGGAAATCAGCATACCCTGAGAACTAAATGTGAAAGATTAAGACTCATTTCAAGTAATACACAGTCATCAATTTTCGCCTCTACTGTTGTTGAATACGAATTTGATAAAGCCCTGTTCAAACTGCCTATGCCAAGGAGCTTAGCGAAGTGAGTACCACCTTCCTCGCGATGTGCAGACAGCCAAGCACTTCACCAAGGCTCTGTCTGGTCTAGCCAGGATCCCAGCAGTGCTGGCCCCTGGAGTCACAAGGCGTGACAGTCACCTCTGCCAAACCACAATAGGTACTTCCTGAGCCAGTTCAATTACTTAGCGCACCCAAGAAAACAGAACAGGCTAAGAGGAAAGCACTTATTCCCAAAGACGGCACGTTATTACTTGGTAAAGATACTATTTAGGAACAGCAGCAATGAGGACAGTTCTAGACTATCCCTGCCACAGCCAGCCCTGTCTCCTTTGCTACACAATAAATGATGCCTTCAGGAAAAAACACCCATCTGGGCAGGGAAAACTGAAAATTCCCCGCTCAGCCTTGCCTGGAAACCAAAAGTAAAACATACGATGTTTAGTTTGAGCTGATTATTGGAGGGCAGTCACTCAAGCCAGGACACCTGCCCTAGGAATGCACTGAAGGCATTGGCTGTCAATGTGTGGAGATGCCTTCAGAGGCAGCAGGTTTGGGGGATCGTGCTGAAGCCTTTGTGCAAATATCCTTCATCGTCTAAAAAATGTCTCTGCTTGAATTTAGTTGAAAAAGAACTCCAGGCTTGCTATCTGATAGGTCTAGAAATGAACTCTGAAACTCCAGAACTGAACCCTTCAAATGTATTCTCTAGGCTGACTGGCTTGAGGGATTCGATTCCAATTTGAGAGCCCCTTAGAGAATGTTATCTCCTGCCAGCTGTTATCAGTTCCTCCTGGGCGAGCCTGAAGCCCCAGAATAAACACAGAGAAGAACGCTATCAGGGAAGATGCTGACGGGGGGCCGTGATGGAAAGCTTGCTGAGGGAGAGAGATTTCTGAAGCCACTAAACCAAAATAAATATCTCCTTATCAGGCCAATATCGGTCTTTCAGTGAGGCCCAGCAGGCAGGAAGTTCTAATTGTCACTTTTGTTTTTTAAAGCTAAAATGGTAAAGGATGAGAGAGACAACTAAGCTTGAAAACTGATAGGCAAGGCATCTTACAGCCACAGGAAGGAATTTTATGAAGGTGAAAAAGAATTATTTGGAAACATCTATATAGGGTCAAATTAATAATGATTTTTAAAAATGATGCCACTCGAATAAAATGGAAATACAAAAAACTTTACCCTCATGACTTTGAGCCATTTTTAGGCGGCAAATTATGTATCTAAGTCTCATATTTTTTCCAGTAGCTTCCATACTCCCTTGGTTCTATAATTCGACAAATAATAATAGCATAAATGTGCAATAAGCGTAATGTTTCAGTCCATCTGTGGCACTGCCCCTCACATTTAGCCAGGGATTCTTCTTAAGTACCTTAATATAATTTGAATATTGAAGTGATATGAAACTTATGATTGGGCCAACAAAAAAGCCAGAATTTTAAACTTTCTATGCAAAACACCTTTAGCACAGTGCCTAGTATATAGTAAACTCACAATAAATGTTTGCTATCTCTAATGCCTTCAGAAAAATAGATTTGCATCTTATTCTAAAAGAACATCCAGAGTGACATGTTAGCCTCTCTAAGATGCTCTACAGGTGGAAATTAGGAAGTCCATATACAGTAAAGGTGCATTTAAAAAAATCATCCTTCAGCAGCTGAGTAATCAGTGGAGCTGGTGTCATTTCTGACTCTCCCACTCAGCAGCAGCTTGAGTTAACATGAAAAAGAAAATCAAGATCTGTTTTTGTTCTGAAATCTTAAATGGCTGTAGGCGGACGGAGTCATTTCAAGAGTGAACTGCTTCTGAAGACTCCGAATGGCTTAATTATGCCGACTCACATTTTCGATCTATAATAAGAACCCCAAGACTATAAGAAAGAACCTAGAAGTTCTGCAGTAGGCAAAACAAAGTCTCTTTTCAACTGAAACTGAGAAAGCAGATTAACATTTAGAAGTCTATAATTTGGTCAACTGTTTTCTAGATGGGTTAGTTAGATAGACAGAAAAAAAATACCCCCCCTGCCAAATTTGGGAGGGGTAGGGGTTTCAAACTTATTAGTTCTTTTATTCCTTTTCCTTTGTTTTTAGAAAAATGCCAGTTTGTGATTTCTGGCTACTTACTTTTCTTTCCTTTGGTTTGTTTCAAATCCCTTCTTCTCCAAACTCTACCGCCTGAACCATCACTGCCATTTAAGCCCTCATGGAGATTCTTGCACCACCTCTATTGTGCTTTAAGCACAGAAACCCAACACAATTCATTTGGAGACACAATCTACCTATTAGGCCTGATGAAACAGTGGAAATTTTCCTGATCACAGTCTCAATCATCAGCTGCCACGCCTAAGACAACTGGTTTCACAACTGGCAGCAGGAATCTTGTTTTAATGTGACTGGTTATTGTTAACTCTCATTCTTTACTATGAATATTGGACAATGAAATGTGCTTGAAAATGTTAAACCACCATTTAGAAAAAATTCTGCCAAAATAAAAGGGGACATGCTGCATAAATAAAAAGGGATAAATAAAAGGTGTCATTTCACAGTATATATGACAGTTGCTTCTGAACACAAAGTAGAAGCATTTGAACCTTAAAATACTGTGCAAAACCTTTCCTTGAGGAGTAAAAACGCCAGGCCTTTAAACTCTTCCCTTGATTGGCACAGGGTGTGGGAAGCATGCAAAAAAGTTTCTTGGTGGTTGGTGCAAAGTCACTGGGGTAGGTCACCTCAAATGAACTGTTTAAAGAAAAGCAAAAATCAAAAGACTTTTCTCTGAATCCATGAATGATTAAACTCAAGGAATGTAAGGAGACCCTTAAGCGGAAGTGACTCACTATGTTAAGAAAGCCAGGAGGGAGCTGTGCGCTTCTGCTGAGACGCACAGCTGGAATACGAGTTCCACAAAAATGCCGCTGTGCCTGTGCATTTGTCATTTGTTACTAGGTCCTCAGCACTGGGCCTGGCATACACAGATGCCAAAACAGCCGAATGGTTCCTGGGAGGCTCAGCCCTAGGGATATGACAGAGTCTCCAGAGTCTCAGGGAGCGCTGAAGAGACATGAGGGAAAAGAACTGCCACCTTTTTGGTCAGGACCTGATTAGACTCATCAAGCTGGAACTGGGGAACTGGGAGCCAGTTCTTTTTCTGAAGCTCAAGGGTAACCTGTTGTGTAAGGACCCCAAACACATGACCTCCCCTACAGGGGAGGTCCTGATGCTTCTATGGCCCCAGATTTTCAGAAAACTGCACACGCAACCTTGCAATCTTAAGAGGGATCAAGTAAAATGAAGTGTGGAATGAATACCAAATAACCATACGGTTGGGTTATATATGACTAGGGTAAGTACTTGGCTTGTTCATTGGTCCTAAAATCAAAGTCAAAAATTCCAATTTATGTTAACACTGATATTTATTCCAAATGTCTCAAAGGTGAAAATGAGAACTAAAACAATTTAGCCTTCCAGTAAAGCAAATGGATACACTTATCAATAATTGGTAAACCTGGGTAAAGGGTAAGTGGAAATTCTTTGTCCTTTTCTTAAAATGTTTTCTTAAGTTTGAAATGATATCAAAACCAAAAGTTACAAAAACTTCAGCATTTAATCTTAACTTCTAAACCAAAAGGAACTAATTTTTAAAACTGCTAATAAGATTTAGTGGTCTAACCAAGAACACACAACTATAGTTAAAGCAGAGGTTAGAATCTTATGGCAATTCTTAAATTGCTCAAAGAGATCACTTGAGAATGACTGAAATGATGCAGCCCTCTGCAGAGAGAGGTCATGACAGCAATTTTAATGAAATAAAAGAAGTAAAAGCACATAAACCTAAGGAATTGAGAATTTGTTAAGATAAAGTGATAGGTGGCTACTATAATACTGATCAAGAGATCAGACAGTTTTTTACTGTAAGGAAGGAAGCTAAGATATAAAATCTTTACGGTTATTCACTTAGAATAATATTGAAAAATTATGACAAAGTTTTTCTAGCAATGATCTTACAATGTTCCACATCAGATCCTAACTGTACACTCAAATGTACATCTATAAATATTTTGATGCAGTCTAAGCCCTGCCAAAGTACCACAGATAAGGGCTATAGCTTGCATACACAGCATGTCTGGACCAATCCCTGTAATTCTCCCAACTGCTTTTGGATAAATTAGAATTGGACATATATTTCTTCCTGTAACATCCTGAATTCAAAACTCAAGGCAGCTCCTCATATATATATATATATTTTTTTAAATGATCAAGTTTCATAATAGTTAATAGGGACTCAAAAAATGTTTTTCCTCTTCCTAGTCCCTAGCTTAAGCCACCTACTTCATCCAACACATGACAAAGCCGTATAATTAAACAACATGTTATTAGTTCACAGGGGCAGAACCGACATTACTGGCATTTTTTATTTTTTTGTTCTGTAATCCACTTACTGAGATTCATCATTGTCAGCTCTCCGGGATAAGGGTAGTGAAGCCTTTCTGCAAAGTCCCGACAATACCACACAAGAAGTTCCTGGTTGGCAGGGATGGGCTTAATGGTGTAGAAGTAGATGTTCATCCCGTTCTGACACGCAGCCAGGTTTTGCTCCCGGGGAGAGTGTGCTGGATTCACATAGCGCATCCAGTTGCTTTTCTCTTCATTAAAGCCGTCAATGAAGTGGTGAAGCTCCCCTCTGGAATAGATCTGTCCAAAAGAGAAGACAGGCATGTAAAAGGAAGTCAGACCCAAAGCTCCTCAGCACCTCTCAGAATAAACACAGCCGGTACCGTGTGTGATTTCTGATCCCCTACTGCCTAGTTAGAAAAGGAATCAAATCAGTTTAGCCAGAATAGTCTTGAATCAGCAGAAATCAGGACGGAAACAGGTAAGGCACACTTTGTCAGTTACCTTTTCCATTTCAGTTTTATCGTCTTTTCATGTTCGGGAAAATAACAGAAAAATGAAACACAAATGTTCATTTAAGGAGCTGCCTCAAACCGATTAACCCACCACAGAGTACTACTTTTGCTACTGCAGTGAATGGCAAATGGGCGATGCTACTGACTTCAGTTCCGATTATGCTGACTTTTAGTGCTTTGAGTCACTGGGTAGAAGACCAAGCTGGCTGACGACGTCAAACTGAGTCTCAGCTTTTTCTATGGCCTCTGTACTCGCCGTTTCCTACACCCCCGCCCAAGGCTTCAACTATGCAAACATCCTCCACCCCCAACCCTCCAAGTCCTAAAGTAACACTTGTTCATATGAATACTTGGAACCTTGCCTTTTTGTGGAAACACTGGGTGGGGCAAAGGTGAACTTCACCTGCCATAACAAAGCTAACACTGGGGCAGCAGCCAGAATTTGACAGTCTATTACTGAGAAGTCACTTTTCCTCTTGATAAACATGTCCAGACTTGCACTTTCCTTTCAATGCAAAGGAGGGAAGGCAACCCCTTATCTGGGAGGAGGCTGGCTAAAACACCACACACAGAGCCATAGGCATATGTTTTTGGAAAAAGAACAGGAAGAAGGTATGTTGTTCCTTAAAGGCAACGCAGAATGAAGAATTTGAAGTTTGTCCTAGAGTAATACTACTTCTGGTTAACAGATGCACTCAGGCTACTTGGCAAAGAGGCAGAGGAAGAAGAAAAATTAAAACGTACACTCTTACTGAAACTATAAACACACTCCTTATCCTTCCACACAAAGTTTTCTCTCTTTCCCTCTTTTTAGGAGGTACCACCTTTACTTTAGACTTTAAGAAATTTCCTTACACGTATACAATCAGTCAATACCTAGTGTGATCTGCGACTTGCAGTCTCCAAGCAGCAGTAAGGCACTGTTCGTAGCAGGAATTTTGCGCTCACAGGACAGCAGGTTATTGCTTTTCCTTACTCACGTACCGACTATGCTAGTCTACAGATAGTTTCTGTATTTCGCTCAAACGTTATCAGAAATAAAAAGGAACTCTGTCCCTTTAACACAGGCGGTAAACACCAGAATCACTTTCTTTTAAGAGTAACTTCCTGTAAATTGTGAAGGGGGAAATACATGTGGCTTCATCAAAGCAGCTTGTGAGAGCTTTTGCGGTGTGTTTTGTTAAGAGAAAATGGAACAAGGCTGGGTGAATTCTGCTATCAAGAGGGGTTTTCAAGTTTGTTTACTCTGATGTGCAAACTTCCAGGAACATGGGGTTCCATCGCTCTTGTACTCTTCGCTGGTGCGGAAACTGCTTTCTAAAGCTACGGGTATGTTGATTCCAGTTAGCCTTCCTCGGACGGCAATTTACTGTATCCTCATTTAAAAACAGCAATGTCGGTGCCATGAAGTCACTCACACACAATAAAATAAAATAACGCATACGTAAAATGAACACCGTTTCCTATCACCTTCCTCCACTTCCATATTATTATCTAGAAGATTAAAATGCGCTGATTCATAGTACAGTTACAAGAAATGTCACTGGTTTCTCAACTTGAACATCCCTTCTTCGGCTGTGTAATTTGCATGAAACTTTTTCTTTCCTCACAACAGATGTTCATATTCCTGCCAGCAAAAACGAGATGTTCTACAATATCCTTTGCATGTGAAAGACTGATTCAAATAAATCCTCCCAAGGAAAGCCTTTCAGTTACTTATAGTGAATCTTTAAATGAAACAGGGAACTGGACAGTGAGGGGAGATTCTTAGGTGCTTCTTGCCTTTTCTCAAAATCATCACACATTAACGAGACTTACGCTGGATTGTCTTAATTCAGACCTTTAACTCCAAGAACTATGCACCTTTGTGGCTCACTTCTGAGAAGAAGTTATTGACAATAAAGGCAAAAATGCACTCATGGTTCCACCATTGTAAGTCAGGTGATTAATATATTTTAAGGAGGAATAATTACTAAACAAAAATTGTGAGCACATGATTCTTAGTGAATCTGTAACTACCCTCTTTTGCTTGGGAAATAGTAAGATAAATTTCTAAAAATGAAAAACTTCCTGGATTAAAAATATTGTTTCTTAGGAATAGCTTCTTGTCCGACCGATATAATTGTTCTTGGCAAAAATACCAGCTAAAGAAAGCATAACACAATTTTTGTTATCATGCAGCTGTTTCTTTTTTAAGAATTCAAATAATGTACATTTCATGTAAGTATGCACAAAAAAACGCTTACTAAATTCTTTATCTTCTGAGAAAACTAAATATCCCTGAGACATCTATGGGAAGAAGGAAAGCAATCTGACTTTTTTCTGTTCACTGCTAATCCAGTGTTTTATTCAAGGATTCCATCTAATTAGTTCACCTCTGGGGGCCTTTCTAACCCTAATATAGCAAAGGAAATTGTACTGGCTAGATCTTTTGGTTGGATGCTATAGGAAAGCTTATCATCTTGCATATGACTGTTAAGCATTTTCCTTATGCTATGAGATAATTAACCTATTGTCAAATGGAATCGTTTTACCATGCACATGTGTTTAAATAGGACTAGTTCTGTGGTCCTCCATTCCCCTCAACCCATCTTCCAGCTATCCTTCCTTAATGGCATTTACTTATAAGGTAATTCATTTGTGTCATTCCTGGCTGGGCGCGGTGGCTCTTGCCTGTAATTCCAGCACTTTGGGAGGCCAAGGCGGGCGGATCATGAGGTCCAGAGATCAAGACCATCATGGCCAACATAGTGGAACCCCGTCTCTACTAAAAATACAAAAATTAACTGGGCATGGTGGCGCGCACCTTAGTCCCAGCTACTCGGGAGGCTGAGGCAGGACAATCGCTTGAACCTGGGAGGGGGAGGTTGCAGTGAGCTGAGATTGCGCCACTGCACTCCAGCCTGGCGACAGAGCGTGACTCCGTCTCCAAAAAAAAAACCAAAAAGATAATTCATTTGTGATAACTCTTCCATTCAATTAAAGTTAAGTCAGCAAGAAATCAAAAAGGGGTAAAATCTAAGGCTTGGTGACTCATTACTACTTCCTTGCAGAGAAATGCAAATGAACCTATCCTTAAAGCAAGCAACAAACTGTTTCCTTTCATTACAAAGCTCTAATGAATTGTAAAAATCAAGATTCATATATAGCCCGTATCTCCATCACTAACCACCTACAGGCCAAACATTTAATCGGTTTCATCACATTTGTTCAGAATTCCGTGTTCATGGGGATGCTGGATACTTATGGGTGAGCCCCAGCATTTCTCAGCACAGGATGAGAAAGGTGAGCCACCCAGCTCTTTTAGCTCCATTTTTTCCCTAACATTTAATGGGTCTGAAGAAATTTCCCTTACTTACCCTCCAAAAATATTTCCTGTTGGCATTCTTGGGAACTGTGTCATTGGTGTAGATTTCACCTATTAGGGGTCCAAAACGTGTGCCCTTTGGTATGTATTCTTTACTCATCACTCCAATAACCTAAACAGGAAAAAACACAGGAAACAATTACTTTAACTATAAAATGTTAACCAATCTTTTCAAATAAATAAATTGGACTGTCAAGTGGTAATACAACTAACGATAAAATTTTGATAAGTAAACAGACATTAATGATGCCTACATAATTAACAAGCTTCACAATAGGGGGAGACCATCTTTTAAAGTCTGAGATCATAAGCAAATACTCAACCAAGCGTTAAAACAGTCTAGGGGATTATTGTCTGGTAATACAGGATCTTTCATTTTTATCATTACTTTTTATGCTAGAACAGCGAAGATAACCATTATCTTTTAGACTAAGAATAAGACACTGCAGAATTAGATGGTCAAGATTAGACCATTTCAGCCTGTTCCTAGTTTCCTATTTCTCATTCTCCCTCAAACCATAAGCATAGTGTGCTTGAGGGGAATAAAATAGTTTTGACCTCAGAAACCAAAATAATGTTCTTTGGTTGTTCCATAACAGCCTAAGGAACCAGAAACCAAATGCATTAAGTTTTTTTCATTCCAGATGAGGTTTGTATGTGTGTGTGTGTTTGGTTTTTTTTTTCATAGCTTGTATATTCTCTTTAATAAGAGATCTTTCAAGTAACTTTGTTCTTCTCTGGCCTTCTACTTTGTTCTTCTCGAGTCTTCTACTCAAGAGTGGTCAAAGGCCCTCGTGTGTGTGTGTTTTAAAGACAAGGTCTCCCTCTATCACTCAGGCTGGAATGCAGTGGCTTGATCTTAGCTCATTGCAGCCTCAACCTCCTGGGATCAAGAGATCCTCCCACCTCAGCCTCCTGAGTAGCTGGGACTACAGGCATGCACCATCACGCTCAGCTAATTTTTGTTGTTATTGTTGAGAAGGGGTCTCACCATGTTGCCCAGCCTTGTCTCAAACTCCTGGACTTAAGTGATCCTCCCACCTCGGCCTCCCAAAGTGCTGAGATTACAGGCTGAGCCACCATGCCTAGCCAAAAGCCCTCCTTTGAAATTAAGTTTATACTGAGGAAAGCTGTAGGTTCTAAGATCTGAGGAAATGACCTCAGACTGGATGCATTACACATTTTAACTTTGTGGGGCCTTGCTAAAGAAACATGTTAACTATACCAGTTCCTTCTTAATAATAAATTTCTCTTTGAGGGGGTAAAAAAATCACCAACCGTGAATCAGGAAGTAATTCGTCACTATTCAATAGAACTCCTCTGTGAGTAGTCCTTTACAACAGTTTGCAGTTACAGTTTTGTTTTGGTTTTTATTCTCTCACTTTTCCTAGTTTTATTTTCTTCTCATTCAAGATAGCCTACCAATCACTTTACTGAATTCTTCACTAAAATGGACCAAGGAAGAGGGAGTGGTAATAGATGATAATGTTTATTTTCCAGTTTTTATATCCCCAGTAGCTCCTGTACATTCGTGTACCTGAAATGGTAGACTCAAATATGTGAATCGATCAATGCACAAAGATTGTTCACAGTGGAATCTACAATTTTGGTTACACTGTACACCAGTTCCTCATTAAGTCTCATCAATAATTTAAACCTCTATTTAAATAGATATGGCACACCTACATGCCTGTGACAGACCAGCTTTTCTCATTTAAGTGTCTTATCAGCCAATGATTTTTTTTTCTAAAACAATTTAGTATTCAATATACAAATCAATGAAGCATACTCAGACTGGAAAGAGAAAAAAAGAAAATTTTCCTACACCTAACATAAGTTGAAACAAGAGTGTTATTTTTGGTCCTTTAAGAATTTCTGTCAGAGAGCTGAAAAAAGCAGATGTTCATTTCATCCACCTCCTCTGCCTTCATTTACATCTATCTGCCCTTTTAATCACCGTTTGTCATTATTGGTATTTGTTGGCAGTAAAACTACTGGGGACAAGAGTATCTCAGAGCAGTCTTGAGATATAAATATATATATTTAAAGCTTTAGTAGACTTATTCAGAGGCTCATTGTTTTGGACATATTATTATTGAATCTAATTAATTTGGAAAATTAATGGAATTGAATTCTATGACATGCAAATCATTTAACATTCATATTTCAGTGATTATTCCATAATATTAGAATGACAAACAGGAAAAACAAATCATGCCATTTGTTGGTGAGCCAATAATTAGCAGTTGATATTTTCAACATATCTACTTTACAGCAGTAATTTTAAGAAAGGCACCCAACTGGTTCATCAACTTTGTTTCAAATTATAGTCTCTTACAGATGGTGTCTTGGGAGTCAGAGCTTGATTACCAACAAGGAGCACTGCACTGAGGTCATGGTTCTTCTTCCAAATTGCCATTCTTTTACAGAATGGGCCTCTAGGTTTTCAGCTATCAATCTTACACACATTTTCTTGTGCCCGAAAAGAAGTCAACTAGAAAGCATAAGCTACCCAATACCTATTTGAACACAACTATGGACTTGTCACTAGTGAGCTATAAAGCAGCACCGGAAGTAGCTCTTGCCATCTCTAACCTTACAAATTCAATTCAACAGGCAAGACAGGAGAACAATTAAAAAGAGAAGGCTCTGTGGTAGAAGAGAGGTCTATGATAATCCTCAAACCCCAAACAAATTAAAGAGCTTCAATATTAGGTTATCATTAGGAAAGGGACAGAGCGCCCTAATATTTTAAATTTCAATTACATATAGGGCACATATAAACTCACAACTATAGACAAAGATACAAAATCATAAAATTTCAAAACTGGAAGGCGCTTACAAACCATCTATATCCATTCTAAGTCTAGCGTTCTAATATACAATAAACACCTTCATCTCAAATGCACGTCTGAGACATTATTCACTTGCCATAAAAGCTGAAACTCTTAAGACTATGGTGCTTGTCCAGGTAACTTTGGAGGGGGAACAGGAACCAGGACTGTTTTTAAAGGGAAGTGAAAAAACCAAGTACTAAGCCTCCCTCTGGTCCTAGAAAGATCCAGAATGTGCATCTTAGACTACCCATCTCCCTGACCCATAGTTTGTAACAGTTTATCTTTGAACCAAGCAAATATTAAGGAGGAACCTGGTGTGTACCTTAAACTTCACACTGCTAAAAAGACAAAGAATGTGTTCACCTAACTCAAGAAGGAAACTTCACTGGAACTGACCAGGGTCCTAAAGAATTACTGCTGGGGACAGGCCGCTCTGTGCCTTCTATAAACTCAACAGCAAGAGGACACCGGGCTTCAATACCTCCTTGCTTCACTTGCTCCCACAGAAGCTCTTTATGTGCGGTGCAGACCCCTCCACCACTTGAGCAGATTTGTCTCTGTCTGTGGCCTCAGTTACAGAACACACCCTGCCGTCCACAGTTTCCACAGCTTCTGGACAAAACACAGGGCTTCTCTTTTCAATTTTACACAATGAAGGAGATTTTACAGTTTAGGATGGGTTGAGTTGGAGTGCTTAATGGAAGGCTGGTAACAACGACAATATAGGTTTTTTTTTTTTTTTTTTTTTTTTTTGCAAATTCCTTCTTTAGAGAGTATGCAAACAGACACACACAGCAGTGGGTTTGAAGCAGAAACTATATCCAAGTCTAAATGTCATCTGATCATCCTCTCCCCAAATTACATTAAGATCATTTAAACTACTAGCTATCTCTTTTCCCTCCCCGAATCCCACTCTATAAGAATGACTCATTAGATTATAATTCTGTTTTGACCATATGAATGTTTGTCTTGAGAGAACTAGAACTCAGTAGTGACCAAGACCTTCAGCCTGCAATCACCCCATTTTTATTTTATTTTATTTTATTTTATTTAGAAACAGGGTTTCGCTCTTGTTGCCTGGGCTGGAGTGCAATGGCATTTATTTACTTATTTGTTTTGCTGAAGTGCAATGGCACGATCTCGGCTCACTCCACCTCCCAGGTTCAAGCGATTCTCCTACCTCAGCCTCTCAGGTAGCTGGGATTACAGGCGCCCACTACCACGCCCGGCTAATTTTTGTATTTTTAGTAGAGATGGGGTTTCACCATGTTGGCTTGGCTGGTCTTGAACTCCTGACCTCAGGTGATCTGCCATCCTCAGCCTCCGAAAGTGCTGGGATTACAGGCGTGAGCCACCGCGCCTGGCAATCACCCCATTTTTAAAAGGAGTGAAGTGAACAAAGTTGTTTGGAGAAGGTTTCCTTCTTCATTATCTTTCTATTAAAGGAGACATGGTGATGCCTCGGTACATCATTTCTCAAATAAAAGGCAGCATGAAGAGAGAACTGCATGTTATGGTGAGATACTTTTTACAGATGGCTTGAGTTAATAATGGACTTCGATCAGAATGGACACCAAGGGAGTCCTCAGGATCTGTCTGATGTTTATCAGCCACCACGATACAGGGAGGTGAGACTCACAGAGCCGCAGTGCCTCTTGAGTGCAAGCAGTCTCAACCGAGGGCAGAAACTCTACAGGGTAACGCTTCTAAAATATAAATGCTTGAACTGATTTTTCTGTAGTCAAGTAGTCATAAGAGATTATTTCAGGAGGACAAGGGGAAAACCCCCATAAAAGAATAACCCATCAGTTTAAAACATTTTCAAAGTTTTGAATAGTAGGTCTATATTTGATTTCAGTTCTGGAAATAGGAAGTAAGAACAGTTTTTCATTAAAGGTGCAGAATGATTCTAAACCCAATCTAAAAATGAGGGTCAAGATCAGAAATATGATTTGTATGTTTTGTTTTAACCAAAAAAAAAAAAAAAAGGTGCTGACACATAGTACAAATTCATAATGAAAAATGGTCTTGTAAAAAAAAAAATTCCCCAGTATGCCAGCACAATAGTACATATTGTAACATCTTTTGCTATTTAAATGAAAACATTTAAAAAAGGGCAAGATTAGTAAGTCAGATAAAAAGTACCTGTAGAAAGACTCTTCCTATTTCAACGGCTCATGGAACTTAAAGAACTAACTGAATAAAGACAATGTAAACATTTCATCAGTCCTTAACGTTGCTGTCCCGGACAGCCCCTACCCTTAATGGCTCAACCCCACCATCCTCTTTCACCTTCTAAAGGAAGCTGTCCTTTCCCAAAGTTCAAAAACAAAGGAGAGAAACAGAAAAACAGGTACAAATTCCAGAGTAAGCTTAAGACAGTATTACATTCAAGTTTACTCCTTGCTTGACCTTATGATTAGGGTTTAAAGATATACTATCCTCTATTCAAGCGCTTTGGTTAAACGCAAGATAGGGAAATAGCATAAGAGAACCCCGACCTCTTAGGTTAGTTTCGAAGGACCTTCTTCAGGAACACAGGCATTGTCTGTTTTTTGGTTGCTTAATATATTGAAATAGGAAGTTATACATTCAGAGGGAAAAAAACACAAACTAGCTTAAGGATTGGTCTGAAATATATTAAGATGATAACTAAAACCACAGTGACACCAAGAGGGGCCAGTGTAGCATAATCGAGAAGCACTCATTGGAGAAGTCAGAAGAACTTTGCTTCAAGTCCCCGGTCTGGCTTTACCTATATGCCTTTGGGTAAGTGACTATCTTTCTGAACCTTGAACTAAATTATCTAAGAGCATTACTTGACTTAGCTATGATTTTAAAGGAGAATGATGGAAATTGAAAAACTTAAGCTAGGAGCTGAACTGAGGATAAGAACATTATAGAATTAAAAGGCAAAGATGACCCACAGAATGGAGATTTTTATTTCAGTCCCAAAGGGCTGGACAGGGCAACACAGCACAAATGAACCTTGGGAACAGACCAATATTTGGTCAAACTTGATATGGGGAAAAAACACACTACACTTTTTAAAGCCATAGTCAAACCTTATATACTCAAACAAATCCTACATTCATTCCAAGGGCCACATATTGAGAGACTTTCTATAAGAAGAGCATTACTTTCAGGAAGAGGTATAATTAAGGCTGACCTCTGGGGTTAAATTTTTTGGTAACATTCAAGTACAACTAGAATTTAAATTTTATTTTTTATAAAATCTGCCTCCATTCACCCAGCAGCGGGGGAAAAAAGAAAGACTGAGCATTGTTGTTCTATTTAATTTTAGACAGCTGTGTCTCCCCCTCACCAAAAACACTGGGCTCAGACACACAAACAGGAAAGAGACAAAGCATTTCCCAGTCTCCCGGATTCCTTCACTGTTCCTTAGGGAAGGGGGAAAGTGATTTGACATGGCTGTAAGGAATAGTCCCAGTAGCAAATTCTGGATTTCTACGGCCAATCATCCCCTTTCCCTACTTTCTGAAGGAAGTAATAGAATTGACAGTGCTCTGTGCTAATGGTGGTATGGGAAGTCTGCTGAGGTGTCCTTTCATTCAACTCAACCCAGTAGTAGACTAGTAAGTGCAACTACAGTAAGCCAAATTCTGAAAACAAGAGGTGGTTCTGCAAGTTATTTCACAGCTAAACATCACGCCTAGCTATAATCTTTATATAAAAGGTAAACACAAATCAGTTGCTCATTCCAAGTTTGGGTTTTCATCCCCTTTGAAACAACAAAGAGTGTACCCACTTCAGAGGCCAGTAAGGAATTGGCCTGCCAGCCCAGCCCCAGCAAAGGAGCTGCTGCAGATAAACAGTGGTTACCTCTGAAGTCATCCAGACAGAGGACACTTTTACATGACCCCCTTTCTCGGCTTATACCATCACTTCACTTCATAAACACGTCAAAGTTTTGAGGATAGTTTTAGAAACCCAGCTAATAAAGCTGGCTTGTTAAAAAGAGTAAAGCCAACTAATTACCAAAGACAGACAAAAGAAACATTAAAACTTTTTTTTCCAAGAAAAAGTTTTCTCCCTTAAGAGATACTGTACAACAGGGACACTAGGGCCAGTGGGCCCAGAGCTTTCTTGAAGTTCACTAACAATTTCACCCACCCTATGCTGCAAGTTGCTTTTCTAAGACTTGTCAATTTGCCAAAATATTTAACTGTTTACTAATTAGTACGGAACAGTTGAGGGCTGGAGGAAATGAGAAGGAAATGGTTTAGGAAAAGAGAAAGCAATGCAAGAATTGAATAGAGCAATCAATTATTTACTGATACTTACAAATTCTCAGAGGTTTTCAGAGATATACAAGGCCTCAAGGGCAAGTAGGGAGATTTGGCACCAGGTCCCCAATCTTCTTGTCAATAAATCAGAGGCTTACCTCTTCACTGTTGGTGGCATACTTGAAAAGCAGATTCCTTGGTAAGGATGCCTCCGCCTGAACCGAAGTCCCGCCATCAGCACCAGAATCCCAGGGGTGGTCGTTCACAATGTATGTACACTTCTCTTCAAACTCAGCCTCTGTCCACAGAGTCATATCCGCATCCTCCATGTCCATTTTCATGGTCCCCTTGATCCCCTCTGCCAATCCCTGAAACCTCACAGCGCTGGAGTTACACTTGGGGGCAGCCTGGAAGAGAAGGGAAAGGCCTTTAATCCCCATTGTCCCGCCGTTCCTGTGGCTCCCTCTGAGAGGCTATGACTAATACAGTAGTCTGAAGACTTTAAAAGCAGATGCAGAGTGCTTGGTACAGTTGAGTAAGAGCCAAAAAGCCGTATAAAGTAAACTGCCTTGAAAAGAAGCAAGGTTTTTAAATGCTACTCTTAGTTAAAAAAAAAAAGAAAAAGAAAAAAGAATGTGGCAACCTCACTGTGGGGAAAAGAAAAAAAAAAAAAGAATCACCTCTGAACAATCCCTGGCTTTACCTCTCATGGCAGAAAAATGTTCTGGGCACACAGTCCAGTGTCCCAGAATGCCTGGGGTCATGGCCGCCAGACCCTCGGCACTGTGGAAAAGCTGCCTCAGAAAAGTGTCACAAACAAGGAGAGGAAGAGGAAGGAGCTCTGTCTGCCTCTGAATGAAGCTAAAAATGGAAAGCGCGTGTGGTGCAGGAGCGGAACCCAGCCTGCCTTTTCCAAATGGGGAAGACTGAACTTTCCCACCAGCTCCCAACGCAAAACAACTTTCAAAACAACTGCCTCCTCCCTCTGCTGCGAGCTCTCTTTCATCCTCTCACATGGAAGACTGAAAAGGGTTGCATCCTGCCAGCATCACTGAGCTACGGCCTCTTAGAAATCACTTGGACCACAGGAAAAGACGAGGAAAAATGGGTGAAGGGGAAAACAGCCTGCAGTGTCTTCTGACTTGCAAGCATCTCACACCAAATTGAAAAGGCAAAAACAAAACATAAAACCGTTCAATAAAATTCCCTGGAGAGAATTCCTTTAGGAGCCCTCAGCTACAAATAGCACTTTCCATTTAAATCTGAAAGTGTATGAATTCCCAGAAGTCACTGATGTACTACAGTTTACTGTAACTAAAGTTATAACAAATTTGGAAGACTTGGAGGACAAGCTCTGCTTCCACTTGTACATTGATGAGGATATTCCCCCAAAATCCTCCCTCACACTCAGAAAAAAAGTGTTTTCCAAAGGCAAAAAAAGGTGAACAACTTCTATAAGGGTTTTCTCATATAGACATGTTTGATAAAAATGAGGAATATGGGTATCATTTCCATGTAAGAATGTGTGCTTGTTCAAATGTAAACATAACATTCTGTAGCAGTCCTTCAAGGAGGTTTTTACATTCTTCCACTTCTCTAAATAGGATGCTCTTAAAAAAAAGTTGGATGCAAAGTTGTTTTTCCCTCAGTTATGATTTAAGCAAACCTGCTTATTTTTATTTAGTTCTAACATGTAGAGTCATGACGCCAAATACATGTTAAAAATAAAATAAAATTGAAAACTTCAGCCAACCCGGAATAGTTTGACGAGTGTGAGCTGGAACCACTACTGAAATTTCAATGAATTGGCAATTACGTCTAGAATTGAAAGGGTTAATGATTCATAAGGAAAGTCTCACAAATGTTTGACAGCGCTAAGTGCACTAAAGCAGAAGCATGTTTCTACTGCGACATTAGCAAAAAAAAAAAATAATAATAATAATAATAAAGGAAAAGAAAAGAAAGTTTTCAGATCAATTTCAGAATTAAAAAAAAAAAATTCAAGTTCCTTACCAAGGTCGTACCCACACGTTTTTCCAAGCAAATATCCAACATCTGAGAAAAGTCTCGTTCATCTCTACCCAGTCCACATTCTCCCCGCGTCCCCCGCCGGGCTGAGCCGCACAGACGCGCACCTCGGCGGTCCCTCCTCGCTTCGTCCGGCCGCCCGGGCGCCCGCGTCCCAGCTCCGGGCGGACAGGTGCCGCGCTCGCTGCTCTTGCCTCTCCGCAACACTGGAGGGCCGAGTGTCACGGCAGCACTTTTGTCTGTGTTAACCGTCTGGCTTCCCCTCCCTGCTTAAGATTTCCTTAGCCACTCGGCTGCGCGAAGTGGGGGCGTGGCCAACGTGGCCAACACCACCTGGCCGAGCCCAGGGCTTTCCCCCAGATTGCTAGCACAGCCGCCGAGAGCTTCCTCTCTTCGCATGTGTATTTCAACATTGACTTGGAATCTTCTTACTTCCCTTTGAAGGCACTTAACCTCAACGCTTACTGGGCTCTATTGTATTCTAAACACTCCAGATCGCCCTCCTTCCTGGCGCGGCAGAATTAGGGGGCGCACGTTCCTTAAATTAAGGAAACTTAAAATTTACCTACAATTTCTGATTTCTCAGCTCAGATCCCCAGGTACAAAAGACACAAATCTTACTTCAAAAGAGCAAGTTAAATTGTTTTGGCAGCTAATGTAATACAGTGGAGCTGTCTGGTCCTCAAGCTGTTGTGTATGTAACGCACGTTTCCCCGCCTCCCGCCCCAAAAGTTGTAACATTCCATTTCTCCTGCTAACGTTCAAACTTGGCAGAACTAACTTTCCTCTTTTATTTAGTAAATAGGGAAATAGGCAAAAGTTATAATTCTACAGATTAATGTTTGTTTTCCTTTCCTCTCCTCCCAGAACCCACAGGCTGACTTCCCAGGAGTGTAAGTAAAATGTAGAGCATTAATCGTTTCACAGTTCAGAGGAATATTGAACTGATCACTACAAGTGGAAAGCGGTCGGAGGAGGCAGTAATTAGTGGGGCTTATTCTGAGCCCCGGCCAGCTTTTCCTCCAGCCCAGTCAGTCCTCTGCTGAAGGAAGGACATCCTGTGATGATGGCATACAATGTCCTGTTTGTTTATTATTAAGAGCGTGGACCTTGCATTCCTGCTTCTCATTACAAAACAAACCAGATGCTTTACTTCCTTCAATGGTCTTGTGCCTTCAGCAAGAAATCCTTTATTTCAGAGAAACAATGTTTATAGCAAACACCCCATTTCAATTATTATTTAGATCATTGAAATCCAGGTCTTCCCTTTTTCCTGCTTGCCTTACCATAGGTAGGTTTTTTTTTTTTAAATCATCTCTCCTTCGACCTGCGATGTCTTTTCTAACATTTTAAATACACGTGTGCACACACACCCACACACACACACACCCACCCACATACACACACCCAGTTCCAACCTAATGATACCAACTTAGTCATACAATGAAATGGACATCTGAGTATTTGTTTACAGGAAGAAATGAAACAAAGCAAAACAAAAGCCCAACTCAATCCTAAAAATATGTCTGTTTATCTTTAAAATTTCTTTTCTTACTTTTAGAAAACTTTTCTAGAATTTTTTTTAGGGGTGAGGGGGAGAGGCAAAAGATTATTTGCCAGGAAATGGTGTCTAAAGTCTTGCTGCAATCTCTCTCTCAGTACAGAACAATTAAATTCCCACTAGGGGACATGATTAGCACACACTCCCTGCTTGCTGCGTGGCCCACCTGTGATTGCATGTTATGCCAGAGGGGACGCTAGCACCAAGAGGAAGCAGGACTTTTAGAAGGCAGATCTGCTAGGGGTGGAAGACTGCATGAACAATTCCTAAGAGTCCTCAGAAAGCTCCAAGCTGATAATTAAACAAGAGAAATCCAGCCTGCTCAAGAGGGTTTATTAACTGATGCTGAGTCAGCACCACAATGGACAGAAAAACAATGTAGTCATACTGAAGGCTGGCCTGCTGTTCAAACAGTCTCACTTGCAGATGTTAAAGAGTATTTCACTTCCCTTTTAGAATCAAACTCTGTTCTTAGGCCACATACACCATCATGCAACTGCTGGTGAGTCAACCATGATAGAGTAAGGGAATAGGCAAAAAGTTTGATATTTGAGGTGGGAAGAAGGCTATTTTAAGCCAAATATTTGCTTTAATGACTGGAAGATGCCAGTGAATCAACTCACTGTTAATTAATATCAGCCTGCACTCACCTTCAGAGGTGGTGAAATGGGCTTGAGTCTAGGGAGGACGCAAACTTCAAATACCAGTGTGGGGCTTAGCCAGGCAACCCTAAAATTAGTTCCAGGTGTCCCAGCTGAGCTGGACAAGGCCACGGGTAGAACTTTAAGGAAAGTAAATTTTCAGACAGAGTGTTGGAATGTAAAGTCCTTCACATGTTTGCTTCTTGTCTCAAAGTGATTGGGAAAAAAAACCTCCAAACCAACTTTCGACTATGATTATAGTAGTCAAGGATGGATATCATCATTTAAAATGAAAGCTACTAAAAAGGAAGAAGAAATAAAAGAAAGGAAGCTTGCTCCATAATAGGAAAAAACATGTCCATACTGTAATATTTAGGTATTGTCCAGCACAAAACCATTAAGGGGGAATAAAAGGGACTGACCTCTGAACTTCACTCGGTCCTCCCAGAGGGCCTGAGCAGTGCACCTTTTTACTGCTGACTAAAGCTGGGAGACCCTGGCAGCAGTACAGCTGTGCAGAGAGAGCTATCAGAGGCTGCCACTGTCTGGAATCTTGTGTCTCAAAGGGTTTGTTTCTAAGTAATAACTTGGTGCATTTTTAGTCACTATATTATTTCCCCCCAAGTTAGAACACCGAAAAGAACCTCAGTTATCTTTATTAATCAGCATTTCTCAGGCAGAGCTCTCTCATTAAAAGTGTTCACAATGGCAGCAAATCATGAATGAGCCAAATAGTTCTGTTCTCAGAAATTCTTATCTATTCCCGTGGATGGCATCATCACAACAGTTCCATCAGCCAATTTTAATTCGGTTTCAGCTACTAGGCCAGTTTTTTTCCTCTCCCAGTTCCTGGGTGGATTGGGAATTGCAATGTTGGCGGCCAGATGACTCTATAGGGAAAGGACTATTGTAGAATGAAGGGAAATTGAGTACCAAATCTGGAGACCTGAACTCCACTTGGGGGAAAAAAATTTTTTTTCCTAAGGAATTTTTTTTTCCTAAAGTAAAAAAAAAGGGATGAAATGTACCCAAGATGAAACATGCTTTCATTTTCTCATTCAACTCCTGCCATACCCAAACAAGGTCAATGACAGGCTAACCACATCAAGAGAATAACCCCCCCCACCCTCTTCTTCCTACTCCCTACCCACCCACCCACCCTCACCCCCCACACCCATTTCCCGCTTCCTGTAAGTTAGGCATCTTCATGCTGGTAAACATTTGGGGACCAACTGTAAGCCTGAGCCTGACAGAGGGGCACTGAGGCTTTGAAGCCCTCCCACATGTCTCAAAGCCAGGCTGAGAACTAGAGGGACACTTGGTTTTTAAACTTTAACAGCTTTTTCAACTCAAATCACTGGGCTTGGCCTTCTGCCTGCCTTCCTTTTTAAACGCTGGACAAGAAGAGCGAGTATGTGTGTATGAGTGAGACAGAATATATGTATGACACATGCTATGTTACAATGCAGCTTGTTTGTGTCATTGGTGTGATATGTGTATGATATGTTTCGATGATGAGTTGAATCAATTTAAAAATAGCACCAGCTTCCTTCTCATGACACAGCTCACCTCCCAAAAACTTTTGACAAACATATTCAGGGCCTAAACATTGGGACGGTGACCTTCAGGGGCTGTTGGATGTTTTGGAATGAGGTCAGTGTTTTGACTTCCTACATAAGGGAAACAAAAATTAAGTAAATTCAAGAACCCAAGTAGAGCTCCCTTCCCACCCTAGGAATGAAGATGTAAGTGTTCTCCAGAGGACTTTATAAAACCCACAGGATGTCCGAGGTCTCAGAGTATTTATAGAACCACCTGTATCATTACATCTAAGTATTGATATCTTTTTTAGCCCTCCCTTCAGAAAGACAGTTGTATTCTCATCTAATCATTTATATATGATTTTAAAATTATTTTTTAAACTATTCCTTTAGTTCAGCATCTACCAACTTAATAAATGATAATAGCAATGCTAATCATTTCCATATGACTTGTGGGGAAACCAAGGTTTGGGGTTTCCAAAATTTGCTTTCCCTTCTAATTATGTTTTTATCATAGTGAATATTCAGACAGAAGAGTTTTAACTTCTGAGAAGTCTGTGGGAAAGAACAGGAGAAGGAAGATTATTTCAGAACTCAGAAGACACTTCCTAACCTTACAGCTGGTGGGAAAAAAGGAATAATCCTAAAATTAAACTAACAGAAGGCAAAACCTGAACTGTTAACAAGGGAGAAAAAGAGCAATAGGAAAGGTGTCCACTCTGAAACTCATCTCTTGTCTTTATTTGGAGAACAGGAAGAGTAGCTTCCACACAAATGAGTGAGCAAGACTGTGGGTCAAATGTTTGCTTCTCTCACCTTTCAGTGGGAGAAGCCATTCTGGAAGAGGAGAGGACTCAAGGTGGAAATAAAGGGAAGGTCGCCAAGAATAAGATTAGGGAGGACCAGTTGGCTTAAAAATGAAGGTGAAAGGCTTCTCTGGAGGATAAGCAGGAACAGCAGCAGAAGACCCAGTGCAGGGAGGAGCAGTCCCCTTGGAACAGGAAAAGGGACCCTACAGTTGTACCTACCACCTTGTGCTTCCCTGAAATCACAGAATATTAACCAAAGGACACAGGTGGTTTTATTTAAAATGGGACTGACGATTTCTTCTCATCCTTTCTAAGGGAAGATCAAGACTGCAGAGGCTTGACTTTTATCATGCCAAGGTAAGTTAGGATAGAAGAGACAGAATCATAAAGGTTAATAGTGAAATCATTTGACCACCCCCAGCCCCCAACTCCTATTCTGCTCCAAAGGGGATTTAGTATCCAAACTAAGTCGAAGACCATACATCCCCTTCAACACTTCATTTTCCTGCTGAGGAAACTGAGGACCAGAGGTCAGGAAGCAGAAACGGCATCTCTCCCAGACTCTTTTGGTAATTGGATCTTAACATAGAACTGTGAACCTGGGAAATGCCAGCCCACAGGCAGGGCTGCAGCTCAGGGAGCAAAATCAGAACTTGGCTCTCAGATTTCCAGCCAAGCTCAGGGTTCTGTATTGGATCCTAAGCACCTACTGGACCTAAGGTACACATGGACTTGAAAATGAGGAGGAGGGGGCTGCGCTTATTGGAGAACCTTTTAAATGTTAAACCGGTGGTGACACCAGAAGAAGTTCAACCCGCCTAAACCAAATTCAGTGCCTGAGTTTGGAAGAAGGCATTGACTGTCCTTCACCTCCACCCACCTGAGAGGTGGAGAGGGGAGGGAGAAAAGAGAAGGCAAAGGCAAGACAATAACAAACCTCATTTAATAGACACCTTATCTTTTGAACAACTCTCTAATGTTGACTAAGGAAAAGCTGGGAAACCTTTTAACATGAAGATAGCCTGGAGATCCAGAAGCCATCAGCCCTGACTTATCTGTTCTCCATCTACAGCCCATTGTTTCCTCCAAGCAGGCACCCCGGGGAAGCAGGGCAAAGGAGTTAATGTTCAGTAGGCATCCGCCCCCTTAAGGTGCACCTCTGGGGGACTGAAGGGCAACCCTGCTTCACCCTAGAATGGGACCAAACACAGGGAAGGAGTGGTTTGGTGCTTTTCAGGCAGGATCCCCACAGCTCCTTTTAAGAGAACAGGCACTGCCTTTAGGAGAGATAATCCCACAATGGATGTCCATTAAAAGTATTAGGATGTGTACCGCCACCATGATCCCTGGGAGGAGAGATCTGTCCTGACAATAGACAATTAAAGCTGATAAATCCAAGCTACTTGTTGCTGTTCTAATTCCTTCTAATTGTATGCTACTTGTGCCTGGCTCTCGCATTCAGGGATGAAGCAAGCTACTCTAATCTCCAAAGTACCTGACCTACTTCCTACAGGATCTTTTCAGCATTCTTTTCTTCCCATCTGGACCTTTTCTCCTCTTCTCCTTCTCCTTTCTTCCTCATAGATTGAGGGAAGGAGAAGGAAGGATGCTAGGGGCTGTGGTGGGGGGTGTGGAACAGAAGGCTGAGTCCAAATCAATGACTCTGGGGCCTCAGACAGTTCACTAATCGGTTAACAGCTAATCATGCTCACGGGCACATCAGTGATTAAACTGCACTTTGCATTAGGCTCAACAAGTGGCACGAGGCACACTTAGGATCCAACTGCTAGATCACTGCTAGCTGCCAAATCTGCATGTGCTTATGTGTGGGGAGTGCATGCCTCACTGATTCATTTGTAGCTGACATCTCACTAATTACACTGCCACCACCAGCTAGGCAGAGTAAAGCCTTCATTCTCACCCAACACCCCAAAGGATGTTATTCTATCTAAACAACAGAGCTTTAAATGCCAGTTTGGTGCCTACCTGCATGTGCTCTCCTTCCAGAATCTCCTAGAATCCATGAAAGGAGCAAAATCATCTTCGCAATTCAATCTTGGCCCCTGGGTGTGTTTTTAATGCTGAAAAATCTTTATAGAGCTATCTCTTCCCACTCCTCCCTGCTCAATAGCCTAAAGAGTGGTTAATAACCTGTCCTTTTAAAATACAATACTGGAATTAACAATTCCAACCAGCATGAATCACGTGTTGGGTTTTTTTCTGTTGTTGTTTGCTTGTTTTGAGAAAGAGTTTTCCTCTGTCACCCAGGCTAGAGTGCAATGGCATGATCTTGGTTGGCTGCAACCTTCACCTCCTGGCTGCAAGCAATTCTTGTGCCCCAGCCTCCAGAATAGCTGGGATTAAAGGCACGTGCCACCACGGCAGGCTAATTTTTGTATTTTTAGTAGAGACAGGGTTTTACCGTGTTGGCCATGCTGGTCTCGAACCCCTGGCCTCAAGTGATCTGCCTGCCTCAGCTTCCCAAAGTGCTGGGATTACAGGTGTGAGCCACCGCACCCTGCCGTGTTGATTTTCTTTTAAAATACATCCTTGTGTTTCAGAAATACAAGATACAATATTCATCAATGAAATTATATGCTTTTTGGCCTTTGCCTCAAAATCATTGGGTGGGGTTGGGATAGATGAAACAACCCGGGTCTTAAGTTGGTAATTGTTGAACTGGGTACTGGGTACATTACACCATTCTCTTCAGTTATTTTTTTTTTCCCTCACTGATCCTTGTTTTAACAGTTTTTTTAAATGTTAAAAATAATAGATCAGGCGCGGTGGCTCACCCCTGTAATCCCAGCACTTTGGGAGGCCAAGGTGGGTGGATCACCTGAAGTCAGGAGTTTGAGACCAGCCTGGCCAACATGGTGAAACCCCGTCTCTACTAAAAATACAAAAATTAGCCAGGCCCACGTGGTGGCGGGCACCTGTAGTCCCAGCTACTCGGGAGGCTGAGACACGAGAATCGCTTGAACCCGAGAGGTGGAGGTTGCAGTAAGCTGAGATCACGCCACTGCACTCCAGCCTAGGCAACAGAGTAAGACTCTGTGTCAAAATAATAATAATAATGATAATAATAATACTTTTTTAAAAATAAAACTTTAAATTCCAGAGACCCCCAAATGATCTACTCAAGGCCCTCATGCTGTTTTATTTTTTATTTTATTTCTTTTCTGAGACAGGGCCTCCCTCTGTCACACAAGCTGGAGTGCAGTGGCACAATCATGGCTCACTGTAGCCTCCTGGGTTCAGGTGATCCTCCTGAGTAGCTAGGACTAGAGGCACCCACTACCACACCCAGCTAATTTTTGTATTTTTTGATAGAGACAGGGTTTCGCCATGTTGCCCAGGCTGGTCTTAAATTCTTGAGCTCAAGCGATCTGCCTGCCTCGGCCTGCCATAGTATTGGGATTACAGGCGTGAGCCACTGTGCCCAGCCATGCTGTTTAACTTAAGTTTATCCCCTTTGCATGAATGTGAATGAATGTTAAATTCAAAAGCATTGACATAACACAAAGAAGGCATCTGGCTGCTATCCTACTCCATCAAAAGCAGCAGTCTCTACAATTGCAGTCATTTTGGGGGACACGTTTTTTCAGTGCTCCCCAAATGTAAGGCACTTTCAGGGTGTCAAAGATATGACAGCAGTCACCCAGTAGGTTTAATTTTGCCCTTCTGAGGAAATTCTAAACTGGGTCTCATTTATTCAATTTTACAGAGATCCCACCAAGAAAAGATTAAGAGCTTATTTTGGACTGAAAATTTATGTCTTCCAGGAGGTAAAACTTGCGCCATCTGAATCTGTTCCTGCGCGATGCACCCTCCTCTAGACAGAGGGACTAGAAATACAAATTTACCATACTCACTTTTTCTCTACAGTAGTCTGAGCAAGCCTCTGGCAGCACCCAGCAGGGACTCAGCTGATAAACGGTGTAAAACACAAACCATTTGTCAACTCCCAAGAGAGGAGAACAAGCTGAAAGATGGACGCAGGAAGTAGATTTATCTGGAGCAACACATTAACTAGTATAAATACCAGTGAAAAAAGTAAACACATTCACCGAGCAAGAAAGATCTCATCACAGTTACCTCACTGCTTAACTCAATGTTCTCCCAAAGCCTTCGCCTCCTCAGACAAGGGACACCCATTTGTCTTGATGTTCTGTGCAGAAGATATTTAAACAAATCAAAGATTTATTTCCTTATTGACCTCTGTTTCATTAACAACTAGTTTACATTAATAGAAAAAGGTTCTGCCAGACAAAGAAAAGGTTTCTCCAGTGATGATATTCCCCCATTCTTTAGAAGACAGAAGGTTTTCCAAAATGCCATTAGGAATGAGAACACAGCATGTGAAATTATCCTTCAAACTGTTATGTATATTAAACATTCATTCATATGACTTCAGACATTCGTGGAAACATTTTTAATTTCAGAAGTCCCAAAAAGCAAAGATACAGCCAAGAAATCCACATACAGTCCTGGTTTATTGAAGTACATGTATTGCTACAGAGTTGCTGGGTAATGGTGACAGTGCTAGGCATGGCCCCGGACACCTGGCTTCCAGTTCAGGCGGTGTCTATGGAAAACAGGGAGACTTGGGCTCCATTTCCTCATGTATACCACTTTTTTGCTCATGCTCTAACTGTGATTCATCCTCCTGGACAATGATCTTTCTCTGTGGTCTTCTACCTACCAGGCTATGCATAATCATCGGATTCTTTGAAAATCCAGCCCTTAGCACAGTGCCTGGCGGTGTGATCAATGGTTGATTAATGTTTGCTGAATGAATCAATTAAAATGGTTCTCAGCTCCCATCTGTGAAGGGAGCACTATAGTGGGCTCTGAATGTACTTTCTCTTTTTCTAGAGAAAATAAGACTGCCGCTCAGCCTTTGTTTATGGGACTTCAAAAAACATGTTCCAGGGCAGGAGCCACAGACATTAAGATGTTCATGTTTATGGGAATGGGAAGAACTTACCTCTGACAACAGCATTTGAAAATAAGTTCATCCACTAAAAACAAATGTAATATATTTTCCAAGTGAAAGTGACTTACACAGTTCTTGTGGGGTCTGCTTTTGTCCACTCAGCCATCTGCACTCCTGGCACTGGACTTCTTCCTAAAATTTTCTCCTGCCAGTCTTAGGGCCTTCCTCCCTTTCACGGAAAGCCACTCCACCCACAGTAATTAGGTTTAACTAGAGCAATTAACAAAACAAACTCCTTGTTGCTTAGTGGGCTGATAGAATTCTGATTGCAAAATTGTTTTAGGATGTGCAGAGTAGTTTAAAACAAAGATAAATAAGTTATGCAACCATTTTGCATATAATCCATTTGTTTGTGTGTAGGAAACAGTTGTACATCTTAAGTAATATAGTCTAAAATTACATTACATTTTACTAAGCAGTATGCCTTCCTCATATAATATTAATTCAGATCTAATAAATTTAACCTGGGATTATTTTTTCTAGTGCTACATAGTTTTAAATTATTCAGAGAAAAATGCTTCATTTTTTTCTACTAATAAAGTAACAGCTTACATGTTTTTTAAAAGACTGATGTAACATAATCAACACCATCCAATTCCCCAAAAGCCTTCTCCACAAAATTCTACGATTTCAAATGTAGTTTTTACAGGCACTATCACTCTAAATTCTTTCTGTATACAAAATTTAGTACAATTCCATTATTTTGCTGATTCTTCAATATTAGTGCCACCTAAGAGTTCAATCATGTATTTAGAGTTTTATATACTTTAATTCGATTTTACCAGGCTGGGTGCAGTGGTTCATGCCTGTAATGCCAGCACTTTGGGATGTCACACTTTGGGAGGCAAAGGTGGGATGATCCCTTGAGTCCAGGAGTTTGAGACCAGCCTGGGCAACATGGCAAAACCCCATCTCTACAAAAATATAAAAATTAGCCAAGTGTAGTGGCGCATACCTGTAGTCCCAGCTACTCGGGAGGCTGAGGTTGGAGGATGGCTTGAGCCTGGGAAGTGGAGGTTATAGTGAGCAGAGATCGTGCCACTGCACTCCAGGCTGGGCAATAGAGCCAGACTCTGTCTCAAAAAAAAAAAATTTTTTTTTTTTAAATTTTACCTGTAGTGATTTTTATTATGGTCTTATACCAACTTCCTTGATTTTCGAATAAGAGTATGGTGATGAAAAATAATCTTACTAGCTGTGTGCAGTGTCGCATGCCTGTAGTACCAGCTACTCTGGAGGCTGAGGCAGGAGGATCACTCGAGCCCAGGAATTCCAGACCAGCCTGAGCAACATAGCAAGACCCCAGCTCTTAAAAAAGAAGAGAAAGAAAAATAAGCTTGCTGCAACTTTACCTGAAAAGGGAAAGTCTACATTCTATTAAAAGTATAATTTTCTTTCAACTAGAAATCCTAATAAGCATCTGATGGTCATAAATTCTCACTATGTGAAAAAATGAGGGTAATCCTACAGGAAAACAAACACAATAACCCCTGAAGGCCAGGTAAGAGATGATCAGAACCAAGGACATTTTATGGTTAATACAAGGCTATGTAAAGCTTTTTGAAAATGTCTTGCATTTCTCAAGAAGCTACTGTTGCTGCATATTAATGTTCTTATTCTGAATGCCATAGATCACCAGAATAAAAATACAATTGTCTCAAAATATATAGAATTAGTTAATAATCAGAACTAAAACCATGGCTAAAATATTACTTCAGCTCCCAGAAATCTAATTTAATATAGGAAAATGAGGATTTTTGAAAATTGTTTGTTTTAGAAACGAAGCCACTGAAAGTAATAGACTGTCCTTACTTTAAATACGGCTCAATTCATTAAAACACAGTCTTAGAGAAAATTTCAAAATATAAGGTATGCTGATATTTTAAGAAATATTGATAACACAAATAAAGTTGTGTTATGATAATAAAAAAAAAATTTCCCCCCCAATTTGGTCAATAGTCAACATGGTTGATGCTTTCTTATCCAATGCAATTGGGACCAATAGTTTTTAAATTATACAAACAGTTAAGTTAGAGCTTCTTTAAAATGATGACTATTAACCTTAAACATTATACAGTATTGGAAACAATATGTCAACTCTCCCATCTTTGATGCAGGACCAAGGCCTTGGATCACTGCAATCTCCGCCTCCCGGGTTCAAGCGATTCTCATGCCTCAGCCTCTTGAGTAGCTGGGAACACAGGCACGTGCCACTATGCCTGGCTAATTTTGTATTTTTAGTAGAGATGGGGTTTCGCCACGTTGACCAGGCTGGTCTTGAACTCCCAGCCTCAAGCTATCTGCCCGCCTTGGCCTCCGAAATTGCTGGGATCACAGGTGTGAGCCACTGCACCAGGCCTCTCTGATATTTATATCCCCCCTCGTCCCCCAACCCAATATTCTATAGTTGTTTCATCTATTTCAACTATAGGATTTTTCAGCCAGTATTTACCAAGCCTCTCCAAAGAGTTCTACTTGGTTTTAATGGAAACAACTCTTAATACTTATGTCATTGATTTATATAATATTTAATTAAGTTACATCATTATAACTAGCATTATCTAGTTGGGAACAAATACAAACAACCCTTGGGGAGCATGCAAATCAGAAAATGCAATGATCAAACATACATGAGTAATGTATTTTAAAATTATTATACAACATGCTGTGAGCAACTGGCAACTTGAGTGGGAAGTCCACAAGTGTTTGATACGTGGGAAATTACAATCCCTAGAAACCGGATTTCTTAATTTCATAAAGGAAGAAATTGACTCTCAGGGAAAGTAATTTTCTTTTGGTCACTCAGTTATGCGTATAGGCCTACAACATTTCATCTGCAATTCCAAAATCCAAAAAGCTCTGGAAATGGAATGTTGTTTCACTTTTTATTCCCACTGCCATAGATCAACTTTAACCACTAAGATACTACAGTGGCCTTGTAATTACCTTCTCCATTTTCAGTTTTACTCCTTTGCAGTTTTCATCATCACCACTGCCACCAGAATTATCACTCTGAATTACAGCCTTCCTATGGTCCTTCCCTCCCCCCAAATTTTGCATGGCTCCCACGGATGCTGACCAGAGGCTGTCTGTAGTCTTTGTCTCCACTCATGTGGATCATGTTTTCTGCTGCAGAAACCCTAACATTTGAATAAGAACACCTCACTGAGGGTATATGCTTCAATATCACCTCTCTAACATTTGAAAAATTCTGAATCCAAAGTCACACCTGGCCTCTAAGGAATGAAGATGAGGATGTGGGACTTGCATCTGTGTCAATACTATAGCCAGGCCTCTCTCCTCATTGGTCACTGGGCCTGAGATTCCATGTACAGTGACTGATCATGATTCCAACAAATACACTTCTTGAAATCACTTACTAAGTTGTGATCTTTTCTCTTTTCACATAAATTTTAAAAATCACAAATAACGTTTAAATAATAAAATACTTAGCCACACATTACCTAGGCAAAGCAATAAATAAAAATAACAGTTTCTTAACACTGTCCAGCTGACCAGAGAACATAGACAGTAAATGGCTTAATCATTATTCAGAACATTTTTTAAATTGAAGAAATAATATGATGTATGATGATACAGTATTGCCCTTAATACCTAATCAAAAGGAAATTGAGGCCGGGTGCTGTGGCTCGTGTCTGTAATCCTAGCACTTTGGGAGGCCGAGGTGAGTGGATCACCTGAGGTCAGGAGTTGGAAACCAGCCTAGCCAACATAGTGAAACCTTGTCTCTACTAGAAATACAAAAATTAGCCGGGCATGATAGTGGGTGCCTGTAATCCCAGCTACTCGGGAGGCTGAGGCAGAAGAATCGCTTGAAACCAGGAGGTGGAGGTTGCAGTGGGCCGAGATTGCGCCATTGCACTCCAGCCTGGGTGACAGAGTGAGACTCTGTCTCAAAAAAAAAAAAAAAAAAAAAAAAAGAGGAAATTGAGAGATACTCTGGGTTTAGAGTGATATATATGCACACAGGCAAACAAATTCATTTGTCACCAGGATTTGGACATTTGCCTCCTGTTAATTGCCACATGGTGAAGAGCAGAGCCGGCAGCCACTTCTCATCCCTTCTACTACTCCCTTGTAACATCATTACTTCCCCTTCCTCAGCCCACCAGAGTCAAATCTGTACACAACATAGGCCACGTCTTCCGGGGAAGCTCAAAGGCCTGCTGGCATAAGGTTCCCTTCAAAGCACCCCTGGAAGCTGTGTGGGATGAGGAGTATTGAAACCATCCTCTTTCCAGAGAACAGCTCAATCCACCACGTCATGTTTCTGTTCTCATTTACCCAGGGCTCACGATGTAGATGGTTAGAAGGTTGCCCTGCAGCTCCCCAACACAGGGGGCACCGCAGACAGCAGAAGCCACACACACATCCGGGCAGAGCTTCCCAATGCGACGCTGAAATCCAGCTATCCGGGTCTTGAGTTTTGTTAGGACTGGTTATAGAGAAAAGACTGTGGGACTAACTAATTGTGGGAAGGAAGAGGGAATTGTTCTCTCTCTATATATTCTTCCCTTCTTCTATTCCTCTCCCTTCTATAACAGAAAATAGAAGAGTTGTGCTTGGGGAATATGAGATACTTTAGTCTCAGGTGAGGCACACCCAATTGCATGCTGCACTTCAGTGGAGAGAGGACAGGGAAGGTCACGATTCCCAGAGCTACCTCATTTGTGATCTGGAATTCTGCTTAAGACCTACATATTACACCCCAAAATAGCCCTAAAAAACAATGTCCAGATTCAGTTAGTTGTTGCTGTCTTTTAGAATGTGAATTTTTTCCTTACTTCTCTTCTCTTTTCCTGCCCCCAATGAAACAGCTAAGAAGTATGAAGGATATCTTTTCCTCACCATAGGTAAAGAAGATAAATGTCTATGACTTGGTGTAAACACAACTGCAAAAGCCCAGCCAAGGGCATCAGAAAATGGAACACATTGATAGTAGGTCATTAAAATATGCCCCATAAAATCTTTCAGTAGTCCCCAAACTTTGCTGCACAGTAGAATACCCTGGGAAACTTTAAAATATCCTGATGTCCAAGTTGCATCTCAAGTCAATTAATGAACCTTGAAAATGCTGGGGTGGGAGCCAGGCACCACTATTTTTCAAAGTTCCTCAAGTGGTTCCAATGTGCTGTCAAGTTTGGGAACCACTGCCTTACTTAATCAGATGCCAACCTTTTAGATGATATCTACACTTAAAATATTGTCTTCCTTAACTCTCACCCACCCTCCTTCCCAAGCAAAGAAAATACACTGTGGTTGTGGAACATTCCCAGGAATGGCATCTGAATACATGGCTTGGACTGAAACCACATAACAGACAATCTGCCTCTGAGATTAACAAAGAACTGGGATAATGAGGCCAAGGACCTGAGTTCTATACTCAGAGGGGTCACTCAGGCTGGCTTGGGTCTGTGGCCACACAGATTGTGCCCCTGATTCCAGTTATGAGTGAATACTGTGGCTTGGAAAGGAAACCACCAGCAAGTGTATAGATGGATACAGCAATGCAATATCCAATACCAGAAAATCAATGCAAAATCGATGGGAAGTGGATCAGCATTGTTATCTTCCTGTATTAATTTTTATTGCAGATACCTGTATGTATGTATGTGTGCGTGTGTGTATATACACACGTAACATACATATACATACATACATATATAACATATACATATAATTCTCCTCATTCTCTGAATTAGAACATGAATGGGTGGCATAATAAGATGCATTCTTTTTTTTGAGACAGAGTCTCACTCTGTCCCTCAGGCTGGAGTGCAGTAGTGTGATCTTGGCTCACTGCAACCTCCCCTTCCCAGGTTCAAGCAATTCTCCTGCCTCAGCCCCCACAAGTAGCGGGATTACAGGCGCCCACCACCACACCTGGCTAATTTTTTGTATTTTTAGTAGAGACAGGGTTTCACCATGTTGGCCAGGTGGTCTTGAACTCCTGACCTCAAATGATCCATCTGCCTTGGCCTCCGAAAGTGCTGGTATTACAGGCATGAGCCACTGCATCAGGCCAATAAGATGCATTCTTAATGTAGATGGTTCAAACATGTCATTACAAATCATGGTTGTTCAAAGAAACAGTCTGGAAGATTGCCTTCAGAATAAATATTTGAAAGTAGCAAAGCCAATCATTGGGGTATGGCATGATGCCTAGCACACAGTCAGAGCCCAATATGTTTGTCAAATGCACAAAAGATAGAAGCAGTATGCCATAGGGTTACTATTCAAATATTAACAATATTACCAATATTTACATAGAGGAAAATATAAAGAGATGGAAAGTCTTGAAATTTTAGGTTAAATTTAAATGTCTAAATATTTACAAACTATACTTTGTTGGTATAACTTTTCTGAAAAAAAATTTACCTATATATACCAAGAGCCTTAGAGATTTATAACCTTTGACCAAATGATTATACTTATAGAAATATATCCACAGGGAAATAATTTGAGCAAAGTTATATAAGCATATTAGTTACAATGTTATGTACAATTGTGACAAACTAGAAACAACCTGAATATTCAAATTTACAGAAATTATTAAATAGATTGCGATAAGGAGAACATAATATAAGTATTATTCAGGCATTTAAAAAGTTTAAAATGTGATATGAAAGAATGCTTGAGATAAGTCCTTGGATTAAAAAAGCAGATACAAAAGTGTACCATAATTTCATTTGTATTCTTGCAATGACTAAAAATGTGCTACCGTTTATGTAAAAGAAAAACATCTAAAACAATTAGAAGGGGGTATCTGAAATGTTGATTCCAAATTCTATTCCTCTAATTAGTCTTAATGAAGTCAGCAGTTTTTGTCATAAATTTCAATTAACCATAATCCCCATCTGACACAAACCCACTAGTCCATATGTTAGGTCTCTCAGTTGACCAAATGCAACAGCCTTTGAAAATTGATTTAGCTAAAAAACATGCAACAGACACAAATGACAGCCACTGAGGAAATCTGAAAAGATAATCACCAAAAACAAATTGAGGGAGAAGTGGTGGATGGGGAGAGGGAAGAATTGCATTAAATCTATTTCCCAATTTTCTCCTTCCTTCTAGCATCAGTTAACACAGTCACAGGCCACAAATAATGTAGAGACTTTTTTTTAAGGTGAAAAATGCACACACATGGTGTTGGAGACCAACTCCTCATTTCCCATTCTCCTCACTGAAGCAACCTCTTCCACTAAAGTCAGGCAACCAGTTAACAGTGGAGCACACGAGAGTGCATTTTTTATCCAGCAGAAATATTTAGCTTGGCTGACTGCCAGGGAATGCTGGAAGAACAGACTGTATTAGGGGATTTACCTTCCACGTGTTTGGCACGTGTCATTTAGAGTATCTGAGAAGCTCGTCTCTCTTTCTCCATGGTATCTGAGCAGTGGAGAGGGCTGCCAAACCATAGAAGAGTGAGGCGATGCCGTCATCTAAATCTTCAAACCAGTACCTTTCTCAGATTCCAGTTTGCTTTCTCTCCATGACTGTTACAACTATAAAAGGACATTCCAGGTATCTATTGCTGTTGAAAGGAAAAAGCCCATATATCTTCCCTAAGTGCTAAAGATGCTTTCATTTATTAACGCTTAACACCACTTTGGAGTTGCATGAGTCTACAAACAATTTTGATAACTCTGATTTTTTTTTTTTAAAGCTCTGTATCATCAGGCAGTTTTAGCAACTTCGTTTATGGCTTTATCAAGAACTGCTATTTTATTTATTTTAAACCTAGACATTATTGGGAGTCATATATAATCAAGTTACAAAATTTGTTCTCAACTGTATGTGTTTTAAGTTTTTTTAATTGATTGGATGCTGTGCTAAGCTACTAAACACTTTGTAGACTCTAGATGCCAGAAGGGTCCCTATAGAAGCCCTTTATTTTACAGGAGAGGCAAGGTGACCATCCAAAGGCAATGGCTAGTAGTAGTCAAGCTGATGGCCAATCCGAAGTCTATCCCCACAACCTGGTGTGCTTTCTGCAACCCCACACCACTAGATAGACCACCAGGCACAAAGATGGGTGAATGATAGGAAGTCACCTGCAGCTGAAGAAGGCTCTGCCCCTTGCTGACCTAACAGTGGCCACAGGTGGGGGATGTACCATAGCCTCCAAACAGAGAATGTTCATAGCCCAAATTCCTAAAGAAGTTGCCTCTTTTCAACAAATTAGGGAGGGTAACATAATTTCCTTATGTGGGGAAAGAAAAATGCCTGTATGTCCTCTTTTCTTTGCAGATGACATGATGCTGTCACTGTTTGTAGAGTTGAAAAAGTCCCTTCTGAAAAGTGCACTGTGTGTTCAGGCAAGGATGCCCATCTCTTGACCCAGAACCCCAGCTCAGTACAGCTTGTGGTAAAAATGTTCCCGTGTATGACTGCGGATGGTAGAAGGAGAATTTAACCATGCTTTTGGAAAGTGCAGGAGTTGAAGTGGGAGAGGTTTCTATAAATACAAATTTAAATGAATGGTTTACAAGGTACTATAACTTATGTGAAAAGGAAAGAAGGAGAGTATACATATTGCACGCGGATAAACATATGTAAGGCTACACAAGAAGCTGAGAACAGTTGCTACTCTGAGGAGAACAGGGTGGGCCAGGCACAGTGGCTTATACCTGTAATCCCAGCACTTTGGGAGGCCAAGGCAGGTGGATCACCTGAGGTCAGGAGTTCGAAACCAGCCTGACCAACATGGTGAAACCCTGTCTCTACTAAAAATACAAAAATTGGCTGGGCGTCGTGGCATCCGCCTGTAATCCCAGCTACCAGGAAGACCGAGGCAGGAGAATCGCTTGAACTCAGGAGGCAGAGGTTGCAGTGAGCCAAGATCACACCATTGCACTTCAGCCTGGGCAACAAGAGCAAAACTCCATCTCAAAAAAAAAAAAGAACAGGGTGGCTGGAGTGTGTGTACACTTTTCACTGTATACTGTATACCTGTTGGTACCTTTACAATTCTGAACAATGCACGTATATTTACCTATGCAAAATAAATATAGATAAGTTATATATAAATTGCTTTGAATTTTTTAAAATAATAAGATGTTGCTGAAGATATTCTAAATTTTTACCAAATGTACTTTTTTTATTGTGGTTTAAAAATATATAAAACAGAAATTTACCATTTTAATCATTTTAGAGCCCACAACTCAGTAGTATTAATTACATTCACACTGTTATGCAACCATCACCACTATTCCCAAAACTTTTTCATCACTCAAAACAAAACTCTGATCCTATTAAGCAATAACTCCCCATTCCTCCCTTTCCCGGCCCCTGGTAACCTCTATTCTACCTTCTGTCTCTGATTCTGCCCTTTCTAGGTACCTCATAGAAGTGGAATCATACAGTATTTGAACTTTTGTGTCTGGCTTATTTTACTTAACACAATGTCTTCAGGGTTCATCCACATGTAGCATATATCAGCACTTCAGTCCTTTTTATGGCTTATATTGCATCTTGATTCTCCATTCTTCTGTTGAGGGACACATGGTTTGCTTCCACTATTGTGAATAATGCTGCTATGAACACTGGCATATAAGTATCTGAGTCCTTGTCACTTCTTTTGGGTATATATCTAGTAGTAGAATTGCTGGGTAATATGGTAATTCTCTATTTAGCTTTTTAAGGAAACCCAACATCATACATTTAAACATAGACATTACATTTACAGGAATTTATTCCAGGGAAGTAACGGAATGCAACCAGAGAATTATCCACTAAGTTTTTGACCATAAGCACTGTTTATAATATTGAAAAACTGGAAACAAGCCAAATGATTAACAATGTGGAATCGGTTAAATGTCTTATTTATGCAAGCAAATTCTATGAGGCTGTTTGTAATGGTTGTGAAGAGAATTGGCTCTGAGGTCATCCTGCCTGGGTTAAGATTTTGGCTCTACTATTTACATGCTGTCTGACTTTAGCCAAGTTAATTACCTTCCCTACATCTCTCATTCTTCATCAGCAAAATGGAGATAATAATAGCACTAAGTTCATTGGGAGATTGTGAAGATTAAATCACTTAATACACATGAAGCATCCGGAAAAGGGCCTGGCACACTATGTCCACAGGTATGGTTCAAATACTTTACCATAAGCAATATCATAATTTTATAATAAAGAACAGTGTTGCAGTAGATATGTAATGATGAAGAAAATACTTGGATCCGTAACTGACATTACTTACTGTAAGCATTTTTGGTGGAAAATGTGTATATATGTATATCCACAGGAAAAAAAGATTAGAAACACATACACAAAATATTAATCAATTGGAACCAGGTGGTAGAAATGCTATTGATTTCTGTATTTTTTCAAATCTTTAAGAATGAATATTACTTTTATAATTAGGAAAAAAGTTAGACTTAGACAGGAAAGGAACAGAAGAATGCCCTTTCTGAATGTCTATTGTATTTTAAATTTGGATTCAAGAATCTTAAACATATTTTGTTGTACTATCTTTTGAAATGCTGGATTCTAAAATCCAACCTGCTCTGTGGGAGAATCATGAAGCAGAAAATTCTCCTTCACAAAACTGCCTACTTGATTAAAGTTTGATTTTAAAAATCTTTATCGAAATCTGTTAATCGTCTTTGAGGGTAAAGTTCTAAGACTGACTTGACCGAGCCCTCCTCACAGCTCACCCCGCTTCCATTTAAACATGATCAGCTAGCTCCTGTCCACCAGCATGATGAATTAAATGTATGACAGTTATGACAGGTGAGGAGTACATGGAGGGGCTTAACCAGCAGGGATAAGATAAAGCCCCCATTTAAGAACAAAGCCCCCACCAAAGCTTGCCTATTAATGACCACGCACAGAATCTCTTTATTTGTCCCATTTGGAAGGAGCCAGCGGAAACCATAGACAATGGGTGGTTAGGCAGGGCGGCTGTTTCTCCAAGGGCCTCCCAACCAACTAATTGAAAATCCTTGATTTTCTGCTAAACACATCTGAAAGACAGGCTCAGCTTCCATAGGCAAGGGCAATGCTGCCTTTCAATGTTGTTTTAATACAATAGACTTAAATTTACAGCTGGACTAAGTGGAATTACTGTATATAAACCATAATATCTATCTGCAGGGATCCAGCTAAGCCCTAGAGAGACAAGTCCAGCAGCACAAATCCAAGGAATTTTGGAAGTCAATCCATTAGGATTATGGGGCAGACCCCTGATTTTGGAAGTCATGGGTTCAATCCGTGGAAGCAGGGAAGTCTCAATCTTCTTTTATCCTAACCTCTTATCGGAAGGCCTGCTGACCCAGTTTTTATTTAAAATAAACTGACAAACTACAAATAACATAATCATTTTCTATATTTATATATTATTGGGCAGGCAGCCTAGTCCTGTATTACCTTTTGTGCAGTAATTAAAAACATACTTGTGTGCCAAAAGTGTAGCCCTTTTAATATATAATTACGATAACCTGAACATTACTGATACATGATAATGATACACGTAAGAAAAAGTGAACTGTTGATTACACTTTCCTCCTTCCAGACTTTTAACCAGTGTACATTTCAGCTTATTAACAACATGAGACGCTATAAAAGAGCTAAATTATAGGATGCTCTCTGAAAAGATACTGTCACCTAGGGCCTGGCTCTTATGGATTGGTTTGTGTAGGGGCAGGTCTAATCATAGTAGGTACTCAAGAAGTTGTTGAATAAATAATATATAAGATTGTGTGGTGGCACATGTCTGTAGTCCCAGCTACTTGGGAGGCTGAGGCAGGAGGATTGCTTGAGCCCAGGGGTTTGAGTCCAACACCTGGACAACATAGCAAGACCTGGTTTGTTTAAAAAAAACAAAAAACTTGACAAAAAGAAACACTTGTTCAATAAATACATAAGATCAACAAAAAGACTAAAGCCACAGACCTCCTCTAGCCATCAAAACAGCCTCCAACTACCCCAGAGATCAGAATAAACCCATCCATGGCAGACCTCAGCCATTCCAGCAGTCTGTGCAGTTAGTCACATGGACAACCAGTGTGGCTGGCAGAGGTCCTTCTGAAGACCAGATAGACTAACAGCAGAGAGCATCATCTGTCTTCTACAGAAGAGGAAACAATGATTCAGTTAAGCAACTGCCCCAAATTCAAAAAGCAATTCAGTGGCTGGGCTGAAAACCCCTCCAGAATCTGCAAGGCTCTCAAGGCTCTTTCCAAGGCTCTGTGCTGTTCTCTGCTCCCACCCTATCCCCAGAAAGTCCCCTGATCAATGCTAGCTTTAATTCAGCATCTGTAAGGACTTTGGCCAAGCATGCATTCTTTCCTTCTCACCAAGGAGAACCAGCTCTGGAAACATCTGAAACTTAAGGACCCAACTTATGCCTATACTGCCAGGATAATCAGAGAGAGGATTTTCCTGCTATTAGAGGTCAAGATAAATTGAGGCTGGGCCGTACGCCCTCAGACAACAAGTACTCATTCTTGCACTGATTCCTATCTCCCTTTCACATAGGAGTAGAATTATTCTGGTGGTCCTCAAAACATCAGGTTTGAGTCATTTGGCAAATCCTCTTCAAGGCTCTTTTACTCATTGCAAAAACATCCACCTGTGTTTTAAACAGTGCAACAGTTTCCCCGCTGGCTAAGCATCTCACTGATCCTGAGTGATCACTGTGACTGCCCTGTGAACAGGCCTGGATTTCGTCTGTCCACAGCTCAACACCCAGAGAAGATATTTTACAGAAAAGCCAAATAGACATTGAGGCTAACTGCTTTTGGGCCTTATCTGAATGACAGTACTTAACTTTCACCACCTGGGCCAGGCCTTTGCAGAGGAAACAGTCACACTCAATTACTGTCTCTTTCTTCTAGACAACTACTGTTTAATCCTACCTCCAGCTGATATAAACTGGTGGAAAACACAATGCTATTTTTAGATGGGACAGTGATTTCTCCCTTTCATCTATGAAAAATGTACTTCCTCTTGCAATCAGGTCCATCCCAGTTGCTGGATTTGGGGTAAAAATTAAATACTAGGGCATTATTACCCTTTGCAGAATGAGTGAGCTTTGAACTCTCTAAGCTAGTTTTAAATTCAAAGCTATTCTCTATTCTGCACTCTGTTAAAACATGTAAATAAACAGAATATAGGCTAAATCCCTACAAGCCACACTGACACAATGAAGATGAATAATTTACTTTAAATAAGACTAGCATACAAGGGGAAATTAACCAAAATAACATTGCAAAAGCTTCTTGACACATTTCTGCCTCCTGCCCTCCATGTCAGCTGTTCTCCTTGCCCCATCTTTTTAATCTCAAGCTAACAAATGATTTGGTCAAGAACTTGATTCAGCATGTCGTAAACTTAACATGGAATTTCCAGAATTGACTAATAAATATTTTGGGGATTGATCATAATGTATTTCTTTCCTATTTTTTTTAGAAATTATTTTTCAAGGAACTAGGAATTACTAAATTGACTCATTCTCTTTATACATGAAGGGATGCCCTAGAGAAAATACGTATCACACAGGGCAGGGAGTCACACCTAATTCCTGAATACCTGAAAATGAGGAGAAAACTTAAGCCTGACATGTCAGCAATTCACGTTTTTGCTTTAAAATGTGACTTTTCATTATTTGGTAGGAGGAGGGGTGTGAGACATTTATAGGCAGGATACGATTAAGATCAAGAAAACTCTGCTTGTGAAGCCAGCATTAGACCATACTAGTTGGTGCTGAGATTATCTGCTCTACAGCCAAAATACAAAAGACTCCCAGTGCACATACTTGGTGTAGAAAGCAGCCTTTGAAAATCCAAGCTCATTATTTCCCCTGGTCTTTCTTGCCATTTGAAGAAGGATCTGGAAAGGAGATGTTGAGTTAGTTTACATTGACCTTCGCGTGACCTGAAGGTAGAAGTTTTAAGAGCTGAGCAGTGGTCACAGTGAGGAAGCCCCAGGAAAACAACACAACGAAAGGACTAAATCTGCGGGGACCCACGAATCACCCCGCCATTCCTATTGCAGATAGAGGGCATCCCCTTCGCCCTTTGCTGGTAAGGGAATCCATCTATCTTCATTTAGGCGTTTTTGGGGGGTGGGAGGTGAAATGAGAGGGGACTGCCATTTCCGTTGACTCTTAAAAACAGAAACCAGCACTGACTATTCATTTACACTCCCATTCCTTCCCAACAAACCCTCTTATCAGCAACCAGAAGAGAACCAATATTCTCTGAACACATTAGTAGTCCTCCTGTTTAGTAAGCAACTGTTGCAGGCTGAGCAGCAGCAAGCCAAAACTTAGTCAAAACCTATGATTCAAAATGGTGTGTGTGTTGGAGGAGGGGTAGGGAGTTATGTTGGAAAACGCTTTGAAAGCTATTCAAAACCTTTTCTATACAGGAATAACTCTTGTTAGAGCAATTTGCTATAAAGGACATTTCACTCTTAGAAAGGGCCAGGTGCAGCCAATATTTTTTGTATACATCCCACTAAAATTACTTTAGTAAGAGCCAGCTTCCTCCACATTCCCATCAACAACTGTGCGGAGGCATCTGGAGCACTGGAAATACATCTCAAATTGTTCTGTATAAATCAGTGGAAAATCAGTTTCAAGATATGAATTTTCATGTTATGGATCAGCCTCATGAAGGGATTACACATTTTCTTTCCCTATGAGAAGAAAAATTAAAATTTCACTTTTCCAAAGGACAAAGAAATAGAAAATTACCCTTAATACTTAGATCTTGAAGAATAAAAAGAAATACTGCACATGATAAAGATCTGTTCGCATATAGTAAAAATGTATTTTTAAGATTCTATAGGCAGTTCCAAATTTGAAACGATCAAGAACCTCTATAAATATCCTAAAAGAATTATCAAAACAAGCCATGTAGACAGTGGAGGCTGAAAGATTTTTTTACAATTTTTAATAGATACATCCCACTTGCTCTGCAACACTGATGAATGTATTCACAACTCACTGACAGCTGTTTTTCCCCCACCCTTGCCTATACTGGCATTTTTCAGCTATTTTCATCTTTGCCAATCTGATAATCAAAATGGATCAACAGAATTAACTTTAGGATAGATCCTCTCCTGAATATATCTTGTAATGGTGCTTTAAAGTCTGTCACTTCACTTCTAGGCCTCCTGGATAGGTCTAAATTCTAACTCCGTTAACTAAAGTAGAAATTATCACGGATGGGCCAGAGCTGAATTTGCCAGTTGGATATCATCAAAATCTCCCAATGCCTTGAAAATGCATGAAGACCTCTGCCCCTAATTAGCTGAAAGCCTTAAGCCCATCACTCAATGTCTCTAAACTTCAATTTCCGTATTAAGACATTCAACTCAAATAAGAAATCACATGTCCTTACACTACAGTACTTATTGCTGGGGTATAAGAGCCAAATTTGTTGAGGGTGGCCAAAATGAAGTAGAGGAACTCAGAATCTAATCACATACTGGAAAATATGTTTGAGATAACAATGAGCTATGGGACGTGACTATCATGCCCATTGCAGATGAATTCAGCCAGAAGGAAAACCAGGGACATCCTGGAGGGCATGTAACTCCTTAGCCAGGTGTTTAAGGACAAGGCAGAGCTGAACTGCTAGAAGGCACTCAGTCCAGATTAGTGGAACCATCTAACTGCTGTGGCTAAATCCAGGGACACTGGCTAAAAACCAGAAAGAGAAGCAGGGGACTTGGCATTGAGGTTGGGGTTCTCCTTGCTTCTCTGACCGCTTCCAGATCATTTCCCCCAATCCCAATCCCAGTTCTTTTGAAGCACATGACAACAGGTGTCTGCTACACCTCTGCTTGTTGCCATCATCCCCAGATCTCCTGGTCTATCCCCCTTGATGATGGAAGACTTTCACATCTGGCTCACCGTCATCCTCCCTACCGTTAGTTCTTGTTAACTCTGTCATCATGTGATTGTTTTCTCCCCCTTTATCCCCATCCCAGTCACCCACTCCCAGTTCACTTAATGGCCATCATGCCATGAAGCACACGTCCTCCAAAGCCTCTGTCTCTAACCTCCTCCTCTTTAGTCTTCCCAGCATGTTTTTACTGCTTTGACTCCAGAAATTCCTCAAATTACATCAGCTCTTCCAATCCAATGAACAACTACCCTACTTTTTCATTCTCCAGTATTTACCACTTCTTCTCACTTCCCTTATCACCCAACTTCAAGTCTACGATCCATCCTTCCTTGTATATAATTTTCTATTATATAGTCCCTCCTATTTCATTACTTATGCCAATCCCTAGTACTCGAGTGAGTTATCTATGTCTACAGCCTCTACTTCCTCTCTTCTCAGTCTCTCCCCAGTGCTCTGCAATCAAGCTTTCTCACCCATGATTGCACTAAAATCACCTTTCACATTGCTCACCAGTGACTTCCAAGTTACCAAATGAATGGGCAATTTTCTGTTTTCGGCTTGTTTATCTCTGAGCAGCACTTGACACAATCGTGCTCTCCTTCTTGAGAAAATTCTTCACGTGACTTTGGACTATTCCACTCTCCTGTTTTCCTCCTTCCTCACTGGCCACTACATCTAGTGTCCTTTGCTGGATCCTCATTTTCCTTTTTGAAAAGATAGCATGACCTGGAGTTCAACTACTTCATCTAATACTTGAATTTAAATAACTGTCTGGATTGAATACATTAACTACATGCTGACAACTCCTGATTTTCATCTCCAGTCTGGAACACTCCTCTGAGCATCAGATTCCTATAAACAGCTTCCTACTTGCCATCTTTATTTGGACATTTTATGGACATATCAATCTTAATCCAAAACAGAACTGATTCTCTCTTTCCAAAATTACTCTTCTCTATATCTTCCAATCTCAGTGATTGGCACCTCCATCCACCAAAATCGAACTTAGGAATCATCAGTTATTTATGAGTCTCCCTATCTCCATCCCCACCACCTATATCCAATCCATTAGCAAGTCTTACTTGCTTTACCTTCCAAATATATGCCAAATCCTCCAAACATATCTCACCATCTCTACCACTCCTATCTTAGCCAAGACACTGTCATCACTTGCCTGGACTGTTGAATGAATGAGTCTACTAAGTGATCTTCCTCTTCCCTTCTTGTTGTCTACCATGTATTCTTCACCTACATTCAGAAATCTGTGAAAGCATAAATCACATCAAGTCACTCCAATGGTAAAACTTGCCAAGGGCTTTCCATCATCCTCAGAATGAAATTAAAGCTCCTTACTTGCCAAGGTATGCAAACGAGGCCCTTCCATGTTCTACCTATCTCTTGGGTCTCATCTCCTTTCATTCTCTCACTTGTTCTCTAGGCTCCAGACACGGTTTTTGTTTTGTTTGTTTCCTTTTCTATTTCTTTAACAAACAAGCGTATTCCCACCTTTGAATTTCTACCATACATGACACAGATCACTCATTCATTCCATTAGTCTCTACTCAAATGCCACCTCCTCAGAGACTCTTTTTTGGTCTACAGAGCTCTCTCTAAAGTAGTGTCCTAGCCTGTTTCTCTATTCCCTTACACTGTTTTATTTCTACTATCATAATCACTCTTTTTTATCTTACCTGAAATTGAATTAATTAATGTGCTTGTTTATTGATTTATCTGTCTCTCCCTCTAGAATATAACCCCTATTGTGGTTACAGAATAACAGGGGTCTTGTGGTGTTTTGTCTGTGTTGTTTTTACTGCTGTTATCTTCAGCACTTAGGACAATGCTTGATACATGTAGGTACTCAAGAAATATTTGTAGGATGAAAATAATTACTGACTAGATGGATGGTGACTCTGAATGCTATAAATTTAAATTTGGTTCATCGAGTGATCTTTATGAACCATGATTTCTTGAACAGGACACTGACATTATGAAGACGACGTTAAAGAAATATGCTGGTGGCCAGGCGCAGTGGCTCAAGCCTATAATCCCAGCATTTTGAAAAGCTGAGGCAGGCAGATCACCTGAGGTCAGGAGTTCAAGACCAGCCTGACCAACATGGAGAAACTGTCTCTACTAAAAATACAAAATTAGCCTGGCGTGGTGGCACATGCCTGTAATCCCAGCTACTTGGGAGGCTGAGGCAGGAGAATCACTTGAACCCAGGAGGCAGAGGTTGCGGTGAGCCGAGATTGCGCCATTGCACTCCAGCCTGGGCAACAACAGTGACACTCCATCTTAAAAAAAAAAAGAAAGAAATATGCTGGCTAGTGGGAATACCAAAGTGGAAGCAAATGGAGGCCAGAATCAATTATCTTGAGGCTGCAATGGACTGAATGTTTGTGTCCCCCCAAAATTCACATGCTGAACTCCTAAGCCCTCAATATGATAGATTAGGAGGCAGGATCTTTGGGAGGTAATGTGGCAATGAGGGTGGAGCTCTTGTGTATGGGATTAGTGCCTTATAAAAGAAATCTCAGAGAGCTCTCTCACTCTGATTGTATCCACATGAGGATACAACAAGTGAGAAGCTGTCTGCAACTTGGAAGAGGGCCTTCACCAGAACCCAACTTGGCTGGCCCCTGATCTTGGACTTCTCAGCCTCCAGAACTCTGAGAAATAAACTTCTTTTGTTTATAAGCTGCCCACTCTGTGGTACTTTGTATAGCAGCTCAAACTGACTTACAGGCTGTCCCAAGAGTCATTTGAGAGTTGAAAATAACTTTTGCCAAATATTGGTGCAGGGTGGTATGTAATGTAAGAATAGGCCAAGGAGGTGAAGAGTCACAAAGCATTTCAAAATTGTAAACCTATACAATCAAGTGGTGCCCCTGCCCAAATGGGAAAGTTACGAGAAACCGGCACAAATTCACTTGCATCAAGTTCTATCTACTTTTTACAGCAAAAGTTGAATTATGATTTTCAGAATATACCTCTCATTTTCTGTCTTACCTATATTTGTATAATTAAAAAGGAAAATGAATTATCTAAGGTTTAAGGCACATTTTCTGGGAGTAAGGGGTATAGGAATAAAAACTGAGTTTCATATAGAGCAAGGACTAAGTGATGATTACATCCAATATCATTTTAAAAGATGATTTATGGTTCTGTTAGGAATCCTCTGTCACTCCAAATGATTTAAAAATGGCTCTTTGACATGCTTTCCTTTGAAACAGTGAATTTAGCCTTCTCTGCATAGACATATGTAAGGTTGATTTACTGAGAAGAAAAAAATCAATATTGTGCAGTAAACCAGTAAGATTATTCTACAAATTCAGAAGAAAAAAAATACCCCAACAAATATATTCCTATCTACTTATACTCCATTCAGTATGCATTCCAAACCAAAAATTGTAGTGAAAAATTAAGGACCACTGCCTCTTCTCAGGGTCCATAAAAGAAGGCTACAGATATGTGAATATATCTGGCAGGTGGATGAAGCAAAAGGCTTCTTTTCACATTTCTATATAAATACAACTTTAACACCAGTGCTTGAATATGCTTTTCTCTAAACCACTCATAAAAATTCTTGAGGTTCTTAACCTTACTGGAAAAGAAAACCTCAGATGACTATAAAGTAAATACACAGCATATTCTCAATATCATGGCCATCTTCAAGCAATTTCTCACACTTATAATGCATTTATTTTATATAAAGCAGATGCATGTCTTTGGGGCAAACCATGCCTTTTATTCTTATGTTGTGAAAGTCCCTTCTAATTAAAACAGGAAATACAAATTTCCTTGTCTAGTTCTAAGGATAAATCCTGTGTAGTACAAGCAGCTGTCTGCAATTTCTGATGAACCCTTTCTGGCTATTCAAAATGTATAGTGCTGAAGTCATATTCCTTGAGCACTTGTGAATCCACATTCTGAAAACAAAAGCCACACCCATTGTCTCTGCATTCTCACCTGCCAGGGCCTTGCACACCTTGGGCACCTTCCCAAGCCAAATAACAAACACAAGCAGTGCTACAGCTTCAAAACCTGAGGAGGCTACAGCTTCAAAAACTGAGGAGGCTGAATATGTTCTGAAGGAAGGGTTAAGGAAAAAGTGGAAAATGAGAAGCCATTCAAAGAAAAGGTTAGGGGTTGAATGCAGGAGAGAGTGTAAATGAATTTATTTTAAAAAGTCATTCTTTAAATGCTTTGTGTTATAGCTCAAACTGCAATTAAGAAAAATCTGGTCCCACCCTTCTAATTAAAAAGCACAAGTAGTTCCTTTACTGACCACAACAAAGGGCAAATAGACTCAAACCTACTTCCTTCGCAGGAGCTTCTGCTGTTTCTGAGTCGGTTGTGTGTGGCTGATAAACAGGCTTTTGGGTCTGAAGGCATTAAAGTCCAAGCAAGTTGATACATACTGGAGCAGATTAGATATGCTGTCTGAAGAGTGGGGCAGTTTTTCCACCTTTATAAAGGTTAGATTAATATTCCTACTAATTACATTCCAGGAATGGCCAATTCTTTCAATTCAAATCACTTGCAAAGGCAGTGAGGGACGAGAAGGCCAGAAACGGTCCTTATCCTCTTAGGGATCTGTGGGTGAGTGCAGACTGTCCGTGCTGAGGGCTCACTTGCAGGACAACAGAGTGGGAAGGCCAGTAGCCCAAGTCCTTCTGGGCTATACCACAAAGACTGGGTAAGGGAAGTTTGTGCTTACATTATGACAAAACTGCTTTGTAGCTTCATCTGTAAGGAATTATGAGATGGAAATTTTTAACCTGAAAGGATTTACTTTTAATTTTAAATATCTCAGTTCCTACCTTTATATCTGAAACAATGTGTTTTTCCTTGAGTTAACAAAAATTGTTCTTAAGAACGAGCCTTTCTCCCAATCCCCTCCCACACACAGCTTTAATTTGATTTGTACTTTCAGTCAAAAGCATCTTGTTACTTAATTCATATTTGCAAGTTCAGTAAAGTGATGGTTCTGCCTTGAAGTAACAACAGGCACGTTTGCAAGCAAAGTGTCAATAGTGACTCTGAGCTCTAAAAATCCAGAGTCGGGGACCAGAGCTGTACCCGTGACTCTCCAGAACCATGGCAAGAAAGTTAGTTAATAAACACCAACTAGCCTTTTTCAACAGCAGCAATAAAATGCTCAATTGGTGAAATGTCCACAAGTTCTGCTCAAAACATCTTGTGAACTGTTTAATTAGCAAACTCTTGCAACACTCAACAAATAGATATTGGCAAGTTAGGGAGACACAAGGTCCCTTCCGTATTAACTGTGCTGATAATCTAATCTGCAGGCTTTTCAAGGGGACACATACTCCATTCTTTTTTCCTCTAAGGATTCAGATACTCAAATGACAAGCATTTTCCATTTAAAGTGTTCGAACAAGTAAATAAACCATAAGAGATGTAAAGACAACTAGTTATAATAGTGAACCAGGCTACTAATCACACGCTAGGCACTGATCCGATTAATAATATCTCTCATGTATATAATAATGCAAGACATGTATGTATCTTCCCAAAGTAATGATCAGATTTTGTTCACACAAATATAACCAAATCAAAGAAAAAAATTCCTGTAAAAGCCAACTCTTCTTTTTGCTTCATCAAACTGCAAAGTATTATCAAATACACATTTAAGGACCCTGCCCAGTATCCTAACAGCCAAAATGCTAGGAAGGTTCAATTAGCAGTGATTTTTGACTAGCCATGCTTCATGAGAATTATTTCCTTCCTTGGCTCAGATAATCCAGGACAGGCCACACTGAGAAGTCCTAGTTAGCTGATGAAACCCAGATCACAGGTCCAATAGCAGTATGGGTCATTTCAATATATTTTTTTCCAAATTATAAACAAATTGCCAGTATTCATGCTAGAGATGTCTTCAGTAAAATGATGTGTATGAAATGTCAAAATCCTATTCTCACTATGAATTCAGAATATGTATCCACTCTGTCAAAGGATCAGTAGAATGTTTTTGCTTAAGAAAGCGCACATTTACACTATTCTCATAAAGATCAAAGAAATATATACATTTTATGGCATAGAAAAATTTGGAAAGCATTACATTAAGCATCTTCTTTCTCCTTAAAAAGTATAGCTGTTGTTCATTCCAATTACCATTAAATAATTGATTAAACTGCCTGTAGCTATTCTTAGTTCTACCTGAAGAAGTAAAATGCACATGGTCGTTATCTTCTTAAAGCTTATACATTAATCTGACACTGATCTTCTTAGGCTGAAATATCCAAGTCTTTCATGAATTCATTTGTAAAGCACAAAAGAAAACACATGGAGGTTATTGTTTTAGCAGAAGAGCCATGCTTTTTAATTCATCTAATGGTCTTTAGAATACTTGACATATTCTTAAAAGAAAATCTTGAAAAAAAGCCAAATACCAAAGACACCATCTGCCCCTGCCCCAATTCAGAATTAGTTTTAAGTGAGAGAGAGATAGACAGAAAGGAACAAGCAGCAATCTGATTTTCAGTTTTATACAAATACACCAGGTATACACACAAAAGATTTTTAACTGCTTTAAAGAAGGATTAAGAGGCAAATCATTTACTTCAGAGTCAAAAAGCATTTAAAATTCATTTTGTAAAATACCTGAGTTTGTATCTTCCTTCAGTTTTCTTTATACATACGTGTTTCTGTAAAAATGTTGAGATGATCTTGTTTTCTATTTCCCTGCTACAATGAAATAATGACAGCTACCTCATGACACCATCAGTCTTTGGTCAACCCCTTAACCAAGCAATAGGCAGACTGATCCTGCAAACAGATGACCTATGATCTACGAATCTAGTCTCCATGAAAAAAAAAAGAGACCAACACAATGATCCTGCTCTGCAAGGAAACCCCAGAGGGGCTTTTATTCTGTAACTTTTTACAAGTGGTTCATAACCTTTGTACTCTAGACACTCATTCAAAAGATCTCACCACTCTGTAAACTAGGGGATAAGGATGCTCTAAGGCATGAACTTTCTACCCAAATAGAGTATTGTATACATTGTATACAAAGGGCTGGGGGGTGGTGGGCACTGTGCTACTGGTAAAATAAACTACGAAAAAGGACATTAGCCAAGACACTTGTATTCAGGGAGCCTCGCCATCCAGGGAACTCAGTTTTGGCTTCAACCCTGTTACTCAATAACTAGGTCCCAAGAAGAACAAGTGAGCCTCCTTAGAGTGTTGGCATTTTAAAGTTTCCTAAGAGTCCTTGGGTGCCAATAAGTGTATTTCAAGAATTAAAACAATCGGGATACAATAGAATACTTATGTATTCTATTAGAATACATAATAGATACAATAGAATACTTATGTATTCTATTAGAATACATAATAGATACAATAGAATACTTATGTATTTCTAAATTGGGGTCTCAACTGTGTTTTCTTTTTAAAACTATAAATACAACAGAAAAAAACATATAAAGGGGAGAAGGCTACTTACAAGAGATTACTTATGACAACATTTCTGGTTGTTTTAATTTTAATTTTCAACTGGGTTACAATGTTCACTAAGAGGTCTTCTGTCTGATTCAAAAACGATTTGATTAGAAATTCAAATTAAATTATTTGCAACAAGGCTTTTTCTTCTTTGGGGACAGGGAGAGAGTAGAGAAGAAGAGGGTCACCATAGGCAAAGCTCCTAAACCAGTGTAAATAAACCATGCTCCTAAAACCAGTGTAAATAAAAATTATCAGATGAATGCAGAAATGAAATTGAGTCCAGTTTCCCTAAACTGAATAAAATTTAAAAATCAATTCATTCTAAAATAAAAATGCAATTAAAATAAAATTCTACTCCAAAAATTAGGAAGTAAATTTGTGAAAAATACTATTTAATATTTGAGGGTTTTTTTAGGTTTTAATTTCCTCTAAATAGTGACCATAACTTTTTTTTTTGAGATAGAGTCTTACTCTGTTGCACAGGCTGGAGTGCAGTGGCGTGATCTCGGCTCACTGCAACCTCCGTCTTCCCAGTTCAACGATTCTCCTGCCTCAGCCTCCTGAGTAATTGGGACTACAGGTGTGCACCACGCCTGGCTAATTTTTGTATTTTTAGTAGAGATGGGGTTTCACCATGTTGGCCAGGATGGTCTCGATCTCCTGACTTCGTGATCCACCTACCTTGGCCTCCCAAAGTGCTGGGATTACAGTCGTGAGCCACCCCGCGCCCTGCGTGACCATGAATTTTTAAAGTGATGTATTTTTACTCATCTAGTTGAGACGTATTCGGGTGTAAATCTGCCATCCTACCCAATGCATCATCAAGGAGACAGTCTGTCTTCCAACAAAGGATCCAAAACAATTGTTGAATTTAATACGCTAGATATTTTCCTATGCCACAATCGGATGAGGTAAGATATACATTATTAACAGCAAGTTGATAGTTATTTTTTAAATTGTTAGTTAAATGTAAACATGAAGCATAAAAAAATTAAAGACATCAATAAACAGAAATTCAAGAAGACCATACCTTTAAAACAAAGGATGTGAAAATCTTCCATAGAGTAAAAAAAATCTTGCCAAAATATTCAGTCTACTTCAGAAAAAACAAACAAAAAATCTTGCTATGTCTTAATCATGTTAGCCTTCTAGGCCCTGGACCAAGTTGTTACAGGTTTCCTTTGGTATATCTTACGACAAATGTGTCTTTGAACAATATTATAATAACTGATATTTCTTTATTGTGGTAAAATATACATGGCATAAAACTTACCATTTTAACCACTTTTAAGTGTACAGCTCAGTGGCATTAAGTAGATTCACACTGTGGTGCAGCCATCATCAGTATCCATCTCCAGAACTTTCATCCTCCCCAAACCTATTAAACAATAACTCCCTATTCATTCCTCCCTACCCCCAGTCCCTGGTAACCTCTATTCTACTTTCTGTGTCTATGAACTTGACACAGTTACCACAAATAAGTGGAGTCATATAATATTTGTCTTTTTTAATGTGGTTTATTTCACTTAGCATAACATTAATTTTTTAGTGTAAATTCTGATTCTCCAATTTACACATGGAAAAATTAAGAAAACAAACTGGTTACCTGGAAAATATACAGGCAATACCATTCCCCAAATACATCATAGGCCATCCACTCACCTTTTCAAAAATAATTTTGCCTTCTATAAAGAAAATTCAGGCTTCGGCATCATTTCCCCCTTCAAGGGCTCAGACTCCAGAATCTTCCTAACCAAGCCTTGTTGTGGCCTACTCTTTGGCCCTCTTTTTTCCAGACGGAAAGGAAAGTTATGCCAGCTATCTTAAGCAATCCTTCACGGCACCACACACCTGCTCAGACAACGGGTCAGTTAAACAAGCAAAATAACAGCTGAGAAAGTCAGGTCAGCTACCCTGTGATCTTAAAGACATTTACAGAACCAGTCCCCCTTCTCTGCCTTCTTTATGTGAAAATAGCATTTTAAGTAACATGATTCCTTCCCTTTCTGTTTGAAGAGACAGTGAAAGCCCTCCTGCTGTGAGTCCACTCTCCTAGTTTGGGGAAGAGGCCTCCTTAGTCCACAAGCTTAGTCCCTAAGACTGGGTCTGCGGGGACAGAAGCCCCAGCCCACTGAGGTTATGTTTGCTTAAGGAGCCAGGTCCAACTCAAAGAGTTAACAATTAACAAGGAACCTTATTACATGTCGGATATTCTTGTTACCATGATTTTCATTCCTAGGTACAATTAAGGAAACTTTTTGGCTTTGTGATCCTTCTTAAGTTTCTCTTCAGTCGGGCTCAATGCTCTGAATGAAAAAAATACACAAACTGGATGGATAACATTGTGGATACATTATAACAGGTGAAACCTGACTTTTCTAGTAAGATTTTTTTCTTTTAATGGATAAAACACCATAGGTATAGTGACAAAACCAACCCATCAGGCATAAAGATTTTCTGGATGTACCTTTTCCAAATATACTTTTATATATTTCTTTCTAAGCACAATTTATCACTAGATTTTAAATACAAAAAGTAAACACTTCTTTCATTAAGGATATGATTTTTTAAGAAGTTTTGCTTTACTTGTAACTTTTGAATAGTGTTTCTCTGAATTCCTTAGATGTGGGTATATTGGTTTGCTTTATTTTAACTCAGAGAAGAAAAGAGAAAGAATGTGGCCAAAATCCACCTAAGTACTGACTGTTATAAAATACGTTTTTGAAGGTGTAACTGTGTAAGACATCTAGCATACAAAACTACCCAGTCCCCAAACAGCCTTCTGTGGTGAGGGAAGTTTTCTCTTGGCAGGTAAGATGGATGAAAGGAGAGAACCTAGCATGCCCAGAAAGCTGACAGCTTAGGAATATACATTCTTCAGAAAAGAGCTCATCTGTTTTTGTGAAAGAATAAAAAGTAAATGTTAAAAAACCCTCAATACTTTATATCCAAAAGTAACATAAGCAACTGCAAAACTAAACAAAAAAACAATTCCTATGTGTAATAATTCTTTTAGGTTTTCATTTTAGTTTTAGTAAAGCTCTTCTCATGATGTCTTCAAATCACACTAGTTTAGAATTCCATAAAGAACCTTAGAGATAATATAGTAGAGTATAACTTATCCAAATATTTTATTTTAGTAATGGAACCACTACTGTTTATCTTTTTTACTTCTATTAAGCCTACTGAAATCTTAGAGTAACACTAACAAACAGAGTAGATAAAACCAGAAATCTGGTTGTGGAAGCAGCCTATGGATCCAAAGCCCATATCTGAGAAGCACTGTCAGTCCAACCCTCTCATTTCATGGAAATAGAAGCAGAGGCCCAGTAAGATGAGGTGACTTTTCCAAGTTCACATCACACCAGCATCGGAGTTCAGACTAGTATTCAAGCTCCTTACTCAGTGCCATCTCCTATGCTACTCTGCACCAAATATGAATATTTTGCATTTGTAGGAAAACTAAAGAAGTGGTCAGCAGGTTAGAGTGAGGGTGAAAGTGTGGGTATGAAATTCTCGATGGCCTAAATTCAGGTTCTCAAGGCCAAAAAGACAAGAAATAAAGAGAAATGGACAATCAAGAGAACAAGGAACCAATCGAATTTAAAGGTAAAGGCAGCCATTTATCATTCTTTCCTACATTCATTTGCTCAGTGGGCAGTTAATTACAGACATGGTGCCAGGCACGGAGAAGGCACAAGTTTCCAGTCTGGCATAGTACAAGCACGCCTGTGTGTGTGTGTGTGTGTGTGGCCATGTGCATGTACATGCAGTTCAGGGAAGGATATGACAGATGCCACAGAAGCAGCCCAGGAGAGGAAGACAGGAAGGGAGGACAGGGCAACCAGGGCAGGTGGTGGAGAAGGTGTCATCTGAGCTGAGCCTCTGATGGCATCCCAGCAGCCACAGCTGGACAAGCAAAGCTGTGAGGGGAGGGAAGAGCTCAGGTCACCCTCCCATCCACACCGGCCAAAATGAAGGACTCACAGAACTGTGGGAAGTATGGCTGGAGAAGTGACTCTGGAAGTGTCTGTTTACTAAAGAGATGCATGGAAAGCACATTCATATAGACATAAAATGTACACAACTTGGTCAGTCACCTGAGGCTTGTTGGTGAAAGGAAGTTACAGATTTCAACATTTGCTGTCAAGCTCCTATATTATAGAAATAGGAGAGGTAACATAATTGGCTTTGGGAGCTGCAAGTAGTTTGCTTTCCAGTATCAGCATCTGTTCTCTCTGTTCTCTCTCTCATACTCACCATACTATCGTGCCCACATTCTCTGCTGCCTCCAAAAGTGCTAATATAAAATTGGAAATGGGGCCAGGCGCAGTGGCCCACGCCTGTAATCCCAGCACTTGGGGAGGCCGAGGTGGGTGGATCACTTGAGGCCAGGAGTTCGAGACCAGCCTGAACAACATGACAAAACCCCATCTCTACTAAAGAGACAAAAATTAGCTGAATCTGGTGGCACATGCCTGTAATCCCAGCTACTCAGGAGAATTGCTGGAACCCAGGAGGCAGAGACTGCAGTGAGCCGAGATCACGCCATTGTACTCCAGACTGGGGGACAGAGCGAGACTCTGTCTCAGAAAGAAAAAAAAAAAAATGGAAGGCATTTCCTTCACATTTAGAGAAAAGAGCTCTAAAATACTAAGGAGTGGAAAAGGTTAAATCTGAAGCAGGACAAAATAACAAGGAAAAAGAGAAAAGCCTTCCCCTACCTTTCTGGCCTTCAGTATTCCATAAAACACATTTCTCTCCTGATAAGACCCTGTGCTGACCAGGCAACCCCACTTTACTGCAGGTTCACTAACTGAACTCAGCTGTCTTTTTCAAGGATATCAGTGCAACCAGGAGAGTCATAAAATTGTGAAATTGTAGGAAAGGGGGGCTAAGTCAAACATGGGCTCAGCGGTCTGATCAGAACAGGTGTGGACACAACTAAGCTGTTGACATCACAATAATGCAGCGTGGTCAGTTCTGAGTGCCTGAGTCCTACCCAGAACTACACACTCATATTGCTTTTTCTAGAGATGTTTCCTATTTTTCTTTTTTTGAGACACTGTCTCTGTTGCCCAGGCTGGAGTGCAATAGCATGATCACAGCTTACTGCAGCCTCAGACTTCGGCGCTCAAGCAATCCTCTCACCTCAGCCGCCTGAGTAGCTAGGACTATGAGTATGCACCACCATGTCTGGCTAATTTTTTTTTTTTTTTTTTTGGTAGAGATGGGGTCTCCCTATGTTGTCCGGGTTAGTCTTGAACTCCTAGCTTCAAGCAATCCTCCTGCCTTGGCCTCCCAAAGTGCAAGATGTTGTTTTTGACAGACACAGGGCCCATGCAATTAGAGGTCTAGAAAAGGAAAAGGAACTTTTCCCATTTCTAGTCATTCATACCAAATAAAGCAGAAGCAAAGGCATAGACTCATTTACTTATTACCACTACATTTTAGAGTCTGGCACAAGCTGTTTAAGAAGTGCCAAATATGCAGTTTCACAGCTAGAAAATGGAATATGCTTCTACTTTGAATTTATTCATTTAAATGTCCCAGGTGTTTAGATCTGTGCACTTTTCCAGCCCAGCCCCTGCATTAGCTTTGAAGAGACTGAGGGTCGGAGTATAGGATTTGCTCTCACTTGGCTAACCATAGCAAAAACTGACAACTATCAAAGGTTCTCAACTCCTAGTTCCTACTCTCTTTGTCACCAGAAACGGTTTTCTTACTTTCTTACTAAAGTTTTAGTGAAAGCCCTCCTAATTCTTATTCCTTTGGTGCAACCACGATAAGAAATGGTAGCAAAATGTGATAAGGAAGATAAGGATGACAGAAGAGGGCATTGCAGTGGTGATCCTGATACACATTTTCCCCTGGTTAGGTCCTACTAACTTCCTACAACAAAGATTTAGCTTTTTACATTCTATTCTTGTGTTATCAGCTAAACCATACACAATGAAAAGAAACTATGCAATTCTCAACTTACATTTTGGCCCACAATTCGTGTGTCTGTCCATCTTTCTACAGGCATTTCCATCAAAGACCTACCCCACTGTTAAAGGCAATTTTTAAGGTGTACTATGCTAGCAAAACCCAAATTAATTACTTCTCTGACTGTTGTCAAAAACTCAGGAAATTGTATAAACTTAATTGCTAGGCTGTGACTAAAAATGCTGTGTACAACTGCATGTAGCACTTACAACTGAGGAAAAAAGCTGAAACTCCAAATTCTTTCCATATCTCCATTCTTCCTTTTTCTTTCCTAGTTATTTCTGATATTGGTGTTAGCAGAAAAATCAAAATGGGTACAATATGACTACGGTATCATGAAGACCCAGGATACTTAGTCCTGTTTGTTAAAAAGCAAGGAAAGATAATATAAAATCACTTCAGGTGGTTAGCACCAATCTCTTAAGTGAGTCTTGCTTTTTAAACTTCTGTATCAGTAAAGAAGTGATAAAGACCTGCAATGACCTTCTCTGAACTTCAGAATAACTGTTATTAAGAGAAATGTCATTTTACCCTTCCAGAATATATCTCAGGACATGATTAGAAGCTCAGAGAATTTCTTAACCCTGAATTTACTTGTCCTTCCTTCTTCCATTTGGCTAGACTAAGACTCTCACGCTGGTGATGAAATACTCACTTTTCCACTCAAGCCGCCTGGAAACTTCCTTGGGACCTCTGAAAGGGCTGCCCCTGAGCAGAACTCTCCCTCTCCCCAGTGCAGAGCCCCGCCAGACAGAGGCCACTGGCTGCTCTCCCACCCCAGAATGTGGATCTTCACAAGAGGCCTGTGTCAACAGCCCTATCAGGAAGATCACATGACACAGCCTTTGTCTCCTTCCTGCCAGTGTGCCGGTGGTCATGACCAATGACTGCAACAGGGGACTGCCAGGGGAGGAAAAATGCTTCATCTATATTCTAGCTGTCAAAGAGGAAGACAAGACACCTCCCCAGCTGCCTTCCACCACAGCCCAGAAAGGCCCTGCTTCTCCTACCTGAATGGTTCGGTGCGGGAGAGCAACTAGAGACACAGGAAACTAGGTTTCCAGCCAGGAGCCCACTGTCCTCCCTCCATAGAAATGAAAGACAAGTTGCTTTGATCACCTTGGAGACCAACCACCTCCTTCTTCTGAAAGCTAACCCCACCTTAGCAGCAGCTGCCTCCCCTCCCCCCAGGAGCCCCACTCCCTCCACTCGGCTTGAGTATCAGGCTAATCAGTTTGATCTGACAGATTTTAATTACATTAATTAGGGCTTTTCTGAATAGGCCTGATTAGCATCCTACCAAGGGTTCTTTGGTGATGGTTTTTTTTTTGTTTTGTTTTTGGTTTTTTTTTCCTTCTTCTTCTCTAAAGCAGCTCTGCTAGCATCAGGACTAACACTTTCATTTCTTCGAACAATGGTGACATTTTTGTCTTACTCAAGGTAAATAATCAGATATTTGGAGGTGCCAAGTGTGAGAGTGTATTTTATAATAATATCACCCATGAGGATATGGAGGAGGCTCTGCATCTATCTCACGAAACTTGGTGGGGGAGAAGAGATTGTTTAGGACATTTCTCTAGAACACAGGCATTGGTTTTGTTTAGCTTTTGCCTAGGGAAAACTCTACGTTGAGTTTTAAAAGATTCAACCTCTTCCAAATCTTCCCCCGCACCCCTAATCAGACTGAAGCACAAAGATATCCTTACCTCTCTGTATCATTTTGTTGACCCCGTTTTAGAGAGAATCAATGATAGTCACAGAAAAGCAGAGATTTAGCCTTTGTCTCTCCATTGTTTCTTAAAATAAAAATACCTTGAGTGTCAACAAGGTTTTTACTGAAAATATTTAACTACTTTCAGCCACTAATAAAAGAGAACAACGTTGATTTCTCAGAATACTGTACAAAGATTAGCATGGCACATATATTTCCCTTTGTTGATCATCTGTACTATAATTACTGCTTTAAAATATGCTGTTTTGAATAAGCCACAATAAATGAGGGCATAGTTCCAGACACCAGGAAGAAAATCTACCAAACTAAATAAAGTCTGTTTGCTTTTTTAAACAGTCTAATATGAAACTAATTTTTTTTTTTAACCACATATCTCAAGGAAAGCAGTAAAAGTGTGGACTTGCAACCCTTAATTCAAGTTTTGCATTCTACAGACACCCAATCTGCCCTCTGCGACTTGTGCAATAGCCACTTCTCTGGGGATTAACACTGTTATTCCCACTCACCTGAACAATGTCATAACAATGATGGTGTTTTATTGGGATAGTTCCTGAATTAGCTAGAACCTTGGAAAGATGGATGAGAAATTGCATTTTCTAGCCACAGTAGCTTATCAGAAAGATAAAAGTTCAAAAATTCACTTAAAAATGTATTCTAATACCATATGCATCTCCCTTTTTTTTAAGAGACTGGGTCTCGCTCTGTCACGCAGGCTGCCTTGATCTCCTGGGCTCAAGCGGCAGTCATCTTATCTTTAAGGGTTATCTTACATTTAATATTTCTAGCCCTTTGTTTTCTCTAGTTACTTTAAAGGGAAAGTGAACTTTCCAAAAGTGTCTACGTATTAACTCAATGAAAATGACGTTCACTGCCTTTTTCTTATCGCCTAAGTCTCACTGGAAATCAGAGTGAACCTTTCTTCCTTTCCCTTGTCTTATCTAGGTGGATAGGATGTCTTTAGAAGGAATCTGACTTAATTCTGTCTTTGATAACTACCATGCTTACATCTGAGCTTAACGATCACAAGGATAGTGATGATCCATTCACCTGCATGGGAAGTAATGAAAGCCTAAACTTGTAGTGCTAGGTCTTTGATCCACTTTGGATCAGAAAATTAAGAATTTCCAGGAAGCATTGGTAAAAGACTGGAGAAACTGAAGGGTGGAAAGAGGTGATACGATTTGAGGCCAGATACTGAACAGTACTGCTGCTCCTCTCATACCCAAATGTTCGCCCTGGGTTTGATACTATCCATTTTACACTCTGCAATGATGATTTACTTCTGGCTTCCCTTGGCAAAAAGTACTAAGTGATTTATTAACAACAAAATAAACCAACTCACAATACCTAGTGCCAAAATTTACCTAGTATTCCATTTAGTTACTTAATTATAACTTTAAATTCTTCTAAACAGTTCAAGAAAGAGAAATGGAATTAAGAGTCTTGTCAGCCAGATTCATAGAATGTTAGCAACAGAATTCAGTCATGAGCAGGAACAGAAAAAAAAAAAAAGAAAGAAAAAAAGGAAAGAACAAAAAGTGATTAGTGGGAGAAAAAAAGAGTGTAAAGCTTTTGCTTTCCAAAGAAATTGAGAATTGTAAAGCCAGTAGTAACTTTAACAATATAGATTGAGATATACAAGTACATATTCACACATATAGTGGGGTTAAGGAAGTAGGACATAAAACTAAAAGAGAAAAGAAATTAAAGTAAGAAAAAACTAAATGGAAAAAGATTCCCTAGCTTTTAAAATATTCACTCCTGTGTAGAATAAGAGGATCACAACCCATTTCATAAAATTAAGACACAATGATGGTCACCAAGCAATCTTGATACCACTGACAGTTAATTCGATTAAAAATATTAAAATCTGGGCCAGGTGTGGTGGCTCACGCCTGTAGTCCCAGCACTTTGGGAGTCTGAGGCGGGCAGATCACTTGAGGTCAGGAGTTCGAGACCAGCCTGACCAACAGAGAGAAACGCCGTCTCTACTAAAAATACAAAATTAGCTGGGTGTGGTGGTGCATGCTGTAATCCCAGCTACTCAGGAGGCTGAGGCAGAAGAATCGCCTGAACCCGGGAGAGGCGGAGGTTGCGGGAAGCCAAGATCGCGCCATTGCACTCCAGCCTGGGCAACAAGAGTGAAACTCCATCTCAAAAAAAAATAAATAAAATAAATAAAATAAAATCTGAATATAAGCTCTCCAAACATATTTTTGTAGTAATTAGATCTATGTCTTATGAGAACATGATAGCTCTTATTCATTCATTCATTCATTCAGTTAGCCAAAGATTATTTACTGAGCTCCCTCTACATGCCAGGCACTGTGCTAAGCAGTGGGTATACAACATTCAGCAAAACTGACATAGTCTTTGCCCTCCATGGAGCTTATAATTGAGAGAGAAAAACAATAAACAAGTTAATGTAAAAATAAATACCAATTATGGCAATTGTTTGTGTTGTGTGACAGAAAATAACAGTGAAGAGAAACTGGGTGTTCAGAGAAGACCACTCTGTGAGGTGACTTTTAAGCTGAGGCTTAAAAGTGTCAGCCTTGGGCCAGTCGTGGTGGCTCATGCCTGTAATCCCAGCACTTTGGGAGGCCAAGGTGAGCAGATCAGCTAAAGTCAGGAGACTTGCTCAGGTGAGCAAGACCAGCCTGGCCAACATGGTGAAACCCTGTCTCTACTAAAAATACAAAAATTAGCCGGGTGTGGTGGCACATGCCTATAATCCCAGCTACTCGGGAGGCTGAGGCAGGAGAATCTCTTGAACACAGGAGGTGGAGATTGCGGTGAGCCGAGAATGCACCATTGCATTCCAGCCTAGGTGACAAGAGTGAAACTCCATCCTCCCCCCAAAAAGTGTTAGCCTTGTAGAATGGGGAGAGAGGGGGAGTATGATAGTGAAGTAACGTTGGATAAAGAGAAGCTTTCCAGCACTCCAAAATTAGGAAGAACTCCATGAGTTCTAGGATCTACAGGGACATAGCTGCGGCAGGGTGAGTGCATAAGTTGAGGTACAAAACTTCATAGCCCATGATAAGAGAAGAATTTGTCTCCAGAAGACCAGGTTTTATTCTGAGGACAACTCTAGAAAAACCAGAAGTTAAACGTTCATTCTTAAATTAACAATTTTTGTTCACACTTGGTTTTTTTTTTTTTTTGCTGTTGTTGTTTGTTTGTTTGTTTGTTCATTTGTTTGTTTTGAGACAGAGTTTCACTCCTGTTGCCCAGGCTGGAGTGCAATGGCATGATCCCGGCTCACCACAACCTCCACCTCCCAGGTTCAAGCGATTCTCCTGCCTCAGCCTCCCGAGTAGCTGGGATTACAGGCATGTGCCACCATGCCCGGCTAATTTTTTCTTTTGTATTTTTGGTAGAGACAGGGTTTCTCCATGTTGGTCAGGCTGGTCTCGAACTCCCGACCTCAGGTGATCTGCCTGCCTCGACCTCCCAAAGTGCTGGGATTACAGGCGTGAGCCACCATGCCCGGCCCCACACTTAGTTTTTAAGGTAACACTGAAGAAAGGTACTCTAATAAGAGAACAGTTATATGAATTAGAAATAACTGGTGATTAAATATTATCAAAACATTTAAAAATGTTTTACAAAATATATAATGAAGGGGCTGGGCATGGTGGCTCATGCCTGTAATCCCAGCACTTTGGGCAGCTGAGGTGGGCAGATCACTTGAGTTCTGGAGTTTGTGACCAGCCTGGGAAATATGGTGAAACCCCATCTCTATAAAAATATCAAAAATTAGCCACACATGGTGGCATGCACCTGTGGTCTGAGCTACCTGGGAGGCTGAGGTGGGAGGATTGCTTGAGCCCAGGAGGTGGAGGATGCAGTCAGCCAATATAGTGCCATTATACTCCAGCCTGAGTGATAGTGAGACTCGGTCTCAAAAAAAAAAAGAAAGAAATACTAGGAAGAACGATGCCACCATGTTACCATGCTGATAATGATTAGTGCGAAGTGGAGGAATTACAGATGGTTCTATTTTTTATGTAACTTTAAAAAAATTATTATACGGTCCAACTTTTCTGGGGGGATGTTCAGTTCTATGAATTTTAACACATGTAGATTCATATAACCGCCACCACTATCAGGATACACAATGGTTCCATCATGCCAAGAAACTATCTCATGCTATTTCTTCATAGTCACACCTGATGGTTTTATTTAATTTTTAGCCTTTTCTGTAGCTTCCAAACTCTCTATAATTAGTAGGTATTGTTTGAATTTCAGGAAAAACAAACGTATTTTAAGGTAATGAAAGTAAAAGAACATAACAGCAATAACCTAAAGCAATGGCTTTTTTCTTAATCATTATTTGAGAGAGATGTCCCAGATATTTTCCAATTTAGAATCTTCCGCAAGTGACTCATTCTGCTCCTGAACAAAAATACTAACCTTTGAACAATGTGAAAAATACAATGCTTGCAGGTAGGGCCTGGGAGATATTTTGTTATCAAGAAAATTCTCTCAAAAGAACAATGACAATGAAAAGTAACAGAGAGACATACAGTAATATTAATATTAATGCCAGCTCAAAAGACCTAGGAGGGAGAACAAACAGAATTGAACACAAGAAACATTCCTGCTGGAGCTCCAAACATTGCTATGTGGTGCCATAGGATTCCAATCTGAACGGTACAACTTCAGAAACTGTGTTATTACCTCTCCTAGAATGTCATGTTGTTTATAGTGGGGAAAAAAATAGGAAAGTAAACTAAGGCCCATTAGCAGGAATGGTTGAATATACTATAGTCAAACATAGCATTGAATGCCAGGCCAAATTAAGACCTATAACAGTGGCTGTAGAAGGATTTTCATCATCCTTTTATTGACAAATGCAAGATAGTAATATGATCTGTTTTTCAAAAACAATGACAGAAAACACTATATATTTCTATCTTAATTGTTCCTCTATAATTATATGCACACTTAGGAAGGTAATAAAGGATACACATCATGTTGTTAACACAGAAAAGGGAGCTTTTACTCTTAATTCATAATTGCAAATTAATAATAATTCTTGTAATTTTAACAAACAAGAAATAGACAACCTTCTGATCAATTGTAGTCAAGTATGTATGTATCTGGACAACACCTGAGCCCACAGGATACAGGTTTGAACTGTGAAGTCTGCTTTACACAGAAAAGCTGCAGACGGCTGCTGCTGCCAGGATTCTTAATCACCGAGAAAGTAGAACAGAAACTAGGAGGACAGTATATCTCTTAAGCAGACTATCTGAGAGCCTCTTAAATCCTTTTACTAGAAGGTAAATACACCCTGGCCTGCAGATAGACGGAGGTGGTGTGCTTGTATTCATGTGTGCTTATATGTGCACATGTGTTTATTCCAGCAACCCCACACTCTCCATTGCTCTAGTCTAGCTAGAATGGTCCTGGAGAGAAGAGCACAAATCAATCAATTCAGCATGTCACTCTCAGCCATCTTAGGAAATCAGCTGCATGCTCTGATTTCTTCATTAATGCCAAGAGAAGAACAATGGGTCCCAGCCATTAAGCTCCTCACAGTTCAAGATAAGAAAGAGTTAAGCAGATAATAATCAGTGCATGTAGCTGGGTTTCAAACATTTGGCTGCTTAATCATTTCTTCCTCACTGGGCAGTGCCCAAACACACAGGGAATATTTTGAATGCTTTGGTCTTAGTGATCAGGGAAAGTAAGAGGGTTTCAAGAGAGGTGTGGGTATTGTAAAGGGAGGGATGGAGATGAAGAATTTATAGGGGTGGACAGGCCAGAAAAATATCACTGGCAAACCTTTACTAGGAAATAAAACCATTTCTTAATTGCCATTCGGGAAATAGGCTAAACACAATCTCGCTAAGCCGCTGTGGACTAGCTAACTGATTAAGGCAGGGATGTCAGCAAAAAATACTTATTTCTAATATTATATGACAATAGATTTGTGACTAACCCATTTAGTACTATTGTTTCACAAACTAGCTTATTTTAACTTTTAAAGTAACATTTTAATCATGCTTCACTGAACACATCAGGGGTAAAATTATACACTTGAATTTAATAATAAGGGAGACAGAAGGAAGCTAATTCCAGGTGGCCTATATTTCAATCAGTACAAAATAAAAACAATAAAAAAAATAGCTGTGGTTGTTTCCTGAAATGAGTGGGTTTAGGAATATAGACTTTTTTGATAAATTGGCACAATGTTTCAAAAACATTTATGAGTAACCAAAATAGTAGCTATGGAGGATAATCCATCTTTCTATCATCAATGTGTTGAATTATACAGAAACTTAGACAAACATAACAGGGATTGAGTCACTTTTCTCTTAGATGAAAATAAACTTAAGGCAGCCTTTTATGAATACACGGACCAAATATAGTTTTATACTCTTGGATTTAATAAAATCCATATACACAAAAAGGCTCTCTATCTGTCTATTTTTAAAGATATGTCCTTATCCTTTGAGGAAAGCTCTGAGCCTCTCTCCCCACTCCTCCAATGCAGCCTGAGATAGTAAAGATGACCATAAGCAATCAAAGGGACTTCTTATAACATAGCTGTTTCTGAACTTTCTAAGTTTATGGTCTAATTATAAAGAGTGTGAACAAGAAAGAAGATTACTTACTTATTTAAAAAATGTTTTAAAAATACATACTCATATATTGTCTCATTTGATATTCTCTAGCAATGGGACATTTGAATTTACAAGTTCTATTCAAATCAAAATAAGATTCCTAAAAATATACCTAGAAGAATAAAAATGTGTGTGAAATGGCAATTGGGAGAGAGGATTCTGGAAAGAAGGAGTAGGGACCTGTCTTCTCAGCTAGACAAAAAACACACTGGCAAAATTTGTCTCATGTAACTATTTTGGAACTCATGCAACCTCTAGGGGAAGGCTTGGATGTCAAATTATGGTTAATTTTGGTCAATTTCAACTCTTAACTCAGCAGCAGCTACCCATTCCCCACCTCTAAGCCCCATGGCAGGCAGCTGTGTATGTACTCCCGGAGCAGCTTGCCAGGGTGTGCAAAAGGGACTCTATCCTCCAAAGATTAGGATCTATGTCTTGATCACTGATTGCTGCTTTGGATCATGGAAGTGTAGACACAGAGGCAGGCTGTCTTTGTTGCACATACCATCCCTTTATTACAAGGTCCTCCTCCTCCAGCTAAAGCAATTGCCAGAGGTTTTAAAGGACCAGCACCCCTTTTCTTCTTCATTTTTCTCCTTTTCCCCTTTTGGGAGCCAGACATTAAAAAATAGAATATGCAAAAGCAATGCATAAAAGGAGTAAATTTACAAGTCACCACACATGCCCAGTGAAATGTACAGGCTCAGAAAAGACCTGAGAACACCTTAAGTTTATACTTCAGGCTGATCCTTGGCACAGAGACAGCCTACAAGAATAAAAAACAAAATAGGACAAAGACAAAAATAGCAGGCTGGGTGTGGTGGCTCACGCCTATAATCCCAGCACTTTGGGAGGCCCAGGCAGGCAGATCACCTGAGGTCAGTAGTTTGAAACCAGCCTGGCCAACATTGTGAAATCCTGTGTCTACTAAAAATAGAAAAATTACCCGGGCATGGTGGCGCATGCCTGTAATCCCAGCTACCCGGGAGGCAGAGGTTGCAGTGAGCCAAGATGGTGCCACTGCACTCTAGCCTGGGTGACAGAGTGAGACTCCATCTCAAAAAAAAAAAAAAGACAAAAATAGCAAACCATAGGAAAGGGAGAGAGTCTGATTTCCAGTTATCACATTATTTGTTTCGAATGTCCAACTTCCAGCAACAATCACAAGACACACAAAGAAACAGGAAACTGTGGCCTATTCAAAAGAAAGAAATAAACCAACAAAAACTGTCCTTAAGAAAGAGAGATAGCAGACCTACTAGACAAAGACTATAAAAAACAGTCTTAAATACGCTCAAAGAGCTAGAGGAAGACGTGGGGAAAGTCAAGAAAACAATGTATGAACAGAATGGAAACAGCAATAAAAAGATAGAAAACCTAAAAAGAAACCAAGAAACTCTACAGCTGAAAAGTACAAGGACAAAAATGAAAAATTCGCTAGAGGTATTTGGCCAGATTTGTGCAGGCAGAAGAAAAAAATCAGCAAACTTGAAAATAGGACAAAGAAAATGATTGAGTCTGAGAAACAGAAAGAAAAAAGATGGAAGGAAAGTGAGAAGAGCCTAAGGGACCTGTGGGATGCCATCGGTAAACCAACATACTCATCATCATGGGAATCTTATAAGGAGAAGAGGGAAAAGGGGTAGAAAGATTATCTGAGGAAACAGTGGCTGAAAACTGACCAAATTTGATGAGAGATATGAATATAAACATCTAAGAAATTCAGTGAACTTCAAGTATAATGAATTCAGAAATCTACACCAAGACAAATGATCAAGAAAAGTGAATCATCATTTACAAGAAATCCTCAATGAGATCATCAACTGATTTCTCATCAGGAATTTTAGGGGCAAGAAGGCAGTGAGCTAGTATATTCAATGTACTAGGAGCAAAGAAGCCAAACAAAAACCCTCAGCCAAGAATCCTATATCCAAGCAAAACTATCCTTCAAAAGTGAGGGGAAATTAAGACATTCCCAGATGAACAAAAGTTGAGGAAATTGGTTACCACTAGAACCGTCCTGCAAGAAATGCCAAAGAAGTCTTGCAGGTTGAAATAAAAGAACACTAGACAGTAACTTGAAGCCATGCGAAGAAATAAAGAGCCAGGAATGGTGGTACATACCTATAGTCCCAGCTACTTGGGAGTGCCGAGGCAGGAAAATCACTTGAGTCCAGGAGTTTGAGGCTGCAGTGAGCTATGATTGTGCCGCTGCACTCCAGCCTTGGCAACTGGGCAAGACCCCATCTCTAAATTTTTGTATTTGGCTAATTTTTGTATTTTTAGTAGAGAAGTGGTTTCACCAGGTTGGCCAGGCTGGTCTCAAACTCCTGACCTCAAGTGATCCGCCTGCCTCAGCCTCCCAAAGTGCTGGGATTACAGACATGAGCCACCATGCCCGGCTGTAAAGTTGTTTTTAACTCTACCTTTTTGTTTTCTACATGATTTAAGAGACTGTTACACTAAGAAACACAATTATTAGTGTGTTTCTGAGCATACAATGTACAAAGATGTAGTTTTGTGGCATCAATAACACAGAGGTGAGGATGGAGCTACAAATGAACAGAAGTTAGCATGTTATTGAATTAATTTAGTGTAAATTCAAAATAGAGTGTTGTAACATGATCTCACGGTAAATACAAAGAAATTAAGTAGTTACAGAATATACAAATAAATGCAAATTAAAATGTTTCACTACAAAAAATCAACTAATCTAGCCTGGGCAACATGATGAAACCCTGTCTCTACTTAAGTTAGAGTGCATGGTTAGCGGTGCATGGTGGTGCACATTTGTAATCCCAGCTACTTGGGAGGCTGAGGCACAAGTATCACTTGAACTTAGGACGGGGAGGTTCCAGTAAGCTGAGATTGCACTACTGCACCACAGCCTGGGTAATAGACTTACACTCTGTCTCACAAGAAACAAAAAACAAAAAACAACTAAATTCTAAAGAGACAGTAATGCAGGAAATGAGGGTCAAAAAATTGCTTCTCCATAAGGAATATAGAAAACAAATAGCTGGCCAGGCACAGTGACTCATGCCTGTAATCACAACAATTTGGGAGGCTGAGGCAGGTGGGTCACTTGAGCTCAGGAGTTCAAGACCAGCCTGAGAAACATGGTGAAACCCTGTCTCTATTAAAAAAAAATTTATTTAAAAAACATAAAAAATAAAACAAAAAGCAAAATAACAGAAGTCTCACCTCATCAGTAATTACTTTAAATGTAAATGGATTAAACTCTCCAATCAAAAGACAAAGATTGGCAGACTGAATTAGAAAACATGACCCATGACCCAATTTTATGTTATCTATAAGAGATTCACTTTAGATCCAAAGACAAATAAGTTGAAAGTGAAAGGATAGAAATATATATCCCATATAAATAGTAATTAAAAGAAAGCAGGGTAGGTATACTAATTTTAGACAAAATAGTCTTTTTTTTTTTAAATTTTTTTGAGACAGGGTCTCTCTCTCTGTCACCCAGGCTGGAGTAATGTGGCGTTATCATAGCTCACTGCAGCCTCGACCTCCCAGGCTCAAGCTATCCTCCCACCTCAGCCTCTTGAGTAGCTGGGGCTACAGGCATGTGCCACCACACCCAGTTAATTTTTTAAGTTTCTATAGAGACAGGGAGGGGGGGTCTCACTATGTTGTCCAGATTGGTCTTGAACTCCTGGTCTCAAGCAATTCTCCTGCCTCAGTCTTCCAAAGTGCTGAGATTACAGGCATGAGTCACCACACCCGGCCAAAATAGATTTAAATCCCAAGAGTTTAGAAGAGACAAAGAAGGATGTATTTTATTAATAAAAGGCTCAATACAGCAATAAGATGTAACAATTACAAACATTTAAACACCTAGTAACAGACCATCATAATATAGAAAGCAAAAATTGATAGACTGAAGGGAGAAGTAGTCAGTTCTACAATAATAGTTGGAGATTGCAATACTTCACTCTCAATAAAGAATAGAACAAACAGAGAGAAGTAAGGAAATAGAGCACCTGAACAACATAACAAACTAATTATATTTAACAGACATATACAGGACATTCTACGCAATAACAATAGAATATATTCTTCTTAAGTGTGCACAGCACATTCTCCAGAATAGACCTATGAAACAGACTTAAAAAGACTTTAGTGTCAGGCCCAGCGTGGTGGCTCACACCTGTAATCCTCCCAGCACTTTGGGAGGCTAAGGCGGGTAGATCACCTGAGGTCAGGAGTTCAAGACCAGCCTGGGCAACATAGTGAAACTCCGTCTCTACTAAAAATACAAAAACTAGCCACGCGTGGTGGTGCACACCTGTAATCTCAGCTACTTGGGAGGCTGAGACAGGAGAATCACTTGAACCTGGGAGGTGGAGGTTGCAGTGAGCTAAGATCACTGCACTCCAGCCTGGGTGATAGAGGGAGACTCCATCTCAAAAAAAAAAAAAAAAAAGGAGAGAACATGAAAGACTGTAAGACTGTAGTGTTATCTCTGAGTACAATGGAATGAAGTTAGATATCAATAACAGAAGGGAAACCAGAAAATGAACAAATTTGTAGAAATTTAAAACACTATTAAATAATAAATCAAAGAAGAAATCAAAAGGGAAATTAGAAAAATAATTAGAGATGAATTAAAATAAAATACAACATGCCAAAACTTATGGGATGCAGCAACAGCACTGCTAAGGGGGAAAATTTTTAGCTATAAACACAAACAAAAATAAGAAAGATCTTAAATCAACAACCTAACTATATAACTTAAGTAACTAGGAAAAGAACAAACTAAACCCAAAGCTGGAAGATGAAGGAAATAATAACGATTAGAGCAAAGATAAACAAAATAGAGAATAGAAAACAATAAAGGAAATAAATGAGACCAAAAACACTAGTTCTTAAAAGACAACCAAAAAAAAAGGGGCAAATCTTTAGCTACATGAACTAAGAAAAAAGAGAGAAAACTCAAATTACCAAAATCAGAAATGAAAGTGGGGACATTACTACTGATTCTACAGAAAAAAAAATGATTCAAAGAGAGTACCATGAATATTTGTATGCTAACAGATTGGATAAACTAGATAAGACAGACAAATTCCTAGAAACGCAAAACCTACCAAGACTGAATCATGAAGAAATAGAAAATCTGAAGAGACCTATAACTAGTATGGAGAATGAATGAGTAATAAAAATAATAATAAAAAATCTCTTGACAAAGAAAAGCCCTGAACCTAATGGCTTCACTGGTGAATTCTACCAAATATTTAAAGAACTAACACCAATCCTTCTCAAGCTTTAAAAAAAAAATAAAGAGAAAAGAACATTTCTTTACTCATTGTATGAGGCCAGCATTATCCTGATACCAAAGCTAGTCAAAGACACTATAAGAAAACTGCAGACCAATATCCCTTATAAATATTGACACAAAAATCCTCACCTATATACTAGCAAATGAATTCAACAGCATATTACAAAGATTAGGCCAGGCACAGTGATTCATGCTTGTAATTTCAGCACTTTGGGAGGCTTAGGTGGGAGGATTGTTTGAGGCCAGGAGTTCAAGACCAGCCTGGTCAACAGAGCAAGATCTCATCTCTTAAAGAAAAAAATATACTAAAAATTAAAGAAATATTATACATCCTCTCCAGGCATAGTGGCTCATGCCTGTAATCCCAACGCATTTGGGATGTCAAGGCAGGAGGATCGCTTGAAGTCAGGAGTTTGAGATAAGCCTGGGCAATATAGAGAGATTCTGTCTCTACAAAAAAAAATACATTAATATTAATATTAGCTGGGCATAATGGTGCACACCTGTAGTCCTAGCTACTTGGGAAGCTGAGGTGGTGGTGGGGTATCACTTCGGCCCAGGAGTTACAGATTACAGTGAGCTATGATTGTGCCACTGCACTTCAGCCTTGATGACAGAGCAAAACTCAGTGTCTTAAAAAACAGATTTTAAAAAAAGGTTAGATGGTAAATTTTGTTATGTATATTTTATCACAATTTAAAAATTGAAAAAAAAAAGAAACTACCCATGTTTTGGTATCTCTAAGCCCATTATTTCTATGTCTCTAAAATGGAAATGATAATACAATCCACCTCATAGGGCTTTTGTGAGGATTAAATGAGAAAATATTTGTTAAATCCTTTAGTGCAGTGCCAGACACAACAGTAAACTTTCAATAATGTTAGCTATTATTCTTACTTAAAAGTAACTTAATGAGTGGAAGGGAACTAGAATTAAAATAATCAAGAATTGATAACAATTAGCAAATAGTAAGAAAGGTACCAAATTGTATGAGGGTGATTATTTCTTCAAATTTTATTTAATTCAGGGTTGTCATGAAAATATGGTATTGGCCGGGCGTGGTGGCTCACACCTGTAATCCCAGCACTTTGGGAAGCTGAGGCAGGTGGATCACAAAGTCAAGAGATCAAGAACATCCTGGCCATGGCCAACATGGTGAACCCCATCTCTACTAAAAATACAAAAATTAGCTGGGTGTGGTGGCGCACGCCTGTAGTCCTAGCTACTCAGGAGGCTGACGCAGGAGAATTGCTTGAACCCAGGAGGCGGAGGTTGCAGTGAGCAGAGACTGCGCCACTGCACTCTAGCCTGGTGAAAGAGGGAGACTCTTGTCTCCAAAAAAAAAAAGAAAATATGGTATTGTACTTTGGGAGACTGAGAAGGGTGGATCACTTGAGCCCAGGGTTCTAGACCAACCTGGGCAACATGATGAAACCCTGTCTCTACCAAAAAAAAAAAAATTAGCTGGGTGTGGTGGTGCACACCTGTAGTCCCAACTACTGGGGAGGCTGAGGCAGGAGGATTGCTTAAGCCCACAGAGGCTGCAGTGAACTATGATTGTACCACTGCACTCCAGCCTGGGTGACAGAGCAAGGCCCTGTCTCTAAATAAATAAATAAATAAATAAATAAATAAATAAAGTATTCTTTAATATGCCTAGCTATTTTATTACTTTACTTTCTTGATAATTTCATGTGAAAATGTTCATTTCTTCTCTTTTTAACAAAGTCCATTTGTCTGGTTTTGTGAGAATCTACCTGTGGGTAAGGCATCATCTTCAACTGAGTCACAACATATACTAATTGCAGAGAAAATACCTCAGAAAAAATAAATAAGATTCCTGCATCTGATGGACTCAAGCCTATTAAAGGAGACAGCTATGGTCTGGGCACAAAAAAATTTAAAAAACAAAACTGGGATGGGAATCAGAAAATCAGACTCTAACTCCAACTCAGGCTTTTTGTTTCTTGTCTTTAAAAGTAGATAGCTGATCTATTTCTCTTTAAGGCCCCTTTCAGGTCTAAGTTTCAAAGTTGTGTAGTGTGGTTGTTGCCCTGGCACCTCTTCCCACACACTGCAGAAAACCAAGCTTGGAGATAGCCCAAGCCTCAGATAAAATCATGGCTTCCCCGTCAACTGGACTTTCCCCATTGCCTGGCGTTCATTCCATGTTTCCCACCTTGGTGGTCTCACCGGTTTCCACAACCTCAGTTTTAAACCTTCATCCTCAGTCTTCTGCCCTCCAATCTCAGGAAACTGAAGATCACTCTGTTTCACAGAGAAAATATAAACCACTAAATTACCCTCAACCTTCTACCACCCAAAGTTAAATTCCCCAACATCCTCATTTTTTTCTTTAGCTTTAGTGAAAGGAGTATTAAAAGGAGGCCGTAGACTGGAGAGCACTTCTCCAGGAAGCATTCCCTTGCCCCCTAAGCCTGGGCAGATCCCTCTGCTGGGCCATCCCTGAAGATCCTGGGACTTCTACCTTCATTGCACTTATCCCGGAACCATATATTTAAAAGGTGTCCATTTACTTTTCTGTACATCTCAAGCTCTAAGTTCCATGGTGGGCAAAAGTTATTTCTGGCTTATGTATATTTGTTTCCTCTATATAACACAGAAGTTGTTCAATACATATTCTAAAAATTGAAGAATAAGTAAGTTTCCCAATAAACTTACCAGAATGGCAAACTCTTGGCACCACTTGGGCTGTGCTTGCAGGTTCTTTCCAAAACAAACTTTTTTATTACTATAAAAGCAATGCATATTCACTATGAAGAAAAAAGAATCAGAAAAAAACAAAAAACAAACAAACAAAAAAAACAAAAGAGAATACAAATGACAGGAGACTCCAACCTACCAACTATTGTTAACTTCTTCAGGCATATTCTTCCAGAAGCTTTTAATCATATGCTGATATTAAAATAGGATCACTTCAGATATACAGATCAATGTAACAATACAGAAATAGACCCGCACATATTTGATCTACTGATTTTATATGAAGATGCTTGAGCAATTCAATGGGGGAATGGAAAGTCTTTTTAGCATATGGTGCTGGACCAACTGGATATTCATATGGCAAAAAAAAATAAAAATTGACCTTATCACCATACATATAGATTATCTCTAAATGAATCTTAGACCTAAATGTGAAACCCAGAACTATGAAACTGCCATAAGACAATGTAAGAAAATATATTTACAACCTTGGACTCAGCCAAAGTTTTTTAGATAAGTTACCTGCCCCCCACCCCCGTCAAAAAAGGCATAAACCATTAAAGAATAATACATTAGACTCCCTCAAAATCTAAAACTTTTGGTTTTGAAAAGACATTAAGAAAGCAAAATGGGCTGGGTATGGTGGCTCACTGCTACAATCCCAGTGCTTTGGGAGGCCATGGTGGGAGGATTGCTTGAGGCCAGGAGTTTGAGACCAGCCTGGGCAATATAATGAGTGTGAGACCCCATCACTACAAAAAAAAAAATCTTTTTTAATTAGCTGGGCTGTGCACTTGTAGTCATAGCTACTCTGGAGGTCAAGGTGGGAAGACTGCTTGAGCTCTGTAGTTTGAAGTTATAGTGAGCTGTGATAGTGCTACTGTACTCCAGACTGGATGACAAAACAAGACTCTGTCTCAAAAACAAACAAACAAAACAAAACAAAACAAAATGGCAAGCCACAGACTAGCAGAAAATATTCACAACAGATATATCAAACATAGAACTTATGCCCAAGATATATAAAATACATAAAGAACTCTCAAAACTTAATAAGAAAACATAAACCAATTTTTTAAATGTGCAAAATAGTAGAATAGAAACTTCATCAAAGAAGATATACAATGGCCAATAAGCCCGTGAAATGATGTTCAACATCATTAGTCATGAGGGAAACGCAAATTCAGATACAATGAGGCCGGATGCAGTGGCTCATGCCTGTAATCCTAACGCTTTGGGAGGCCAAGACAGGCAAATTGCTTGAGCCCAGGGGTTCGAGACCAGCCTGGGCAACATGACAAAACCCCAACTCTACAAAAGATACAAACAAAAAAAAAACCAATTAGCCAGTCATGGTGGTGCACGCTTGTAGTGTCAGCTACTAGGGAGGCTGAGGTAGGAGGATCACCTGAGCCTGGAGAGGTTGAGGCTGCAGTGAGCCATGATGGTGCCTCTGCACTCAGCCTGGGTGACAGAGTGAGGCCCCGTCACAAAAAAAAAAAAAGAAAAAAAAAGAAAAAAAACAAAAAGTTGAAGAGACTGGTATATCCATACAATGGACTACTCAACAACATAAAGAAATGAACTCTTGATCCACGCAACAACATGGACGAATCTCAAAATCATTATACTGAGTGAAAGAAAACAAAACAAACAAGTGCATACTGCATATTCCAGACAATGCATATTTGATCTCCCGACTTTAGACAAAGATGCTCAGGCAATACAGTGGGGGAATATAGGAAGTCTTTTTATCATATGGTGCTGGACCAGCTGGATATTCACATGGCAAAAAAATTAAAATTGACCTTATGTACCATACATCACCATACATATAAATTAACTCTTAATGAATCTTAGACCTAAATGTAAAACCCAAAACTATGAAACTGCTATAAGAAAACATAGGGAAGGCCGGGTGCAGTGGCTCACGCCTGTAATCCCAGCACTTTGGGAGGCCAAGGCAGGCGGATCACAAGGTCAAGAGATTGAGACCATCCTGGTCAACATGATGAAACCCCGTCTCTACTAAAAATACATAAATTAGCTGGGCATGGTGGTGTGCACCTGTAGTCCCAGCTACTCGGGAGGCTGAGGCAGGAGAATAACTTGAATCCGGGAGGTGGAGGTTGCAATGAGCCGAGATAGCGCCACTGCACTCCAGCCTGGCAGCAGAGCAAGACTTGGTCTCAAAAAAAAAAAAAAAAAAAAAAAGAAGGAAAGAAGGAAAACATAGGGAAATATATTTACAACCTAGAAAAATTCTAGAAAATACAATCTAATTTCTAGTGACAGGAGACAGATCAGTGTTAGCCTGGAGATGAGAACGGAAGGAAAGACAGATTAATGGATTACAAAGAGACACAGGAAAACTTTGGGGGTGGGGGTTGCTAATGGAATGTTTATCATCTCAACTGTGATGACATCACATGTGTCTGTAGATGTCAAAATGTATCAAACTATACACTTTAAATATGTGCAGTTCATTGTACTTCAATTATACCTTAATAAGGTAGAAAAATAAAGCCAAAAATGGGATCATACATACCTATTACTTTTTAACTTGATAATATGGTGTGAACACATTTTCATATTAATGCCTATATTTCTATACCATGTTTTAGTATTCCATTACATGAACATACTCTGATTTATTTAACCAAACTCTTGTTATTGGATATTCAAGATGCTTTCAACTGTTCACTATTACAAACCACAGATAAGAGTATTTTCAGAGAGGTCATGTATAATTCTTAGTTGCATTACCTCAGTTAGTTAAAATACTACACTTATGAAGCAAAGGTCCAACATTAAAATTCTGTTTCATAGCCATGAACTTGGACGTAACCTTAATCTTGGATTGCTGTGCTGAAAATATATGCGATTGGACCCAAAGACACTGGACCACCTCAGTGTGAGGAAAAATCACCAGAAATCCAGCCCCGCCGGAGGAAAAAGAAACATATGCTGAAATGGCAGATCAGCCACATTATCTCCAAAAGCAAAGAATATGCTTAATCAGCCTTAAGAGAATCATGAAAGAAAAAAATATTTATTGAAGGTATTCAATGTGTTTTTTAGGGTAGAAGAGGAATGCAAAAGAGCTCTCCAAGGCACATAACACAATCTCAACTCTATTGGTGCTGAAAGCTGATCTTACACTGAGGAAAGTGACTTAAGTAGGTAAATTCACTATTTGCAAACCCACTCCAGGGGATCATGTGTAATGAGCTAAGTGCCAGCTGTAGGAATAGCCTGAGACCCAGCATTAGGAGCTGGTGAACAGTCGGCAAAGCAGCCAAAGGACATTTCACATGGGTTTAAAAACAATTTTTTTTCTCTCCCGCCAAAGAGAGGGTTTTCTCCCCTCATTTGTAGGACACTCTCAAGTGATGAAATCAAAACTGCTTAGAATAGAAGAATATACATTATTCAATACTTATCTGGTACTTTTAAGATAAAACCCTACACTGATCCACCCTCATTCTCTCCCCCGTTCCTCTTGGTCCCCCACCACCTATTTTTCCATGCAGTCTGTACTTTACAACTCTTTCTCTCCCTGCTGGAGCAGACCTCTCCCTCATGCCAAAACTCCCCTTTGAAGTCCGCCCTCCCATTAGGGCTTTGGTGTAGGTATTCAGACTGATCACACAAGCCCAGCAGAAGTCCCGGACCATCCGCATTCTGTCGTATACAGTTGTTTCATGTGGCCTGTGATTTACAGTCTTAATTAATGCTCAAAAGAAGAAGAGCACATCTTTGGTGGAGTTTTTCCCCCCTTCTTTCTACAAAACAGGACTCTTGGGGTTTCTGTGGACATTGTGCAGGATGGTTTTGCCAAATGGAATGAAGCACACTTAATACTTTTCCTTTATAACCTTTGCCATAAATCAGCTGGCACTCCGTTTGCACAAGTGCAGCGATTAATGTCTTGCCCCTCCCCCAGCACTTCCCGAATTTTAAACAAAGTAGGAATAAACTGAGGGTGAGCAGAGCCAGCGGGCCCAGTAAATCAGTTTAATGGGATTCGAATAGATCACATAGGACATATTGTGGAAGAATAAGGTGGGTGGTGGGGATCCGAATTTCAACAACGTAGGAGTACTGGGGGCTGAGAGGGAACTGATGCAAGTTGCGGTAGGCAATGCTCAAACTCTGACACATGTCTTTGGTAAAAACAGCACATCTTACATTCTCTTTCCCATTTGCTGAAACTTACTGCTGTGACTCGTTTAGATTTAGCGCTGCTTCCTGTCTGTGGTTTTCCTGGTCCATGTTCTTCCACAGCTGGAGAGATTTTTGCTTGCTTCTTCTCATCCATGGCTATGTTGATCTGCATTCATTCTTATTCTGTGGTCTCCTTTCTACAAACACACATCTTTGTATGCACAAATAACTTTCTATATAAGACAGGAAAAATAAAGACCTGCATATCTAAGGGCTGAACTAAGTTAAGAAGTAAGAAGCTAATTATTGGGTGTCATCCATCCACACTGGACAGCCAGAGGCTGCTTAGTTCACCCTTCACTCACTGTCACTTACAGGTAGGAAATTTACAGTCCTCCCTCCCTCCCACTACACCAGACGAAAACACTGTTCAGTTTTCTGCTCTTTATTTTATTTTATTATTATTATTATTTATTATTATTATTTTTGAGATGGCGTTTCACTCTTGTTGCCTAGGCTGGAGTGCAATGGCGCGATCTTGGCTTGCTGCAACCTCTGCCTCCCGGATTCAAGCGATTCTCCTGCCTCAGCCTCCCAAGTAGCTGGGATTACAGGCATGGGCCACCATACCAGGCTAATTTTGTATTTTTTAGTAGAGACGGGGTTTCTCCATGTTGATCAGGCTGGTCTCGAACTCCTAACCTCAGGTGATCCTCCCGCCTTGGCCTCTCAAAGTGCTGGGATTACAGGTGTGAGTCACCGCGCCCGGCCGTTTTCTGCTCTTTAAATCAAATATACAAACAGGATTCTTCTTGCATCGAAGACTATATTACAATGAAAAAGAAAACCTTAAACCTTTTCTCAGAAGAGTTGTCTGATTACATATTTCCTTAATATCACTCACAGAGAAAAAGTAAACCATCCTAAGTACCTCTGTTAATACAGTTCTTACGTGTTAGAGAATACGAGGGAAGATGATTGAAAGAAAGGAAAAGATAAATGAAATAAACTACCTTCATAATGTTTCATTTAATTTCAGAAATGCATGAGGTGTTTCAAAACTTATGAGTCCCCTGTATATGAGATTGCCAACTTTTAGTCATGTTTATTATTCTTATTACTCTCCATGACTAAACACCAGAAAGACATTAGTTTAGTATGTTATAAGGTCAACCAACTTTATCAGGAAATGCTGCATAAACAACTTATTAACTCCCCAAAGAGTATCAATTTGATATGATGCATAATAATGCAATGTTATTATACCTTTGAGATTTTATTCTTTTTTCTTTCCTCAGGTGAGAAATGAAAATTACTCTTACATATATCCCTCCTCTCACTTAATCCTGAACATGCTAAGCAACCTCTTACTCTCATACTGAAATATTTATTCTAAAAAGCAGATTCAAGATTTGACTATTCCAAATCTGGGTTTCAACTAGAAAACAATTCAAAAAAGAAACACAATCCTAAACTTGCTTTATTATGGATAATAAATACTAATTAAATATTTTTTAAAGTATTGCCAGATATTCAACCTGAGGAAAATCAGTGGGCTGAAAGTTATGAATCTTTTATGACAAATTAGACCTCTTGTGCTTCTGGATTATTTTGTACTATGGATTATGTCAAGCATATGGCATAAACGTTAACTAATTCAACAACACAAAGGAATACAGCTGTGGGAGAGCCTAAATTACACAAGAACAATTTTGCATTTTAACATGTAGGCCTTTAGCGCTTTTTCAAACTTGACATAAGGTCTCCAACTCCACTGTTCCTCCTCTTAAATAAATGGGAAAGAAGTTGATTGATAACATGTTTTAACTTTAGATTTCTCAGATATGGTGTGCTTGCTTAAAAAGCCTCACCTCTATACAGCATTATTTATTTTTAAATCATTAATTTTACATTTTTTTTCTTAAAGAGATCAAAGAAGTTCTACCTTGCCAAGGGAAGGAAGAAAATATTCGGCAGATACACGACTTGTGAATATTTGGCATTCACAAGTGCCAAATGCCCAACAACCACCCTCCTCTACATAGAACTGTTTCCATTTCCATTTTGTTGTTGGTTATGAGCATGGACATGTTACCTGACACATATTTTAATTTCAAATCTGATGGCTAAGGAAAAAGAGGGATTTCAGTATCTCTCCTTCTAGAACATGGCAAATAACCTCCTGAAAAGATGAGCTAAACACAGTGTCTCAGTGTGTATAAAATCAGTGTTAAAAGCCACCAGAAAAACCAGTGCCTTTGTTTGTCCTCTCCTGGCCAGAGAAAGATTCAGATTTGGTGAGATTTAAAAAGCTCCACACCGTCTTATGTGACTTCTTCCACTGTACAGATGATTAAGAATGAAGAAAATAATCGTTTGAATTTATAGTATAATGACCATTGCAAACATCACATGTCTGTCTTATAAGAAAGTCATTTCCTTTCATAGAAGAGATGTCTGAGACAAGTTTAAAATTTCAACTGCAATCTGTCATCGTTACCATACCATGCAAATAAAATAAGGTGTCGAGAGTATTTTTAATCCTCTGAATGAGACATAGTACTAATTAGATGTGGAGAGGAAATGTAGTGAAGAAACAATAATATATTAATGTATGACAATTGTTTAAAGGCCATTTCTTGAAATGAAGAAAACTATAGGCACACAAATGCTTGCATTTAATTTTGGGGGTTCATGGCCATCTGCAGACAGCCGTAGGACCATGCTCCATGGCCTGCCAGGCACAAAAGGAATCAAATCAGCTTCAGGAACACTTAAATTAACACGTAGGCACTGATTCGATTTTTTTTTTTTTTTTTTGAGACACAGTCTTGCTTTTCACTCAAGCTGGAGTGCAGTGGCAAAAGCATGGCTCCCTGCAGCCTCAACCTCCTGGGCTCAAGCAATCCTCCTACCTCAGCCTCCCAAGGACCTAGGACTACAGGCACGTGCTACCATGCCTGGCTAATTTGTAAATTTTTTGTAGAGATGTGGTCTCACTATGTTGCCTAGGCTGGTCTCAAACTCCTGTTCTCAAGTAATCCTCCCATCTTGGCCTCCCAAAGTGCTGGGATTATAGGCATGAGCCACCGTGCTAGGCCAATCTGATTTTTCTGAATCTTTTATCAGAGAAAAAGTAAAGATTCTGGTCACTTTTGAAATGGAGGTAGAAAAACAACTTCAAGTCAAGTATCAGCTAGCAGATTCCGGCAGCACAAGCAGTGTGGCCTGTCCAGCTCTGGGACAATGACATGCAAACAGTATCCAGCCCTGTTCCAAAGGACAGGATTTTCTAGGAAAGTTGTGTGGTTCCTACCCTAAGGAAGAACTAAGAGTCTACACAACAGAAATGATAAGAACTCAGCAAAATTCCTGTTAGATGAAGAAAATGTAATGACTTCCATTGCCTAATTTAGTAAAGCTTCCTAGAGGAGGGGAGGACTGGTCAGAACTTACTTCAAATCATTAATTTTTTTTTTGAGACAGAGTCTCGCTCTGTCGCCCAGGCTGGAGTGCAGTGGCGCAATCTCGGCTCACTGCAACCTCCACTTTCTGGGTTCACGCCATTCTCCTGCCTCAGCCTCCCGAGTAGCTGGGACTACAGGCAAATCATTAAAATTTAAACCACGGTTAAACACTACAGGGAGTCTTATTAAAGTGCCAGAATCTTACAAACACTAAAGAAAATACCCTATAGTGGAGGAAAAATAGAAAGAAAATAAAAATAATGTCCACCGTATATGATAGATTAAATAACCATTGAGAGGCTACAAAGATCATGTCCTCAAATCATGACAATTCCCCACTACTGACCAAATTTACTTTTATATCAAGACAGTGCTAATGAATTACCAGATTTCAAAGCACCAGAGCAGAACATTGGAAAAGATGAAGGAAATCGCTTTAACAGCACAAGAGGGGGAAGCTGATGGTCTGTCAGTAAGAAAGGAATGGGAGCTCAGAACACGGGATAAAGAACACAAAAGAATCGCAGCAGCCTGAAGCCATTTAGAATGAAGGGCAAAGATCCTGAACAGCTCCTTAATTAGTATTCATGGTGACGACATTAAATCTGTAAGAAATAGTGAAATGATGTTCAATATTTCATTTATGGCCGGGCACAGGGGCTCATGCCAGTAATCCCAACAATTTGGGAGGCTGGGGTGGGAGGATTACTTGGAGCCAGGAGTTTGAGACCAGCCTAGACAACATAGTGAGACCTGGTCTCTTTAAAAAATTAAAAAGGCTGGGCACGGTGGCTCACGCCTGTAATCCCAGCACTTTGGGAGGCCGAGGTGGGCAGATCACTTGAACTCAGGAGTTCCAGACCAGCCTGGCCAACATGGTGAAACTCTCTCTGTACTAAAACTACAAAAATTAGCCAGACTTGGTGGCATGTGCCTGTAACCCCAGCTACTTGAGAGGCTGAGGCAGGAGAATTGAACCCAGGAGGCGGAGGTTGCAGTGAGCCGAGATCAAGCCATTGCACTACAGCCTGGGCAAAAAGAGTGAAACTCCATCTCAAAAAAAAAAAAAAAAAAATTAGCTGGGCCTGGTGGTGGTGCATGCCTGTTGTCCTAGCTACTCAGGAGGCTAAGGCAGGGGAATCACCTAAGCCCAGGAATTGGAGGCTGTAGTGAGCTATGATCACTTTTGCCACTGTACTCCAGCCTGGGCGGCAAAGCAAGACCCTGTCTCTAACCTAAATCAACGAACTAAATAAATAATTTTTTAAGTATTCCACTTAGTGCTTAAGGGTAAATGCCCAATTATCTAGAAGATTTGCATGGAATCTCACATTTCCAATACTGCTAGAACAGCTTGCTCTTTCAATGGAGGTACCATTATGTTGGTGTAACACCCGTACCTCTTAAGCTCTTTCTTGCTTTATTTTATCCTTATACTAGTCTTTTGGGTAGGAGGATAGATATTGTAACTCTCATTTCAGAGATGAGAAAACATGAAGCATAAAATGACTTTCTCTGTCATCAATCTGCTTTGTGACAATCTCCTGATAGTTGATACACATTTGAAGAAATAAACATTTCACGCTGGGCATGGTGGCTCACGCCTGTAATCCCAGCACTTTGGGAGGCCAAGGTGGGTGGATCACCTGAGGCTGGGAGTTGGAGACCAGCCTGACCAACATGGAGAAACCCTGTCTCTACTAAAAATACAAAATTAGCTGGGCGTGGTGGCACATGCCTGTAATCCCAGCTACTCGGGAGGCTGAGGCAGAAGAACCGATTGAACCCGGGAGGCGGAGGTTGTGGCGAGCTGAGATTGCGCCATTGCACTCCAGCCTGGGCAACAAGAGTGAAACTCAGCCTCAAAAAAAAATAATAATAAAAAAATAAACATTTCACTTTGAGAAGAGGAATGTTCCATTTTGCTTCTTAATTAACTGCATGGCCATCATTATGTTTTCCTGCAACAGTACTCAAGAAAGCTTCTTCTTTGCCCTAAGTAAAGGAGTAGGAGCCTCTCAGGTTAATTCAGAGAAAACCAACCCTGTCTGGCTTACTCCACTCAAGACTTGGTTACTTGGGCAAATTTCAATGAAAAGGAGACTGCTGATTTCTGCACTGCCACTCACTTCTGCAAGAGCACACAGTCTTTCTTGGCTTTTCCTCCATTTTCTACATTTTTTACTGAAAATGGAATAAGAGTATGGAAGGAGCTTGGGAAGGGAAACCACCCAAACATAGGAAACTGGAAGTACTTTTCAAAAAGTAAAAAGAAAGCATAACCGAAGAATCTGATGTCAGTAAGCCCGAAGTCTGCTCAGTTTATACTTGGCATCAGATTACACACTCTTGCCAACTTGATTTAGTGCACACACTTGTGTTTTTCTTAAGATTATCAAAAATCAAATAAAACTATCTTTAATAAGTTATTGTTATGAATGGCCTACTTTTTACTGTACTTAATGCTAGTCTTTTATAATAAGAGCCCAAATCCATACCAACAAAATGAAAGTCCTTAGAGGATGTGCAGGTAGGTAAGAGGGGGAAAGGACTGGCATGGAGCCGGGTGCAAGTGTGACTGCTGGGGAGGCACTCTAGGCTGGTCTGCTCAAAGTTCTCTTTTTATCCATTTCGAAATTGAGATTTACGTGTGAAGGGACTTGCCCAAGTACTTAACAGCCAACAATCAATTTATAAATTACATAAGTCATAGAAAAGTAGTTTCATGTGGAATGCCAAGCATGTTACTTTAGAATGTTCTATGAATTAGGACAAACTATTCCTTCCTCCTCCCCTTTATCAAATTCACCATGAAGGATAGGGGAAAAAAATGGTGGGGGGTGCATAATAGAATACAAAGAACACTTAGAGGTTTTGTAGATGTGGACTGGATCCAGGTTGGTCTGTATAAACTTTGGGCAAACTGCTTAATCTCTCCAAATCTCAGCTTCTTCATCTGTGAAATGGGGACAGTATATTCCACTGCTCCCCATCAGTTCTCTGAGTTTTTGTCAGATAACATAAATGTAGGCCAGGCATGGTGGCTCATGCCTGTAATTCCAGCACTTTGGGAGGCTGAGGCGGGAGGATCACTTGAGGCCAGGAGTTTGAGGTTGCAGTGAGCTGTCATTGTGCCACTGCCCTCTAGCCTGGGTGAGGGAACTGGACCCTGTCTCAAAAAAAATTAAAAAAAGGTAAAAATACACATATAAATGTAAACCACCTGGCATACAAGAAGTTCTAAGTAAATATTGGTTCCCTCTCTTTTTAACTTTTATGTTTTTGTTTGTGGGTTTTTTTTTTTTTTTGAGACAGAGTCTCATTCTATTTCCCCTCCCGGGTTCAAGTGATTCTTCTGCCTCAGCCTCCCAAGTAGCTTGGATTACAGGTGCATGCCACCACACCTGGCTAATTTTTGTATTTTTGGTGGAGATGGGGTTTCACCATGTTGGCCAGGCTTGTCTCCTCCTGACCTCAAGTGATCCACCCGCCTTGGCCTCCCAAAGTGCTAGGATTATAGGCGTGAGCCACCACACCCGGCTCTTCCTTTTTTTGAAAGAGGCAGCTCACGCCTGTAATCCCAGCACTTTGGGAGGCCACGACAGACAGATCACCTGAGGTCAGGAGTTTGAAACCAGCTTGACCAACATGGTGAAACCCTGTCTCTACTAAAAATACGAATATTAGCTGGGCATGGTGGCGGGCGCCTGTATTCCAGCTACTTGGGAGGCTGAGACAGGAGAATTGCTTGAAGCCAGGAGGCAGAGGTTGCAGTGAGCCGAGATCATGCCACTGCACTCCTGCCTGGGTGACAGATCGAGGAAGACTCCGTCTCAAAAAAAAAAAAAAGAAAAAAAAATTAAGCAAGTCAATAATAAACATAGTGCATCACTTATTAATTAGGGGCTGATAGCCAATATACAGAATATTCACATCTACTTCTCCAACTACCCCATTTCATTTTTACCTAGCTTCTTTTTTGGCATAGATAAGTGAAAATGCAAATTAATCAAATTTTCAGTTCTTTTTTTTTTAATTATAGGGAGAAGAAACAATTAAAAACTATAAGCTCAGTATGAGCGATCTATATTTCAATCATTCATGTTATTTTCAGATGCTACTTGGGTAAATTTATATGAGTAAATAACATATACAACATATTAAAATAACATATAAAATCATATAGAAGGTTCTAAGCTTTCCTTCTTTTTTTTTTTGAGATGGAGTCTCACTCTGTCCAGCATGATCTTGGCTCACTGCAACCTCCACCTCCACCTCCCAGGTTCAAGCGATTCTTGTGCCTCAGATTCCCGAGTAGCTGGGACTACCGGTGTGCGCCACCATCCCCAGCTAATTTTTGTATTTTTAGTAGAGACGGGGTTTCACCATGTTTGCCAGGCTGGTCTCAAACTCCTGACCTCAAGTGATCCACCCGCCTCGGTCTAAGTGCTGGGATTACAGGTGTGAGCCACTGTGCCCTGCACTTTTCTTAGAATATAAAACCCCACTATATCAAATAATGTATGTAGATACTCTGTCCCCAAGGAGGTGGAACATAATTCCCTCCTCCTTGCGTGTGAGGTGGATATAGTAACTTCCTTCCAAAGAGTACCATATGAAACGGTGGAAAAAATAGGTCATTTTTTCCTCTGGAGAAACCTGAAAACACCACCTCAGCTAGGTGATCCAGGTTAACGTCGACAGTGATAAGTCATGTTGATACATATACTTTTGATATGGTGTGATGAAATAGCACTTTACCTCTCTGGTCTTCCTCCAAAAAGCCCATAACCCCAGACTAATCATATTAAAAAAAAAAAAAAGACGTATTTCAATTGAAGGACATTCTAAAATACAGCTGCCCACTGCTCCTCAAAACTGTTAAGGTCATGAAAAACCAGAAAATTCAGAGAAACTGTCAAGACCAGAGGAGTCTAAAGAAAACATGATCATTAAACGTAATGTGATCTCCTCAATGTAATCCTGGAATAGAAAAAGGACACTAGGTAAAAACTAAGGAAATCTGAATGAAGTATGGATTTCAGTTAATGAGAACTCATCAACATTGGTTCATTAACTGACTAATGTAAGATGTGAATAACACGGGAAACTGAGTGGGGAATATGAAAACTATACTAGCTTCTCAATTTTTCTGTAAATCTAAGCTGTTCTAAAAAATTATGGTCTACTTAACACACTATAAATTATTATATTAACAAAACTACCTTAATAACTATATGTTCCATTACTAGCAAATTTACTTTTTCATACCAAATATCTTTGATTCTAGCTTTATTTTTTTTTAAAGTATTCCGTTGAGGAAATAGTCCTCAAAAAATCAAGATGTTTCATAAAGGCTGAACAGTTCAGATGAAAATGTCTTGGTATCTGCCCAGTTCTGCCTCCTAGTTACATGATCACATATAAAGCTCCTAAGCAATCTCATCTGTTAATTTCCTCACCAGTAAATCTAAGACGCCGGATTAGATTATCAGTATGGTTCTTTACAGCCCTACAGGTACACCATGTTCAATATCATTTCTCCAAAAGCCAGAGGCACACGTTTGAAATAAGAAAGAACTTTCCCACTCACACTCCCCCTGACCCTCAGCCCACCCCAGGCTTTATTTCTCATTCAAAAAGTGGGCCTGGCCTTTAATCTGCCCCTGCTTCCACAGTATCCTGATGACTGACAGAGTCAACCGTGAGGAGATGCCACTAAATCAACATCCTTCAGGGTCCCTTTCCAAAAAAGAAAAAAATTGGGCAGCTGGTCTTGAAATGGGGATTGTTCAGTTTGGTCAAAGCTGCTGCATCATCCATCATTGAGAGATAAGGGGACATTTGCCCAGGGTCAGACTGGCCAAGCAACTGTGTGAACTTACCCAAAACCCCACCTCTGCTTCCCTTTGCCTGTTTCTAAACTTAGTTGCTTTATTCATAACATGGTGCCCTCCGGCAAGGGTAGGGTGAAGGTGCGCAGGTCACCCTCTAAGGCCAGTTCACAATGGAGTCACACACCCAGACTCAGACACACACAGAGCAAGAGTGTTTTCTATTAGCCTGTGTTCATTAATATTGCCTTCTGACTGCCATGTTGTGTTTAGAAAATGGATACATTTCTACAGCAACTTCCTATCATCTAAATATGTTTTAACTTAAAACTAATTCCAAATAAACAAGATCACTTCTTCAAAGCTGACAGAGCTGAACAAATACAAGTTGTCCATTGAGCAATGAGGGGGTTGGGGCACCAATTCCCCTGTGCAGTCAAAAATCTGCATATAACTTTTGACTCCCCAAAACTTAACTAATAGTCTCCTGTTGACCAGAACCAATAACATAAGCAGTCAATTAACAAACACAAAAATGGACAAGTATCTACATATATTTTATGCATTCATAATGCATTTTTCTTAATTTTTTCAACATTTCTAGGCTGCATGGTTCATCTAGGAGTTTCTTCAAATTATTGCAAATCTCCAAAAAAATTTCCAACATATTTCTTGAAAAAAATCTGTGTGGCCAGGCACGGTGGCTCACGCCTGTAATCCCGGCACTCTGGGAGGCCAAGGCAGGCAGATCACAAAGTGAAGAGTTCGAGAGCATCGTGGCCAACATGTTGAAACCCCATCTCTACTAAAAATACAAAAATTAGCTGGGCATGGGCATGGTGGCGCACGCCTGTAATCACAGCTACTCAGGAGGCTGAGGCAGGAGAATCGCTTGAATCCGGGAGGTGGAAGTTGCAATGAGCCGAGATTGCGCCACTGCACTCCAGCCTGGGTGACAGAGTGAGACTCTGTCTCAAAAAAAAAAGAGAGAAAAGAAAAAATCTGTGCATAAATGGACCCTCAAAGTTCAAACCCTTGTTCAAGAGTCAACTGTTCAAATCTTCTTTTGTCCTTTATGAAACAAACTGAAAACTAATTCTCCATCTACCATTTAGTCATTTGACAGACATTTATTAAATGCCAACTGAACACCTGCTTGTTCATCTACGGGTACCCAGGGTACGAGAAAGATTGAGACATACTACATGTCCCTTACTCTCAAGTCAAGTTCCCAGGCTAGAAGGAAAGATAAATGTAAATAATATAAATTTTAAAAAAGTAAATAAAAAGATAAATGTAAATAATTATACATCATAAGTATAAAACAATATGAAGAAAGCACTAGAAGATTCATAACAGCATTTTTCTCAATAGCTAAAAGGTGGCAACAGCCCAATGTCTATCAACAAATGAATAAATAGACAAAATGTGGCAATCCATACACACAATGGAATATTATTCAGCCACATAAAGGAATGAAATTCTGATACATGCTACAATATGCATGTTCCTTGAAAACATTATGCTATGCTAAGTGAAATAAGCCACATACAAAAGGCCAAATATTGTATAATTTTACATATATGAGCCACATTCATATAAACAAAGTATAATAGAAGTTGCCAGGGGCTGAGGAAGGGGAAAAGTTATTGTTGAATCAGTAAAGAGCTTTTATTTGGAATGAAGAAAAAATTCTAGAAACAGACAATGTTGACAGTGTGCACAACATTGGGAATAAGCTTAATGCTACTGAATAGCACACTTGAAGATGGTTAAAATGGTAACTTTTGTCATGTATATTTTACTACAATTTTTTAAAAATCACACCCTACTCCCTGCAAAAAAATAGAAAGAGAAGGAAAAAAAATCAGACAAGTATCAAAGATCAAAATAAGATGGGACTTAAGAATTTTTGTTTTACATTTTTGGATAGGTAATACACTACATGATTCAAAAATCAGAATTATATAAAAAGATAAATAGGGAGAAGTCCCACCCTCAGTCCTATCTCCACCCATGCCCTTCCCACCCACCCCTTACATCCACACCTGTCCATCACAGACCATTGTTATTGCTTTCTTCTTTATTCTTCTAGTGTTTCTTTAGCAAACAGCAGCAAATCTCTTTTTCTTTTTCACACAAAAGGTGGCATATTCATTGTTTAGCACCTTGCCTTTCATTTAAGTCTTGAGGAGTCTGAAATCTTCAAATGCCAAACTCAAATGGGATAATTTTACACATTTGTAGAAGGGACAGACATTTTCTTTGCCCAAGTAGCACTTTTTAACAAGTGCAGAGAAGTTTATTTTCTACTTCATTAACAAAAAAGTTTTTAAAGGAAAGAAAAGAGGAGGAAGAGAGAAAAGAAATTTTAACTTCAAGCATTAAGGATGGCTGACTTGCCCTGGGGGAAAAGTTTACAATGTGTAAAGCTCCTCTTTCAAAGCAGCCTTATTTCCATAGGCAGCTAAGAGATTACCACCTTGTAAAAGAAAGGAAGAAACGCAACCTCCCCACCTTTGAGTTATCCATCCCAGCAAAGGGAACCCTTGGTTGGGGGTGGCCTCTAGATGACCACTGCTCAGACTACAAGGGCAAGGCTGTGTTCTTTTAAATTTAAGGAAATTCACCGGGCATCCCAGGGGGCTGTATCTTGAACTCTATGAACCTATTACATCCCTGTGTCTCGTTCTCTCTCCTCACCCCCATCTCACAGAAAGACAAGCAAGACAAAGCAAAACCCCTGCTCACTATCTTCCCAAACTATTTTTGATCACAATAATTTACAACTTTGGCTATTTTAAAAAAGAAAGAAAGACACCTGTCACCAGAAGGCCAACAGCTGCCTTTTTTTTTTTTTTAATTGTTATTATACTTTAAGTTTTAAGGTACATGTGCATAATGTGCAGGTTAGTTACATATGTATACATGTGCCATGCTGGTGTGCTGCACCGATTAACTCGCCATTTAGCATTAGGTATATCTCCTAACGCTATCCCTCCCCCCTCCCCCCACCCCACAACAGTCCCCAGAGTGTGATGTTCCCCTTCCTCAACAGCTGCCTTTTAAGGTTCTATTAAAAAAATGTGTTCTATCACTCAGGATAAATCCAAAATTTAGAAATGTGACAATTATAGATTATTATAATATTAAATAAATTTATAGTATATTTAATATTATAGATTAAATCTATTATCTATCATCATTTTATTAATCTACAATAAATACATTTGTTACAGATTAAATTTAGACTTACATTATAAAGGTAGATCTATATATTAAAATAATCTGGTTTCAATTTTTTAAAAAATCCTGAACACTTCAGCATTTGCATTCATCCAAGTCCTTTGTTCAATACTTTTTATTCAAGTTTTTTTTTTTTTTGAACATTTCTTATGTGCTAGAAACTGTTTCAGACACTGGAGACAACAGTGAACAAGGCAAACACACGAATTCCTTGTCCTGAGGCAGGCAGCAGTGGCTCATACTTGTAATCCCAGTACTTTGGGAGGCAGAGGCAGGCGGATTACTTGAGCCCAGAAGTTTGAGACCAGACTGGGCAACACAGGGAGACCCTGTCTCTACAAAGAAATAACAAGTTAGCAAGGCATGGTGGTGCATGCCTGTGGTCCCAGCTATTCAGGAGGCTGAGGCAGGAGAATGGCTTGAGCCTGGGAAGCAGAGGCTGCAGTGAGCCATGATCGCACCACTGCACTCCAGCCTGGATGAGAGAGACCCCGTCTCAAAAAAAAAAAAAAAAAAAAAAAAAAAAAGAGAGAGAGAGAATTCCTTGTCCTCATGGAGTTAGCATTCTGGTTGGAGAGACAGACAGTAAAGAAGTAAACAAATAAATACATTTAGACAGTGACAAGAGCTATGGAGGAATAAAATAAAGCAGGATAAAGGAATTGGGAAGGAGGAAGCTCTTTTTGATAGGACCAGCAGGAAAAGCCTCTGTGAAGAGGTGACCAAACCCATAAAGGGAGGGGAACAAGATTAGGGGGAAAAGAATTCTATGCAGAAGAACCAGCAAGTGAACAGAGGCTGGGAGGATAGGGCGGAGGATAGTGTGGCTAGCTAAGCGGACAAGCAGCCACTTCAGCAGCGGAATCTCTACTGGTACTTATGGGACCTCAGGAACTCTTGGCAGCACTATACAATATTGGCTCTTGGTGAAAATGACTCTCAAAAGAAGAAAGGAACTTTAAGAAAAGGTCGGCTGGGCATGGTGGCTCACATCTGTAATCCCAGCACTTTGGGAGGCCAAGGTGGGTGGATTACATGAGGTCAGGAGTTTGAGACCAGCCTGGCCAACATGGTGAAATCCTGTCTCTACTAATAATACAAAAATTAGCCGAGTGTTGTGGCACACACCTGTAATCTGAGCTACTCGGGAGGCTGAGGCATGAGAATCGCTTGAACCCGGGAGGCAGAGGTTGCAGTGAGACTTGATCACGCAATTGCACTCCAGCCTGAGCAACAAAGAGAGACTCTGTCTCAAAAAAAAAAAAAAAAAAAGAAAAGGTCAAAAAGCAGTTTACAGGCAGAGTAAATGAGGATAAGCTCAGTTTAGGCAGGTGCCTGTACAATATTTCTGTTTTAGAGGGATTGGGAAGGTTGATGATAAGCACTGCAATGATTAATGATCTATTGTTCAAGAGTATGGCCAGGCATGATGGCTCACGCCTGTAATCCCAGCACTTTGGGAGGCTGAGGAGGTTGGGTTGATTGAGGACAGTTCAAGACCAGCCTGGCCAACATGGTGAAACCCCGTCTCTATTGAAAATACAAAAATTAGCCAGGCATGGTTGGGCGCGCTTGTAATCCTAGCTACTGGAGAGACTGAGGCACGAGAACTGCTTCAGCTGAGAGGGTGCCACTGTACTCCAGCCTGGGTGACAGAATGAGACCGTCTCACACACACAAAAAGGACATGCCAAATCTTATACGTCTAATGGCCTATCTGTTCAGCCACCTGACAAATTAAAAACTGAAAAAGCAGAAAACAGATTTCAAACCTTTTTCTGCATTTTCAGACAGAGAAACAAGTAATCTTTTCCCTAGAGTGTATCACTCAGGTTCCGCTCTTCAGAGTTCCCGAGTTTTCTGAAGTTGTTCTAGAAAACCATTTGCCTGAACACATCTGGGGCAGGTGCTGGGAGAGGGGGACTTGCCAGCTGCAAAGCAAGTATAATAGTGGGCTGAGTGTGTAGGGGGGTAATGTATGGTGTATGTTTGCAACACATGTGCAATATATGTGTGGTGTGTGTGATGTGGGATGTGTGTGGGGAGTGTTGGGTGTGGGGAGTTGGTATGTCAGTGTGTGTATAATGTGTGTAGTATGGTATGTGTGTAAATGTGGAGGGGTGTGTGTGTGAATGTGGAGGGGTGTGATATGCATGTGATATGTTTGTGTGTATGTAGTATGTTTTTTGTGTATGTGTGTATGTGGTATGTTTTTTGTGTGTGGTATGTGTAATGTAGAGGGGTGTGGTGTGTGTGGTATGTTTGTGTGTGTGTGGTGTGTGAATGTGGAGGGGTATGGTAGGTGTGTGGTATGTTTTTTGTGTGTGGTATGTGTAATGTGGAGGAGTGTGGTGTGTGTGGTATGTTTGTGTGTGTGCGGTGTGTGAACATGGAAGGGTGTGGTATATGTGGTATGTTTGTGTGAGTGGCATGTGTGAATGTGGAGGGGTGTGGTGTGTGTGGTATGTTTGTGTGTGTAGTGTGGTGTGTGAATGTGGAGGGGTATGGTATGTTTGTGTGTGTGTAGTGTGGTGTGTGTGAATGTGGAGGGGTGTGGTGTGTGTGGTATGTTTGTGTGAGTGGTGTGTAAATGTGGAGGGGTATGATATGTATGTGGTATGTTTGTGTGTAGTGTGGTGTGTGTGGAGGGGTGTGGTGTGTGTGAAATGTTTGTGTATGTGTGTAGTGTGGTACGTGTGAATGTGGAGGGGTGTGGTGTGTGTGGTGTGTGTGTGTGTAGTGTGGTGTGTGTGGAGGGGTGGTGGTGTGTGTGGTATGTTTGTGTGTGTGTAGTGTGGTACGTGTGAATGTGGAGGGGTGTGGTGTGTGTGGTATGTTTGTGTGTGTGTAGTGTGGTACGTGTGAATGTGGAGGGGTGTGGTGTGTGTGGTATGTCTGTGTGAGTGGTGTGTGTGAATGTGGAGGGGTGTGGTGTGTGTGGTATGTTTGTGTGTGTGTGTAGTGTGGTGTGTGTGAATGTGGAGGAGTGTGGTGTGTGTGGTATGTTTGTGTGTGTGTGTAGTGTGGTGTGTGTGAATGTGGGGTGTGGTGTGTGTGGTATGTTTGTGTGTGTAGTGTGGTGTGTGTGAATGTGGAGGGGTGTGGTGTGTGTGTGGTATGTTTGTGTGTATAGTGTGTGAATGCGAAGGGGTATGGTGTGTGTGTGTGCTGTGGTATATGTGTAGTGTGTTTGCGTGTGGCATGTGTGTGAATGTGTGGGGGTGTATATGTGAGTGACCGAGGCAGGAGGCTGAGTGAGAGTAAGAACTTGGCCACCAGCAGAGTCTTCATTTAAATTGAATGTTGAGGTGAGCTTGAACCACTCCCAAGCCACCCGCTTTGGCAATGCCACTAACCTGGGACTTCGGACCCCAACTCCTGTTCCTTGCACCACAGTAAGCAGCTTTGCAGGGGGCGGGGGGTGAGAAGGCAGGAGGGAATGAGGGGTTCTCACCCACTTGTCTGAGCACTGCCCTCAGGGAGGAGGTCATAGTGTACTCCGCTCCTCACACTCCCAAGGCTTGCTCCCCTCACACATACCCTTCCTGCTTCCACCCCAGGAAGGCAGGCAGCCTCCAGCAACCTGGACAGACCCAGGCAAGTCCTGGTATTCTCCCAGGCTGGAGACGGACTGAAGAGTTCAAGTCTTACTAAACAAAAGGACCTAAGTGTCTTTTTATAATAAGTTTACAATAGCTGCAGTCAACATCAAGAAATCCCAGTATAGGGTCAACTGCCCTTTCTACAGACGAGGCCGAAATCAGCAACAGAGTTTCCTTAGAGAGTCTTCTTAGCTCTGAGATTGTTATAAAGGTGATAAATTTAAGTCTTTCGTACATCTTGGGTAATATCTATAGCGATGTAATTTAATTCTTTAAAACAGAAAAGCTAAACAAAACAAACAAATAGAAGAAAACTACCCCAAGATAAAAAGATACAATCAGAGAAGACAATAAAGATGAAAAGGTACACCCTATGGGGATTAACAGTGCAGGGCCTACCACAGCAAGAGCTTTCAAATGGGACTCTGCAGGCTGGTCCTGCTGCTACTCGGTGGCTGCAGCTGAAATCCCCAGAAGTGCATTACTGAGAGGACACTTGCTTTGCCCTGGTCTTTTAAAACTGTAGTCCTGAGCAAGTCCACACACGTCAAGCTATCTAAGTGGATCTCCAGTATCCACAGGTTGAGCTCAGTGACATCCTGGGAAAGGCTCGAGGTCATCGCCCCATGCAGGTTCTTGGCCAAAAGTGAGTTGTGCAGTTAACAAACGAATCCCTGACACGACAGGGCACGTTGTGATAATGCAGCTCCACGGTGTCATGCTTCAGAGAATTCTAGTTTTAGTACTTGAAGTTCTGGGTGCTTCTGTGACCTTAAAACTAGAACTTTTTAAAAAAGTAAGTTTAAAAAGAAAACTTGCTGATGGGGTGATAAGATCAATCAGCTTTAAGTTGAATTGAATCAAACTGGCCAATATGTTCATGAAATGGATTGATTTGATAAGGCGCATGGTGTATATGCTTAATTAAATTCTAAAGATGTAGAATTTAATTAGATGCACAGGCTGATATAAGGCTATAACTGTCATCCATAACCATAGATTTCATGTTTGGGAGTCAAAAAAGTTTAGCTGATTCACCTCCTAATAAATAAATGCTTTAAACATAAATATATAAAATATGTATGATTATGCATTTGTAGTATTAAACTATCATTTATTCATATTCTATTTATTAAGATTCATAGTAAGCTTTTCTTTGAAAAAGGGGTTCTGCAAGGATAAACAAGTAAGTAAAGGATTAGAAACACCTGTCGAAGAGTGCCTGTCAGACTCTTGGGTATCTCAAGCTGTGAGACTTAATTATGCAAGCTAAATTAGTTTGTAGAGGCCCTACACCAAGCTTACCATACTCTGCAGAGAGGGGAACTGGGCACATCTTGGGACCCCATAGCTCTCAGAGTGCCTGCTGGACTTCAGTGACTTTGACCTGCCATAGGGGTAACTCAAATATTCAGGAAGGGCCAGGCACGGTGGCTCACGTCTGTAATCCCAGCACTTCGGGAGACCCAGGCAGGTGGATCACTTGAGGTTAAGAGTTCGAGACCAGCCTGGCCAACATGGTGAAACCCTGTCTCTACTAGAAATACAAAAACTAGCCGGGCGTGGTGGCGCATGCCTATAATCCCAGCTACTCAAGAGGCTAAGGCAGGAGAATTGCTTGAACTCAGGAAGCAGAGGTTGCAGTGAGCTGAGATCATGCCACTGCACTCCAGCCTGGGCAATGGAGCAAGACTCCATCTCAAAAAAAACATTCAGGAGGGAGAAGATAATCACATCGCACTCAGGTCGGATTCTCACAACATTCGTCCTTATTTAGGTCCTTCTTTGGTTTCAGGGCTCTCTCTCATACATGCACCCCTAATTTGTTCATTTATGCTTTCTACCTTGATACAGTTTTCCCCCCATGTGTGTATATGTAGGTAGACTTCTTGCACACCCTTTCCCTCCTTTACTATAGCTTTGTATATGTGCAACTTTTTGAAATGAGCAAAGTTGTGAGAAAATAAAAATATAATCCTGGGGGCAATGATTTGCCTAAGGAATGCTAACTACTAACCCAAGTAAATTTAAAACCTTTCTAAATTTTTTCCTTCAGCCTAGGGTGATCCAGCTTTCCGGACCAAAAGGAAGCGAAAGTCATCCTAAAAAATCCATGTAAATATTTGCTACACTATAAATTGGAACTGGAATGAATCCACTTTGAAGCACATGAGTAACATTAACCTGATTGTCACATACATACTTCAAATATATTTCATTCATTTGGAATTTGTCCAATTTCCTTGCTTCAAACATCTTTTGTCAAAGTTAATTTATGCTGAGAACCAACACCAAGAGCTTGACAACCCCCTACGCAAGTGTTCTAGGGAGGCAAGAGAGCTAAGACAGAAGGGGGCGTGAGCGAAAGGGTAGACATAGAACGTGGCAGAATATAACCACTGCCGTGAGGGGCCTGTGTTCAGTTGCTGGTGTCTTCAGGAGTCAGAGACGATGCCTGGCCATGGATCTGGCCACCACTGCGGGGAGACTATAGTCTTTGATTTGGACCTTGTGGAAAGCGGAGTATTCCTAGAGGTAGAGTTAAAGGAGTAGACATTCCAGGTGGGAGCTACTGGAGACAGCAGAAGACAAAGCCATCAAGAGAAGAAAGGCAAAGGCAATACAGGCAATGGCCAGTAACCAAGCACCTATTTTAGACAAAGCATCAGGGGAAGCCCTGGAGAAACAGGGATAAAGAGCCAGTGTCTAGTCTCTGCCTTTACTTCCAGTAAGGGGCACCATCAAAGAGCCCCACCCTCCCTCTCACACTCAGAAGGGGTCTGACTGGGCCCTCCTTTCCTGCCTGCCTGTCCTGGGAGGGAAGGAGAATTCTAGAGAGCTGCTTGACTTATCTTGTCTGTATCCTCTGTACCAGGCACTTAGTAAATATTCAGTGTGTTCGCAAATGTTATAAAGGAGACACTTGTGGCAAAAGAGTGTGAAAGGGTGGGGATCCGGTGCCCAGGTACTGAAAGGCTTTAAGGAGGGGTACCCCAGCTCTGCACATGGAGAAGATTTCCACAAGTGTGAGTCATGTGAGAAAGAGTGGGACCATTTCTTTTCTTTTCTTTTTTTTTTTTTTGAGACGGAGCCTCACTCTGTCACCAGGTTGGAGTGCAGTGGCACGATCTCGACTCACTGCTGCAACCTCTGCCTCCTGAGTTCAAGTGATTCGCCTGCCTCAGCCTCCAGAGTAGCTGGGACTACAGGCACGCGCCACCACGCCCAGTTAATATTTTTGTATTTTTAGTAGAGACGGAGTTTCACCATGTTGGCCAGGATGGTCTCGATCTCTTGACCTCGTGATCCGCCCACCTCAGCCTCCCAAAGTGTTGGGATTATAGGCATGAGCCACTGCACCCAGCCCCACTGGGACCATTTCTTAAAATGCTTTGAAAAAATGTGGGATTAAGGTGCCTGAAGTTTAGTCTGCACATGATGTAAAGCCATTAGAGGTTCTGGAGATAAAAAGAGATTTCATCAAAATGGTACATTTTTTATGGAAGAAACATTGAGCGAACGCACAGGGTGCAGTGGGGAAGAGGAGAGGCCTGGCTCATGTCCTCATAGGGCGTACCAGCTACTGGTTAAGAAGCTTAGGAGGAAGGACTGGAGATGGAAGAGCTTGGAGCTGGAGAAAGTCATTAGGAGATGCATTTAGGAAAACAGAAAGAAGGCTACCAGTGCAATGCAAAAAGAATAGGTAAGCAGGCAGGTGACCTTGTTAGCTAACCTCAAGGGACGAATGACATGCAGGAGAACTCTTAGGTAAAGGAGAGCAAAGTCCAAATAATGTGGAAAGTTTATATATCACCTGCTTTGTTTAAAAGTCTTAAGAAATTAAAAAGATTAAAAGTACCAAGAATATTAGTTATGAATATAACTTTAGAGTTGTCAATACCCCCATCTTTAGTTGCATGTAATTTGGAAGATGTAGTAGTAGATAATTTCACATGAATGGTCTGCTCAAATAGTATTGTAACAAAAATGACAGCTGCCTTTGTCTCAAATAATTTTTTTTTTTCTTTTTGAGATGGATCTCGCTTTGTCGCCCAGGCTGGAGTGCAGTGGCGCCATCTCGGCTCACTGCAACCTCCGCCTCCCAAGTTCAAGCGATTCTCCTGCCTCGGTCTCCTGAGTAGCTGGGATTACAGGCATCCACCATCATGCCCTGCTAAGTTTTGTATTTTTAGTAGAGATGGGGTTTCACCATGTTGGCCAGGCTAGTCTCAAACTCCTGACCTCATGATCCGCCCTCCTCGGCCTCCCAAAGTGCTGGGATTACAGGTGTGAGCCACTGCGCCTGGCCTGTCTCAAATAATTTTGGGTTCACCAACTCCTAAAGAACATGTAGAATGGTAAGGAAGCAAACTAAGAAAAATGAGAAAGAAATCACTCAGAAGGAAGAGAAATCAAGTCAGATGTGATAGTGACCAAGCCCCAATGAAATACACTGGGGACGCTGCAGATAATAAGCATGACTTTGAGTGCAGTGTGTTGCCATGTCTTAGTACACCTTCCAAATTACACACAAGTGCCATAAACGATCACTGAGCGGAGAGTTAGAAGAGACCTTAGACATTTTAAGCTTACTGTGATACCCCCAGCCCCAGGGTGACGAGATAACTTTGCTCTGTTGTCAAAGTAGAGAAGCCACGAGGAACATGGCTGCCTTCCAGTTCAATATTCTTTTCCCACTACAGCACCATGCCTGAGTGGGGCATGGACCAGCTAGGACACTGCCTTCACCTCAAAAAACTGGAAAGAAGGAAGTAATTTCTTCATTATGTGTACCACCCAAACCCCGAGGATACTTTGATGGTATCTGGCAAAGGTCTTATTTTCTCCCCTCTTTTTATTTTTATCTATTTTTGGTGAGGAGATGAGGTGGAGATAACTCCTGGGAGGGTAGAGGAAAAGAGAAAGTAACTTCTACATACAAACGGAGATGATAAAATGCTATCTGATGTTAAACGATGTTGAGAATCTCAAGCTTCAATGTAGAGTTTAGGTTCACCCCACAAGACTAATGTATTAAATTCTCATAATTGCAAGCTCATTAGATAGGGGTCCGTGGAGGAAACGGAGCTGCTTCTTTCCTTGACATATTTTCCTCCTTACTACAAAAGTAAAGATTATACCAAAAGTCACTAATCAACAACTCAGTTGTTATCTGGAGAAGTCAGTCCTACCATCAATACAAGGGAGGAAAAAGAAAAAAGAAGTCATCCATCAGTCTTGGCTGAGTCTGCTAGAACACACGCATTAAGTGTTTACACGCAGCATGCTTGCCTCAATCTAAACAAGTTCCTGCTGTCCCCAGAATACAGCACTTTCTATGCTCAGAGGAATCGGATACCTTCGTGAGAAGGAAGTGGAGGCTGTGAGAAAGTAAGGAGCAGTTTGGATGAGGACTATTGTTGTTTTGAACTGAAAAGGCTAGAAGTGCCTCATCTAGGGTCACAAAACCAGTCTGTGACTTTACTGCAAGCCTCAGATGTCTTCTGATGCTGGAGAAATAACCTTTCTGGATCCACAGTATTATAAACTGAAAGGGATCACAAGCCTGAAGGATATCTAACCATAAAGTTTTCTCATTTCTAATACTAAAATTATGCAAGAACATGAAGCATAATCATCAAAATTTAAACCCATGAACTGCATGTATTTTAGTGGGGAGAGTCTTATGTATTTTCCTACAGTATAATTTTTCTTCTTCCTCATTCAGCCATCCCTTGTCAAAAAACACGGCAGGAAATTCTTCAATTTGATATGTGTATTTCCAGCCAAGCTTAGGTTAAGTGTTTTAATGATAATTCTAGCGCAATGTGCGAAAAATTGAATCTCATAGTCAAGCTTTATAAACCCAAAGTTTGGAATTGAAAGTTGCATATTTTCCTAGTTTAAAAGGTTTTCCATATTCATTGTACTCAAAGTTCAAGGAGTGCTCGTGAACAAACAGAAAATCTAAACCTGATTGATTTGGCAAGTTATTGGAAGATTTGAACAAAATAAGTTCTCTTGAAATTAAACACCTGGTTTGACAGCTTCACTAATTACAGTCCACTCTACAGAGGAAGGCCAAGGCCTGTGGCCAAGCAGACAGATTAGCCACAGTTACTCAATAAGACAACTATTTAGTAGAGACAAACCCTGGGAGAGAAACCTAAGAAGTCATGTGCATATCCAAACAGGCTGCCACAGTGTAAAGAAATCCTCTTAAGTCACTTTCGGCTTCATTAGCACATGAAAATGGGGTAATTGAACATTCTTCAGCCTTCCATCAAGTGCCAAAATCAATCATTCATGGAAATTAAGTTTTGATAAGAGGTGTTTAAACACTGTCAAAGACTTCTTGAATGTGTCATTCTTTCAGCCTTAAGAAGATTGCAGCAAGCACTTAACTGTATGAAAGAACCGGAGAATTAAAGGTATCAGACCTGTTGTAAATGTATTACATTATTAGAAGAATCATGTACTAGAAGAGGAAATCTAGCAAAGAGTTCATTGTTTCCATAAAAATATTTATTTTGGAAAGTTTTTCCCCTTTCCACAAATATATCATTTTTAACAATTGTTTTTGATAAACTGATAAGGATATATTTTTAACAAGCATCTGTTCCAAGAAATGGTAGTTTTATGTTGACAATATATTTTTAATCAAAAAATGCCAAAATGTATAAAATGGAAGTGGGTGTAACTTTTGATGACTCTAATATGTTAAAATGCTTTTTAATATATTCATAACAGCATGTGTCATACATACCACTATCATCATTACTATCCCGCCTCAAAAAATTAATCCATATTTTGTGTTTCAAAATCCATTACACCTCCACAAGCAACACTTACCATTTTTATCAGATAAATTATCTTCTGAACTGTAGGAAAACCAGAAAATAAGCCACTCCAAAATCACTTGGCTCTTTTGTCAAACTATATTATTTCAGCCTGTAAATATTTGCAAAGGGTCAAGAAGTCACTCAGGTTATGCTTATCTTTGGTGCCACAAATAGCAGTCTCTTAAACAATATTAGTCAATAGTTACATTCATTATTGCCAAATAAAAGGATTCTAAACCAAGAAGCTCTGATGAAAGATTAACAATCTGTTTCAATATTCATGTTAGCATATATGTTACTGTTTTTTTTCTACCCTTAATAGCTCACATTTATCGTATCCATGGATAGATGCATACATTCCATCTCAGAAGCACCTGGGAAGTACCCCCCAGCAGCTTTCTATCTAGATGCCTATCAAAAACTTTGTTACAATAAGAGAGTGGAGAGGTCAGGCTGCAGAGAGCCACGATAGCCCCTTTCCCTTTTCAGGTAGGTTAGCCCCCTGGGAACCTTTGATCTGATTATCAGCAAACACACACTCCCATATTTTGTACTCTCAGATATAGATTTCAGAAAAGGGGGGGAGAGCATTACCCACAAAAACAAAATGACTCTTTGCAAAACAGTCCATATACCTACACAAGGAAAGGTGACCCCTCCCTCCATCTGTCACTCCTCCACTGATTCACCACTCACTCTCTCTTTGGAGAAGGAAGCAAACTGCAATTAAAGCAACAATGCTGGAATACAGGCACACAAAGCTGTTCTGCCTTGAGAACCGAGTACACTCATGTCCAAAAATTAGCAAGATCTGGACCTGGGGTGAAAGTCTGTGCTCCTTTCAGATTCTTTATGTTCCAGATAAACCACCTACAAAACATTTGATTGGAGCAATCAGACAGGAATAAAAAGCACATGCATTACTAGGAGGCCTTCTTCCTAAGTGGTCAAAAGAAACAGCTAACCAATTTTGCCTAGAGAATGGTCTGAAAATCCAATTAATCCAACTATAAAGTAAGAAAAATAGTAACAAAGACAAGGGCCAAAAGTATGTTACCAGCCCCAAATAAATGTAATGCAGAAGCTAAAGATAATTTTTTAAAATGTCTAAGGATAGATAGTAAAGAAGCAAGGTAGAGTATGCCAATGAAATGAAACTAACAGACTACAGCAGGGCACACTTAGCACCCAATAAACCTGCAGTCTGTGGGTGAAGCCTCCCTCTTCTTTCTAATCAACTCTTTCCCTTCCTTTCCCACCCTGATTGTTAACTAAATTATTTAAAATGTCCTGAATGTAGGAAGCATGACACACAGTAGTCAGTATCTGATAACCTGCCAGGGAAGATCCTGATTTGTGTTTATAGTCCTGGTATAATTGTCCCTAATGCTCCCTTTCAGTCTCAAAAGTGTCCTGCTTTGGACAATACATTATACTGACACTTTATTCATAATATGCATGCTTATGCATGATGAGTGAAGGAATCAATGAGCAACTGTCTTAAATTCCAAATCTCCGTTCCTATGTATGTCTGTAAAGGTATTCTCTGACTAGGTATATCTTGGTCTTTCTTAACTTGGAATAAATCAACTTACATAAAAAGAAAAAGAACAAAAATAATCACAAACTAATAACACTGCATTATAATAAAGTAAAAATTCCTAAATTCCATAACATGTAATCCTGCTGAATGCTCCAAAAGAGAATGATCAACTCTATTCCTCCTCTCTTGGCCACACACAATTGAGGAACCTGGTCAAGTGAAGCTCAGAACAGAAAAGGATGAAAAATTGAGAAAAATCAGGACCTTGAACCAGCAACCACACTCTCTATAGGTAAACACAGAGTATCTAGGGCCAATCCTTGATAAGTTATAACATGGAATGAATAGAATGCCTCAAATATCATTTTTTCTTCTAGTGGGCAAAGGCAATAAGTAAGAAAATAAATCTCAAAATATTTATAAAACAACTATGATGTCAAGTCACATTTGATGAGGATAATAAAAAATATTTTCTAAGTTTGTATAAGCAGAATACATTTTAAAAACCTTGAGAGTTAGACATCTTTCTACCTTTTAACATTAAAATTCATTTCTAATATTAGATGCCTTAAGGACGAAAGAATCCAAAATAAATTTCCAATTAAATAAAACTATGACAATCCTACTTTTAATCACTCCTCAAAATAAACATACTATGAAATCCCTTATCATCACCCATAGCCACCATTATCTAACCATGTCCCAGCAACATCAACAAAGTAAATGTTTATAAGCAATTCTCTCAGAAGTTAAACATTAAATTAAAAAATTAAAACACCACTAAGAACCTTGTGATGACCTGAAGGCATTTTAAGAGCAGCAAGGGTTAGAAGGGCAGCTCTCAAGTAACACCCATTGTTCTACCTCAGCTTAATGACAAAACGAGAAAAGAAAGCGATTACCTGGCCTTACCTCTACATCTCAATTCAAATGCTACTTAAGAAAACAAAAAACCTCATTTTTTTTTTGCAACCCAACACTTCGGCTTAGTCAAGCTCCAATTTTTTTTTTAATCTAAATTAACTTCTCCAACTTTGTTCATGCACTGAAATTCAGGACAGCCAAATTCAACAGCAGGTTTCAAGTTAGTTTTGTATCAACCACATACTGCATTTCAGTGAAGATCCAACAATTAAATAGAGAAACCATTAAATATTTCCAGTTTCAGATCTACAAAAAGTTATTGTGGATATTAGCTCAAAAATATTTTTTATAATGTTTTCCCACTTTTTAAAAAGTATATCTACTGACTCTACAATCCATACAGGAGAGCAAAACACCAAGAATAACCAAGACAATTTTGAAAAACACAATTGGGAACTCACTCTATCAGATATCAAGACATACAGCAATGTTCTCCAGTGTAATGGAACAAGGATAGTGGAACAAAGACAAATAGACCAATGACAAGAAAAGAGACATACAGAAGTATACACGAAACTGATACATGACAGAGATGGCATTTTAAAAGTATAAGGAAAGGATGGGCTACTTAACAAAAGGTGCCTGGATACTTAGTTATCCACTTGATAGAGTAAAACAGCTTTCTATCTCATAACAACAACAATAATACATTTTAGGTAAGTTAAATACTCCGCAAAATTTTATGAAACTTTTAGAAGAATATATGGGTAAATAGATCTATAACTTTTAGATGAGAATTTCTTAAAAGACAAAACGATAAACTCTACAAGATGAATACATTTCATTGTATTAAAAACATTTTGCATTTTTAAGACACCATCAACAATGCAAGGCTAAACCAAAGATTTAGGAAAATATTTTTACAGCAAACATACCAATAAGGAATTAGAATCCACACTAGACACAGAATAATAAATTATTAATAAAAACAAACCTCCCCAAATAAAAAATGAGCAAAGGATACGAACAAGCAATTCACAGCAGAGGAAAACCAGGTGTCCAACAGTGAAAAGATGCTCAATTTCACTAGGTCAGGAAAACATAATTTAAAAATGAGTCACCATCTTAGACCCAGCCGAAGTGGAAAAGTATTTGAAAGTCAGGCCTTATCAAAGTGTTGGTGACAATATACTTGCAAAAGGAACACTCACATGAAGCTATAATAGTATCGGTGTAAATTAATGCAACCACTCTGAAAATCAATTTAGTGATATTTATCAAAGTTGATAATATTCATATCCTATGACCCCACAATTCCATTTCTATGTGGTATCCTAGAAAGACAGTTATACCTGTGTACAGGGAGATATGTATGAGAAGTTCACAACAGCCTCACTTGAAATAGTGAACATTATAAAATAGATAAATTAATAATGGCATGTCCATTAACAGACTACTACAGTATTGATAATGGAATGAAACAAAGCAACATATATCGGTATGAATATATCTCAGAAAAACATAATGCTTAGTTAAAAAGAACACGTGTATGATATGATACTATTTATGTCAGCTTTCTTTAATAAGACAAACATTACTATACATACAAATATAAAAGTCTGTACATACATGGAAATTACATACATGGAAAACATACATGGAAATAACCTTGGTGAGGGAGGGAGGGAAAAGAGATGGAAAGAGTATATAGGAGGATTTAACATTTAAAAATGTACGTATTTTAATTTTTTATTTTATTTTTTAAAGATGGAGTCTCACTGTGTTGCCCAGGCTGGAGTGAAGCGGCTATCCAAAGGCACTATCATAGCTCACAGCAGCCTTGAACCTCTGGCTTCAAGCGATCCTCCTACCTCAGCCTCTACCTCAGCCTTGAGAGTAGCTGGGACTACAGGCGTGCACCACTGCCCCTGGCTTGTATATATTTTTTAAAGATGAGTTAAAGATAGCTTTGAAATATCTTGGAGATAGGTACACAGAAATAAGTATATTGGAGATAGGTGTTGGTTTATAATATTCTCTATAGTTTTTGGTATAGTTGAAATACATAGATAATGCCGGGCGCGGTGGCTCACCCCTGTAATCCCAGCACTTTGGGAGGCCAAGGCAGGCAGATCACGAGGTCAGGAGATCGAGACCATCCTGGCTAACACGGTGAAACCCCATCTCTATTAAAAATATAAAAAATTAGCCAGGCGTGGTGGCAGGCGCCTGTAGTCCCAGCTACTTGGGAGGCTGAGGCGGGAGAATGGCGTGAACCCAGGAGGCGGAGCTTACAGCGAGCGGAGATGGCGCCACTGCACTCCAGCCTGGGCGACAGAGCGAGACTCCGTCTCAAAAAATAAGAAACACATAGATAAAGGAAGGTCACATACTTTGCCCTTTAAAAATAACTTAAAATACTCTGAAACCCTTGGATTTAAGTTGGATATTTTTGCAAATATCATTTAATCTCAATAACTTATATTTAACCCATAAAGAAATTGAGGCACTGCACTCCAAAGGTTACATGAGCTTGTTGGTAAACACTAGGTCTAAGTTTATTTCTACTGCAGTCATGGTCCTGAGCCAGTGCAAGGAGGGCATGGAATTGGAAGGTAGCTTAGGTACACCTGAGCCCATCACACAATGACACTCGAGTCTGAGAGGACTTAGTGTAAGGCAAGTAACACAGCAGTGGCAACCCACATAATCAAAGTCCACAGGAGGAGTGCCCCTGGCTGAACAAAATGTTTCCTTGGATGTTAAGTCTACACTGGACTGTCAGGAGCAGACAATAATATGATGAGCAGAGGCACTGGGTCGACCGCATACTTGGGACAACAATTCTCTCTGGTTCTGAGGTGTAGTGTTTCACCTAATCACGAACTAGAAACTTCCTGGAACTGGTATCTTGCTCTAGTTTAATGCCAAAAAAAAAAAAAGCAAAAAACATGTGTCACTTTTGTATACAAATTTTGTTCTAATTGATCACAATGTGTTTTCTAATTTTTTTTTTTTGTAGACATGGGGGTCTTGATATATTGCCCAGGCTGGTCTCAAACTCCTGGCCTCAAGCAGTCCTCCCACCTTGCCTCCCAAAGTGCTGGAATTACAAGTGTGAGCCACTGCTGCCCAACCCCCTGTTTTCTAAATTTTATGAAAAAACACATTTGGGCTGGGCGTGGTGGCTCATGCCTGTATTACCAGCACATTGGGAAGCCAAGACAAAAGGACCACTTGAGCCCAGGAGTTTGAGACCAACCTGGGCAACACAGTGAGATCCCATCTCAATAAAAATTAAACAAAATTAGCTGGGTGTGGTGGCACATGCCTGTGGTCCCAGCTACTTGGGAGGCTGAGGTGGGAGGATTGCTTGAGCCTAGGAGGTTGAGGCTGCAATAAACCAAGATTATGCCATTGAACTCCAACCTGAGTGACAGAGTGAGATCCTGTCTCAAAAAAAAAATATATATATATGTATTAACTTTTAAAAATCCCAATGCAAAACAATAGCCAGGTTGATTATAGTAACCCAATAAGGGAAGATGGATATTACCAGCCTGGCACAGGCATAACTATAAATGGTAAAAATAGTTTTCTTTTGATGAAAGTTGACTAACAGTCCTTGGGCAGACAAAGAAAAGATGTGAAATGAACAAATGAAATACTGGGAATTCATGTCATTTTATTTTAAATTAGGTGGACTAGCTTCCCGAAGTCTGACTGAAGAAGAAACTTTTTGAAACTGGTAATCCTAGGAGAAGCAAAAATCTAAATAAAGTAAAATTAACTGTCATGTGTATAGAAAGAAACCAAGTATATTCATTTGACTTATGGGTTTATTTACAGTATAAACTTCCTATCAAGCAAAATGTTGCACCTTATATATTAATTTATGTTAGAGACAGAAATGTCAAATGTAAAATGTTCTAAAAAGTTTTTTCAAGTATGTCTTATATTTAAAGTATTCCCTTTTTTTTTAGGAGATGGGGTCTCGCTATGTTGTCCAGGCTGGCTTTGAACTCCTAGGCTCAAACAATCCTCCTGCTTCAGCCTCCCAAATAGCTGGGACTACAGACACGTGCCACTTCTCACAGTTTAAAGTATCCTTTCAATTAAAAAATTGAAAAAAGGTTAATATTTTGCCACAAGCTTTCAGCTTGATGGACCCACAACACAATATACAGATATTTCAAATGTGAAATGCTGTGAAAGGCAGCAATGTTTATTTAAAGAGCAAACTTAAAAAACCACAACCAGAAGTAAATTAAATTTGTAATAAAAATACTTAAAATTCATTTATTCAAACTCCCTGCACTTTGTTTAACATAAAATAGAAACCAACTAAACATACACAGTTTTCTAATAGAATATTTCTAAACTCAACCAGCTTACTTTTTAATTCTGCTTGAGCATACAGTGTTAAGGTACATTTTTGAAGGGCAAGAAACCATCATATTTAAAACTTCACTACTGAACAATAAAATACTACTGAAATAGAAAGTATAGTTCCTTTTTTCAGTACATAATCTAGAAGCTCTCATCCAAATGCCCATTACAAAGTCCAGAGATCTCTTCTTTTGTTTTCCAGCATTTTCTGCTACTTTGTAATGTCTGCAATGATTTTATAATTTCCAATGGGTAAAGAAATGCTTCAAAATTCCTTTTACAAATATGGAGAATACGAGCTTTATGAGGGTAACCCCTCCAACCTACTTCCCTTAAAAAAGGCATATAAGTGAGTTGACAGCAAAACTCAGGGAACCTCTGGTACTAAGGTATCATCACCGCTAACCTGTTAAGGAGACAAGACTAGGCAGATTCCCAAATGAGACTGAAGCAAATGCAGTTGAGAAATGTCATTAATGTTAATGAAGAACAAACAATTTTTTTAAAGAAAGGACTAAAATTCTACTATTAACCAAGCAAATATCCTAGTATTTAAAAAGAGAGAACAAACTGAGAAAAATGATTTTTTTAACAATTATAATCCTGGCCCAGACTTTCATGCCTTCCATGACACATGAAGAAGCTCTAGAACAATTGAGACAGCTAGGAAAAACTACTTAGTACAATATAAAAAAAAATCATTCAACAGAGATTCTATTAAAAGGTAGAAAAGAAAAGAAAGCCTTATGAAACTGCTATGAAAAGAAGTTGCAGCCCCATCCCAGTGTCTTAGGCTTATTGGTAAGGCCCGTTCATTTGGAAGGCTGTTACTGGTCTTCCACTTTTTACCCCTGTCCTTATAGTATGTGCTCAATACACATTTGTCATTTAAATTATATTGGCCATCTAGAATTTTTTTACTGCTCAGAATTCCAGCAGCCTGTCAGTGTATAGTCCAGGGCAGATAAGTGAAAGAATCCTAGTCATTAAAGAAGCTGAAAAATAAGTAGTAGCCTTTGCAAGTCCAGCCTTTGTTTTCTTATTTACTTCAATGTGGCAAACCAAAATCGTGGTGATATGCCTCCACGCCAGGAGACAGTCAATTTGGCAGAAATCACATTTAATTTGTGTCAGAAACATAGGATTCTACTAGCCCTCTGTCAAAAGATGTAACATCAGCCCTATCTACCCTTCACACTCAAATAGATATAGAATCCCAAGAAGACAGACCTCACTTTGTAATGTTCTCTCTTGGCACTTTAAAAAAACTTTTATTTAAAATAGCCATAAAGATCCACTAAAGGATGACAGGTTATTTGCACAGAGGCTGCAGCTTGTTCAAAACCAAATAGATTTCAATATATGGCATATATTAAAATGCAGTCCAAACTATAAGACGTTTTGGCAGCAGAGGAGTTGAATGCTACAGAAAACATATTAACTTCCCCCTCTTTCCAATGTGTAGGAAACAGGTAACTTACAAAGACAAATCTTCAAATCTTCAACACACCATATAGAGTTTAGAAGACATGATGCCATAAGAATTAAGAGCTGGATATATTAGAGCATCCCACTCAATATTTTGTCTTAACATTGTATATTCAATTTAAAATGATTGTTAATTAATTTTTGCTACACCAAGCAGAACCAGTGACTACCACATTTATCTGACAATTATAGATAATTTGATCTTTGTGCTTATATTTCAGGGTACTGGAAGTTTGACAACACTGACTCAGATTAAATTATACATATTTGAAAGCTATATTTAGATGAAGAGTTGCTTAAGCATATTCTTTATAACACTCAGTTTATGAGAAAAGTTATGTGATCTGATCAGGAATATGTTATATTTTAAGGATTTCACCTCATCTGGCTGACTTTTAAAAACCAGGAAATATTTTTAAAGTAGAATTTCTAAGATCAGAAAGAAATCAAGTTTGAAAAAAGAGGTTTTGGAGTGAGAGAGAAGGGTCATATGCTACTTAAGGCTTTTCCAACACAGAGCAAGGAAATGGTGCCACTATAAGATCTGGAACAAACGTTTTCCTACATTTTTGAACCACAATGTTTAAAAGCATCGTATTTTAATTTCAGGCCTTACAAACTAAAGATGTCCCCGAAAATTAATTACACTTATTATTTTGGATCAGAGTTTGTGGCTGACAACATCTGTTAGAAACTTCATTGTCCCTCCTAATTAAAGAACCAAGTCTAGCTGACTGATGAAAAAAAAAAAACTTTCATTCAAAGGAAAATGTAATATTGTGAAAATAACCAAATAATTTTCCTCCACAAATATTCTCCCTGGGAGAAAGAGGCTTTCAGTGGGAGCACAGGTTCCCAGTCGTCTGCATAATGTATCTAGTGTACATTTTATTATTTTTCCCATATACTGTGTCTTTTCTATTACGTTACAGCTGAAGGTTTTACTTAACCAATTCTCTTCTGAAACGCTCTTCCTGTATCCTACACTATGGTAGTTTCAGCAATGACTGCCAAGTAAAACACCTTTTCCTTTTGTTTCCTCCCTTCCGCTGTGAAATTTTGTTATCCGTTTCTGTAGACATCAGCATATTTAAAACTTTAAAAAACACTTTTCCTAGAAGGTTCTGTTAAAAGGTAGAAAAGAAAAGAAAAAAAGCCTTATGAGAACGTCCCCCAGAGTGCCCAGAGGGCTGCACGAACATGCCCAGCCTGGTTATGAAAGATCATTGATCCCAAAGGGAACGTGACAACGCCGGGTAGGTGCCCTGAGCTGGCACCTGCCCCGACCCTCTTCCATGCAAGCCTAACCTATGGACTTGTCACGAACCGAAGACTTAAAAGAAGGCTAGGGAATGGGGAGGAGGATGAAGCTGGCCAAAAGCTCGCATTGTCACTCCGGAGCTTTTGCGCTTGACTCATCTCTCTGGCTTTCAAAACCGGGAAGTGCGCTGCTGCGACGGCGTCGGGCAGCGTGCTCGGCGGAGAAAACGCGCGCTCTAATCCTCTCGACCAGAGGCTCTCCTCTGTCTCCGCCAAAAAACTCAAGCCCTCCGCAAGCCGGGAAGCTCCCGCGACAAGCGCGCGGTCCCCGGACCCGGTCGGACCGCGTGGCCGGGCGCGCATTCCCGACGCGGCGGGACTGGAGCGCTGACAAACTGTTTTCGGTTTGCACACCCAGCCATCCCCGCCGCGGAATCTGCTCCAAGAAGATGTCGTTAGGAAGTTACGGGCAGGACTGATGCTTTGACCGCAGGGGGATCCGGGCAAAGATTTATCTGGAAGTTTGTCTTGCACAACCCATTTCTGGGGTCCCGCGACACTCCAGACAAAAGGACGGGCTCTAAACCTATCTCGAGAGTCCTCTGGACCTGCTGTTAGGACCCTAGTTCTCCTCACCTCGTCCAAATGAACTCAGCATTCGGAAACTTCTCGTCCCCACCTCCATCCCCCACCCCGTTTTTGGTGAGCGACTTTTTAAAAGGGGGCTTGAGCTCGGAGAACAAGAAACGTAATAGAGAAGCTATCCCCGCGCTGTCACGCGTCCCCGCTCGTCTTCCCGCGGAAGGGTCGCTGTAGGGTGGCAGTGGTGTATTTTTTTTTTAATTACGCAATTTAGGCGAATGCAGTCCAATCCAGAGCCGCTAGCTGTGTACGCGCTGAGCTTGGTAGAGTTCACCGTGGAATTTGCTTTTCCAACAACGACCCCGGGGGGAGAGCCCGGGCCTCTTTAGGCGGCGTCTTACCTCGCCCCTCGCCTCCCGGCGTCTTCGGCGACCGCTCAGTAGATGCGTCGTCCCCAGCGCGGCACCCGAGCCCAGCCCAGCAGCGCGGGCTCTTAGCCTCCCTCTCCACGGTCCCCGCGCTTTTTAAAACTTTGGGCGCAGCTTTTGCGTGACTGACCAGGAATCAGTGCTCCTGCCCCACTTCAACTAGCATACAAATAAATACCTTACCCCCCTTCACGTTTCATAAATTAGGAAAAGACATCCAGCTTACATTCCCCCAAATTAGCTGTATCCGACACCGCAATTCATTTACCCTTCCAAGTTGGTGACACGAAATTCTATTCTCCAGACAAACCGTAATGATCAATCCAACGTCCCTTTCTACTCCGTTTTAAAAGACCGAAGAATTAGTGCCAGAGGAGAGCTATCGATTAACACTGCCAGAGTTTACAGATTAAGCGATATCAGAGCCCCATACCACCACTCTTTTACTATCCCTCATTCTGGGCGTGATCCCTCTTCACTAAAATCCTAGCCCAAATGTATTTTGTCCCCTACCCTTGATTCTTTGAAAATCTATTTCCTAAAATAGCAAACGTAACGTTTTAAAGACCTTCTAACGTCACCCTCCTCATTGCAGTCTTAAGCGGCACACCAGCGCAGCTCAGCCCGCTCCTGAAGACTTCGAAGTAGGAAACCCAGCAATCTTCCAAGTGGCACCTTCCCTGCTGGCCTAGATAAACCTAGAAAGCAAGCAACTTCAATGAATGCAAACTAAGCTTTCCTGAGGAGAAACGTCAAAGCAGCTACAATCAGTCTCTGATTACACAAACATACCTAGGGGCAGGTTGGAGTGAAGAGGGCTTTAGGGGTGGGGGTTGCCTACCCAGAGGTGGCTTAAACCAGTTCTCCTATTGTTACCGAGTTGAGGAAAGCTAGCTTTTGTTTCGTGGTGGATTTTGCGGATCAAACCCGAGATGCCAGCTAAGCATCCCTGAAGTCTTTGTAAGAGAACCTAACCCAAAGTTAGGACTTCAGTTCCTTTAAAGTAAGAGACTGAGTTATGCATAATTAACGATTCCAGTAGAGAAACAATGCAGAATCATTTCGAAATATTGTAAAAGGAGGGTCGACATGTGCGTCTATCTGCCCAGTTTTGCGAGAGCTAAATGCCACTCACGGGCCCCCTCTACCAAACTGGGAAGAGTGGCGACAGCGGGACTCCTTAGGTCGTGTCTTGGGACCCAAAGGTTTCGGACTCCCTCCAACCATCCCTTTGCACTTCTGCTTTGGAGGAAGGAGGCTTACAGCTCTAACTCCCTCCCCAGCAAACAAACCAGAGAGAACTGAGGCCCTATCTTTCCTGGGCCCATCTGGAGACACACGCCTAGAAAGCAAAGCTCTTTCCCGCCTACCTAGTAGGTAGCGGTTGATGAAAGTGATTGTGCACAGTGTCCTGGAACTCCCAGGCTAGGGACGTCCAGCTCTCGAGGTTTACAGGCAAGGGGGACCTGAAGTGGAGGGAGGTACATCGTTTCCACGTGGCGTTTAGGTGGTAACAGCCCAAAATACAGCTTTCATTGAGCGAGAAGAGCTTCCCAGGCCCGGGTCTGCGCGCGGCGCGGGGCCGCTGGGATTGGGCGGACGCGCGTCACGTGACCGGGCGCCGTGCCCTGGAGCCCCGCCCCACCCTGGCACGCACTCGGCGGTGCTGCAGCAGCCGGGATTAGTCCCACTTTCACTTTCTGCACTGGGGCTTCACACCTGAGTGATATTGTTTTGTTTTCTTTTGTTTTTTGTTTTGTTTTGATTTTGAGATGGCCAGTACAAAAAGGAGGCAGTCGAAAGAAAAAGAGCTCCATGCGTTTCTGGAAGGGGGTGATGAGCCGGGGAGGTCGGACGGGGGCTGTTCAGGGTCCGCGCTCCGGGGAGGACGAGGACCCGGAAAGCAGATGTTTTCCCCATTGCAAGGGTAACACTGAGCTCGCGCGTCCACAAAACGTTCTGCGAAATTGTAAGGGCCTCCAGCATCGCAACCAAAAGTAGAAAGTAGTAGGGGCTTCACCCTCCGAGCGCTGACGTGGTGATTTGTTTTTGAAGAAGGAATTGCTCCAGGTAGTTTATTAGCGTAGCGAGAGCGAAGGGCCACCAAAGCTGGCTTGTCATCCAACCGAGGAAACGGCGCTCGCTGAAAAGACAAACTCACGATGGCTTCCGTCTCACCTCTAACCTGTGGGGGACTGGACTGGACTCAGTTCAGCACAAGTTGCAGGGAGAGGGCTGCGCGCCTGCTCTGGATGAGCCTAGCCAACGGTCCGATGTCTGTACCTGTCCTTATCACTTATCACTAACCGCCCTTATCAGTCATTATCGCGGCTGGTCACTGACTAAAACATTCTTCCATAGTCCTAAATAAGTTCATCTATAGAAAGAAACCATTCCAGATCACTAACATGAGCTTGGCCCATTCATTTGTTCTTACATTTATATAACAGTGTTATTTTACATGTTGCACTTTTCCAGTGCCTGACTTACTAGGTTCTGAAGCACAGCAGCAACCTGTGAACCAGTCAGACTCTTTTGCCTACGGTGACCTTCAGGTGTCCATCTGTAACAAGTCAGGGCAAGTTGCAATAAATAATTGGATCTTTGAAAGGAAAAAAAAAATGCTTTGTTTTCTCCTCTCTAAAAAGATTTCTCCAACACCTGATAACTTTTAGCAAGTTGCTCAAACTTTAAGAGTTCTGGGATTTTTTGTTGTTTTTTTTTTTTGTTGTTGTTGTTTATTTGTTATTTGTACACTTCAGAGGGTAAGAAGAAACCAGGTAAAGTGTTGACAGTTGCCTAGCACAATGACTGGTACAAAGTAAATGCTCGATAAATTATTATTGTTAAAGTTAAACAAGTTACGCTTCCTCCTGTGTGTAGTTTTAAGTGACAATATAGTATTGTCCATTCTTCCATGCTTTATTTTTATATACAGGTTTGATTAGGGAGAAGGGAAAGCTTACAAAGCAATTTGCTTCAATGTTTGGTCGTGATAGTAACTTCCACTAATTACACATCATTTTGAAAGTATTTCCCCAAATTTGTTTTGAATATATAATATGGCCTTTGAATTTGCTTAACTTCTCCCTTATACTTTTACAAAATGAAAGGGTATGGTCTTACCCCACTAGCTATTTCACAACCAAACATGGTAACTCTTTTGGGGGAAGAGATTATTATTTTCTCTGGGAAGTTAGCTGAAAATCTACCAAAAAGTGCAGTCTAGAATAAGAATTAATTAAATAACCAGAAAGATCATTTTTGTTTTGCTATCTGGAAAAAAATGACATAGAATAGATATGTAAAATGTTAATTTAAAAATATAGCTGTTTTTAATCCCTGCTTTTGGAAGCCAATTTGGATGGTTGAAATGAAAGTTGTTTTCCCTTTAAAATTAGTATAATTATCACTAGGTCACCTAGAAGGAATATCTCTGGTCTAAACTTCTCTTCTGTCCTCCAAATTCCCTCTTTCACAAATACAAAGAAACCACTTGGATATATATGGAGCTAAACTCATCACCTCTCCTACCATTCTCCCTTCGGACATTTTAGATCTTACTTAGTTCAACCTCCCAGTCACCCATACTACAAACCTGGAAGCCATGCTCAAATCTTCTCTTTTTCTGCCCTCCACTTTAAGTCAGTTATCAAGTCCTGCCTGATTTAAACTCCTAATTGTGCCTCAGATATGCCCCTTCCCTTCCTTTCTAATTCCTACTGCTCCAGTCTAGGCCTCTTGTCTTGCTCCCTGGCTCACTTGCTGCAGCAGCCTCTTCACTGTAAGGCTCTGCCATTATCATTTCCTTCCAGTCCTTTGTTGAATGACTTATCTGAAAAGCAGATCTGGACATGCCACTCACCTTTATAGGCTTCCTATTACTTACCAGATAAAAATCTAAGCTCTTCACCACCATTCTAAGGCTCTGGACCTCTCTCTGGCTTTGCCTTTCTCTCCTTCCTGCCCTGACTTCACATTCTAGCCACACTTCATTCATTCATTCATTCATTCTACACTACTGTGTGCTAGCTACTATCCTAACCACTTGGGATGCCTCAGGGAAAAAAACTGAGATCTTTGCGCTTGTGGAGCTTATGTTATGGGGAGGATCACATCAGTAAACAATAAACATAAGTAAGCACATTTGATAGGATGAGGGAGGGTAATTCTAGATAGGTTGGTCAGGGTTGACTTTATTGAAAAGGTGACTTTTGAGTAAAGATGCAAAAGATGAGGCAGTAAGCTATGTGAAGAAACAGAGGAAAAATATCTACACCGAGGGGACAGCCAGTCCATATCCCTGAGGTAGGAGCGTGCTTAGCACACCCAGGAGAGGCAAAAAGAAAGCAGGGAGAATGACAAGAGATGAGGGCAGAGAGAAAACAGGGGAGTGTGCCTTTGGACAGGCCCTCGTTAGCCATTGTATTAAGTTGGAGACTTTGTATTTAATGGGAAGCCAACTACTTGTGGTGGTCACACTCTCCCCTACAAGTTGTATCGTTCAGCCCTATTGTCTTTAAAGATGTACTGCTTTTCTTTGGATTGCATCCTTCTCTCCAGCTGAGTTTCTGCTCCCATATCTCCTTGTGATTATCTCTGTTATTGTAGTTGCCATATTACTTAAGAAGCTTACGTCTTGAGGAAGGATTTTCATTTATTTTTGTATCCCCAGTGCCTATAGCAAGCCCTCAAAAGCTTAGTGAATGAATGGTAATGTTTGTTTGTAGAGTACCTCCATATATCAGGCGTATATGTTTATTAATTCTTAAAACAACCCTACAAGGGAGCTCTGTTGTACCTATTTTACAGAAGAGGAAATGAAGTTCAGAGAGGCTAAGTAACTTATCCCAAGTCACACAGCTGGTAAATAACTGAGCTGGGTTTCAAACTCAGCTGTCTGGCTGGTTGCTACCCTGCACTATTCGCTAATGATACTTCCTCACTAGATTGAATAAATGAGATGGAAGGAATTTATCTCTGGTTCTGTTTGTTGCCCTTGGCTTCTTTGTGCTTAAAAAAACACCCCACTTATCATTTCTCCTAGGTCTGTTCATTAATTCATGAAACATTTAATAAATACCTACTGTATGCCATGTACTTGGAATACATTGCTGAGCAAAACAGATCTATTCCCTTCCCTAGTGGAATTTACACCATAACAGGGAAGATCCAGAACTGTATAAGCAAGGGCAGTAAAGTGCAGTCATTCCTCTGATAGGGGAAGTACAAAGGGCCGCTGAGCAGTATACCACTATAGCAGTAGCACCAAATTCAGCCTGAGAAGGCCATATGGTCGACAGCATCTGTCCTGGAGGAAGATAATTCCAAGTGGAATGTGCCATTGGGCCTAGAATACTGAAATTCAGAAAGTGGAGTTATAGTTGTGAATGAAAGAATCCCCTATGAACTTGTATAAGGTAGTAGGTATTATATAAACTTGTAAAGAATCTTGTTCTATCTTTGCTCTATTCATTTTTTTTCAAATTTGGCTAATGTTAGTGCCATTTTTTCCAAATCTGATTACAATCTTTATGTGTTTATAAAGCATAAACTTTTTAACCACTGTTTTTAAATTTTTATTTGATAAGTTATTTGTCCTATTTATTTGCAAAGAGAGAATGCAATGTGTCTGTTTTAGTAGGTAATACATTCCAAAACTATGAAATCTGAGGGCTTATTCAAATTATTTTGTTCCACTGGAATTTGGTGGTATATTGCATCATTGGCTGGAGTTTGGTAACTTGTTACAGAATGTATTTTTTTATTATGCTGATGGGAATGAAATTTAATGTTTGCTCACTTTTAATTAGTGCTCAATGGAAGAAATAGCCCAGGAAACCATGAAAGGTGGTGTGACTGAGACAGGAAGAAGCCAGGCTGGAAAACCAGAGACCCATATTCAGAAAGTAGCATTTTAGTGCTTTCTAGCTGGTGGAAAATTAATAGGTTGTTCTCTACAGATTTCCCCTGTTTTTCAAGTGGGAATATTGTATTTGCTACCATAATAACTCTAATATATGACCTGATTTTCAAAATTAAAAATTTAAGCATGAAAATAGTTACTCAGACTTGAAACTGGTGGTGGCAACAGAGCAGTTGTTTTTAATAAGAAAATGATGGGGAAGATCAAAGAAGAGCAGGATCAGGATGTGGGAGTGAGTCTCTTTATTGTAAACTGCTTTGGAGGGAGGTGAGAGATGGAGATTAGAGATGATGAAGACCTTTCCTTTTGGTTTCTCTGATCTAGCCATGGATGATGAGAGTCCCTCTGGATGAGCGTCAAAGAAAAGACATGGTTAAATGGGTAATAAAAAAAAATCAATGGCCCATAAATGCTAAGTGTTTTAAGTTTAAAATTTTCCCTCAAAAAAAAAAAAAAAAAAGTTTAGCTATTCAGTTATCGTCTACAGCTTGTAAAACACAAGTTTCCCTAATGGAGCAAGTCCAGCAAGTCTTGGTTGTAGAAAGAGATAGGAGTATCATGAGAATTCAAAGACTCCTGGCAAATATATGTTTTAAGGTTTTAAGAAGTTCCCCAGAGGAGGAGAAAATATGCTGAAAAAAAATAGTCATAAAGTGCTTTTTTATGTTAAGAACAAAAAGACAGGAAATGTTTTTTCCCCAAATATTGTTGCGTTTTCTCCATCTGGTGAAATAAAATAAGACAGATATGTTATTCTCCGCTGTTACACAAAAACACCAGCAGCAGGCCGGTTAGATAGTGGATAGCTGCTGTCCCTGGTGCAGTAGGTATAGCATTATCGTCCCCCCACCTCACATAAACAAAACAAAACAAAACAAAACATCTAGAGTATGTACTGCTTCTCTGAGGCCATCAAAAGTTCTTGGCATATAACATAGAAATTTCTTGGTTGGTAGAATAACAAAATACAAAACTGTCATCATTACGTCTAAGGAAACCTTCCTTGTTTGCTGACTTCCTTCCAAAACATATTTGCCCTAATTACATTTTTGTTGGTGGTTTGGAGAGGCCAGGACAACCCAAGGGGATGATTTCATTCTAATTGCATCTTTCCTTTCCCAGGAGGTCTGTGTCGTTTCATATCCACCAAACTCACTTGATGCTTGATTAACTGCTGTCCACTTGTTACTGAGAAGAAACAACCATCCAAACAAGCTCTGTGAGATTGACTTGATTTTTTTTCCCTGCTGAGATCACAAAGCTTGTATGCCAGTTCTTATCCAGGGCTCCAGGTGTGATAGGGGAAGTGTGTGTGTGTGTGTGTGTGTTTGTGTTTGTGTGTCTGTGTGTGTGTGTATGACTGTGTGTGTGTGTGTGTAGTGGAAGGTATTACTAGAACGCAGAACATGTATCCCAAAGTGTGCTTTTGGGGGGCTACTTTCCCCCAATTTGTACCCAATTTTAAAGAGATTAATGACCCCCAAATTGTTAAGATCCACTCCCCATAACATCCAGGTTAATTCCTCCATTGTTGCCAGACGTGGGTTCTTGGTAGGCCCGGGTTGCTGGAATGCATTGAAAAGTCGTTTTAATGAATTTCTGCAATAATCTATGATCTCCCCAGCAACTGCCCTCGGGATGTCACCCGCAGGCTCTGGCAACAGTGTCCAAATGCAACCTCCTTCTGAGCTGACCCCATGCAGCCGCGTCCGGGGCGAGCAAAAGCAGGACCTCGGTCCGCAGAATGCACTCTCCAGATCACACAGGGCCCGACGCGGTCTTCCTGGGGTGGCCTGTGTACTGGAAAACGGGGCCCCATTTTCCCCCAGAAGTCTGAGGGATTGCTGTAGAGGGAAAAAGGGAATTCGTCTCTTAAAAAACATCATAAAAGAAAGGGCGCCTTTTCCCAGGGCATTTAAGCGGGTGGGCAGGAGCCGCGCGTGTGCCCGAGACTTGCAGACTAGAGTCAGGCAGGCGGGCCCTTCCGTGCCTCCGGACTAGAGACTCCGCGTCCAGGCAGCAGCATAGTCACACAACGCATCTTCGGCCTCAGAGCTCGTCCAGGAAGGACTGCGGCCCAAAGAACTCAGCTCCGGCGGGACAGGAAGCGCTCTGGTCGCTCCTCCTCGCTTCGCTTGCGGTTAGAAGGTGCTTGCCTGAGTTCTGAGACCCGGCGCCCTGCCCAGGCCCCAGGACAGACCCACCATTGAGGCTCGCACTATGTTCGGCATGCGGGGTCCCCTCCCTTAAGGGCAAGATGAATTGACAGCGTTCACTCCTGGCCGGCGATGCCACTACCATCTTTGGATCCATTCATTCTTTCTCTGAGCCCCCGTTTTGTACCGGCATGGCGCTGGAGATATAAGGCGTCTATGTAGATAGGACAATGTGTGGACCTAGGTGAACAGGTTAATCCATAAAGTGCTGGGGAAAGTCCTGAGTAGCAGGAACCAGCAAAAGAGCCAGTTTTATGGGCTCTTTTCTCTCACTGATCCAAGATTACTACTCCCTAAGGGGGTGTTAGCATCCCCTTTGACAGAGGGGAATACGGACACCCAGAGAGATCAAGTGCCTAGGACCATGGGGCTGGAGCCTGTGGCTGTCCACTGCCAAACTTAGCTTCCGCCCAGCTGCCTCCAGTGAAAAGAGTTAACTCTGTCCAGGAGAGTGGGCAGAGATCCAACAGAGGAAGCAACCGTGAACCTGGGTGTGGCTGTGTGCGCTTCTCTTTCGCTCTTCAGTTTTGTAAAGTGGGAAACGTAGAAGCATACCTGGGCAGGCTCTCAGACCTCTTTTTTTTTTTCAACTATCTACCCTCACCCCTTATGTTTTCTCTTGCAGTCACCAGCACCTACAGCCTGACCATCCCCGAATTAAAAAAAAAAAATTCAGCCTGTACTTCTTCCCTAAACTCCAACCTTGTTTTATTTATTCAACTGCCTACTTGATATTTATCTCCACTTAAATGTCTAAAAGAACCTCAAATTTATTTATTTATTTATTTATTTATTTATTTATTTGAGATGGAGTCTCACTCTGCCACCTGACTTGAGTGCAGTGGCATGATCTAGGCTCACTGCAACCTCCGCTTCACGGGTTCAAGCAATTCTGCTGCCTCAGCTTCCCGAGTAGCTGGGATTACAGGCAACCACCACCACACCCAGCTACTTTTTTGTATTTTTAATAGAGATGGGGTTTCTCCATGTTGGCCAGGCTAGTCTCAAACTCCTGACCTCAAGTGATCTGCCCGTCTCAGCCTCCCAAAGTGTTGGGATTACAGGTGTGAGCCACCACACCCAGCCTCAAATTTAATTTATTAGATGCTTAGCCCCTATACCTGCCCCATCTTCAGTGTTCCCCCTTTAGATTAAGAGCAACATCATTTTTTTCAGGAGGTGCTCAAGCCAAAAACCTTGGAGCAGCCCTTGGCTCCTTGATCATACTCCAAATGGAGCCTGTTGGTGAATGCTGTGCCTCTGCTTTCTGTGTATATCAGAATCTGACTATTGCTTATGACTTCTGCTCCTACTGCATGGGCCCACACCATCATCCTCTCTCACCTAGGTTGCCATGACAGCTTCTTGACTGGTGTCCATGCTTCTGTCTTGTCCCCCTTTACAGTGCACTCATTCTTAGCACAGCAGCCAGAGTGATTGTGATACACAAAGGAGCTCAGAACCCCTCAGCGATTCCCCACTTCACTCAGAGTAAAAGCCTAACTCTTCTACCTCCTGAATGACTACTGCATGTCTGACCTCTTCTGCTTTCTCCTTGCCCGTGCCCACTCCTGTCTGGCTACACTGACCCTCCTGTTTTTCCTGCCTTAGGACCTTTGCACTTGCTGTCCCCGCTCTGTCTAGAGCACTGTTACCCAGATAGGCATAGTTTGTTTTGACTTTTTGCTCAAATGTCACCTCCTGAGTGCAGCTTTCCCTGACTGCCTGATTTAACATTGCCACCTGATCCCCTCCTTTTCCCCTTTCCCTGCTTTGTTTTTCTCCATGGTACTTAACTTCCCATATACTACACTTACATTATCCTCCTCTTACTGCTTCTGTCTCTCCACAAGAATGTAAGTAATATATATATGAGGGCAAGGATTTTCTTTTTAGTAGCTGTATCTCCAATGTCTCAAACAGTGCCTGGCACATGGAAAGCACTCAATAAATATTTATTTTAATAAAATTGGCAAAGGGAGTGGCTCCAGTATTTACTAGCTCTGTGACCTTGTACAAGTGATTTAAGTGCTCTAAACCTCAATTCTCTCATCTGTAAAATGATGATAGATTCTACCTTATAGGGTTATCAATAAGTAAATACACATAAAACACTAAGTACATAACACAATAAGTGGCAGTTGTTTTTACTGGTATGTGATATTGATAGTATATGCAGGCCAGACTTCTGTGTATATATGGTTTGTACTTTACCTTCCTATCTTTTAGAAGCCATTTCTCCTGTCTACTTGTAGCTGCACAATGTAATTAGAAATGTAGCAGGCCAGGTGCAGGGGCTCACATCTGTAATCCCAGCATTTTGGGAGGCTGAAGTGGGCAGATCACTTGAGGTCAGGAGTTTGAGACCAGCCTGACCAACATGGTGAAACCCCATCTCTACTAAAAATACAAAAAATTTGCCAGGCATGGTAAAAAAACACCTGTAATCCCAGCTACTTGAGAGGATGAGGCAGGAGAATTGCTGGAACCCTGGAGGTGGAGTTTGCAGTGAGCCAAGATCACACCACTGCACTCCAGCCTGGGCAACAGAGTAAGACTCTGTCTCAAAAAAAAAAAAAAAAAAAAAAAAAAAAGAATGTAGCGTCCAGCTCAAAATGTCTCTTTGTTACTGATATTATTTGTATGGTGTCTCAGAATTGTGTGGCCACTGTTACTCTCAAAAGCTTTAAAAAAGTTGGTTCTCTGAAAAACCACTTTTTGCTTGGTTTGTGTCAGCAGCATCACCTACATTTCTCATCATCTTCCATGGAAAGGGGGAAGGGGAAGTTAGATTCCTTGAGAGAATATGAATTATTCCCCTTTATGACTCTATCGGAAATTTCTTTTTTTCTTTTTGGCTGAAACAACAGAAAATTATTTTCTCAGGGTTCTGGAGGCTGGAAGTCCAAGATCAAGGTGTCAGCAGGTATGGTTTCTTCTGAGGCCCCTCTCCTTGCCTTGCAGATTAGCCACTGTCTTGCTGTGTCTTCACATGACTTTTTCTTCTCCACGTCCCTTCCCCCCACCCCCACCCACATTCCTCATGTTTTTTCCAGCGAAATTCTTCTGAAGACTTACAAGGATGGGGCTGCAGGGTCCTGGGGGGTGGAGAAAGTGGCACTTGGCTTAAACCAGTACTGGCTGGAGGTGGTGCTAGAACTGGGCTTCCTTCCAGCTACCCAGCCTGTCTCCTTAGGTATATCTCCCTAGGGAGGACTCACTTGATGACCTGTTTGTGTGTGACAGGATTTAGTGAGGGAAACTGGAGCTCCCTTGTGCTCTTCCCTCTGGCCAGATAGACCACCTTCTCCCCTGGCTCCCTCTCACCTAGCTTTGCTCACTGTCCACCTTGTTTAAAATCGCAACTGCCCCACACTGCGCATTCTCACTGCCGCCCACCGAGCCCACACCCATGCAAGCTCCATGAGGATGGCAGTTTCTCTCTGTTATGCCTCTGCTTTCTTTTTTTGAGACAGAGTTTCACTCTTGTTGCCCAGGCTGGAGTGCAATGGTGCGATCTCGGCTCACCACAACCTCTGCCTCCTGGGTTCAAGCTATTCTCCTGCCTCAGCCTCCCTAGTAGCTGGGATTACAGGCATGCACCACCACGCCAGGCTACTTTCGTTTTTTTAGTAGAGACGGGGTTTCTCCATGTTGGTCATGCTGGTCTTGAACTCCCGACCTCAGGTGATCCTCTCACCTCGGCCTCCCAAAGTGCTGGGATTACAGGCATGAGTCACCTTGCCAGGCCATGCCTCTGCTTTCTTCCTAGTTCGAAGGGTAGGGCCTGGCAAAATATCACTGTAAAATTCTTGTTAGTTGCACGACTCCTCCCACCGAGCTTATTGAATTCTACCAAGCAGCCCCTGACATTAACTGAGCAACCCCCGTGCCAGAACAGTTTAAATACATCATCTCATATTCTCACAATAGCCCTCTGAGGTAGATGCTATGATGATCCCCACTTTGCAAATGAAGTGAAGACCAGTGAGGTTAAGTAACTCGCTCAGGGTCGCGCGGCAGCTGACAAATGGTGGAGCTAACGACAGAATCCAGACAGCCTGGGTCCAGGGCCTGAGTTTCAGCCTTCCTTGGGAAGGTGGGTCTCAGGCAGCATCGGGCTCAGCAGGCCTGGACCCTGCAAAGTCCGAAGAGGCTGGTGTACTTCCAAATCCTTTCATCCCTTCCGCGGCCACCAGTGTGGCCCTCGCCGTAGTGGAGCTGTCCCGAAGCCAGCGCGGGCCTAGCGTGAGACCCTCAGTCAGCCGAAGAGGACAAGCAGGGACGCGCCTTCTCCAACGCCCTCTGTCTCAGAGTCCCTCCTGGTGCTCAAACGGCTTGAATTTTCCGGATAGGAATGGCAGAGCCTGTGGCGTAGGTGCGCCCCCAAAGGCCCCGCAGGCCGCGCCCCTGCGGATTTCCCCAGCGGGACTTGGCCACCATTCGGATCCCCTTGGAAGACCCCGACGGAGCAATCGCGTCGATAAGGAAACTGGAAACCGGGAACTAGGACTCCGGGAACCGAGAACCCGATTGCCCCTGGCCGCAGGCATGCGGTGTGAGCTCCTGCGCACGGTTCCCGGAAAGGCGAGGAGGAGCGAGCGCGCCGGGCCAGCCCCCAGCGGGTACTCTCGGGCACCTGCGCTCCCACCGCTACGCAGGGCCGCCCGTCTCCTGGTTCTCATCGTTCTTATGCTTAAAGTGGAAAATAAAAACGACCTGGAGATGGAATAGTTCAGTCGGTGAGTCCGTTTTTCTCAATCCTTGCGGAGATGGAATCCAATCTTCCGGCTCTACCACCCTGCGACCCCGGATTCGGATTCGGGGTCCCTGCCCGGGGACCGCCCGCATCCGTCCGGGAATACATCCACTCACCACAACTTCTTAAAACTCTTTCAACGCAGGAAGGCAAAGGGGATAATTGACAATTTCATTGCACAGAGTCACCGAATTCATAGCAGTTTTTGGTCATTTTGTTGTGATGTGTTTTAGTTTCAGTCACGGGATACTGAAAGCATAACAACTCATTCTGTGGGCTTCTGGTAAAATCTGGAGGTTAAAATACCTGAAAATTCTGGTAATCTCTATTCTGATGAGTCAATGAAAAAGAGTTCGTTTACCCATCACAGCCAGGTAGAATCATGAAAAAAAAGAAAGAAGGAAAGAAAGAGAGAGAGAGAGAAAGAAAGCAAAAAAGAAAAAAGAAAGAAAGAGAAAAAGAAACAACTTCTGCAGTTACGTTTGGAAACTCAAAACTCAGCTCCTATGTTTTCAGTTGCAAATTAGCGTTCATATTACTTGCCCTATATTTGCCTTACGGAGAAGTTTGTTTCTGAACCAATATTTGCTCAAGTTTTCTTCCCCAGACATAAATGGTATCATGGAGTCATTAAAATAAAACTAACAAACATTAGACCCAACTGATTTATGTTTTTTTAAATGTTAGTTATTGAATCTTGTACTCTGATTTGATGTTTTTTAAGAAGGTTTATTTTAAAATGAATTTTAGGCGGGGCCCGGTGGCTCACGCCTGTAATCCCAGCACTTCGGGAGGCCAAGGTGGGCGAATCACAAGGTCAGGAGATCGAGACTATCCTGGCTAACACGGTGAAACCACGTCTCTACTAAAAATACAAAAAATTAGCCGGGCGTGGTGGTGGGCGCCTTTGGTCCCAGCTACTCGGGAGGCTGAAGCAGGAGAATGGCGTGAACCCGAGAGGTGGAGCTTGCAGTGAGCCGAGATCGTGCCACTGCACTTCAGCCTGGGCGACAGAGTGAGATTCTGTCTCAAAAAAAAAAAAAAAAAGAAAAAAAAAGAGAAAATGAATTTTGGAATAAAAAGTAATTGAGATTGGGAGGCCAAGGCGGGTGGATCACGAGGTCAGGAGATAGAGACCATCCTGGAAAACATGGTGAAACCCCGTCTCTACTAAAAATACAAAAATTAGTCAGGCATGGTGGCAGGTGCCTGTAATCCCAGCTACTTGGGAGGCTAAGGCAGGAGAATCGCTTGAACCCAGGAAGTGGAGGTTGCAGTGAGCTGGGATCACACCACTGCACTCCAGCCTGGTGACAGTGCAAGACTCCTGGAAAAAAAAAAAAAATAATTGAGATGTTTGGCAACCTCATGGTAAAATATAACAGGACACCAAGGATGAATTTAGCTCTGTTTCTTGCTCCATTACTCACTCACTTGATGTGGCCTCTGAGAAGTCCCTTCACTGTCCCGGGCCTCAGGCTCTCCAAGAGGATCATCTTCACCATCTACCTGCCCTTGGGGGTGTCGTAAGGGTTAATGAGATATATGGTGAGTGCTTTGATTCTAGGGTGAATGACCCTGTACAAATAAAATATGATTACATCTCAGGTCCATCTTTGATTCATCTGAATAAATGGGCCTTCCCTTAATGAAATCTTCCTGTTAAATTTTCAGAATTGGGTTGTTTGGTTTTAAAACTCTATGCGTGGGCATTCTATCCCTTAACACACCATGTTAGTGTCCTCAACAAGTTATATTAGCATGTTAAGGGAGAACTTCTATTTGTTCATAGATATCAAAGAATTAATTTTTCTCCTTAAATCATTCAATGTATTTATTCAACAAATGTTTACTGAAAATACACTTTTTCTGAGGACTTCAAGAGGTTCAGGGAATGCTTACAAGGAACAATCTTGTGTGTCTCCAGCTCCCAGGCATTGTGTTATGCGCTTTATGTGTATTAGTTGATTTACTTCTTGTAACAACTCACTGAGATGCAGGTACTGTACTGTGATTACCTGGTGTATCGAGTGCAGGCTGAAGAGTTTCTGTGTAATTCAGTAAGCAAAATATTGAAGACTTTTGAATCAGGGAAGTGACATCAGCAGAGTAGCATAGTTTTGTGAGGTCACTTGCAGCAACAAGGAGGTACTTTTTTAAAACCTCTGATGGAAATTTATGGTCACTTTTTTTTTTAAGAAGAAAAAAGGTTTGGCCAACACTGCCTCAGCAAGTATGAAATTCAGCTATCTTGCAGTGTTTAACATCCTTAGACCAGGTCATCCCAGAGTTGAGAGGATGGATTAGACAAAATGTAAATATAAGCAAAATATGAGCACTTAGTTGGAATTAGCCAAACATCCAAAAGTATAACTACCTCCCCACACACACACACAAAAAAAAACCAGAAGAAATGCACATAAGCTTTCATGTGGTCACTTCCTGGTTTTTAGAAGTTATCTAAAAGGCAAAATTTTAAGAAGCATATCAACGGCATTGATTTGAATTTGTCTCAAGTGTTAAAGTGATATCTAATCACTTCCAGGCATCATTGCCGTACTAAGGCTCTTTTTTATATGGTGTATTTGAATTACGAACTTGCAGATTTTAGACAGGAAGAAAAGGCAATACAATAGAGTCTATAGATATATAGGTCACAGGCAAAATTTGAAAATTGGAGAAGTTTATATTCTTCACATAAGAAAGAGGTTCATATCCCCTTATTTAATGGGGGAAGAAAAAAACCTTGTGGATTAGGCCCATTTTGCATGAAACACAAAGATCTTTTATCCATCCTGGAAATATAGTCTACCAAATGATGACTTGTGATATTGGACGGAGAAGAAGAAACAAATTGAACCACAAATACAGTGTGGATAGTCAGGCCAGCTGCAACAGATTGCTGAAAAAGTTCACTATTTATATTATAGTATTATGGTGCTATACATTTGCTACATGTTGACAATGTGCTACGTCATCAGTATGATTAAAGAGAACACCCATATGCTTGGTTGACAGTGTCCTAGTTTATAGTCTTAGATATACAACACTGACACAAACACACATATTACAGAAGCAGATGTATATATGGAGTACAGCAAGTGTTGAATGATTTAGATATACAGGAATTAGTTCCGGTGCTTTTCACGCACAAGAGAATAGAAAGTGAGATATGCAAGTCACATATTCAGAGAAAGCATTCTTAGGAGAGTTAGAGGAAACGCCTGTCTTGCTTACAGTTACTTAGTTGGGAAAGGATTCTTGAGAAGGAGCCAGAGATGGGGATTTCAGAGTAACAAAATCACAGTATGTTAGAATTGGAAGAGTCTTCAGAAGTCAAAATCTAGCTGGGCATGGTGGTTCACACCTGTATTCCCAGCACTTTGGGAGGCCAAGGCAGATGGATCACCTGAGGTCAAGAGTTCGAGATCAGCCTGGCCAACACGGTGAAACCCCGTATCTACTAAAAAAACAAACAAATAAAAAAGTTAGTTAGGCGCGGTGATGCACACCTTTAATCCCAGCTACTCGGGAGGCTGAGGCAGAATCGCTTGAACCCAGGAGGCAGAGGGTGCAGTGAGCTGAGATCACGCCACTGCACTCCAGCCTGGGTGACAGAGTGAGACTCAAAATAAAAAGTCAAAATCTAATTCATTTTATGAATAAAGAAGCTGAGGGCCAAAGCCCTTGAATGGTGAATTAGTAGCAGATCTGGACTACAATGTAGATGATCACCCTCTGATGCTCCGGTGCTCTTCCATATCAAAGGTGTTTTGTTTGGTTGTTTTTTTGTTTGTTTGTTTTTCTGTTTTTTGTTTGTTTTGGTTTTACTTCTTATAAAAATCTTAAATGCATACAAAAATAGAATAGTACAATGAACCTTCATATATATTGTCTAGCTTTATGCCACTCTGATTTCATCTATTCCCTCATTTTCATTTTATTTTTTTCTGGAGCATTTTAAAGCAATTCCCAGCATCCATATTGTTTCTCCTGTAATTATGCCAGGATGGCACTCTAAGTGATAAAGACCTTGCAAAAACATAGCAACCAGCCTATCAGCACACTTAACAAAATTTACAATAAACCTTAATGGCATCTAATACCCACTTTTTATTCACATTTTCTCTAACAATCTGAAATATATATTTTTACTGTTGATTTGTTTGAATTGGCATCCAAATGCGGTCCACATTTTGCATTTGGTTATTATGGTTCATAAGCCTCTGTTATTCTGTAACAGCTCATTCTCCTCTGTTTTGTTTGTTTTTGAGACAGTCTCCTCACTCTGTCGCCCAGGCTGGAGTGCCTGCAACCTCTGCCTCCAGGGTTCAATCAATTCTCCTGCCTCAGCCTCCCAAGTAGCTGGGATTACAGGCACGTAACACCATGGCCAGCTAATTTTTTTGCATGTTTTTAATAGAGACAGGGTTTTGCCATGTTGGCCAGGCTGGTCTCGAATTCTGGTGCTCAAGCAATCCTCCCACCCTGGCCTCCCAAAATGCTTGGATTACAGCGTGACCCACTGCACCACGCCTCATCTGCACTTATTAAGTGGAATAATTCTTTTTTTTTTTTTTTTTTTTATGAGGCATGGCTTTTATTCATTCCTGGAAAACTGACTAAGTTGAAACTTTTTTTTTTCTTTTTATTATTATTATTATTATTATTATTATTATACTTTAGGCTCTATGGTACATGTGCACAACGTGCAGGTAAGTTACATATGTACACATGTGCCATGCTGGTGCGCTGCACCCACCAACTCGTCATCTAGCATTAGGTATATCTCCCAATGCTATCCCTCCCCCCTCCCCCCACCCCACAACAGTCCCCAGAGTGTGATGTTCCCCTTCCTGTGTCCATGTGTTCTCATTGTTCAATTCCCACCTATGAGTGAGAATATGCGGTGTTTGGTTTTTTGTTCTTGCGATAGTTTACTGAGAATGATGATTTCCAATTTCATCCATGTCCCTACAAAGGACATGAACTCATCATTTTTTATGGCTGCATAGTATTCCATGGTGTATATGTGCCACATTTTCTTAATCCAGTCTATCATTGTTGGACATTTGGGTTGGTTCCAAGTCTTTGCTATTGTGAATAATGCTGCAATAAACATACGTGTGCATGTGTCTTTATAGCAGCATGATTTATAGTCCTTTGGGTATATACCCAGTAATGGGATGGCTGGGTCAAATGGAATTTCTAGTTCTAGATCCCTGAGGAATCGCCACACTGACTTCCACAAGGGTTGAACTAGTTTACAGTCCCACCAACAGTGTAAAAGTGTTCCTATTTCTCCACATCCTCTCCAGCACCTGTTGTTTCCTGACTTTTTAATGATTGCCATTCTAACTGGTGTGAGATGGTATCTCATTGTGGTTTTGATTTGCATTTCTCTGATGGCCAGTGATGGTGAGCATTTTTTCATGTGTTTTTTGGCTGCATAAATGTCTTCTTTTGAGAAGTGTCTGTTCATGTCCTTTGCCCACTTTTTGATGGGGTTGTTTGTTTTTTTCTTGTAAATTTGTTGGAGTTCATTGTAGATTCTGGATATTAGCCCTTTGTCAGATGAGTAGGTTGCAAAAATTTTCTCCCATTTTGTAGGTTGCCTGTTCACTCTGATGGTAGTTTCCTTTGCTGTGCAGAAGCTCTTTAGTTTAATTAGATCCCATTTGTCAATTTTGGCTTTTGTTGCCATTGCTTTTGGTGTTTTAGACATGAAGTCTTTGCCCATGCCTATGTCCTGAATGGTAATGCCTAGGTTTTCTTCTAGGGTTTTTATGGTTTTAGGTCTAACATTTAAGTCTTTAATCCATCTTGAATTGATTTTTGTATAAGGTGTAAGGAAGGGATCCAGTTTCAGCTTTCTACATATGGCTAGCCAGTTTTCCCAGCACCATTTATTAAATAGGGAATCCTTTCCCCATTTCTTGTTTTTCTTAGGTTTGTCAAAGATCAGATAGTTGTAGATATGTGGCATTATTTCTGAGGGCTCTGTTCTGTTCCATTGATCTGTATCTCTGTTTTGGTACCAGTACCATGCTGTTTTGGTTACTGTAGCCTTGTAGTATAGTTTGAAGTCAGGTAGTGTGATGCCTCCAGCTTTGTTCTTTTGGCTTAGGATTGACTTGGCGATGCGGGCTCTTTTTTGGTTCCATATGAACTTTAAAGTAGTTTTTTCCAATTCTGTGAAGAAAGTCATTGGTAACTTGATGGGGATGGCATTGAATCTGTAAATTACCTTGGGAAGGATGGCCATTTTCATGATATTGATTCTTCCTACCCATGAGCATGGAATGTTCTTCCATTTGTTTGTATCCTCTTTTATTTCCTTGAGCAGTGGTTTGTAGTTCTCCTTGAAGAGGTCCTTCACATCCCTTGTAAGTTGGATTCCTAGGTATTTTATTCTCTTTGAAGCAATTGTGAATGGCAGTTCACTCATGATTTGGCTCTCTGTTTGTCTGTTATTGATGTATAAGAATGCTTGTGATTTTTGTACATTGATTTTGTATCCTGAGACTTTGCTGAAGTTGCTTATCAGCTTAAGGAGATTTTGGGCTGAGACAATGGGGTTTTCTAGATATACAATCATGTCATCTGCAAACAGGGACAATTTGACTTCCTCTTTTCCTAATTGAATACCCTTGATTTCCTTCTCTTGCCTAATTGCCCTGGCCAGAACTTCCAACACTATGTTGAATAGAAGTGGTGAGAGAGGGCATCCCTGTCATGTGCCAGTTTTCAAAGGGAATGCTTCCAGTTTTTGCCCATTCAGTATGATATTGGCTGTGGGTTTGTCATAAATAGCTCTTATTATTTTGAGATACATCCCATCAATACCTAATTTATTGAGAGTTTTTAGCATGAAGGGTTGTTGAATTTTGTCAAAGGCCTTTTCTGCATCTATTGAGATAATCATGTGGTTTTTGTCTTTGGTTCTGTTTATATGCTGGATTACATTGATTGATTTGCGTATATTGAACCAGCCTTGCATCCCAGGGATGAAGCCCACTTGATCATGGTGGATAAGCTTTTTGATGTGCTGCTGGATTCTGTTTGCCAGTATTTTATTGAGGATTTTTGCATCAATGTTCATCAAGGATATTGGTCTAAAATTCTCTTTTTTGGTTGTGTCTCTGCCAGGCTTTGGTATCAGGATGATGCTGGCCTCATAAAATGAGTTAGGGAGGATTCCCTCTTTTTCTATTGATTGGAATAGTTTCAGAAGGAATGGTACCAGCTCCTCCTTGTACCTCTGGTAGAATTCGGCTGTGAACCCATCTGGTCCTGGACTTTTTTTGGTTGGTAAGCTATTGATTATTGCCACAATTTCAGCTCCTGTTATTGGTCTATTCAGAGATTCAACTTCTTCCTGGTTTAGTCTTGGGAGGGTGTATGTGTTGAGGAATTTATCCATTTCTTCTAGATTTTCTAGTTTATTTGCGTAGAGGTGTTTGTAATATTCTCTGATGGTAGTTTGTATTTCTGTGGGATCGGTGGTGATATCCCCTTTATCATTTTTTATTGCATCTATTTGATTCTTCTCTCTTTTTTTCTTTATTAATCTTGCTAGCGGTCTATCAATTTTGTTGATCCTTTCAAAAAACCAGCTCCTGGATTCATTGATTTTTTGAAGGGTTTTTTGTGTCTCTATTTCCTTCAGTTCTGCTCTGATTTTAGTTATTTCTTGCCTTCTGCTAGCTTTTGAATGTGTTTGCTCTTGCTTTTCTAGTTCTTTTAATTGTGATGTTAGGGTGTCAATTTTGGATCTTTCCTGCTTTCTCTTGTGGGCATTTAGTGCTATAAATTTCCCTCTACACACTGCTTTGAATGCATCCCAGAGATTCTGGTATGTTGTGTCTTGGTTCTCGTTGGTTTCAAAGAACATCTTTATTTCTCCTTCATTTCGTTATGTACCCAGTAGTCATTCAGGAGCAGGTTGTTCAGTTTCCACGTAGTTGAGCGGTTTTGAGTGAGATTCTTAATCCTGAGTTCTAGCTTGATTGCACTGTGATCTGAGAGATAGTTTGTTATAATTTCTGTTCTTTTACATTTATTGAGGAGAGCTTTACTTCCAAGTATATGGTCAATTTTGGAATAGGTGTGGTGTGGTGCTGAAAAAAATGTATATTCTGTTGATTTGGGGTGGAGAGTTCTGTAGATGTCTATTAGGTCCGCTTGGTGCAGAGCTGAGTTCAATTCCTGGGTATCCTTGTTGACTTTCTGTCTCGTTGATCTGTCTAATGTTGACAGTGGGGTGTTAAAGTCTCCCATTATTAATGTGTGGGAGTCTAAGTCTCTTTGTAGGTCGCTCAGGACTTGCTTTATGAATCTGGGTGCTCCTGTATTGGGTGCATATATATTTAGGATAGTTAGCTCTTCTTGTTGAATTAATCTCTTTACCATTATGTAATGGCCTTCTTTGTCTCTTTTGATCTTTGTTGGTTTAAAGTCTGTTTTATCAGAGACTAGGATTGCAACCCCTGCCTTTTTTTGTTTTCCATTTGCTTGGTAGATCTTCCTCCATCCTTTTATTCTGAGCCTATGTGTGTCTCTGCACGTGAGATGGGTTTCCTGAATACAGCACACTGATGGGTCTTGAGTCTTTATCCAATTTGCCAGTCTGTGTCTTTTAATTGGAGCATTTAGTCCATTTACATTTAAAGTTAATATTGTTATGTGTGAATCTGATCCTGTCATTATGATGTTAGCTGGTTATTTTGCTCATTAGTTGATGCAGTCTCTTCCTAGTCTCGATGGTCTTTACATTTTGGTATGATTTTGCAGTGGCTGGTACCGGTTGTGCCTTTCCATGTTTAGCGCTTCCTTCAGGAGCTCTTGTAGGGCAGGCCTGGTGGTGACAAAATCTCTCAGCATTTGCTTGTCTGTAAAGTATTTTATTTCTCCTTCACTTATGAAGCTTAGTTTGGCAGGATATGAAATTCCGGGTTGAAAATTCTTTTCTTTAAGAATGTTGAATATTGGCCCCCACTCTCTTCTGGCTTGTAGGGTTTCTGCCAAGAGATCCGCTGTTAGTCTGATGGGCTTCCCTTTGATGGTAACCCGACCTTTCTCTCTGGCTGCCCTTAACATTTTTTCCTTCATTTCAACTTTGGTGAATCTGACAATTATGTGTCTTGGAGTTGCTCTTCTCGAGGAGTATCTTTGTGGCGTTCTCTGTATTTCCTGAATCTGAATGTTGGCCTGCCTTGCTAGATTGGGGAAGTTCTCCTGGATAATATCCTGCAGAGTGTTTTCCAACTTGTTTCCATTCTCCCCGTCACTTTCAGGTACACCAATCAGATGTAGATTTGGTCTTTTCACATAGTCCCACATTTCTTGGAGGCTTTGCTCGTTTCTTTTTATTCTTTTTTCTCTAAACTTCCCTTCTCGCTTCATTTCATTCATTTCATCTTCCAGGGCTGATACCCTTTCTTCCATTTGATCGCATCTGCTCCTGAGGCTTCTGCATTCTTCACGTAGTTCTCGAGCCTTGGTTTTCAGCTCCATCAGCTCCTTTAAGCACTTCTCTGTATTGGTTATTCTAGTTATACATTCTTCTAAATTTTTTTAAAAGTTTTCAACTTCTTTGCCTTTGGTTTGAATATCCTCCCGTAGCTCGGAGTAATTTGATCGTCTGAAGCCTTCTTCTCTCAGCTCGTCAAAGTCATTCTCCGTCCAGCTTTGTTCCGTTGCTGGTGAGGAACTGCGTTCCTTTGGAGGAGGAGAGGTACTCTGCTTTTTAGAGTTTCCAGTTTTTCTGCTCTGTTGTTTCCCCATCTTTGTGGTTTTATCTACTTTTGGTCTTTGATGATGGTGATGTACAGATGGGTTTTTGGTGTGGATGTCCTTTCTGTTAGTTTTCCTTCTAACAGACAGGACCCTCAGCTGCAGGTCTGTTGGAGTACCTGGCCGGCCGTGTGAGGTGTCAGTCTGCCCCTGCTGGGGGATGCCTCCCAGTTAGGCTGCTCGGGGGTCAGGGGTCTGGGACCCACTTGAGGAGGCAGTCAGCCCGTTCTCAGATCTCCAGCTGCGTGCTGGGAGAACCACTGCTCTCCTCAAAGCTGTCAGACAGGGACATTTAAGTCTGCAGAGGTTACTGCTGTCTTTTTGTTTGTCTGTGCCCTGCCCCCAGAGGTGGAGCCTACAGAGGCAGGCAGGCCTCCTTGAGCTGTGGTGGGCTCCACCCAGTTCAAGCTTCCAGGCTGCTTTGTTTACCTAAGCGAGCCTGGGCAATGGCGGGCGCCCCTCCCCCAGCCTCGCTGCCGACTTGCTGTTTGATCTCAGACTGCTGTGCTAGCAATCAGCGAGACTCCGTGGGCGTAGGACCCTCTGAGCCAGGTGCGGGCTATACTCTCCTGGGGCACCGTTTCCTAAGCCCGTCGGAAAAGCACAGTATTCGGGTGGGAGTGGCCCGATTTTCCAGGTGCCGTCTGTCACCCCTGGAAAGGGAACTCCCTGACCCCTTGCGCTTCCCGAGTGAGGCAATGCCTCGCCCCTGCTTCGGCTGGCGCACGGTGCACTCACCCACTGACCTGCGCCCACTGTCTGGCACTCCCTAGTGAGAAGAACACGGTACCTCATATGGAAATGCAGAAATCACCCGTCTTCTGTGTCGCTCACGCTGGGAGCTGTAGACCGGAGCTGTTCCTATTCGGCCATCTTGGCTCCTCCTTAAGTGGAATAATTCTTTAAAGAACTTTCTCTTATCTACTCTTTGTCTCCCTTGAAGTACCATGGCATAGGGAAAGCAGGAAAAATGCTTGATGTTTTCCCTTTATTGTTACATTTTCAAAGTAATAAGTTGATGAACAATGCCCAAACAACCTCCAATGATGACCAATTGATTTGCATCTATTTTATGTGTTTTAATCCATCATAGTTATTTTCCTGTTTGATACTCAGATTGTCACATCTTAGGCTAGTCCCTTGAAGTTGCCTCCTGTGTCCTTTTATATAACCAAATTACTCTTTGATATTTTCCTTCATTTCTGGTACAACAAAATGTCTTAAGCTCATCTTATACATTTCCTGCCATCTGGAACAGTCATTTCTTCAAAGTCCTGGTTCCTTTTGGTGGTAAATTATATTTATAGAGCATAACCTGGGCATTGTGGATGCTTCTTGCTGCTGAATTTATTATCCCTTATAAGCCTTTTTGTGGTGAAAGCTAGGAAAATTTTTTAAAGAAAAATTTTTCATTTACACTAAGATTTTTCAATTGAAATTTAAAATACAGCACTTGCCCTTAACTTCTCTGATTTTATAATTATATCTATTTTCCCTTATGCTGAAATCTTGGGTCCCAAGGAAATTAACACAAGTAATTATTTGCTTTATCCTGTAATATACCTATAATATACCTATATATATATATATATATACCTATAATATAATATACTTATAATAGTTTCTAAACTATTGCAGAAGTAGGGTAATTAATTCTGGACAAGGTGATCAGAAAAGATTTCTCAGTGTAAGTGGAATTTTAGCTAGGACTGGAAAAAGATCTATGAGGTTTTTTTGTTTTTTGTTTTTGAGACAGGGTCTCACTGTGTCACTCAGGCCGAAGTGCATTTGCACAATCACAGCTCACTGCAGCCTCAACCTTCCAGGCTCAGGTGATCCTCCCACCTCACCTGGGACACATTTCAGCTAGGACTACAGGTATGCATCACCATGCCTGGCTAATTTTTTTGTATTTTTTTGTAGAGACAAGGTTTCACCACATTGCCCAGGCTCATCTCGAACTTCTAGGCTCAAGATATCTGCCCACCTCAGCCTCCCAAAGTGCTGGGAATTATAGGTGTGAGCCACCACACCCGACAGATCAATGATTTTGACAAGCAAAAACAGGAGGAGGGTCAGAGCATTATGGTCTAAGGGAACTCCATGAGCAAAGAGGAGGATGTGGTTGATAGATAAACTGTTGTGTCTGGGGCACAGACTACCTGAGCTGCTTGGGAAGGGCCTGGCTCCCTCTCGGCCCATTGTGACACTCTTGAAGAAAGGATTTTCTTCACCTTTGGAACTTCAGTGCCAAGGGAGCCACTTGCCACAAACTGAACATTTTCTTAATAAGTGTTTTTTGACTAAATGAACAGATTAACCTGAACTTTTTTCAAGGGTAGTATATATTTTTGTTGTAACTTGGTTTACTTTCCTAATGAAAGGGCAGAACAGGCTATGTCTCATTTAACTTAATAGGCAAATTTCTGAATGAAAAAACATTCTTCTGCTGCATGGTTTTGGTTTTACATAGTTGGTATTCATCTCTGAGAATGAAATACGTTAGGAGTTTTCCAACAGCAAACTATGTGTAAAATTCCATAATTAGAAAAAAATTTCTTCCTTGTCAGGAGGAAGGAATTTCTGAAAGACACTAAAGTAGACTTGAACAAATGGCAAGATATCCTTGATCTTGTGTGGGACAACTGAACCTCATGTGAATATCAGTTCTCCTTAAATTAATTTATAAATTTTACTTATCCTGATAAAAATATCCACAAACTTTTAATGGAGTTATACAAGTGGATACTAAAATTTTTATAGAAAAGTAAAGATGCAAGAATAGCTAGGAAAATACTGAAGAAAAAAGCAACAAGAGGGAACTAGCCATTTAAGATATTAAAGCATGCTGTGAAACCACTATAATTGAAGTTGTGTGGTGGTAGTGCATGAGCAGACAAACAGATGAATGAAAAGTCTAGAAATCAACCCAAGTACACATGAAAATGATAAAGGTAGCACCTTAAATCACTGGAGCAAGGATAGACATTTTAAAAAAATGATTGGGATAACTGGTAACTACTCAGAAAAAGAAAAAATTATATCCATATCTCACACTATATAGAAGAATAAAATCCAAATGAATCACAAATCAAAATATAAAAAACAAAACCTTACAAATACTTGAAGAAAAAAAGAAGACTGAATTTCTCTATACCTTGGGTGTAAGGAAAGACTCCATATCTGAAAATCCTGAAGCAGTTAAAAATGTTTTAAATTTGACTTTTTTTTGGCATGGCAGAAAACATCATAAAGTCAAAAGACAAATGACAAATTGGAAGAAAATATTTGTAACATACGATGATAAAAAGTTAATATTGTTATTATATAAAGGACACCTAAAAATTGAGGAAACAGACAAAAGAAGGAATAAGGAAATGAAGAACTTAATCAATGCTATAGACCAATTGAACCTAACAGACATATATAGAACACTTCACCCAGCAATGAGAGTACACATTTTTCTGAAGTACACATGTAATATTCTCCAGAATATACCATATGTTAGGCCACAAAACAAGTCTTACTAAATTAACAAAGATTAAAATCATACAAAATATCTTTTATATCACAAGCGAATAAAACTAGAAATCAATAATAGAAGGAAAATAGAAAATCCTCAGATATGTGGGAATTAAATATACTTTGACATAATCAATGGGTCAAAGAACAAATCACAACATAATCTAAAAAATATCTTGAAACAAATGAAAATGAAAACACAGAATACCCAAACTTGTGGGGTGTGGTGAAAGCAGTGCTAAGAGGTAAATTTGTAACTGTAAATGCTTAATTAAAAAAGCAGAAAGATCTCAACACATTCTGGCCACACATTAAGGAATTAGAAAAAGAAAAACAAAGTAAACCTAAGGCTAGCCAAAGGAAGGAAATAATAAAGATTAAAGAAAAGATAAACAAAATGGAAAATAAAAAACAATAGAGAAGACCCACAAAGCTAGAAGTTGGTTTTTTTGAAAAGATCAATAAAATTGACAAACCTGTTAGACTGACTAAGAGAAAAAGAGAGAACATTCAAACAACTAAAATCAGAAATGAGAGCAGGGACCTTACAACTGACATCACAGAAATAAAAGGGATTAAAAGATAATACTATGAACATTTGTATGCCAATAAATTAGGTAACCTAGATGAATTAGATAAATTTCTAGAAACACACAACCTACCACGACTTCAGCTTTTATGAAGAAATAGAAAATCCAAACTGATCTTTATCTAGTAAGGAGTTTGAATCAGTAATCAAAAATCTCCCAACAAATGAAATCCCAGAACCAAATGACTTCTGCATTTAGTCAGAGTTCTCCAGATAAACAGAACCAATACAATATATGTAAAGAGAGAGAGATTAAATAAGAGGAATGAGTTCATGTGATTATGGAGTTTGAGAAGTTCCATGGTGTGCTGTTTGCAAGCTGGAGACCCAGGAAACCTGGTGTTATAGTTCAATCTGAGTCCAAAGGCCTGAGGGCAGGAGAAGACAGATGTCCCAACCCACACAGTGAGGCAGAAGGAGTGAATTCTCCTTTCCTCTGCCTTTTTAAAAATTCAGTCCTGCACTGGATAGGATGGCACCCACTGACACTGAGGAGGGTAATATTTAACTGAGCCCACCGATTCAAATGATAATCTCATCCAGAAACATTCTTATGGTCACACCCAGAAATAATGTTTAGCCAAATATCTGAACACTCTGTGACCTAGTCAAATTGATACTTAACATTTACCACCACAGCTTCCCTGGTGATTTCTATCCAACATTTAAAGAATTAACACCAATCCTTCTCAAAGTATTCCAAAAAAATTGAAGGGGAGAGAACACTTCCAAGCTCATTCTATGAGACCAGCATTATCCTGATTCCAAAGCCAGAAACACTACAAGAAAAGAAAACTAAAAACCAATATTCATGAGGATTATTGACACAAAACTGCCAATAAAATAGTGGCAAATAGAATTAAACAGTATATTAAAAGGATTATGTACTATAACCAAGTGGTACTTATTCCTGAAATGCAAGGATGGTTCAATATACGAAAAGCAATCAATGTAAAATATCATACTAAGAGAATGAAGTAAAGAAAAACACATAATCATCTTAATTGATGCAAAAAAAAGCACCAACACTCTTCCATGAAAAAATTCAACACTCTTTAATGGTAAAAACACTCAACAAACTAGAAGTAGAAGGAAACTACTCAAACATCTATGAAAAAACCCACAGCTAACATCATACTCAAGGTGAAAACTGAAAGCTTTTCCTGTAATATCTGGAACAAGACAAGAATGCCCATTTTCACCTTTCTTATTCAACATAGTACTAGAAGTCCTTGCCAGAGCACTTTAAAAAAATAAAAGAAGTAAAAGCATCCAAATTGAAAAGGAAGAAATGAAGTTATCTCTGTTCACAGATGACATGATCTTACATGTAGAAAACCTTAAATATTCCAAAGAAAATGTTAGAATTAATAAATAAATTCAGCAAATTTGCAAGATACAAAATCAACACATGAAAATTAGTTGTGTTTCTATACACTAATAATGAACAATCTGAAAGAAAATTATTGCATCTACAATAGCACCAAAAAGAGTAGAATACTCAGGAATAAACTAAGGAGGCAAAAATCTTCTGCACTGAAAACTATAAAATGTGACTGAAAGAAAGAATACACAAATAAATAGAAAGACATTGCATGTTAATGAATTGGAAGATTCAGTATTGTAAAGATGTCAAAACTATCAAAACAGTATATAAGATTCAATACAATCTGTCAAATTGCAATGATTTTTTTTCAAAAAAATAGAAAAATCCATTATAAAATTAATATGGAATCTCAAGGGACACTGAATAGCCAAAACAATCTGATAAAGAAGAACAAAGATGGAAAGGGATCTCACATTTTTCTGATTTGAAACCATTTTAAAGCTATAGTGATCAAAGCAATGTGGTGCTGCCATAAAGACAGATATATAGACCAGTGGAATAGAACTGAGAACTTAGAAATAAACACTTGAATCATACAGTCAGATGATTTTCAACAAGAGTGCCAAGACCATTTAATTCAAAAAAGAAAGTCTTCAACAAATTGTGTTGGAAAAACTGGATTTTTGCATGTAAAATAATGAATTTGGGCCCTTGCCTTACACTTTGTACAAAAATAAACTCAGGCTGGGCATGGTGGCTCACATCTGTAGTCCCAGAACTTTGGGAGGCCAAGGAGGGGGAATCACAAGATCAGGAGTTTGAGATCAGCCTGACCAACATGGTGAAACCCCATCTTTACTAAAAATACAAAAAAATTAGCTGGGCGAGGTGGCATACTCCTGTAATCCCAGCTACTCGGGAGGCTGAGGCAGGAGAATTGCTTGAACCCGGGAGGCAGAGGTTGGAGTGAGCTGAGATTGTGCCACTGCACTCCAGCCTGGGTGACAGAGCAAGACTCCATCTCGGAAGAAAAAAAAAAATAACTCCAAATGGATCAAGGACCTAAAAAAAAAAAAAGAGCTAAAACTGTATAACTCTTAGAAGAAAACAAGGGAAAAACTTCATGATGTTGGATTTGGATGATTTCTTGGACACGACACCAAAAGCTTAGGCAACAAAGAAAAAAAAAAAACAGATAAATTAGACTACATCAAAATTAAAAATTGCTATGTGTCAAAGGACACAATCAACAGGAGAAAAAGACAGCCCACAGAATGGGAGAAAACATTTGCAAGTCATATGTCTGATGAGGTGTTAATATAAAAAATATATAGAGAACTCTACACTCAACAATAACAAAAAAACCCAATTAAAAAATAGGCAAAGGACTTAGACATTTCTCCAAAGGAGATATACAAATAGTCAACAAGCACATGAAAAGATGTTCAATATCAGTAATCATTAGGGAAATGCAAGTCAAAACCACTACTGCTTTACCTCCCTTAGGATGGATACTATAAAAAAATCCAAACAAAACAAAACAAAACAAAACAAAACAAGTGTTGGTGAGGACATGAAGATCCTGTGCACTGCTGATGGGAATGTAAAATGGTATAGCTACGGTGGAAAACGATATGGTGGTTCGCTTAAGACACTAAAAATGGAATTACCCTGTGATCTGGCAATTCCACTTGTGAGTGTGTACTTAAAAGAATTGAAGTTCTGGCACGGTGACTCACGCCTGTAATCCCAGCACTCTGGGAGGCCAAGGCAGGTGGATCATGAGGTCAGGAGTTTGAGACCAGTCTGGTCAACATAGTGAAACCCCGTCTCTACTAAAAATACAAAAAATTAGCCAGGTGTGGTGGTGTGTGCCTGTAATCCCAGCTACTTGGGAGGCTGAGGCAGGAGAATCGCGTGAACCCGGGAGGCGGAGGTTGCAGTGAGCTGAGATCGTGCCACTGCACTCCAGCCTGGGCAACAGAACGAGACTATGTCAAAAAAAAAAAAATAATAATAAGGAATTGAAAGTAGGATCTGCAAGATACATTGGTACATCCATGTTTATAACAGCATTTTTCCTAATAGTCAAGAGGTGGAAGCAACCCAAGTCCTCACGGATGAATGGATACATAAATGTGTATACATATAATGGAGTATTATTAAGCTTTAAAAAGGAAGGAAATTCAGACATATGCTACAACATAGATGAACATTGACACATTATGCTAAGTGAAATAGGCTATTTTCCAAAAACCAAATACTGTATGATTTCACTTATATGAAGTGCCTAGAATACTTCAATTCAAGTAGAATGGTGGTTGCTTGAGGCTGGGAGAAGGGAGGAAGGGAGAGTTATTGTTTAATAGGTGCAGAGTTTCAGCTTTGTAAGATGAAAAGATCTCTGAAATGGGATGATAATGATGGCGGTACAACTACTCAACCTTACACTTAAAAAGGGTAACAGTGGTAAATTTCATATTATGTGTATTTTACCATAAAAATGTCTTAGGATAAATAAAATTCCTTGCAACTATATAGTCAATCATATAAAGGGAGATGATGGGGAGAGAGAGAGAAAGTGAGCATAAATGTTTCTCTCTTAAGTTCTGTTAAATAAATATAGGTTCAATTACAAATTTTAAAGTATACTTAAATCCTGAAAAGAATGGAAGGTTGAAGAAATGTTCCAGGTTAGAGGAGACTAAAAAGATACGACAATTAATTATAGTATGTAATCCTGGATTGAACCCCAGATCGCAGGGGAGAAAAGTTATAAAGAACATTACTGGGATGATTGACAAAACTTGAATATGAAGAGTGGGTTGGATATCAGTATTAAAAGTTATATTTGTTGACTTTGATAAATGTGCTGTGGTATGTCAAGGAGAATTCTTCTTCCCAGGACATATACACTGAAGTATTTATTGATAAAGGGGCATTATGCCTGCAATTACACTCAAATGACTAAGGGTAAATCTATAGAGTGAGCAGATGATAAAGCAAAAAGAACAAAATATTAACAATTGGTGAATCTGAATAAAAGGTGTACAGTAATTCTTCATACTATTCTTGCAATTTTTCTCTAAGTGTGAAATAAAAATTAAAAAAACAAATAGAAGCCATATGATATAAAGCCACCCTGATCTAGTTTATCAGCAGAAGTGGTGCAATTAACAAAGGAGTAACAACAAACCAGTGGCACAAGTGTGTCCTTGGCTGGATGAGTTTAAGGCTTTATGACTTGCATTTTCTCTACTAAGAAATAATTGAGGATTGACTTCATTAAGTACAATCTGTACTTTTGTGTTGATCTTTGATACATTAATAATTTGTTAACACTAAAAATCCTCCAAACATGGGAGAAAACCACTAGGATAAATTCTATTGATGTGATGTTTGTGATGGAAATCAGATCAAGGGAAAACAAATACTTGATTTGTGGCTGGTATGAATCAGAGCTCTTGTTTGAAGTAACAGATACTCAACTCAAACTTGTTTTATTCATCAAATATTGAGTGTCTACGATGTCCCAGCTAATTTTACTGACTTTGGGGATATAATAGAAAACCAAATAGGCAAGAAGTCTCTTGTGTTTGAAGCCTCCATTTTGGTATTTAAAAACAAACAAACAAACAAAAATATTAAGAAAAGGGATGTGCACGTAATCTATTGGCTCCATAACCTGTGTATAGGCCAGCCATTTCTGTGTAATAAACAACCACGCACATCCCAGTGACATGTGATAGCAAGCATTTATTTAGCTCACACATCCGTGGGTGGCTAGACCAACTCTGCTGATCTCAGCTGAGCTTGCTAATGCATCAGCAGATTTAGGCTTGGAAGGCTGTGGTACAGAGCTGTGGGTCTGCTTCATGTGTCTCATCTTTGGACCAGTAGTTGAGCTGAGGCATGTTCTCCTGGTCATGGTGAAGGCATATTAAAGTCCTTGTTTGTATCATGTTTGTTAACCTCCAACTGGCCAGTCTGTTACCTAGTCAAGCTCCAAGTCAGGGAGTGGGGAAATATACTTTCTCCATGGAAGTAACGGAAAGGCAAAATTTTAGATGCAGGGAGGCTTGAAATTTGGGGCAAATTATGCAATCTGTCACCACTGGGAAGTTCACAGCTTTAGGCCAGCCAAGCCTACCTCTTTATTTTTTTTTTTCTCTCTCTCTCTCTCTCGCTCTCTCTCTTTCTCTATCATTAGTCTCTGATTTTGTGCGTGTGTCATTGCATTGACTACATTTTCTCCTGTGGCCCCCCAGGATCCAAACATGGCAAGATCTAATAAAAGAAGGGTGACATTTATTCTCTTGATTTTCATCTAGTAAATCTCAGGGGAGGATTTTTTTCGTCCCTACCTGGGTCAAGCTTAAGTGTCTAATTGTTGGTGTAATATTGTGGTCAGGGGACTTGCGTGTCCTAATTCCCAACCCCTGGGCCACATGTTCGCCTCTGCAGTGCACACTGTGGTTAGCAGGTCTACTAGAACCTCATAGGAATACTGGGTGGTGAAGGTTTATGTTTTCCAACAGAAGGAGACTGCTGGGTGGACAAAACAAGATGCCTGTCTAGAAAAACCCAGTATTTTGGAACTCATTCATATAAAACAGAGTATTTTCTCAACAAGTCTTTCTCAAGACTACAAGAAGATGGGTAGTCTTTGACTATTTGCTGATATTTTGGGGGAATGTTTTTTCTGTTTTTTTTTTCTTTGAGATGGAGTCTCGTTCTGTCGCCCAGGCTGGAGTGCAGTGGCGTGATCTCAGCTCACTGCAACCTCAGTCTCCTGGGTTCAAGTGATTCTCCTGCCTCAGCCTCCTGAGTAGCTGGGATTACAGGTGCCCCCCACCACTCCCTGCTATTTTTTGTATTTGTAGTAGAGACGGAGTTTCACCATGTTGGTCAGGCTGGTCTTGAACTCCTGACTTCGTGATCCACCTTGGCCTCCCAAAGTGCTGGGATTATAGGCGTGAGCCACCATGCCCGGCCCCATGGAATGTTATCTAAAAAAAAAAAAAAAAAAAAAAAAAAAAAAATTCATGTTGCTAATGTAGAACAAGCTCTAATTACCAGTATAAATCTGTTTCATTTAGGGTTAGTGCCTGCTCACATTTTATTCATGAGGTTTTCCAAGGGACAAAGTATTAAACTAGAAAAAAATTATGGAAATAGCCCATTTTGGATCTCGTAGCAAGTATTTTATTCTTAGGCTGAATCACACATTGGCTTAACAGCAGCCTAACACGCACAGTCAGTGGCTCACCCAGAATTTTGACTTTGCTCCTGTGCCCAACCATGGGACTTAGTTAAACCTTGCCTGGTCTAAGCGGCTCATGAAGGTCTCATTCTTCTTACATGTGAATGGCTTCAGGAAGGGTCACAATCAAGTTCTGGACAAGGAGATGAGAAGGAGCATCTTAGTTTTTAAAAAGACACATAAACCCCTGGACATTGGGTTTGAGGATGTGATGCTGTCACTGTCTTGTGATTATGATCTAATTGACACCCTGATGATGAAGTGGGAAGATGGAAAGACCCTGGGTCCATAACCATGTTGCTGAGCCACTGAATTAATCAGCTCTGGAACTGATCTTCCCCTGGACTTTTGTTATGTAAGAAAATAAATTCCCTTAGAGCATAGACCATCTTCAGTTGGGTCTTCAGTTGCTCACTTCCAAAGACATTCTAATGAAAACAAAGACTTCCTTGTAGCTGTCTGGAGCTTCTTTCTTACTTGTATTTGAATATTTAACAGGAGATGGACTTAGAAACTACCATACTTAACTTACCCCTCACTCTACAAGTAGATTTCTATAGATACATAAATATATATTCTTTACTATGACACGTGTAGAATCATGTGGAGGATTATGTACAATAATCACTCTCACTACCTCCATTCTACTACTTAGTCTGCCAAAAACATCTTTTTCTACCTTATACTTTTTATTTTTCTAATTTTTAATTATGGGTACATAGTAGGTATACATATTGTTTATGGGGTACGAGATATTTTGATACAGCCATAAAATAATAACACATCAGGGAAAATGGGGTGTCCATCACTTCAAGCATTTATCATTTCTTTGTGTTATGAACATTCCAATTATGCTCTTTAAGTTATTTTAAAACATACAATAAAGTATTGTTGACTTGTACTTTAAAAAATGATTTCACAAGTCTGTTTCATAACCCTAATTTGATAAAAGTTGCATGGGAGGAAAGTACTCAATTTATTCAGACATTTTCTGTCTCTCTTTCTCTTTTTAGATAGAGTCTCTCTCTGTTACCCAGACTGGAGTGAAGTGGTGTGATCTTGGCTCCCTGCAACCTCGACCCAGGCTCAAGGGACCCTCTTGCCTCAGCCCCCACCGACTGGCTGGGATTACAGGCACACACCACCACACCTGGCTGATTTATTTTATTTTTTGTAGAGATGGGGTTTTGTCATGTTGCCCAGGCTGGTCTTGTCTCGAACTCCTGAGCTCAAGTGATCCTCCTGCTTCAGCTTCCCAAAGTGCTGGGATTACAGGGATGAGGCACTGCACCCAGCCTCTCTCTCTCTTTTAAGAGGAAGAGCAATGAAGGATGAATTGTTTCTCCTCGTCAGTCCTAAAGTTGAGGGAAGAGTGTTCATTTTCACAGGATGATGTGATCTTACTGAAAAAGGTGATAGAGTTGGTGTCATTCAGCCTATCTATCTTGTTGTGCGTTGGTTTTCTTCAAGCACCAAGCTTTCAGCATCTTGCAACATTGAAGAAGTAGCATTTTCTTATATATGAGGCTGAGTTACCAAATCTTTACTGCTGTCTTTGTTGATGTTGATGGCCCTGGTTGTTGGCATCCTCTTGACAGGGATGTTCAATTTAGCCTTGCCGTATGAAAGCCTGTTAGACTGTTACAGAGTCAGCTATGTCCATTTCTCCTTGGGACAAGCAAATGAGTTGGATTTTTTATTCATGGCTTATTGCCTATGTCAGCTACTTTTCAATTTTAAAAACTAAAAGAACTTTCTTTTTCTCAAGCCTTGTCTGTTCCAATGTTGATGAAATCCTAATAAAGGAGAATCCCCTGGTGGAGTACTGATTGACTTATTGTTTTCAAATGATAATGTTTTGTATTTGACGTCAAGAAAGTGAATTTCCTTTATTTCAAAAATAAGGCAGTTACCGTCTTTTTGGGTCCTTGGCAAGGAGGGATTTTACGGTCCCCTAATCAGTTAATTTCTGAGCATGGAGGAGACAGTGTCCTTAAAAGGGAAGATGGAAGGTCAGCAGAGGAGGTGGGAGGCAACCTTATTCTGGCATGGACAACTTTTCTTTCCTTGGCATAAGGCAGTTACTGTCCATCCAAACCTCCAAAGGAAGCAGGAGGGAGTGAGGTGGTTGGAGTAGGGAGCAGTTTAGGGTCAATTTCTCTGACTCTTAAGACACTTCCTGGTGTAACAGGTCAGGGTTGGATCAACAGAAGCTGAACCACGAGATACAGTATAGAATAAGGGCTTGACTATAGGGATTTGGTTTAAACAGTTCACATAAGGCCTGTTGGCTTCTGTGGCTGGTGCTGGAGCTTAAAGTCAGAAGGTCAAGCGGTCAAATCGTCAGGAAAGAATGATGGATGTGAAGTGGGGAAGAGTGGGGACAAGCTGGAATCCACAAGGATGGGCCGGATCCTGCATGGGTCTCTCACTACCTCCAAGCTTTTGGCTTTGATGATGGCAGTAACCTGCAGAAACAGCTGATGCCGTTTGTTAGGGAGCTGCATTTGCACCTGGCCCAGGAGGCAGAGGGGCTGAAGGAGATCTGCAGGGGCTGGCGGAGCTGCAGCCCTGACTGCTGATTCAAGCTCCCTCCAAAACCTTGGGCAAAATAACTCTTGAGGCACATGCTAATTCAGATAAACACCAGGAGAGAATTCTGAGAAACATAGTTCCAGTTTAGCTAAGTTAACATGGTACAAATGCACCACATTGTTGCACAGGTGCACAAAAAGGCAGAGGAGGATGATCTTTGCAGCACTGTAATTGTGAACAATAGGAAACATCCTGGCCAGGTGAGGTGGCTCACACCTGTAATCCCAGCACTTTGGGAGGTCAAGGTGGGAGGACTGCTTGAGCCCAGGAGTTCAAGGCCAGCCTGGGCAACATACTAGACCCCCCATCTCTAGAAAAAAATAAAATAAAAAAGTTAGCCAGAGGCGTGGTGGCACATGCCTGTAGTCCCAGGTACTCAGGAAGCTGAGGTGGGCGGATTGCTTGATCCTGGGAGGTGGAGGCTACAGTAAGCCATGATCGCACTGCTGCCCTCCAGCCTGGACAACAGAGATCCTGTCTCAAATAAAAGCTCCTCATGTGATTCCCTTGCATAACACCCTCATTATGAGAACACTGTTATACCCTACTCTTTTCAAAAGGGTAAAGAATTTCGGAAGGGCATATATGCAGGCAAGATTTTGGAAGCAGGGGTTAGAGATGGAATATTCTGTACCCCCAACCCACCAGAAGGGCTCCTGACATATATGGAAGTGCCAGGAGCGAAAGCTAAACATTATGTCATCATCACTAATATTAAGACTTTACGTATTACAGCCAATAGTGTTGAGGTTTTTATTTGTTATATTAATTTTTTCGGGTGTGAAACTAGGTAGAATGAAAACAGTTCCTTTGTATAAATGGGGTGAAGCGTAAGGAATGAGAGGGTGAATTGTCCCACAATACACTGCTGTATCAACCACCCGCTTTGCTTCTGTTGCTTGTTCCTGATTTGAAAACTTGTCTAGAAATCCTATTGGTGGGTATTTTTTGTGTGCTATTATATTTATCTTAGGGACATCCTGATAGATCAGGATTTCCTTCCTCAGCCAACCAGCAATCACACAGCAGAAAGCAAAGATACTGTCATCAGGTAAAATCTCTTTCTAAAAGCCAAGTGAGCCAAGTAGGATGGTTCATGCCTGTAGTCCCAACACTTTGGGAGGCTGAGGTGGGAGGATTGCTTAAGCCCAGGAGTTTGAGACCAGCCTGGACAACATAGGGAGATCCCAACTCTACAAAATTTTGTTGTTGTTGTTTTTTGTTTTAAATTAACAGCATGTGGTTGCCTGCATTTGTGGTCCCAGCTACTCGGGAGGTTGAGGTGGGAGGATAACTTGAGCCCAGGAGCTCGAGGCTGCAGTGAGCCATCAGGGGGCGTTTTGAGGTTCAAGAAATCTGCTCATTTTCTTACACATGGAACTTGTTCAGATCACCTCCTTTTTCTGAACTCTTTGTGGCATGCTTCTATCTCTCTTGCGACACTTATTACTTGAATGATAGTTCTTTGCATTCATACCTCTCTGTCACAAGTTTAAAACTCCCTGCCTTCTGCAATGTGTCTTTTATCATCACTTTACCCATGGCACAGCTGTGTTGTGAACTCTTCACATGGCAAATTCATGCCTTCATGTTTAACACATGCTTAGTAAAAATATTTGTACAGTACAAAGAATGAAAGAATTGGGAGATTGATTCTGATCTTTAAAAGGAATGTTTCAGAGACTTTTGTTGACCTTATTTGAGCTAGTGAGGGAAGCAACTAAAAGGCAACAAACTGAGAATGACGAGCACTTGAAATGAGCGTGTGCTGGGAGCATCCATGAAGATGCTGTGTTGTGTCAGACGTTCAACATTAAAACTAAAATCAATTCATACCTTTTTAGAAGTGAGGGTACGTTCACAAGGTTTTCTTTGTAATAATGATACTGCTTTGCAAAACTGCATCATGGTCTCCTCATCTCCATATCTGTTTCTTCTAATTTAACTTCTATTTGCTCACTTCCTAAACTGTTACAATAAAGATAATCATGATTTTTTATTGCCTACAGGCATGTTTTCTTCCAAAAAGGATGTAGGCATCCTTCTCTCTTCGGCATTTCATTGCTGCATACCTTTATTCCAGGCAACAAGGATCTTCACATTTTCCACATTTTTCCTCCATACTTTTTTTTTTTTTCTGAGATGCAGTTTGCTCTTGTTGCTCAACCTGCAGTGCAATGGTGAGATCTCAGCTCACTGCAACCTTTGCCTCCTGGTGAGAGGTGACAGCGTGCTGGCGGTCCTCACAGCCCTCGCTCTCTCTCGGCGCCTCCTCTGTCTGGGCTACCACTTTGGCGGCACTTGAGGAGCCCTTCAGCCCACCGCTGCACTGTGGGAGCCCCTTTCTGGGCTGGCCAAGGTGGGAGCCCACTCCCTCAGCTTGCAGGGAGGTGTGGAGGGAGAGGCGCGAGCGGGAAAAGGGGTTGCCTGCGGCGCTTGCGGGCCAGCTGGAGTTCCGGGTGGGCGTGGGCTTGGCGGGCCCCGCACTCGGAGCCCGGGCAATGAGGGACTTAGCACCCGGGCCAGCGGCTGCTGAGGGTATACTGGGTCCCCCAGCAGTGCCAGCCCACCGGCGCTGCGCTCGATTTCTCTCCGGGCCTTAGCTGCCTTCCCGCAGGGCAGGCCTCGGGACTGCAGCCCACCATGACTGAGCCTTCCCCCGCCTCCGTGGGTTCCTGTGCAGCTGGAGCCTCCCCAACGAGCGCCGCCCCCTGCTCCGCCACGCCCAGTCCCATCCACCGCCCAAGGCCTGAGGACTGCGAGCGCACGGCGGGGGACTGGCAGGCAGCTCCACCTGCAGCCCCAGTGCGGGATCCACTGGGTGAAGCCAGCTGGGGTCCTGAGTCTGGTGGGGATGTGGAGAGTCTTTATGTCTAGCTCAGGGATTGTAAACACACCAATCAGCACCCTGTGTTTAGCTCAAGGTTTGTGAGTGCACCAATGGACACTCTGTATCTAGCTGCTCTGGTGGGGCCTTGGAGAACCTGCGTGTCTGAAACTCTGTATCTAACTAACCTGGTGGGGACGTAGAGAACCTTTGTATCTAGCTCAGGGATTGTAAATGCACCAATCAGCGCCCTGTCAAAACAGGCCACTTGGATCTACCAATCAGCAGGATGTGGGCGGGGCCAGATAAGATAATAAAAGCAGGCTGCCCAAGCCAGCATTGGCAACTCGCTCAGGTCCCCTTCCACAGTGTGGAAGCTTTGTTTTTTCGCTCTTTGCAATAAATCTTGCTACTGGTCACTCTTCGGGTCCACGTTGCTTTTGTGAGCTGTAACACTCACTGTGAAGGTCTGCAGCTTCACTCCTGAAGCCAACGAGACCACGAGCCCACCGGGAGGAACGAACAACTCCAAATGCGGTGCCTTAAGAGCTGTGACACTCACCGGGAAGGTCTGCAGCTTCACTCCTGAGCCAGCGAGACTACGAACCCACCAGAAGGAAGAAACTCCGAACACATCTGAACATCAGAAGGAACAAACTCCAGACACACCACCTTAAGAGCTGTAACACTCCCCCGCGAGGGTCCGCGGCTTCATTCTTGAAGTCAGTGAGACCAAGACCCCACCAATTCCGGACACACTGGGTTCAAGCGATTCTCCTGCCTCAGCCTCCCAAGTAGCCACTACCCCTGGCTAATTTGTTGTATTTTTAGTAGAAACGGGGTTTCACCATGTTAGCCAGGCTGGTCTCGAACTCGTGACCTCAGGTGATCTGCCTTCCAGAGTGCTGGGATTACAGGGGTGAGCCACCGCGCTCGGCCCTGTTGTTCGTTTTTGTCCAGGGCAATAAACCTTAAGTTGTGCTCAGTTAGGATTTTGCCTCCTGACAGCAACCTGCTTTAAGAGGCTGTCTCTTGACAAATATTTATATTCCACAAAGTGAAGTTTGTGGTCTTTCTTTCCTTCCCTCCCTGCCTCCCTCCATTCCTTCCTTCCTTCCTTCTCCCTCTTTCTCTCTCTTCTCTCCCTCCTTCCCTCCCTTCTCTCCCTCATTCCCTCCCTCCTATCTTCTTTTTCTTTCCCTGCTTAAAAAAAATTCTGTCATTATAAATATTTCTAAAAGCGATGACTCAAGACAATATTAGGCTATCACTCAGTGTCTTCATCTGGTCAGACTTTCCTTCTTTATTTTTTGAGACGGAGTCTTGTTCTGTCGCCCAGTCTGGAGTGCAGTGCTGTAATCTCAGCTGACTGCAACCTCTGCCTCCCAGGGTTCAAGCAATTCTCCTGCCTTAGCCTCCCGAGTAGCTGGTATTACAGGCATGCACAACCACATCCAGCTAATTTTTTTGTATTTTTATTAGAGATGGGGTTTCACTATACTGGCCAGGCTGGTCTCAAACTTCCGACATTGTGATCTGCCTGCCTCAGCCTCTCAAAGTGCTAGGATTACAGGCATGAGCCACTGCACCCAGCCCAGATTTACCTTCTATCATTCCCAAACTGATTAAGTCTAGATTGGTTTAAAATATGTTATGAAGCTTCAAATATGTGTGAAGTGGTCTGTTATGTCAAATATAAAGACAAATAAGAGCAAATCCATGCCTTCAAGAAGAAAATAATTATCCCTCTAAATATACCTTGCATGGTTATCTAAGACTGGAAAATTTTCTGTAGAAATGTAAGCAGAGCAAAGGTTGTCAAATAATTCTGCTCTTGTACCAAGTAAAAAGAATAAAGCAAAATAAAAACTATGCACCTCTGCGCGTTTTAAAGTTGGCATCTATTTTTTTTTTTTTTTTTTTTTTGAGACGGAGTCTTGCTCTGTCACCCAGGCTGGAGTGCAGTGGGGTGATCTCAGCTCACTGCAACTGCCACCTCCCGGGTTCAAGCAATTCTCCTGCCTCAGCCTCCTGAGTAGCTGGGATTACAGGCACCTGCCACCATATCCAGCTAATTTTTTTTTGAAACTGAGTGTCACTCTGTCGCCCAGGCTGGAGTGCAGTGGTGCGATCTCAGCTCACCACAAGCTCCGCCTCCCAGGTTCACGCCATTCTCCTGCCTCAGCCTCCCGAGTAGCTGGGACTACAGGAGCCTGCCACCACGCCTAGCTAATTTTTTGTATTTTTAGTAGAGAGGGAGTGTCACCATGTAGACCAGGCTGGTCTTGAACTCCTTACCTCATGATCCACCTGCCTTGGCCTCCCAAAGTGCTGGGATTATAGGCATGAGCCACCATGCCCGGCCGCATCTAATTTTTTTTTTTTTTAATCATAAGGTTAAGTCATTGCAAAGATATAATTTTAGATATGTGCCCGTGGACACCAGCTGTGGCTTCCCTTGAGAGGTTCTACCCTGGGCAGAAGAGTCCCCAGTCCTGAGAAGGAGTGTGCTTCTTCTTGGTCAGTGTTGGAGTTTTCTTCCATCTAGGTTCTGCATACATGTTTGCTCAGAATTCTTTGTTTTCAGGGTCAGATGGGAAGGAAACTTAGACTTAAGGATATACAGGTGTCCACATTTATAGGGGCCCTCAGTTTCATCATCTTTAGGATGGGAATAAAGGTACCTAATTTAAAGAATTGTGAAGATTTAATAAAGTAGTGTGTACAGGCCGGGCGCAGTGGCGCACGCCTGTAATCCCAGCACTTCAGGAGGCTGAGGCGGGCAGATCACGAGGTCAGGAGATTGAGACCATCCTGGCTAACATGGTGAAACCCCATCTCTACTAAAAAAAAAAAATATATATATATATATATATATATATATATAATTAGCCGGGCGTGGGGGCGGGAGCCTGCAGTCCCAGTTAGTTACTCAGGAGGCTGAGGCAGGAGAATTGTGTGAACCCGGGAGGCGGAGCTTGCAGTGAGCCAAGATCGCGCCACTGCACTCCAGCCTGGGCGACAGAGTCAGACTCTGTCTCAAAAAAAAATAGTGTGTATAAAGTGTTCAGCGTGATGCCTGGCACCTGGTAAGCACTAAATTATAAGCAGTTGCCAAGTCCTCTGTAACTCACGTGGTATATCACGTGGTCTCTCATATCCTCATCTTCATGGCCTCTTGCCCATCATAATAGATTCTTTTCTGGTTATCCACCATGAATCTTTCATGATGAAAATGGTTCATTCTGTATAAAATCTAAACTCCTGAAGGTTTGAGTTTTTCATTATCTGGCTCCAAGCTCCATTTCTTGTTTCATTTTCCATCTCATCACTCCTACTCACCCTGGTTCCAGCTAACTGGGATCATGTCATTGATGCACACAGGCCGACCCCATTCCCTCAGCAAGATGTTGTCAAATACCAATTACATACCTGATGTGGTTTTATGTACTACGAATGCAAAGATGAAAACAATGACAGTCCCAGATCTTTAGGAGTTAGCGTTTTAGTTGGGAAGAGACATCTTAAAGAAATAACCATAATACATATGGCAGGTGCTATGGGGGCCCCGGGGTGGTGTCAGAGGCCTGAGGGAGGTCATCAAAGAGGAGATAACTTGCATTACACCATGCGTTTACTGTATTCTTTCTAGACTCCATTTCTTGCTCATGCTGTTTCTTCACTTGGAGTACTCTTTCTCCTTCATGTTTCTGTCTGTTACTCAGTTATAAGAGCTAGCTCAAAAACCCATTCAACTGTGAACATGCCCTGAAGCTTCTGGTGCTGCTATAGTTCTGCTACATATGCTTTTCACCTTTAGTATGCTAATAATACTTGTTTTAATCTTCTTGCAAGCAGAAAATGCATCTTAGTGGGAACTTTGCCCATAAGTTCTCCATGCATTTTTTTCCCATCAGTAGTAGGCATCCCTTACCACCTAACTCCTACACATCCAATACAACTTTTCTCCAAGAGGCAGTGAGAGAAAAATTAACCTCAGTTACTGTTATATAAACCAGATATATTGGAGAGAGATACTGGTGCAGCCACTGCTGACTCTCAGCCAGCGATAAGGGAGACTAGGGGGAAAAGAAGCAGGCTCAGGCACCTGCCATAGGCCAAAACATCTGGCTCTTAAGGGTTTAGTTTCTTGTTTGTTTATAGAAGGCCATTTCTCTTTCACATAGAATCTCAATGAGAGCTTCAAGTAAATTTTTTTATAGGTAATATCTGTGTCTTTGAGGATTCAATCAGAAGGCACCTAAAAATACATATGTATTTATATATTTCCTATATCCTATACAACATGCACAAACAAATACAAATAAAGTAAATTAACTGTTGCATTTACATAGTGTGATATAGACCAGCTAGCCACGCTAAAAAAGGAAAATAATTTCCAATTATTTCTCTCTAATTTTGGACTCATTTATGCATCTAAATGTAAAAAGACATTCAACTTATTCTTCCATTTCCCTTGTATTACATTATGTTTTATATATGTGTAAAATAAATCAATATATTTATATCCACCTGAAGTTTTCTGTTACTTTGAGGATTGGGAGGGGCTAGGAATAGGAATCCATTGACAGTTTGTTCACAGCTACGGATAACATATTTTCTGAGATCATCAGTTCAGATGGGTTATGATTGTCATGGTGACAATGGGCTAGACTATTTGCGGTCGGGACATGTGGCACTTTGCTTGTGGCTGCTGGCCTGGGCATTGCCTCCTGTTCCTGTACCACGCATCTCCTCTCCAGGAGTGCCCTGTCCCCCTTGGTTGAACAGTCACCTCCCCTATTGTCCAGTCCAGTCCTAGGGATTCAGTTTAGGTTACCTCGTGTCCTCCCTCCATGCACTTTCTGCCACAAACAATAATTTCTTTTTTTTTTGAAACGGACTCTTGCTCTTTTGCCCAGGCTGAAGTGCAGTGGCACGATCTTGGCTCACTGCAACTTCCACCTCCTGGGTTCAAGTGATTCTCCTGCCTCAGCCTCCTGAGTAGCTGGGATTACAGGTGCCCACCACCATGCCCTGCTAATTTTTTTTATTTTTTATTTTCAGTAGAGATGGGGTTTCACCATGTTGGCCAGGCTGGTCTTGAACTCCTGACCTCAGGTGATCTGCCTGCCTTGGCCTCCCAAAGTGCTGGGATTACAGGTGTGAGCCACTGTGCTCTACCCAAACAATTTCTTTTAGGCCGGGCGTGGTGGCTCACGCCTGTAATCCCAGCACTTTGGGAGGCTGAGGCAGGCAGATCATGAGGTCAGGAGATTGAGACCATCCTGGCTAACATGGTGAAACCCCGTCTCTACTAAAAATACAAAAAGTCAGCCGGGCGTGGTGGCATGTGCCTGTAATCCCAGCTACTTGGGAGGCTGAGGCGGGAGAATTGTTTGAACCTGGGAGGCGGAGGTTGCAGTGAGCCAAGATCGCGCCACTGCACTCTAGCCTAGGCGACAGAGCAAGATTCCATCTCAAAAAAAAAAAAAATTATTTTAATCATCCTTGTAGTCCCTGTTTTTGTTCTGCCTTTGTTCAGGTCCTTACCATTTGTTGGACTGGGTTTCTGCAATAGCTTCAAAGTCTTGTCCATTTCTTTCTTAACTCTTCCTCTTCCAAATGTATCATTTCTTCTACTGCCAGAATGGTTTTCCTGAGAAGCATATCTGATAATGTCCCTCTGTCACCTGTGATCCTACAGTAGCGCTTGGCCTGACTTTCACTAGGATAAAGACCTTCATTGTCTGGCCCGGGTATGCTCCTCTAAGGTCATTGCCCAGCACTCCCTCACCTGCAGCTTTGCCCTGCCATTCAGGGTTAACTTGAGTTCCCCTGGGGCGCTCTCTCATCCTCTGTGCTCCTGTGCACCCTGTTCCCTTCTTGGATGGTACCTTCTCTGCTGTATCTGTATAAAGCTCTTTCTTCAATCAACTCCAAGAGTCACTTAGATTCGCCCTGAAATAAATGGTTTCATGAATGTGAAATGTTTGAATAAATTAAAGGAAAATATCTTCATAACTTGAAAAAACATTCCTTTTAGAATCCTCCCTGAACAGTCCATTTCCTTTAATCCAGCCCAATGACTAGCCTCTCACTCCCAGGTTTAATTAGGTATCGTTTAGGGCTTCCGTGGCAGATGGTGTGGTGAGCACAGTGAGGTAAAAATTTTGGGAGACTCATCTGTCTCATCCATTGGCCTATGAGTTCTTTAAGGGTAAGGGTTTGTATTTTGTTAACCTCTGTATCCTAACTACTCAGTAAAATGAGAGGGAATTTCGTGTTCTTTAACAGACTATGGAATGAGTGAGTGAGCACTGAGGTTAAATGAAACAGTTAATACATGAATGGAGTATTCATGATTAGGCCCTGTATTCATCTTTCTCCCTTCCTCCTACTACTTGCAGAGTGAGCTATGAAGAAGTTCTCTTTATATTTTGAATTTTGCCCTCCCTCATCACAGCACAAGATAGAGGGGACTCTATTCATTTTCAGTTGCAGATAACCAAAACCTCTACTTCTACTGGCTTTAAAGATTAGTAATTTTTGGCCAGGCGCAGTGGCTCATGCCTGTAATCCCAGCACTTTGGGAGGCTGAGGTGGGCAAATCACCAGGTCAGGAGATCGAGACCACCCTGGCTAACACGGTGAAACCACGTCTCTACTAAAAATACAAAAAATTAGCCGGGCATGGTGGCGGGTGCCTGTAGTCCCAGCTACTCGGGAGTCTGAGGCAGGAGAATGGTGTGAACCCTGGAGGCAGAGCTTGCAGCGAGCAGAGATCGGGCGCTGCACTCCAGCCTGGACACAGCGAGACTCCATCTCAAAAAAAGATGAGTAATTTTTGATTTTATGTTACAGAAAGTTCAGAAATAGGTCAGTTTCGAGGTTGGTTAATTTGGTGGCTCAATAGTGTCACTAGAGATCCAGGTTCCATGTCTCTGTTGTGCCATCTTCATCCAGGTGGCCCACCTTCTCTCTAGTAGTGGCAAGATGACTGCCTCAGTTTCACAAACCCTTTGAAGGACAATAATAAGTAGGGGCAGAAAATGAGATCTCATTGACCAGACCTGGGTCACATGCCCCTTCCTAATGTCATCATTCATTGCTATGAGTGCCATACACTAACCAAATTCACCTCTTGGATCTGGACCCAGCCTTTCTCAAGTTTTTGAAAGGAGTGTGGACACCTGAAGAGAATCATGGTTCATCTGTGATTCTGGATCACAGAAAGAAAGAGCAACAGTCAGTGGGGAGGGCATTCCAAATTGTTTTATTGTTTCCACTATATAACAAAAAAAAATTGCTTTCAATTGAGAGGCTAGGTGAAAAACTGCCTTAATTAAGTATATAGTTTTCAGCTTGTACCTCTTAGCAGTGAAAAAATAGCAAGAGGAAACAAACCAATGGTGAATGTGGAGGAAAAAAAACCAAATGTTACTCCCTGGAAGGAAAGTTTTTGATCTTACAAACTAGTGGCTTTTATTCTTTGGCTTCTAAAGTCCATAAAAATGCTTCTAAGCAAAATTAACTTCCAAGTCTATAAAAATGTGATTTATCATTTACAACATGACATTTATAGTATCCTTTTTTGGTCCTGGCAAGGGAAACTGAGAGAAAGGTGTGAAGACCTCCTAGTCTTTGAAGATGACTAACGATGCAATATATTGTTACTTATATATCTGAAATCAAAGTATGCCATTGTATTCATTCAAATCTAACTAGCAAAGGAATTTATACACACTTTTAAAACATAATTTATATAATAAAAATATTGAAATATGCTGCCTTCTGTAATTAAGTGGAACACATTATCAAACAGGAACTAAAACTTGAATTTTGTTCTACAATTGATTCTCAATTGTGCCTAGCATAGTAGGAGTCATCAAATGTGTTTGTATATGCTTATAAGAGCATGGATGTGTGTTTTGCATTTCTGCATATCATCTTAGATACTTTTTTCCAATAAGGTGATTATAAATAAGTATAATGATAAATATGGTTCTATTTCCAAATCATGTGCACACACATGTCCAAGTATTGTGAAATTTTTTTTTGTTAAAAGCTAATACAGCTACAGACTCTATGTATACAGTGGAAATAATTTTAATTAAAAACAAAGCAAATGTTAGTGTTTATTAGAAAGCCTAATTTGTCTCTAATCCATAAAAATTTACATGTTTTCATCTTTGCTTGTATCCTGCAAAAAAGAAAGATCAGATTTTAAAAGAAAACAATAAGTAGCCTATAGTATGGTTGACATGTTTTGGGACAATATAATACATACAATAAATTGAAAGTCCATGCTCATATGGAGAAATATTGCTTATACTGGTTCTGTGTTTTACCAAGCTCTGTGCTAACTTTGACTGCTTCTAAACAAAATACTTTACACAGAGGGCTAAAGTACTAACTAGCAACTACATGTGGATTCATGTTGGGAGTATCCAGACTGCTGATTTTGCAAGTTTTATTATGGGAGGAAAATGAAAGCTGGAGAGAGCGATGGACTTTTTGCTTTAACTTCCTAGATAATTATCTCAACTCTCAAGTACACATTGCCTATATTGATACAGGCTTTATCTACTGGTGAAAGAGTAAAAGCCAATCAATGGATGTTGATCCAACAAAAATGTCTGTAAGTGTTCAAGGTTGTATCAGGTGCTCAGGGTGGTGGTAGGTACGAGGTATTTTGCTGATTTTTATAATGCCCATCAAGTGGTTTATATGGGGTAGATAAGCATGTTTCCCGTGGAATAATTAGGGCACAATGTAAAACAATGAAAAATTTCATGTAGCAGTGCATGTAAGTCTCATGGGTCTGAGCTAGGGTTGTAGTAGTAAGTAGTAAGAATAGGGAAGAGTATCTGGGATTGAAAGTTTATATTTTATATATATTTATATATATGCATATATATGTAAGTTTATATAATATAAATTTTAATGTTTCTAGTATATTATAACTATATTATGTTAATATTAATACAAATATGTTACTAATATAACTATTAATAATAGTTACAATATTATGCTAGGAACATAAAAATACAAAAAAAAGAGAGAAAAATAAATCTATGTACTTAAAGTATTGAATAAGTTTTTTACAAAACGATTGAACAGAGAAAGTAGGTAGTTCGGTAGATTATCAAGAAAATCAAGTAAGTGTTGAAGGCTTGTAGGAATGAGGTCCAAAAAGCTCTTTGAAAAGGCCGTATATTACCACCATGCACAGCAATTAGAGAAGGTAATGGAAACTGTTGATCCCTTTTTTTTTTCAAGATAGAAAGCTGCTAAGGAATGACATGAAAAAGGCAATGTCATGGCATGTAGATATATATTCCTTAGAAAAGAATTCTTGCACTCCTAACAGGAAATTCAGTAGAGAGAGGAACCAAAATGAAGACGGTCACTGCCTTTTGAATGACTGTATAAATTGATCTTGGCTACTCTGTATAAAACACCAGCACTCTGTAGTGCACTGACTGAGATAGCAATATCACTGATTATCCTTAAGAACGTGCATATAATAGAAAAGGCCTCTAAAATTTAGAAAATGAATGACTCTTAAAAGGGCGCCACTAGGGAACAAAGTAGCCATAGATTTAATCTGCTAACAGTTTGAAGAAGTCCTGGGTAGTGACAGCCTGGTCTTAAATTCAGTCAGACTATCTTATCTCTTATTGTGATAGGGTAAAGGGATTGGTAGGAAAAAGGAAATGACAGATTTTATCTACATTGATTTTAGCAAGAATTTTGGTATTGTCTTTCCATAATGAAATTGAGAAGCACAGTTTGACTCTAGCTTTTTGAATCTGTGGGTTAATTGTTCAGGGCAAATGACACAATGGACCACCTTCTTTTTGCAATCATTAACAACTGCTTATAAAAATCCGAATATACGCAGTTAGAGCTGCAAAGTGAGATAAAACACAGTGCTCGCCCTCTGGGGCACTATGGAGACAGACATAAACAAGTAACAATACACATAACAGACAGTGAGCTTCATTTGTGTGATAAATAGTAAATGGCACCTTAAAGAAAAGACTTTTTTAAAAGATTGAAATAAATACTATCATCCTTTAACTCTAAAAATGATGTATTTTTACTATTTTTTAGTGATAAATTACTAATTTATGCCAGAAATGTGGTTGTAAGAAAAAAAAATCAACAGTAAAAGAGATCAAAACACCAAGACCTCGGAGTATATTGGGAATGAGGGTAGCACTCTTGTTTTCTGCTTCTCTGAAACAGTGCTTCTCAGACTTTAATATGCAAGCAGTCACTTAGGATCTTGTTAAAATACGAATTCCGATTCAGTATTTGAGTGGGCCTGAGAATCTGCATTTCTGACAAGCTCTCAGATGATGCTGGTGCTGCTGGTGCTAACCCACACTTTGAATAGTGGAAAGGGGCTAGACCATACTGGATTGAGAAACACAGGACACAGAAATCATCAGGCTAACCTGCTGTGGAAATCCATGTTGGTTAGACTCTTGAATCCTTGGACCAAAGGACCTAGGAAGCTTTGAGCCAGAGATACAGTTAAGAGAAAATTAAATTTGCCAGAAAGGATGAAAAAAGTTACTACCATGCAGCATTTTATTTTATTTATTTTTGTGACGGAGTCTCGCTTTGCTGCCCAAGCTGGAGTGCAGTGGCACAATCTCGGCTCACTGCAACCTCTGTCTCCCGGGTTCAAATGATTCTCCCACCTCAGCCTCCCAAGTAGCTAGGATTACAGGCAAGTGCCACCATGCCCTGCTAATTTTTTGGTATTTTTAGTAGAGATCGGGTTTCACCATGTTGACCAGGCTGGTTTCAAACTCCTGACCTCAAGTGATCTGCCCACCTCAGCCTCCCAAAGTGCTAGGATTACAGACGTGAGCCACTGTGTCCAGCCTCATGTAGCATTTTAAAAAAGGAACTATAGGGTGCTATAATAATGTGTATCAAAAAACATAGACTGTTACACAGAGTTTAATGGCTTTATTAAGTCTGCATTTGACAGTGTGAAACGAAAAGGTCTTGGGCCCCTTCAAGCTGGGAACTGGTTAGGGCAAATCTGCCTCCCATTCTGTTCAAAGTCATTTCTCTGCTTTGCCAGGACTGAGTGAGTTAGCTGCAGAATGGAATTATGTCTCAGTGAAGACACAGACCCCTAAAGGGGGCATTTGGATTTCCTTTTTTCTCCATGGGACTTTAAAATAAGATGGTCACTCAGCAGGGTTGGCTTAAATGAGACCTGTAAATGTTAAGAGATGTTCTCAGCATTCCTTGTAAGCCTCTAAAGGTAACATTGAACGAGAGTGCCACTTATGGCTTCGGAAGAGAGACAGTTCACAGTCACAGCAGTAGGCATGATTACACAGGTTGTGTTCATTGTAAACCAGTGCATTAAATTGTCATGCCACTTATCTTGTTCCTGAATCCATCACATCTTACCTGTCTGTAGACCACGAATTATGTAAGTCCTTGTTTTTTTATTTTTGTAGAGACAGGGTCTCGCTATGTTGACCAGTCTGGTCTCCTGGTCCCAAGCTATCCTCCCACCTCAGCCTCCATTAGTGTTGGGATTACAGGCATAAACCACCACACCTGGCCTTATTCCTTATTTCTTAAAGAGAAATGATTTGAATGTCAGTTAAATGCGCTGTCCCAGTGGTTTCATATAGCTCTGAAACTACAAGCGACCTAGGTGGTTCAGGGAAAGATTTTTTTTTTCTTTTCTTTTTTTTTTTTTTCTGTTTTTCCTACTGATGGAATTCTTGACTCTGTTTAGGAAATATTAATAATGAAAGTTTTATTTTCCTGCTGTCTGGCTAATATTAAGCTTTATAGAGTTAAAGCTGATATTAAATAAGATTCAATTAAGTTTTATCAGCTGGCCATAGGCTCATGTTTTTTGTTTACTTTTTCCACAAACTTCAAAATAGTTCACAATCTTTTAGGAATTTTTAATTTTTGTATGTTTCCTTCTATAGGAAAATATCCAGTAAAACTATATAGAAGTCATAATTTTAGTTTTAAATGTGAAAGATCTCGATATATCTCTCTCTGTGTATACCTTGTCCTAGGCATCGAGGATATAGCAGTAAATAAAACAAAGTGCCTGTCCTCATGGAATTTACATTCTAGCTGCAGAGATACAGATTATAAACAAATAAGCAATTAAATCTATAAATATTTCAGATGCTGCAAAGCACAGCAAATGTACAGCAGAAAAACAGGCATGGGGAAATGGAGCTCTGTGGTGGGAGATAGGGGGTTGCTATCTTAAATCAGATGCTTGAGGAAGGCCTCTCTAAGATGACCTCTGAGCCATGAGAAAGTGCCCTTTGGATTTCTGGAAGAAGAGTGTTCTAGGCAGAGGAAAGAGCAAGTTTGTATTGGACACCTATTGGGCACCTCTCCTCAAATCCTCTCTTTCTATTACTCTAGCCATTGCTACAGGGATCAGTACCATAGGCTTCACCCAGCTTCACAGAAGTGTAATCTGATAGCAGCTCCATTGCAGCCTGTGTTACCTACATTCACCTGCTTTTGATTCCCGACCTAGGACTTCTACTTCTTCTTCTTTCTTTCTTTCTTTTTTTTTTTTTTTTTTTTTTTAAGAGACAGGGTCTTGCTATGTTGCCTGGGCTGGTCTCAAACTCCTGGAGTCAAGTGAATATCTGACCTAGGACTTTTTTGTTGCTACATCATGGGGGTCCCAGCAGAAACCCATTTACCACTCATGCTTGCACACCCCAGAAATGCCAGGGGGTTCTTGCTTTTGGGGCCAACTCTTGACCAACAGGAAACTGGAGCCTATCGATAAATTCCACCCCCTTTGAAATAAGACACTGCAGAATTTGCAAAGGAGATCCTGAGAAAAAGAAGTTTCCCCCACTTGCCTTTTAGGGATGATTTATTTTCTTAAGGTGTGCAGTAACTTCCTAAGAACTGCAGATTTTGTACTAATAATGGTAAAAGCATCAGCAAACTTGAAAAAGAGGAATAAGTATTGGTAGCAACAACTCTATTGCCAATACCTTTGTTTTTAATCAGTGATTCTAGCACACAAAGAGTAATTCAAACAACACTATCAGTTTCTTATAATCCCAAAGCTAATGGCAAGCCTTTGATTTTCCAAAGTTGTTTCCTTTTAAAAAGTTTCTATTCTCGGCCATGCATGGTGGGTCACGGCTGTAATCCCAGCACTTTGGGAGGCTGAAGCAGGAGGATTGCTTGAGCTGAATTCAAGATCAGCCTGGACAACATAGTGAGACTTCGATTCTACTAAAAACAAAACAAAAATTAGCCAGACATGGTGTCTTGTGTCTGTAGTCCTAGCTACTTAGGAGGCTGAAGTGGGAGGATCACTTGAGCGGGAATATCCCACTTGAGTGGGAGGATCACAGGAGATTGAGGCTGCAGTGAGCTTTTTTTTTTTTTTTTTTTTTTAAAAGGAGTCTCACTCTGTCTCCCATGCTGGAGTGCAGTGGTTTGATCTCGGCTCACTGCAAGCTCCACCTCCTGGGTTCACGCCATTCTCCTGCCTCAGCCTCCCAAGTAGCTGGGACTACAGGTGCCCACCACCACGCCCGGCTAATTTTTTGTATTTTTTTAGTAGAGACGGGGTTTCATCCTGTTAGCCAGGATGGTCTCGATCTCCTGACCTCGTGATCTGTCCGCCTTGGCCTCCCAAAGTGCTGGGATTACAGGCGTGAGCCACCGCGCCCGGCCCTGCAGTGAGCTTTATCATGCCACTGCACTCCAGCCTGGGTGACAGAGTGAAATTTTGTTTAAAAAAAAAGTTTCTATTTTCACTGACTTTATAAACTGAGATAAGGACAGATCCACAGATTCGCTAATTTTACTGACTAGACAGGAAGACTTGAATAGAGGGTGAGGATGGGTAATCTATCATTCTTATTTGTAGGTTCAGATATTGAATTCCTTGTTTAGAATTACCTACTCCACAAAAGGAATAAACTGAACCCAGTCTTAACAGATATCCTTTGCAGTTCCACTGTAGTCTGAGGATTTTTCTACCAATCCATAGGTTGATTTTTGAAAGACATGAATTCCTAATGACTTGCTAACAATGAGGCCCCACACTGTCATTATCTGAATCTCATTTTGTTTGAGACAGGTCATTGAAAGAGAAATGCATTGAACCATATCATCTTAGAATAGAAAGAGATTTTAAAAACATTTAAGGGCCGGGTGCAGTGGCTCACATCTGTAATCCCAGCACTTTGGGAGGCCGAGGCGGGCGGATCACGAGGTCAGGAGATGGAGACTATCCTGGCTAACACGGTGAAACCCCGTCTCTACTAAAAATATAAAAAATTAGCCGGGCGTGGTGGTGGGCGCCTGTAGTCCCAGCTACTCGGGAGGCTGAGGCAGGAGAATGGCGTGAACCCGGGAGGCTGAGCTTGCTGTGAGCCGAGATTGTGCCACTGCACTCCAGCCTAGGTGACAGAGTGAGACTCCGTCTCAAAAAATAAATAAATAAATAAATAAATAAATAAATAAATAAAAATAAAATAAAATAAAATAAAAACATTTAAGGCCAACTTTCCAAACAAAGTAATCATGTACCATCACATTTTCTGATCTTGGTGATGTATCTTTTTTAGTGGATTTTTAACATTTCATTATCTTTGGGGTCAACTAAACACCCATATCTTTTTCCAGATTCAGTTGTCATTAACATTAGGTAGGTTCTCCTCAATCTAAAATCCTTTAACAGATTTTTCAACTACTTGCCTCAGTTTAATTAATTAACACATTTAATCAGAATTATTTTATTTATTTATTTTTATTTATTTATTTTTGAGATGGAGTTTCTCTCTTGTTGCCCAAACTGGAATGCAATGGCATGATCTCTACCCACTGTAACCTCCACCTCCCGGGTTCAAGCGATTCTCCTATCTCAGCCTCCCGAGTAACTGGGATTACAGGCACCTGCCACCACGCCCAGCTAATTTTTGTATTTTTAGTAGAGACGGGGTTTCACCATGTTGGCCAGGCTGGTCTCGAACTCCTGACCTCAGATAATCCACCTGCCTCAACCTCCCAAAGTGTTGAGATTACAGGTGTAAGCCTGTAATTAAGCACCTGGCCTTAATCAGAATTATCTATTGAGTGTTTATGATGTGGCAGGCACTGTGCTGTACTTTATGGATACAAGTCTGACGGGGCTTGTAGTATGTACCCTCATGGAGCTTACAGCATTGCAGGAGCTATGGGATACATCAACACACAATTACAAGCCAGTAGAACACAGCATTCGATGGGAATGCTCAAGAGAACCAACTAACCCACCTCAGAGGATGCATTAGGAAATGTGTCCCAAAGGAACTGGTGTCTGACATGAGACTATGCCCTCTTTTGCTTCAGAGGCAGGGTGGAACGGTTATGTGTGAGGATTTAGAGGGTGCAAAGACTCAGACACTGAAGGACAGAGTATGCAGATCCCGGGACCTGGAGCTGGTTTAGTATGTTGGTGTGTGTTATCAAGTGTGTGGCAGAGAGAAGAGAGATAGGGTGGGGTGGATGAAAGACAAACTGGGCCTAGATCTTGAAGGGTCTAGAAAATTGTACTGAAGAGTTTGGGTTTTATCCTCAAAGCCGTAGTACATCATTGAAGTGTTTTGAGAATGACAGTCCTGATCAGATTGGCCTTTAGAAAGGTAACTGTGGGTGGTTATCTTTCTATCTATTCAGTAGGTACTGAATGTTTTCCTCCATCTGTAGTCAAAGAACCAACCTCTCCAGCCCCCATCCCTGTTGCTCCTAATTCCTATCTACAGCGTGAACATACTTTGAACTCTAATTCCTCAAACTAAGTCCAGTGCCTGCTGTCATCCACCCTGCAAGTCCCCCTCCAAGTTTGCAATCTCGTCTGGACACGTTTCTGCCCTTCTCCTGTGTCTGGCTGTTACCTGGATGCTTTCATTTTCTCATATGCTCATCCCTCAGAGTTTGGAGGTGGAGGGCAGGGATCTCCCTTGCTTTCTATTGCTGCTTCCAGATCACTCTGTGCCATCCTCATCTTCAAGCTCTTGCTCCACAGGGGTACATGGTGCTCCAGTGGCACATGTCATTGCTCCTCCTTGCTGCTGTCATCCATGACCCCCCAGCTCCTTCTCCTTCATCAGGGATGTGGATAGCAGGCTCATAGTCTTTCCCCACACTCTGCCTTCTACTTTCAGTCTCCAGAGTTCTTGTGGATGATATATCTCATACCCTGCCTTGGAGTGTGCCCTCCTCACCTCCAGGGGTCTCTTAATCTCCCACGGCAACAGCCCATTGCTGCATGCCCTGGACACTGTCTTCCCCCCACACTTATGTTATTCCAAAATTACTAATTTGAAATTGCTAATTAAACTTCTCCAAAATTGCTCATTAAAATTACTAATTCAAAATGCTCACTCTCTGGTCATGATTCCCATCTTTCCAGTTTGCTTATGAAAGTACTTCCATGCCTATAAAACTCAAGGTCTGAAGGAACAGTGAATTTATGCTTGCTACAGTCTGCCTGGCTCCCAAAGAGAGGAGATGGGCATGAGAAGAGTATGCTCATTTCCTCCCCTCAAACTCACTAGTCCTGGGGAGAAAGCCCAAGAGTGTCACTCTCTAGAGTTTCTTTCCCATGAAAATATGTGGCATCCTCACCCATCTGCCCAATTTCCTGGCTTAGCCATTTTGGCTTTATTATTAAGCCTTCGAACATCCAAGGACTGAACTCGAAGCAGGGCGGCTCCCCTAAACCTACCAGGGACTGCTGGTATGCAATATAAAATTTTCCCCTAGGCATCTTTTAAGTGGGTTAAAATGGACAATGATCAAAATAACCTAAGGTTGAACATTCACTTTATACTCTATTTCCCATCCCAAATTATGTCCATGTACATCTATGCAATTTAGAGACTCTACAATAAGATTAAATATCCACATAAGAATACTCCAGTAATAAAGTATAACCAACATAAAGATGCCACAATTTGAATAAAAATCTCCTTTATTATCAGTCTTTTAGGAAGAAATCCAAGACCAAAGATGAAATTCCCTAATAAGTTAGAGTTGAAAGAAGTTAAATTGCAAAAGAATTGAATCCAAAATTCATCCTCTCCAATTTCTTACTGTGCTCAGTTTTAACCCAACGGTTTCTTTCCTTCAGAAGCCAAAGTCTTCATGGTCTCAGAGGTTGTATTAATTCACCACCAAGGCTCTCATGTGTCACCTTTTTAAAAATAAAAAATCCAAAGAATTAACAGGATATACAAGATTGTCACAGCAGTAGCCAATGCCCACAAAATTTAGAAAACAAGGAAATCCTCAGCCCTAGGGCAGCTATTTCAAGCAAAATGATGTTCCCAGAATTCAGGACCCAGACTTACCAAAAGCCATGGGAGAAGCTCAGTGGAAAATTATTCTTGTCTTCAGTCTTGCCAAGATCCCTGTTCTTTGATGCCAGCTATTATTTTATGACCCATGAAATAAACTTGATTGAGAGAATACTTCCGTCAAGAGGTAAATTGATGGATTTTCATATGTTGAACCAACTTCTCATTCCTTGTGTAAATCCTATTCGGTCATGGGCCATAATCATTTTTATTTGTTGCTGGACTTGGTTACCAGTATTTTGTGGAGGATTTTCCCAGCTATGCTCATAAGGCATTTGGTCTGTGGTTTCCTTTCCTTGTGATGTCTTTTTCTAGTTTTGGTATCAAGTAATACCAGCTTCATAGAATGATTTGTGAAGTGGTCTCTCCTCTTCTATTTTTGGGAAGAGTTTGTGACACAATGGTGCTAATTCTTTTTTAAACATTTGATAGAATTCACCGCTGATGACATATGGTACTGGGCTTTTCTTTGTGGAAAGTTTTTTGGTTACTAGTTCAATCAAAATAATATACCATATTAATGGAGTAAAAGACAAAAACAACATGATCATCTCAATGGATACAGAAAAAACATTTGATAAAATCCAACACCCTTTTATGATAAAAACACTTGATAAACTACGGTAGAAGGGAAGGGGAAGGGAACTTTCTCAGTCTTCAAAAAACCCACAGCTAACATCAGATATAATAGTGACAGACCAAAATCTTTCCTCCTAAGATCAGAAACAAAAATCAAGATCAGAAACAAGAAAAGAATGTCTTCTTTTGCCACTGCAATGCAACATTGTACTGGAGGTTGTATTCGGGGTAATTAGACAAGAAAAAGAAATAAAAGAAATTCAGGTTTAAAAGAAAGAAGTAAAAACAATCTCTACTTGTAGATGACATCATCCTAAGGATGCAGAGAAAGTCACCAGAAAATCTGTTAACTATTAGAGTTACTAAATGAGTTCAGCAAGGTTATAGGATACAAGTTCAACATAAAAAAAACTAATTCTATTTCTGTGCACTAGCTGTGAACAATCAAAAAATGAAATTAAAAAACAAATCCATTTATAATAACATTAATAAAACTTCAAAATCAATTTAACCACAAAAGTGATAATGACAATTTAGAGTTTTCTTACTGCTTTTGTGGAGGAGAGAATTTTTGGAAACCTTTATTCCACTATTTTCTTTCTTTAATTCTTTTTTTGCTGTGGGACAGGCGTCTTTCTCTGTTGCCCAGGCTGGAGTGCAGTGGCGTGATCATGGCTCACTGCAGCCTCAGCCTCCTGGGCTCAAGCCTCTCCCACATCAGCCTCCCAAGTAGCTGGGACTACAGGCATGGACCACCACATCCAGCTAGATTTTTTATTTTTTATTTTTGTAGAGATGAGGTCTCACTATGTTGCCCACACTGGTCTTGAACTTCTGGACTCAAGAAAAGCCTCCTACCTTGTCCTTCCAAAATGCTGGAATTACAGGTATGAGCCACTGCATCTGGCCCACCATTTCTATTAAGATCTTCTTGAATCTGCTTTTTAATTTGGCTGCTTTTCTTCTCTAACACTGATGGGGCTTGCTCTGGGTACTGGAATTATGTACCTTCTTTCCTTTTACTTTTTCAGTGCTTTAGGGATCAGATTATTATTTTTTTGTTTTGTTTTTTACGTATTCCTTTATAATGTAGGTTATTTCTTGTGGTCTTTTCTATAGTAAGAGATATAAAATCAGTCAGTTTTAAGTCTGTCAAAAGCATTCTTGTTCAAACATATTTTGTCTACCTTACCTTTTGGGATTGGATGATTCCACCCATCACTAACATTTAATTTAGGCCTAGATGCAACCTATTATTGTTCTTCTTGGGTTTCATTAATATGTCCCAAATTTGCTATGCCTGCCCTTAGCATCCTAGTCCTACAAGTTTCTTGGGTATATTTTCTTAGGACTTAGACAATATCTATAATATGTACTCATCTGTAATAATTGTATTATCCTGAAAGTTACTCAATTATCTTTAGAATATTTTTATTTATTTGCTAGCAGTAAATGTGAAGATAGATCTGGATAGTCTTACAGAAGTGATAATCTTCAGACAAAATGTGGTAGAATTTTTTAAAAAGAAAACAGTATTTGAGGATTTCTTTGAACATCAAAATCTAGCTTAAATTCTATTTTATAAATATAAATATCTTCTTGGCCCCCTTTATAATTATACAATAAAGAGAAATGTAAAAGATCTTGGCTCAATTGTGTCTCCACTTAGCCATGTGATCTTGGGAAAAATCAACTCATCATTTTGGTGCTTAGCTTCTTTATAGAGAGAGGAGGTATCTGGCTGGACTGTAATGTCTCTAAGTTTTCAGAAGGCTCGTCTTATCTTAGTAAATCAAAAGACTTTGAAGCAGGTATTTTACCACATGGTTGGTACAGTTTTCTGTGATATCTTTTTGGACCCAATCCCTGTTACAAATGCGGTTTAGGAGGTGGAACTTTTATTTCAGTACGCAGATTACTCTTGTTCAGTACCCATCTAGAAAACTAGCTGGCAGCTTGAAAATGAGGGGAAATGAGACAAAGAGAAAAGTCCCAAATATTCCCTTAATCCTTTAAGCAAGAAAACACTGGAAGGGAGAAATGTGGGAATATATACGGTTCTGAACAAGCAATAACAGTAATGTGGCTTTCACCCTCCCTCTCCTTTTTCTCACTAGCCCTACGCATAATTTAGTCATCTATGTTGGAAATGAGAACTACGTCTCTTGCTAGAACTTATAGTACCAGTTCCCATGGTGTAAGAATGACATCATTCATTTTTTTGTAGTTCGGTGAAAAACAAATGAAATTTCTCACCTCAAATTTCAGAAAGCAAAAGGAATTGTTCCCAAGAAGAACTTGTCATTTCCTTGGAGTGATTATGAAACCTGTCTGTGGTTATGGAGAATTTTCCTTCTCTGAATTTATGGAAACTCGAAATTTTCCAGGCTTTAGAAATAATCGTAGATAAAGAAAAATATTGAGCCTCCTAGTTTTATTGGTTCAGGTTTGGATGTGATTCAAATTTTGTACATGTGCCTGTGGTGGGGGTAGATGGGTGAAGGAAAGAGAAAACAAACTGAGCCAGACATTTGGAGTACAAGATGGATGGTGCCAATGCACTGCACATGGCTGTTTTTTGGTTTTTGTGCAGGTGGAGCCGTGGAAGGGAGGATTAAACACCCCATTCATCTGAGGTGTGCATATGTCAGCACCTTTCAGGTACTTAGAAATGGAGTGCTTTATTTTAGTGATTAGTGTGTGAATGAAAAACCTGAAGAAAATGTACTAGAAAGAAGCCTACGTTGAATGCCTTGGAAGGGTAGTGAAATTCTTTCAGCCAGCTCCAGGTTAAAGCAGCCTCACATTTCAGCTCTAGGGCAGCTTGGAGCACTGGGAGAAGGACCTGTTGAAGGACCCCATTAGCATGAATGATGGCTTCCTTTTACACATTAGTCAATTTTCAGGCAAGGCTTTTCACACTGTAAAGAGATAAAAAAACAAAACAAAAAAAAACCCCCAAACTCTTTTTGAAAATGTCCTGAAGATGACTTTATGGCAGCAGCAGATCCCAGATTAGTCAAAGAAGCTGTTTGTTTACATTGTTCAGTTATTTTGAAAACTGTTAAGCTATTGTTTCCAAGAAGACAAATAAGTGGATCCTAGGGTCACTTAGAATCAAATGTTAATCTTCTTAATGTCAACACTAGGACAATTTGGGAAAGAAAAGGGATCTCTCCCTTCCCTCACATCCATATTTTGTTACTCTATAAATTGTATTTCAAAAAGAAGCATGGTTTTCTTTCTTGATACCTGGTTCAGATCGGCCAGGAGAAATCCTTCGTGTTCTGTCTTCCTGCCTTGCATAGTTGCTTATTTTAGGAATAAATATAATAACTTTATTAACAGCACATCGCCAAATTAGTCTTAAAAATGGTTTAGACTAATTTTAATCTTTTGAAAACTAATTTTTTCATTTAGGTTAAAATGTTTCATTGTTGGTACAATTTATTTTGCCTTCCTTCAACTTCAATCAGCTGTCTATGCATGTGTCTGTGAGTAGAACTAGGAAGGAGTCGGTGTGGGAAAGATTAAAATAATTTTTTTTTTAAATTTTAAACTCAGTTATTTAGTGTTTATACAGTTTATCAAGTCAGAGCCTTGGAAATTAAAATGTGGAGGATCAGGATGAGCTTTCAAAAGCAGTTGTAAAACCATCCTCTCCTCAAATACCCATGGATCCAGTGGTGAGCCTGGGGTTGTCAGTCTAGGTACCTCCTCCCTTATCAAAGGAGTACTCATGATTTTGAACCTCAAAGGGAAGAGATTGGGGCCTGGATTATTTTTCCCCAAGAGATTTCTCAGTTTTTTATTATTTATTTATTTATATATTTATTTGGGATGGAGTCTTGCTCTGTCGCCCAGGCTGGAGTGCAGTTGCGTGATCTCGGCTCACTGCAAGCTCTGCCTCCTGGGTTCACGCCATTCTCCTGCCTCAGCTTCCTGAGTAGCTGGGACTACAGGTGCCCGCCACCATGCCCGGCTAATTTTTTGTATTTTTTAGTAGAGATGGGGTTTCACCGTGTTAGCCAGGATGGTCTCGATCTCCTGACCTCATGATCCACCCGCTTCAGCCTCCCAAAGTGCTGGGATTACAGGCGTGAACCACCACGCCTGGCCTGTCAGTTTTTATGCATATCTAAGTTCCCTTTGTCATCAAGTTATGACAAGATTATACTTTTTTTTCTTCTTTTTTTTTTGAGACAGGGTCTTACTCTGTCACCCAGGCTGGAATGCAGTAAGTGGTGCCATCATAGCTCACTGCAGCCTTGAACTCTTGGGCTCAAAAGATCCTCTCACCTCAGCTTCCAGAGTAGCTGGGACTACAGGTGTGCATCACACGGCTGGTTAATTTTTCTATTTTTCTGTAGAGACACCTCTGCTTCTCTTTCCTTTCGTTTCTCAGAGGTGTTGCCCCCAAGTAAACCGCTTGTGTTGCTTACACTGTTTCAGCATCTGCTTCCTGGGAGACCTAACTGACACACATACTTGTTAGTTTACTAGTTCATTTTAACCTCTCAATAATCTTTGGGTGCGGACTGAATAGGAATTACCTTTCTTTGAAGTCTCAAAAAGCTGAGGCACAAAGCAGTCAGTTATTTGGATTGCCTGCATCTAGAAACAGTCTAATGCTCCAGTTGTGCACAGCTCCCACTACATGCTTCAGGGGGCTTCATAGAAATGCCTCTGGTTTCCTTAAACAGAGAGGTCAGCAGGAAGTTCACCACATTGAGGAACATTGGAGAATCATGCTCTGAAAAGAAGGGTACTAGGGCATTCCTGGGGTTCTTGGAAGTAGGAATGAATCCATCGTTTTGTGAGTGAATGTATGAGTACTTCATGCTCCGCACCCCCCCAAACCCTTTGTATCACTCTGCTAAAATTCAAGCCTCTAGAGAAGGTCTGATTGGCTTGGGTCACATGACCAACCACCCCTTCTTTCAGGGAAGAAGGCTGAGGACCTTTAATAAGAAAGTCACCAAACCTATAAATAATGGGGGAGGAATAATTCCTTATAAGAAAATGAAAATGGATGTGCTGTTACCAAAAAGAAGAAGGAATGGATGCTGAGAAAAAGCAAACGTCTCTCACAGTCCCTAAAGCCGCTGTCTCCGAGTCTCTCAGTAATGTCCCATATCCTTCCTGAAGACAGGAGGTGAAGTATATGTCTTTTCAAGGTGCTTTCCAAATTCCACTTTCCACGTGGTTGCCTTTTCATTGTATCCTTTGAGAGTGGAAACTAGTCCTCTTCTTCTGAGATGGTGGCTAACACAAGCAGGCATTTAGTAGATACTGAATGAACTTTTTAAAAGGAACCCAGAGGGGCCAGCTATGAGCATTTTCTGTGCTCTCATTTGAGTCTGGTCTGGTTGTATGTGCAGAAGTGCTCTCCTCCCTCCCTTCCCTACAGCTCTGGACACTAACTCCCCAAGGATGCTTGTCCTGGTCTGGTGGAGACCTGCTATTGATAAAGAATAAATGAACAAAGAATAAAGAGCAAAATGGCAGGCACTATTTTGTTCCCACATTGTTCAAATGAGCTGAGAAAGCTTTGCAGCCTATCTACTCATTCATTTATTCCATAAATGTTTATTAAGAACCTACCATGGACCAAGCACTGGGGATGTGACAGTGAACAAGTCAGACCAACTTCTTGCCCTCATATAACTCACAGCCCTTATATCATCTTGGAATGAGAGGCCAACAATAGACAAAGAAATGAGACCTTTTCAGATTGTTGTAAGCGCCACCAAGAAACTACAACAGAATAATGGCATGGAAGGTGGCTGGGATTGTCAGGGTTGTCAGGGAAGGCCTCTCTGAAGAGGTGACACTTGTGGAGGCCAGAGTGACTTGCAAAGATCTGAGGAAAAGCATCCCAGGTCAAGAGAACTCTAGGGCTCAGGCTCTGGGATAGGGGACATGATAGAGGGCATGAAGCGGGGCTGGGTGGGCTGGAATGGAGTGAAGGAGGGCAGGCTGGTGGGAGATGTGGCTGGAGAGGTAGTGGCGGTAAGATGATGGATGTCTGCTCCAATGAGCAGGACTGACTTGTCTGCTAGGCACAGCATGAGCAGAGGCTAGAGTCCACATTACTTTTAGGGTCCATGAAAATGTTTTAATTTCTTTAAACATCACAAGGAAAAAGATAGTATAGTAATAACAGTAAATATATACAAGTTGAATATTCCTAATCCAAAAATTCAAAGTACGAAATGTTCCAAAATCTAAAACTTTTTGAGTGCCAACATGATGCACAAAGGGATGCTGAACTGGTAAGTGTGTAGTGCAAATATTCAAAAATCCAAAAATATCTGAAATCTGAAACCCTTCTGGTCCCAAGCATTTTGAATAAGGGATACTCAACTTGTAATAATGAATCCTGCATGGATTATATTCATTTTTATACCAATGTAATCATAAAATAGGATTTTGATTTTTTCTTTAATGGACGAAGTACCCATAAAGGCAAAAGAGCCTAGGGTTCACAAAAATCACAAAGCGGCCCCAGTGGTGATGATATGCTTTCTAAGGCAACCAAGCCTGGTCTGAACTATGCACATTTTCATCCAAGTTATAGAGTTCTTAAGATGTTCAGCCACTAAGATTTTCAACTGCTAAGTTTCTTTAGCAGTTGAATATCTCAAAGCACATCTTCTGATAACACAACAGTGTCAGCCATCACAGCATCTATGTTTCATTCTAACAAAGACTTTTTAGGGACCAGGATGTCGTAGAGAAGTAGAGCAGCATGTAGCAACAAGTCCTATAAGCCTCCACTCCTGATAAGCCCTTACTTGCTTTGATGTTGAGAAGGAACCTGGAATGCTCCCTGTGATAAGTCTGGTATGTTTGTTTTTGTTTTTAAAAGATACTGTTAGCAACGTTATCTTCAAATATAAGTAGTTTATTTTGAAAACAATCCTTATGTTACTCACCTGAGATGAGATGAGGTAGGCAGGGTAGGTATTATTATGATATGCATCCTACAAATGAAGAAACTGAAGTGAAAACTCACAGAGCTACCAATTGGTGGAACTGGGACCATGTCCAGATTCCCTGCCTCCAAAATGCATGCCCTTGACCTTATTGGAATTATTATTAATGGAGCTAAAGGTAGTATCTGGCTTCTAGTAGATGACCAGTAGAGCTACACAGAAAACTAATAGAATATGCTATTTAATTGTCTCTGAGAAAATAAGTTTCAGATTTGTGTCATTCAACCGAAATAGGAAGGAAAATGTAGTGAGATGAAAAGCATTCACTAACACTTATTGAATTGCTTTCACTGATCTGAAATTAACAAAACTTGTCAAGTCAAAAAGAATTTATGGATTAAATACTACTGTATTCCTGGCCATGTTGAGGAAAGAAACAAACTTTCTATAGAATGTGAGTTTCTTGAAGTTTGTAGAATGTGAGATTTTAGGTTTAATGTGTCTTTATATCCATAGATCCTAGCATGGGGTTTGGGACATGTAGGTATGCTCCATGCATGTTTATTGAATCTATCTTCAATAAAAACAAGCCCTTGAAACCTGGTGATAAATCTAAGTTCTAAACACTCAGAACAAAAGTTTGCAGAATACTCCCCCCATTCATTGCTTAAGTGTCTATCATCTCCCTTATGTGCTTAAGCACCTAAGTCATGAACCCAGCCCTCTGTGATTTTTCTCTTATCCAGGGAATTCCTTCATACATCTGTGAAGAAATAGCCGTTAACGTCTAGAGAATGGGCAGGTTTGGAGTGGACCACGACTGTGTGTAAAGGAAGAACAGAGCTGACAATACCAAATTTGGCAAATTAATCTTAATGTTTCACTACTGTAGATGGCCCAGCTATAATGACATCATAAACAAGGCCCTCTGTGATGAGGCCACCTTGGCCCAGTGATCACATTCATAAGGCAGTTTCTCAGTTTGTAAGTTAAGAAGTAATTTCAGCTGGGCATGGTGGCTCACGCCTGTAATCCCAGCACCTTGGGAGGCCGAGGTGGGCGGATCACTTAAGCTCAGGAGTTCAAGACCAGCCTCGCCAACATGGCAAAACCACGTCTCTACTAAAAATGCAAAAAATTAGTCAGGCATTGTGGGTCGTGCCTGTAGTCCCAGCTACTCACCAGGCTGAGGCAGGAGAATCACTTGAACCCGGGAGGCGGAGGTTGCAGTGAGCTGAGATCGTGCCACTGCACTTCAGCCTGGGTGACAGAGCAGGACTCCATCTCAAAAAATAAACAAATAAAAACCCCCAAAAACAAAAATAAGCAAACGAGAAAAAAGAAGTAATTTTATCTCTGGAGATGTTCTGGGGCTTCCTGGATGGTATACTATTGACAAATACTGAATTTGATGTTGTGTCATGGAATTTCCTGTTTTAGAAACAGAGTCTGATTATTATTTCACTTCTGAAGATAGCACTGTTATTAGTTAATTTAGAATGTGTGTGTGGCAAAAGCCTCTCTGTTATTTTCTTAAGTTGGAAGTGATAAAAATACTTAATCATTTATTGACAGGCATAGTTTGATAATAAAATCATGCCGTGAAATCAGACTAACAAGCAGATTTTGTAGGTTCTGTTGGACTGATGTATGCAATTTATTCACCATTCCTGATGGGGCTTTTTCCACCTCCTCCTGCCCAGGAGCACTACTGCCCCCCAGATCTGTGTCCCAGGTGCCCTTGGCAGGGCTTCTGCCATCTGGGCCTCCCCAGTCCCTTTTTCTTTACACCCTGCTCATCTCACACCCACCCACTTTGCCTACCCCTGCCTCTGGCTTGTCATCCCCTCTCAGGTGGTACCAGAACGTGGGTAGTGTGTATTGTACGCAGGTCCTCTTTTCAGAGCAAATTTATATGAATTTGTGTAAATAAAAAAACTTTCTCCTCTCAGTGGACTCTTTGGTGGCATGAACTAGGAAGAGGAAAGAGGGAAAAGGATCTGGGAAGGGTAAGTGAAGCATATGGGTTGATGAGCATACCGACACTTTCATTTTGTGGTGTTCTCCAAGTTTCACTGTATGGATGTAGCAATGATCCACAACTAGGCAGGGGAAAGAACCCCAACCAGGATGATTGATAAATTGCGTACATCACTGGTACACAGACGAACACTCAGTCTCATACTGTGTCATGGAACATCCTGTTTCAGAAACAGCAAATGATTATTATTTCACTTCCAAAGATAGCATTGTTATTAGTATGGCCTTTTGTACGGAAAAAATTTCTCTGTTATTTTCTTTCATTATAAAAGCCATTCTTCCTGGTTATTATTATTATTTTCCTTTTTTACGAGGTGGAGTCTCATTTGTCACCCAGGCTGGAGTGCAGTGGTACAATCTTGGTTCACTGCAACCTCCACCTCCTGAGTTCAAGCGATTCTCCTGCCTTAGCCTCCTGAGTAGCTAGGATTACAGGTGCGTGCCAATATGCCAGACTAATTTTTTGGTATTTTTTAGTAGAGACAGGGTTTCACCACATTGGCCAGGCTGGTCTCAAACTCCAGAGCTGAAGTGATCTGCCCACCTCGGCCTCCACCCATCAAGGTGCTGGGATTACAGGCATGCACCACCGTGCCAGGCCTCATGGCTATTATTAAAAAGTCGAAAAAATAACAAATGCTGGTAAGGTCGTGGAGAGAAAGGAATGCTTACATGTTGCTGATGGGAATAGTGAATTAGTTTTCCATTGTGGAAAGCAGTTTGGCGATTTCTCAAAGAACTTAGCACTGCCCTTTAACACCACGGTTAAATGGCTATTTAATCTCAATCATCTCATTATTGGGTATATACTCAAAGGAATATAAATCAGTCTGCCATAAGGACACATGCACATGTATGTACATTGCAGCACTCTTTACCATGGCAAAGACATGGAGTCAACCTAAATGCCCATCAATGGTAGACTGTGTGATACATATACACCATGGAATACTATGCAGCCATGAAAAATAATGAGATCATATCCTCTGCAGCAACATGGATAGAGCTGGAGATCATTATCCCAAGTGAACTAATGCAGAAATGGAAAACCAAATACTACACGTTCTCATGTGTAAGTGGAGCTAAACATTCAGTACACATGGATACAAAGAAGGGAACAACAGTCACCAGGGCCTACTTGAGGGTGGAGGGTTGGAGGAGGGTGGGGATTGTAAAACTGCCTATCAGGTACCATGCTTATTACCTGGGTGACAAAATAATCTGTACAGCAAACCTCTGTGATACATAATTTACCTATATAACAAACCTGCACTTGTACCCGTGAAACTAAAAGATTTTTTAAAAAGCCATTCTTTGGCCGGGCACAGTGGCTCATGCCTGTAATTCCAGCACTTTGGGAGGCCAAGGCAGGCAGATCACGAGGTCAGGAGATCGAGACCATCCTGGCTAACATGGTGAACCCTGTCTCTACTAAAAAATACAAAAAATTAGCCAGGCATGGTAGCGGTCGCCTGTAGTCCCAGCCACTCAGGAGGCTGAGGCAGGAGAATGGCGTAAACCTGGGAGGTGGAGCTTGCAGTGAGCCGAGATTGTGCCACTGCACTCCAGCCTGGGTGACAGAGTGAGACTCTGTCTAAAAAAAAAAAGCCATTCTTCTTGGGAGAGGGGAGAATGGGGAGTTGTTATTTAACGGGCATGGGGTTTCAGTTTGGGAAGACAAAAAAAGTTCTGAAGATAGATGGTAGTGATGGTTGCATAACATTGGTAATCTACTTAATGCCATGGTTAAGTGTACACTTCAGTGGCATTAAGTACAGTCACGCTGTTGGATGTACAATGGTAAGTTTTATGTTAGGTATATTTTGACACAGTAAAAATGAAAAAAATCACCTTGCTCATGGTAAAAATTTAAACAGCATAGAAGGATAAAATAGCAAAGTTTGTCTTTCTGTCTTTTACCATCAATTCAGATTCCTGTAACAGAGGCTTCCTAATCACTCCCCACTGGCACACAAATTCACTTTCCCACCGTCATCATCCGTACACTGATTGTCATCTAGGACACCATGAGCTCTGCGGTTCACCTGCAGATGGGCTTTCTGAAACTCCCATGGGGGTGCCTGCAAACCTAACCACACTTTGTCATATTTTTTATCTGTGAAAGTATGCTCCAGGTTCCTAGCAATGGACTTTTGGAATAGAGCTGATTTATAAGTCGAAAACAGCTTGCTCTTTTTTTTTCTAAAACATATATTATTTTTCTATTTTTTTCTCACAAAAGTCTATGAAATAAGTATTTTGGGTGATATAACTCATCTTTTATTGATAGGGAATCTGAGGCAGAGACATGAAAACAACTTTAAGGTTACATAAGCTAGTTAGTACTTGAATCACTAAATTCTGCTATTGAATGACTAACCAACTAGTTATGCACAATAAAATACATAAAGACACTTATTTCATGGACATGGGCTGAGCTTCATTTTGGCTAACTTGTGAATGTGCATTTTGCAGTGGTTGGAAGTGATGTGGTGATAACATATATACGCTGCTAATAAATGGCTTCTTGCATTAAAAAAAACCCTCTCTCTCTCTTTCTGTCTCTCAGTAAGAAATGGTACTGAAGGAAAAATGTTATGAAAGACAGCTTGCTTGCTTTTGCTGGTGTACAGTGGATATATTGCCTTTATCTTGTTCTTTCCAGCTAAACCTGCCCACGTGGACTTCATCCAAAGCCAGGGGAGAGCTGGGAAGGAAAACCCAACTGGGAAAATTCACCCTGGGGAATATGTAAAAAGGAAACCACAGCAATAAATGTTCTAATGAGTGAAAAACAGCAATTAAAAAAAAAAAAGGAGCAGAGATAGGTAGGTAGGTGCCCAGAGAGAATCATAAGTGATAGAATAAAGACATCTAGAAGGGAGTTTCTAAGGATTAGGACCTAAGGCTCTGTTAGGTGGATGGAGTAGGTGTAATAATGTACCTAGAACTTGAAAAGGCTAGGGTTGTTAGATCCAATGAATTTATAACTTTAAACCCAAACTGGCCTCCAAAGGAAGCAGCTGACAGTCATTATTGGAAGTTCTAATTTGATATACCAGTGCTCCAAGGGCAAGGACAGGCCTAAGTGCAATAATTGAACTCATTTTCAGCTCAATTTGAGATTTGAGTTTTACAAAATATCCTTCTGTGAAATAGACCATTTCCCCTCATATGTGAGGGAAGATTATAATTAGAACATCCTGGGGAACTTCTTCTATTAATTGTTGCATACCTGAAATATCACAAAGGAGAGTGAAGCTGTAGGTAAAACATTCATTGGAATGATTGTTCTTGCCTTTGTTAGTTATAAGGAACTACAGAAATAAATACTTAATGTCCTTGAGCACTACAAAGCCTTTATCAAATCAAGACAATAGGGGCTTCTGGAAGTACGTGAACTTGAGAACCCTGCAGGGTGTGGGGAGAACCGAATTTGAGGCCAAGAAGATGTTCTGTCCAGAGCACAAATGTAATATACAGAACAACACACACACCAGCTCCCAACTCCAGGTGGGTAACCTTGAAGATTTAAAGGGGAAAAAGGAATACTTTACAGGAAAATGAAAAGGTTTTTTCTTCTTCTTCTTTAAAACTATCCTTGAAACATCAGGTTTTCCAGTTGCTAGAAGTGATGCAAACCTGATTTCTGGTGCAGGGGTTCAGAGCCTGGATTCTAGAAACAGGCTGCCTGCATTTGAATCCCAAGTTGTTAGTAGCTGTGTGAATTTGGACCAGGAATATAACCTGTGGGCCTTAGTTTTGTCATCTGTAAAATGAGAATACTAATATAGTGTGCTTATATTGTACTGTTGTTTAAAGTCTTGAATGAGATATTATAGGCGAAACACAGCACAGGTTATGTCCTGCAGTTAAATACTCAAAACTATTAGCTCTTATTATTCGGGCTTTAAGGACGGCTCTGTATGAAACTAGTGAGGTGGACATGGTGGTCCCTTTAAATTTAGGTTTATGTGTTTGACGTTTTGGAGACGGATGTGCTCTCTGTGACCCGTTCTGTGCTAGCCTTACCCTGATGCTATACAGGAGGTGAGGTGGGGGCTTTGTTTATTTTCTTTTTGGTAACCTGGACTTTAAATATAGGGGTTTAGGTCGGGCGCGGTGGCTCACACCTGTAATCCCAGCACTTTGGGAGGCCGAAGCGGGTGGATCATGAGGTCAGGAGATCGAGACCATCCTGGCTAACACGGTGAAACCCTGTCTCTACTAAAAATACAAAAAATAATTAGCTGGGTGTGGTGGCAGGTGCCTGTAGTCCCAGCTACTCGGGAGGCTGAGGCAGGAGAATGGCATGAACCCGGGAGGCGGAGCTTGCAATGAGCTGAGATCACGCCACTGCACTCCAGCCTGGGTGACAGAGCGAGACTCCATCTCAAAATAAATAAATAGATAATAAATAAATAAATAAATAAATAAAATTTAAAAAAATTAATAAATATAGGGATTTCACACGGGGAATAAAATAATATCAAAATTAATGTGGTCATGTAAATTTGTACAGCTCTGTAAGAGAAATTAGATCAGGCCCCCAAAAGAAGTTAAACTTGGAAAAATAAAAAGTTGACCACTTTGGTCCCCTTGTAGGTAGTGTAAGACACGATACCCAGGATGGTGCTGGGTGCAGGACAGGGGCTTAGAGAGTTCTTGAAGATTGTTTGGTTGATTCTTTAGATGGGTGATTCTTTAGATGGGTCTGAAGGCATGGAAGTTTTGCGCAGCACAGAATCATATGGATGGTATCAGAGGCAACAAGGGAGAAAACAATTTGGTAGTGTTTGGTGGTTTTTCTGGATTTTTCATACTGTTGCATCTGTCAAGGTCTCAGCAGAAAATAGATGGCATGCTCAAATTGAATAATAGGAGAGAATGTAATAAAGGGACCATTAAAAAGGTCTTGGCAAGGTGTAGGGCAACCTATAAGAAATAACACAGTGTGCTGGAGCTGTCACAGCCAGACACTGCTACCACCCAAGACTTGAGGGCAATAGGGGGATGGGTTATTGGAACTGGAAAAGAGAAAGGTGCCTGGAGTTGCTGCCTGACAGAGTTGTGATCTTTGGTGGAGGAGTGCAGCCAGCCCACAGCAACCCTGCAGGGAGGAAAAGATCTGGGGAAAAGGCCTTGATCGCTCTCCTCCCTCCCTTCCTTCGCAGGAGCAGATGACAAGGGAACATTATCATCTGTTCCTGGGGCACAGAGAAGGGTGGAGAGAGGTAGGGAGCAGATTTGGAGAAGGAAATGGAAGACACCCAGCAAAATCATCTTTACTGTTAGTGCCAGCTTAGGGGGAAAAACAGAAAAGATCCAGACCATCTGTTTCATTCTATTATTTGGGATGGTTTTAGGGAATTCACCCGCCAACTGATGCAACCTGTGTCCCTGGATTATTAGCATCTCTTCCTCTTTTTCCATCCTACTTTGCTTAATTCTCTTTCACATTTGATTATTATTTATGGGAGCAAGTCATTTCAACAAATATCAATGTAATGTAAAGTAAGTCTAGATGCTGTGTAGTACAGATAATATTGGGAATGACACCTACTTTTCTGTGTCTCTGCTGCTAAGAGCCAGGGAAATTTGAATTAAGTGAAATTTTACTGGCTTTGACAATGGGGTCAGCATAATCAATAACTTGGGCATTTAAATAATCAAGCAATTTGTAATTATAGACTAATCTATTTCCAAAAGGAAATTGAGTTCACCTAGAAAGTTGGGGTTAGAAGAAGGTGATCTCCCTAGGATCAGTATGTCGGGGAAAATGTAGTGTGAACACTGCTCACTAGTGTTTTTGTAGGGATATGTTGAGATGTAATTAATCAAAGGTATGCCCATAAATGTTCAAAAACTAACTGTCTGGAGAAAAAGCACGATCTGTAGTATTTCCTAGTTACTGTGGTGTAAATACTTCCGCCATAGCCCATTTCCAGCTGCCAGTGCAACACCACTGAATGTGGAGTTAGGAAGAGATTTGCACAATTGACTCTTGAGAGCTTGTAGGTGCTGACTCAACACACATCACTGCTTGTAATCCCGACTGCCCCAACAGATATCCACAAAGACAAACACTGTGGGCATGTGAAATTTCTCGTTAGCTGCCCTGGGGTCTCTAATCAGTCCATGACTCCATTGAAATCTCTGGATTACTTCTAACATTGTAGACTTTGGGAATGGATTTATTTATTTATTTATTTATTTTTTTGAGACGGAGTCTCGCTCTGTCGCCCAGGCTGGAGTGTAGGGGCGCGATCTCGGCTCACTGCAAGCTCCACCTCCCGGGTTCACACCATTCTCCTGCCTCAGCCTCCCGAGTAGCTGGGACTACAGGCGCGCACCACCATGCCCAGCTAATTTTTGTATTTTTAGTAGAGACGGGGTTTCACCATGTTGGCCAGGCTGGTCTTGAACTCCTGAGCTCAAGTGATCTGCCTGCCTTGGCCTCCCAAAATGCTGGGATTACAAGCGTGATCCACTGTGCCTGGCGAAGCATCAGTTTTAAAACATAGGTTTCAGCTACAGTGAGGCCTTGATTATGACTAATTAGATTAAGAAAGTATATTAATTGATTCTGGATCCCTCTTTTTAAAAAAATATGTTAGGTTCAAGTGTATCTATTAAACCCATTATTAAATAGTAGTGACAGGCAGAAGAACATAAAGATGAACACATAATTTGATTTTAAAATGTACCTTAACAATCTAACAAATTATTTTGTTAATTATTCAGCATAATAGCACCCTTATTAATAAATTTGCTAATTGTCGCCTCTTTTGAAATGCATGTTTGGCTACTACATTGTATGCTATATGATCCTTTGCAAACTACCAGTATTTCCAAGGTTAAGAAGAAGTGAGTTCAAAACCTTCTGTCCTATTAAAATCTAAGCATTCAAAGTGCATAAAGGGGAATAACATATGCTAGGCTAGTTTTTTTGTATCCATTTATCCACCCATCCATCTTTCCATCAAATAGATATTTCTGTAATCTCTATGCTTTTTCTCCTCAGACATAGTGCTACCACTGGAGTACTAAAATGAAAACTACCACCACCAACAATATGATTCTTGCTTTAAATTGCTTTCAGGGAATCATTAATTCAGTGTTGCTGAAAGCACTCAGGTTAATAGCACAGCAACTTTCCTACCCAGTTGTATGGAGATTCAAGTTAGAGTTCAGTGACAGACACAGTGAGCACAGCCATCTGCCAGATGTCATGAATGCACCAGCGTTTCCATGCTGCCTTCAGAGAGGTCAGATATGTCTGCTGGGTCTATGGTGGTATTAATCTTCTCTCTTTTACTATCTTTAACAGGTTCTTTTTAAGCTTTAACTGTGTCTGACAAAATTAGTTTTCTCCCCTTTGTAAACTTCTGGGCTGACTGGTATAAATCCATATCATCATTTTTGTTCTTTGAGAAAGGTCACCAGTTGGTGCTGTTATGGCAATAGATAACCTTTCCTGGGAGCCTTTTCATCTTTTCTCAGTGACCCCCAGGATATCCCCAAAATGGATATTCCACACCTACTGCCAATCCTCCTAATTCATACTGTCTTTGAAGACTGGAGTGGCTTTATAATATATTCGCAAATTATGTTATGCTTCTCCCTTCAAGAGGTGGAGTCTAGTTCCCTTTCCCTTGAGAATGAGTTGGACTCAGTGTGTCCTTTCTAATGAATAGACTGTGGTGGAAGTGACAGTGTGTCACTTCGGAGACTGCGTCATGGAAGATGTTGCAGCTTCTATTTTGGTTACTATCTTGGCTTACTTGCTCTGTGGGAAGCCAGCTGCCATGGCATGAGAAAATGTACATGTAAGAAGGTGAGGCCACCAGCCAATAGCCATGTGAGGCAGCCACCTTGGAAGTGAACTCTCCAGCCACAGTCAAACCTTCAGGAGATTTCAGCCCAGGCTGGCACTGTGACTCAATCTCATGAGAGATCTTGAGCCAGAACCAGCGAACTAAGCTGCCTCATAGCAATTGTGTGAAATAGTAAACATTTGTTAAGTTTCAAATAATTAAGTTTTGGATAATTTGTAATGCTGCAATAGATAATTAATAGAAAATCTTGCTTCTTCTTCAGACTATGTTGTAAAGAGACTCCTTTCTAGGTGAATAGTCTATTCTTTCATTTTTCCTTCATAGTACTTTATATAGTATAGTTCTTTTGACTTTTCTTACAATCCTCTTGTTAGCACCTCAGATAAAAAGATGTTCTTTCATTTTCATCTACTTATACTTTGAATCCCATTCTTACTCCTCTAAATTGTCTCTAATTTTCACCTTTTTTCTTTTTTTTCATTTTTCTTTTCTTTTGGGACAGGGTCTCACTCTGTAGCCCAGGCTGGGGTGCAGTGGTGTAATCACAGCTCACTGAATCCTTGACTTCCCAGGCCCAGGTGATTCTCCCACCTCAGCCTCCTAATAGTTGGGACTATAGCCTTGTGCTGCTACTCCCAGGTAATTAAAAAATATATACTTTTAGTAGAGATGGGGTTTCACCATGTTGCTAAGGCTAGTCTTGAACTCCTGGACTCAAGTGATCCTCTTGTCTCAGCCTCCCAAAATGTTGGGATTACAGGCATGAGCCACAGTGCCTAGCCTCTAATTTTAATCTTTAATTTCTTCCTCTCCTTAGCCTCAACAAGCTCTAGTCTCTCCCATCACCAAAACAAAACCTCCTCACCCAAGCTAAAATGGTTTTTATAAAAAGGACAAAAAAAGAAGGCCGGGCACAGTGGCTCATGCCTGTAATCCTAGCACTTTGGGAGGCCGAGGCAGGTGGATCATGAGGTCAGGAGATCGAGACCATCCTGGCTAACATGGTGAAAACTCGTCTCTACTAAAAATACAAAAAAAAAAAAAAAAAAAAAAAAAATTTGCCAGGCGTTGTGGCGGGTGCCTGCAGTCTCAGCTACTCAGGAGGCTGAGGCAGGAGAATGGCGTGAACCCGGGAAGTGGAGCTTGCAGTGAGCTGAGATGCAAGCCACTGCACTCCAGCCTGGGCGACAGAGCAAGACTCTGTCTCAAAAAAAAAAAAAAAAAAGGACAAAAAAAGAAAAAAAAAAACAAAACAAAAAACAAAAACCAACGGCAACAAATGGATGCTGGCAAGGATGCAGAGAAAGGGGAACATTTGCACATTGTTGGTGGGGATATAAATTAGCACAGCCACTATGGAAAACAGGATGTGAGTTCTTCAAAAAACTAAAAGTAGAACTACCATATGATCCAGCAATCTCACTGCTGGGTATATATCCAAACAAAAGGAAGTCAATATATCAAAGAGAGATCTGCACTCCTATGTTTATTGCAGCACTATTCATAATAGCCAAGACATGGAAGCAACCTAAGTGTCCATCAATAGATGAATGGATAAAGAAAATGTAGTACATATACACAATGGCATATTATTCAGTCATAAAAAGAATGAAATACTGTCATTTGCAACAACATGGATGGAACTGGAGGACATTATGTTAAGTGAAGTAAGCCAGGCGGAGAAAGACAAATGTATGTTCTCACTCCTATGTGGGAGTTAAAAAAATTGATCTCATGGAAGTAGAGAGTAGAGTGATAGTTACCAGAGGCTGGGAAGTGTACTGGGGATGGGAGAATAAAGGAATTAGCTCATGGATACAAAAATACAGTTAAATAGTAGAAATAATATCCAGTGTTCGGCAGCACAGTAGGACAACTATAGTTAACAATAACTTATTGTATATTTCAAAAGAGCTAGGAGAGAAAATTTGGAATGATACACCAAGAACTGATAAACGTTTGAGGTGTGGATTTCATCATTAAACTAGATTTGATCATTAAACATTGTACACTTTGGCCGGGCACAGTGGCTTACGCCTGTAATCCCAGCACTTTGGGAGGCCGAGGTGGGTGGATCACGAGGTCAGGAGATCGAGACCATCCTGGCTAACATGGTGAAACCCTGTCTCTACTAAAAATACAAAAAAAATTAGCCAGGCGTGGTGGCGGGCGCCTGTAGTCCCAGCTACTAGGGAGGCTGAGGCAGGAGAATGGCGTGAACCTGGGAGGTGGAGCTTGCAATGAGCCAAGATTAGGCCACTGCACTCCAGCCTGGGCGACAGAGCGAGACTCTTTCTCAAAAAAATAAAATTGTACACTTGTATAAAAATATCACATGTACCCCATAAATATGTACAACTATATATACACCCATAAAAATAAAAAAAATAAAGTTAAAGATTAAAAAGATCACCTCCTTTTGATCTTGCTGCTTTTTTGGGCACTTGTGTTTATTTGTAAATTATTGAAGACCTATCTACCCTTTTCTTCTCAATCCTTGCCTGCTAGTTTCTGCTCTTGATGGTGGCATTTTCTCTTTGAGATTACTATAGTTATCACACTCTTTTCCCTCTCCTGTCTTTCTTGATCTCCAAAATCTTTAGCCCTTAGAATCTCAAGGATTCTGAGAGCTGGAGATAGACTTCAGAGGCCACTTTCAGATTATGACATGGTGGCCAAAGACGTTCAGACACTTGCTCCAGCTCACAAGCCTAGCTTGTGGCAGAACCCGTGGTCAGGTCTGGCTTCCCCGAATCTCAGGCCTGAGTCCTTCTCATACCAATCATTTCCTTGAAACTTTCTCCACCAAAGTCATGAAACTGCATTTTCTTGGTTGGTCTTCTATCTCCATTTTCTTTTACTTTTTCTTCTCAGTCCCCTTTACTAGTTGCCTTTCCTACTGCACCTCAGGCTTTGCTCCCTGTCCTCAGCTTTTCTCTTCTGGTGATTGCATTTACGTGCCTGCCATTAGCTTCCACCTCCACATTCCATCTCCAGTCCTGGTTTGGTCTGGGGCTGTGCCTCCATATTGATGACTTCCTACAAGGCATCTCCACTTGGAGTTCCCACATCACTCCAATCCCATGGCCAGATGCTGTTTCTCCAGTTTGCCACGGACGCTCCTCCTTTTTTCTTCCTTTGGGGTAAATACTCAGATCCATCCTCTCAGCTACCTAACTTTCTCCTGTTCTTCTTGTTCTTGTTCTTCTTATTCTTTCTACTTCTCCGTTCCTCTTTCTCCCCCTTCTTCCTTTGCCTTCCTCCTCTTCCTCCTTCTTCCTCTTCTTCTTATTCTTTTCATCGTTTTTATTCCATTTTTCTTTTTCTTTTTTTTTGAGACAGAGTCTCAGTCTGTCGCCCAGGCTGGAGTGCAACGGCACGATCTTGGCTCACTGCAACCTCCATCTCCCAGGTTCAAGCCATTCTCATGCTTCAGTCTCCCAAGTAGCTAGGATTACAGACACCTGCCACCACGTCCGGCTAATTTTTGTATTTTTTAGTAGAGATGGGGTTTCATTTTGGCCAGGCTAGTCTCGAACTCCTGACCTCAGGTTATCTGCCTGCCTTGGCTTCCCAATGTGCTGGTATTACAGGTGTGAGCCACCATGCTCAGCCTTATTCCATTTTCAACAGAAATGTATTGTGAATTGTGGTTCCAGGAACATGTGAGGCTCTGAGGACACAGTCTAGTAAGTCTTCTATCTGGCCCTTCCTTGACTTTTCTGTGGCTACAGCTCTAGCTAAAGCCCTGGTCAGCTAAGTTTGGATTCCCTGACGGTTTATTTAGTTTGTCTCTTTGCTCCCTGTCTCTCTCCCATTCATCTACAGTAGTCCCCTCTTATCGGTGGTTTCATTTTCCATGGTTTCGGTTACTGGCAGTCAACCACAGTCTGAACATATTAAATAGACAATTCTGGAAATAAACAATTCCTAAGTTTTACAATGTGTGCCGTTCTGAGGAATGTGATGAAATTTCTTGTCAACCTGCCCCATCCCACTTGGGATGTGCATCCCCTTTTCCAGTGTATCCACGCTATATACACTTCCTGCCCATTAGTCACTGACATCATCTTCTCCTGACATCCAACCACCAACATCATCATGGCTTGATGCTCCAGGATCACCCGAAGCAGATGAGCCTCCCTCTGATGTACTGTGTGAAGGTCAGTCGTTGCCTAATGCTATGCCACAGTGCCTACTTCATTCACCTCACTTCATCTCATCATGTAGGCATTTTATCATCTCATGTCATCATAAAAAGAAGGCAGGTAAGTACAGTACAATAAGATGCTTTGAGAGAGAGTAAGAAAGAGAGAGAAAGAGAGACCACACTCATCTAACTTCTATTACAGTATGTTATTAAAATTGTTCTATTTCATGATTAACTATTGTTGTTAACCTCTTAGTGTGCCTAATTTTTAAATTAAATTTTATTATAGATATGTATGTATGTATAGGAAAAAAAAACATAAAATACACAGGGTTTGGTACTATCTGAGGTTTCAGGCATCCGCTGGTGATCTTGGAATATATCCCCCATGGATAAGAGGGGACTACCATATACTGGTTTCTTCATATTATTATTTGGTGCTATTATACTCTATTGTCACCACATCAAGACCCAAATTCTTTATACAGTTGATCCTCCATATCCGTGGGCTTTGCATCCACAGATTTAACCAACAGTGGGTAGAACATATTTGGAAAAATCATAAAAAATAACAATACAACAATAAAAATCAGATAAATAAAAACAATACAATAGAACAACTATTTACATAGCATTTACACAGTATTAGGCTTAACACATAATCTAGAGATGATTTAAAGCATACGGCAGCAGTGTGTAGGTTATAGGCAAACACTGAACCATTTTCTCTCAGGGACTTGGTATCCAAGGAGGTTCTGAATTTTGGTATCCAAGGAGGTTCTGGAAGCAGTCCCCCTGTGATACTGAGGGGTGATGGTAACCCACGTTAGCTCTGCCTGTGCAGTTGCTTTTCTCAGAGCTCCCAAATTCCACGCCAGGTGCCTCTACTCTGTGGCTTCCAGATGCTCCCCATCGCTCACACTGGGCTTTGCTCCCCTGTGGACCATGTCTTGGCTTCTCTCCACTTGTGGACAGAAAGGCATCAGGGCAGTTGCTCTCAATCCCTTCTGAGGATTGTTGTTAGGACAGGGAGCAAATAAATGTTGGGGAATGCAAAAGGCTTGAATGAAAATGATGCCTAAAATATATTGTCATTTTGACATGTTCTATTTATTTTTTATACTGAACTACCGTAACTCTATTACACAAAACTCTCTTGGGGTGAAGTGGAAAGAGAAACAGGTGACTCAATGAGGAGAATTGACCAGAATATTTGCCTTTTCCGTTATAGTTGAGAAGAAATATCAGTGACTGTTGGTTAGGGTTTTGGGGTCTTATGACTTGAGCTAAACAATATTTCCCCACATTTCACCATCATTTCATGATTCAGGATGCTTGGAAGGCAAGTGGTCTGTGGGTCATTGGACTGAAACCAACAAGGTGTTCTTTCTAAGAGGAAGATTCCACTATGGGTGTGACAAATCTTGAGGGTGACTGCATTTCTATGAAACCAAACAGGTTTAAGAGTAAGGAAGTGAGAAATTCCCTCTCTATGCTGCCTGTCTACATCTCTTATCTATGACTGCTCTTCTATTAGATTGGTAGAGCACTGTGGTTTCTGTTGAGGTTACTATGAGATGGAGATTCATACTAGAACCGTGAGGATGTCAGAGATTTCTGAATGCACAAAATTTGGATATAGAGGCTTAAACATTTTCTGGGTAAATGGCTATTCCTTTTGCATCATGTAGCACAGACAATATATGGTCACTGCCTCTTTGTCATTTTCTGGCTTAGTCATTAATTCATTTATCTATTCAACCAAATTTTTATTGAGTAGCTACTACAATGCAGGTAGAATGCCAAATGCTATGGATACCGTGGTGACCAAGATAGAGTTTTGGCTCTTCTGATAACTCACTGAGTCAGCAAGCCATAAACAAAGTGAAAATGGGGTATTCTCCATTTTCCTGATTAACCTTCACTGGGACGGTAGTTGCTGCCCTCATTCTTTTCTGCTCTCTTCCCTATAAAAGGCCCTTCTCAAGAGGCATCAACTTCCATCAACTTCTTTGGTAGTGGTGGTGGTGGTGGTGCTGGTTGCACACCTCTCATGGCGAAGATCTGGGAAAGTGGAGTTGTCACTCAAGCTGGATGTCTAGTCCATTTCATTAACATGAGGCTTCATCTGATGCCTTAAGGTTAGCATTCTTTTTATTATTTTATGTATGTACTTATTTATTTACTGAGATGGAGTCTCGCTCTGTTGCCCAGACTGGAGTGCAGTGGCACGATCTTGGCTCACTGCAATGTCCAATGTCCGCCGCCCAGGTTCAAGTGTTTCTCTTGCTTCAGCCTCCTGAGTAGCTGGGACTACAGGCATGTGCCACTATGCCCAGCTAATTTTTGTATGTTTAGTAGAGATGGGGTTTCACCATGTTGGCCAAGCTGGTCTTGCACGCCTGACCTCAAGTGATCCGCCTACCTTGGCCTCCCAAATTGCTGGGATTACAGGCATGAGCCACTGCGCCCGGCCAGCATTCTTAATATTCAGACAGCTCATTTGTTGCCTTTTTCCTTAGTGCCTCATTGTCTTACTCTATGTCAATAAGTTAAAATATTTTTCCTCTTAATTATTAAAAGTGAATTGAGTGGACTTATTCTATGGTAGAGGAAGAATATGAGTGACAGGGTCTGGCACACAGCAAGTGTTCAATAATTATTTGGGAAAAAGAGATGCAGAAAGCATGGGGGGAAGAAGAGTGCTTACAATGAATCAATTTTATAATTGATTAAGATATAAGTACTGTCCCTCTTTTTTTAATTTACTGGAAGAAATAAAACACTGAAGAAATGAAGGATGAAAAAAGTAAGACACAGATAAATCATCCAGATTTGATGTTAAGTACTTTATATCTATAACCTCAAAATACTTCTAAAATATCCCCAACTTGTATGTTAGACCAATCTTTCTCTCCTCCCTTCCTTCCTTTTATTCTTCCTCTTTCTCTTTTTCTCTGGCTGTCTCATTGCTGAGTGTTCTGTGTGGTACTTGGCTTTCAAAGATCATAGCAGTATCAGTAATGTTTAAAAGATCAGGATCTTCAGCTACTCAGAAGGCAGAGGTGGGAGGATCACTCGAGCCCAGGAGTTGGAGAACAGCCTGGGCAAAGTAGTAATACCCCGTTTCTACGGAAAAAACCAAAATTAGCCAGGCATGGTGGCATGTACCTACAGTCCCACTTACTCAGGAGGCTGAGGCGGGAGAATCGATTGAGTCCAGGAGTTCAAGGCTTCAGTGAGCTATGATTGCACCACTGCACTCCAGCCTTGGTGACCTAGTGAGACCCTGTCTTAAAAAAAAAAAAGATCTAGCATCAGACAGACTTTGGTTCCTAATGTTGGCCCCACCATTTACTAGCAGGGTGACCCCTTGGGCAAACATTGCTAAGCCTTTGTTTCTTCATCTATAAAATGGTGATAATAACAATTTCTGTCTTGTAGAGTTTAGTGAGGGTGATGATACAGGCAAAGTGTTTGACACTTTGCCTTATACCAATAATATCTATAATGTCTGGTCTTCATTCCTTATTTCTCTCCCAGAAGGCTATGTTATAGAACTCTATATACAGTGGGTGATATTCCGTCAAATTAAATACATGTTAATTGTATTTTTTCATTCTTTTAAAACATATTTAAATAATTTAAATGCAGCTGAGGATGTTTCCTTTAGCTTTGTAAGAGCATTCTTTCTGAGATGAGATTAAATTTGGAAAATGTTGATCCAGGAGCAGAACCTCTCAGCAGGTTATAAGCAAGTGATGCCACAGGTTGATAATGTGAATCTATGTTCTCATTTAGCTTACTGTCTGCTCCTGCAGCCCTTCATTAAACATAATAAATGAACACTATTGGATGACATCAGAATTGAATTCTCAAGAATTAAATTTGCACCATTTTCTGAAGGCATTTTAGTACCAACTGATAGATTCTTTTGGTAAATGTGATAGTCCAAATCAGTTTTGGCATTGTTTTAGGGAGCCCTAATTCACATTCTTACTGCATCTCTAAGAATAGGTTAATACCTTTTCTTCTATATTGGCAGTTTGCAGCCAAGGCTTCTGCAACTTTAGCATTCTTGCCAGTAATTGTTCATTGGTCCTTTCCAATTTTTTTTTTTTTTTTGCTTGGAATACAAACCTATGGGAAAAGATCCAACACCACAGTTGTTACTCTCTCAACAGAAATGCTTCAAGTGGGTCATGAGACCAAAATGAAATGATATCTCCTTAGAAGTGTCCTTGTATTGACAAAAAGAGAGAAGGGAATCTCAAAAGAGAAAGAAAATGATATTCCTAGTGCTGAGCTCAGTTTAGTTGAGGTTTGAATATTCCTCCTCTCATTTTCTGGTGAAAGTTACTTTTAAATTAAAGGATAAGATGCCTCTCTCATACCCAGTGGGATTTGCAGAGTCAAATGGTACATCTATATCAGGAAATTCTATTCTAGCTTTTACTGTGCTGATGAAGAAAACATCTTTCCAGATGGATTTCTGTTTATACAGCCTTTAACATTTTTACTTGCACCCAGTTTGTCCCATTGGCAGTACTTCCAGTTCTAATTTTCAAGACTTGAAGCTCACAATAGTGTTTACAGAACAGGAAAAGAAATGGCTCTTTTTTTGTGAGAGAAAAGAAGCTACAAAATTCCTTATTACTAGGGATATTTTTTAAAAACTTAATAAATAGTACTGATGGCTTGCCAATGGGATTTTCAGCCTTTTATTATGAAAAGTTGAAGAAATTATGTAGTCAATACCCATGTACCTACCGTCTATATCCTACAATTAGTATTTTGCCATATTTACTTTATAACATATCTATTTACCTCTATCCATTTATCAATCTATATCTATTATATTATTATTATTGATCGGGCCCTTCCCTTCTCTTCCCTTTTCTTTTTTGAGACTGAGTCTCGCTGTGCCACCCAGTTTGGAGTGCAGTAGCGCAATCATGGCTCACTGCAGCCTCAACCTCTTGGGTTCAAGCAATCCTTCCACCTCAGCTTCCTGAGTAGCTGGGACCACAGGTGCATGCCACCAATGCCCAGCTAATTTTCACACTTAGTTTTGAAGATATGGGTTCTCACTATGATGTCAAGGCTGGTCCTGAACTCCTGGGCTCAAGCAGTTCTCCTCCCTTGGCCTTCCAAAGTGCTGGGATTACAGGCTTGAGCCACCATGCCCAGCCTATTATTGTTTGGATGCATTTCAAAGTTATTTACAGACATTAGAAATGATGCTCTCGTTTTTGAATCATAGATGATACCATCTGGTTATTTGACCAATAGTATATGCTGCATCACATAGGACTAGGTTCAGCCTCAGTTAATAAAAAAAGAGTAGCCTGATGTGTTTTTAAAGAGTCTTCTTCACCCCCTCTGGTAAAAGAAGGCTGAAGGTAGGTGTTCAAGGCTGGTACAGTGATTCTGATATCATCAGTGGCTTAAGCTCTTTCTATCTTTCTGGTCTACTATCCTAGCATGTGGCATTCATCCTCAAGGCCTCTCATGACCCAAGATGGCTGCTGGAGTGCCAGACATCTCACTTTCTAACAGCAGGAAGGAGGAAGGGGATAAAGGCTTCTTTAATGACCTATTCTAGAAGAACAAGTAGTTTTATAATCAACTTGTCTAGCTCCAGGAGAAAAACCAAATGGATGGAATTTTATGAGAATCATATTTATAGATGAACTTAGGAAAAATTGACATGTTGATAATGCTTGCATTTTATTAGCCAGAACATAATCGCACTTGAAGGCTGAGAAATATATTATTGCATATTCCTTTGATGATGATGATGATGATGAATATTATTATTATTATTATTGAGACAGGGTCTCACTCTGTCAACCAGGCTGGAGTGCAGTGGTGCAATCATGGCTCACTGCAGCCTCAACCTCCCAGGCTCAGGTGATCCTCCCACCTCAGCCTCCCGAGTAGCTGAGACCACAGGCACATGCCCCCATGCCTGCTTAATTTTTGTATTTTTTGTAGAGACAGGGTTTCACCATGTTGCCCAGGCTGGTCTTGAACTCCTGGGCTCAAGGGATCCACCTGCCTCGACTTGCCAAAGTATTACAGGTGCAAACCACTGTATCTGTCTGTCCTTTGATTATTTGAGTAGCATATTTATTTCAGCCATTTCCCTTTGCTGGGAAAAATCAAATGAGTTGAGGTTTCCTACTCTAGCACAACTGTATGGGTCTTGGGTTACTATTAGAGACAATTGTGGAGGCATACAAGGTGACTTCAAATGTTTTCATGTGACCAGGTATGGTGGCTCATGCCTGTAATCTCAGCACTTTGAGAGGCCAAGGTGGGTGGATCACTTGAGGTCAGAAGTTTGAGACCAGCCTAGGCAACATGGTGAAACCTGTCTCTACTGAAAAAACAAAACTAAACAAAAAATTAGCTGGGCATGGTGGTGCGTGCCTGTAATCCCAGCTACTCAGGAGGCTGAGGCAGGAGAATTGCTTGAACCCAGAGGCAGAGGTTGCAATGAGCCAAGATTGGGCCACTGCACTCCAGTCTGGGTGACAGGATGAGACTCCGTCTCACACATACACACACATACACACACACCCACAGTTTTAATGTAACTTGAATTAAACAAAATCATTTGCTCAGTAAATTTATTGATTATTACGTTGAAATAATATCAAAGTGGTACTTGTATAATAGGACTATCATAGTGAAGTCATCAAAACACAGTGGTTCAAGGGCAAAGGACTAGATGGTCAGCCTCCACTATCCTCAGGGAAACGATCCCCAGAGCTACAAAGGTTAAGAGTCTGCTCTCATGATGTCCAAAATCCTGAGAATTATTCTTAATAGCTTTTAAAGGCCTTGTCTTTGAAGAAGAAGCTTCATTTCCTGGAATTTAAAATGATTCATACCTGGAGAGGTCTTGGGCTGGCAGAGAGGGGTAAAGCTTGATGATATAAGATGCCTACTGTCATTAGGGTATGTTTGAGGCATTCACGTGAATGCATTTATTGTGAAATGGTCCATGCACAATAAAGAGGGAAGGCAATTTTACCTTTACGTTCAATAAATTAAAATAGCTACCATAGGTAGAAAAGTTAACCCATGCTGACATGTTTTTGACAGAAGAGTAAAAAGTGTCCAAAATGGGGATTTCTTCTTATCCTCAACCCTTCATTCTCCAATAATTTGTGTTTTAAAATTAAGAATTAGTGTTTTACATACTGCTCAAAGCAATCTACAGATTCAATGGAATTCCTATCAAATTGCTGGTGTCTTTTTTCAAAGAATTAGAGAAAAGAATTCTAAAATTCATATAGAGCCAAAAAAAGAGCCCAAATAGCTAAAGCAATCCTAAGCCAAAAGAACAAGGCTGGAGGCATCACATGACTTGACTTCAAATTATGCTACAAGGCTATAGTAACCAAAACAACATGGTACTTACAAAAATAGACATATAGATCAATAGAACAGAATAAAGAACCCAGAAATAAGGCTACATACTTAAAACTAACTGAACTTCAACAAAGTCAGCAAAAATATATAATGGGGAAAGGACTCCCTATTCAATAATGGTGCTGAGAGAATTGGATAGCCATATGCAGAAGAATGAAACTGGACCCCTATCTCTTACCATACACAAAAATTAACTCAAGATGGATTAAAGGCTTAAATATAAGACCTGAAACTATAAAAATTCTAGAAGAAAACCTAGGAACAACTTTTCTAGACATCGGTCTAGGCAAATAATTTATGATTAAGACCTCAAAAGCAAATACAACAAAAACAAAAATGACAAATGGAGCTTAATTAAACCAAAAAGCTTCTACACAGCAAAAGAAACAAACAACAGAGTAAACAGACAACCTACAGAATGGGAGAAGATATTTGAAAACTCTATGTCCAACAAAGGACTGATATTCAGAATCTATAAGTAATGCAAGCAACTCAACAAGAAAAATTTAATAACTTCATTAAAAAGTGGAAAAAGGACGTGAACAGACATTTCTCAAAAGATGTACAAGCAGCCAACAAACATGAAAAAATGCTCAACATCACTAATCAGAGAAATACAGATTAAAACCACAATGAGATATCATCTCATACCAGTCAGATGGCTATCATTAAAAAGTCAAAAAACAACAGATGTTGGCGAGGATGCAGTGAAAAGGGAAGGCTTATCTACTGTCGATGGAATGTAAATTAATACAACCTTTATGGAAAACAGCATGGAGATTTCTCAAATAATTAAAAATAGAACTGCCATTTGACCTAGCAATCCTAGTACTAGGTATCTATCCAATGGAAAAGAAATTGGATATAAAAAAGACACTTTCACTCATATATTTATCACAGCATTATTCACAATAGCAAAGTCATGGAATCAACCCAAATGTCCATCAATGGGTGATTGAATAAAGAAAATGTGATATATATATATATTAGATAGATATATATTTTATATATATATATATTAGAATACTATGCAGCCATAAAAAAGAATGAAATCATATCTTTTGCAGCAACATGGATGGAGCTGGAGGCCATTATCCTAAGTGAAATCACTCAGAAACAGGAAATCAAATACTGTATCTTCTCACTTATAAGAGGGGGATAAGCAATGGGTGCACGTGGACATGCAAAGGGAAATAACAAGACACTAGAGACTCCAAGAAGGAGGAGTTTGGGAGGCAGATGAGGGCTGAAAAATTACCTATTGGGTACAGCATTCACTATGTGGGAGATGGGCACACTAGAAGCCCAAGCCTCACCATTATTCAATCTATCCATGTAACGAACCTGCACATGTACACCCTGAATCTATAAAAATAAAAAAATTTAAATAATTAGTGTTTTGGCACATAGATTGTTTTGAAAATATTAGCTGTGTTTATTTTCTTCCCCTTAATAAAATATTATCCTTGAGTTCTGCCTGCAAACTGTGTCAAAATGATCTTTGGAGTTTGGTATTTAAACCTGAAACAGAAAACAGAATAAAGAATTAACTATCGGCCGGGTGCAGTGGGTCACACCTGTAATTTCAGCACTTTGGGAGGCCAAGGCAGGCAGATCACAGGTCAGGAGTTCAAGACCAGCCTGGCCAATATGGTGAAACCCTGTCTCTACTAAAAAAATACAAAAATTAGCTGGGTGTGGTGGTGTGTGCCTGTAGTCACAGCAACTCGAGAGGCTGAGGAAGGAGAATCGCTTGAATCTGGGAAGCGGAGGTTGCAGTGAGCGAAGATCATGCCACTGCATTCCAGCCTGGATGACAGAGGGGGACTCCATCTCAAAAAAAAAAAAAAAAAAGTAACCATCACTTCAGAGAGGTATTAGTCCTTAGGGGGAGGACTGGGGTGGTGAAGAGAGAGACAGCGTAGAATGGGGAATTAAAAATGAGGTAAGCCCTTTTTTCCCACTAGGTTTTAGAAAATGATGACTTATTATTATAGCTGCAGAGAGTAGGTCTTCAATTGTTCATTCTCTTTGCTAAAACTAAAACACTGTAGTATTTGCATCTTCTTTCTGCTTATATGTCCTGCTCATCAGCTACCTTGAGCCTGCTTTGCAACTTGTTTGATATTGCTGTTTCAGATCAGTAGAATATTGTTTGATACATTCTTAGAGTTCTGGCGTGTGGTTGTATTTAGCTTTTTTTTTTTTTTTTAAAGGACTAGAGTTCTTTGCATGCTGAAAATGCAAGATTAGGAATCTAGGGAAATGATGAGGATTATTATATCTTTGCTAGAGCATATAATGAAATTATTATACTGTATAGTAAATCACATAAAATAGGAAATAATACCATTTATTTGCCTTGAAAGATATACAAGTCCTATATTGACAGCAAATGTATTATTGCTTCTAAGTCACATAAGACCTAAATATTCCTGCCTCAGCCTGGGTTCCTAAAAAAGCAGAGCCTGAACCAAAGTTATAAGTGCAATTATTCCAGGAGGCACTAGAGAAGGAGGGAGACACAAAGCAGATGTGTAATATAGAGTCAATCACCCTGTGGGTCACCGGTACTTGATCCCCCTGGGTCTGCTTGAGAAACTGATTGAAATGGTTTTCCATTTCATTTGGAGGTTGCAGCGGGGAGAAGATGGAAACATTTATGAATCGGTTCCTAACCTCATTGGTCAAAATTCCACCCCAAGTGTGTTAAAAACCCCTCTCCCCAGACTCAACAGGGAAGCCCTGGAGTGGGAGGCAAGAGGCTTGTTTAAGGAATGGCTCTTTGGCTTACACTTACGTGAGGTTGATTGGAGTCTGTGCAAAACCAGTTGCTACAGGAGTTTTTGGAATAAATGAAAGGTGGGGCAAAGAGAATCTGATACAGGGCACAAAAGGTATCACACACATCCTTCAACCTTACCATCTTATGGGGACAATAAATTTACATTAACATAATTACCAGAATCTTGCTGCCTCCAAGATGCAGCTAGCTCACTTGGGAACTCTAGGACTTTGCACAGACTTCCTTCCTCAAGTGTTGAATAAGTCCACAGAGGGTGCCTAATAAAAACTCTGATGGTGCCCCTGACTACAAAATTCCTGGCTTCTGCTGTACTGCCAGTTCCTCATCTGACTCCAGAGCTGGCAGGCCTCATGCTTCTCCTCAGGAGTTTGGCATTCTCTTGCAAAGTGGGAAGAATGTTGTGCCTCTGGAGAATTGCTTGGACCTATGGAACATTATAGAACTTAATAAGCCTGCACTTTCCATGCATAAGGCCAGTGAACCCAGCCGCCGTGCATCCCTGGGGTGCTCATGTGCCTCTAGGAGAGCTGGGGAAAATGGTTGATGTGCCAGCTGCCATGCCATAGTCAGGACCCACCTCTGCTCAGGAGCTCAGGGTCTGAAGGGCACTGTGGCTGGCATGGCTGGTTTTTCACATTACTTTCCTTTATGGTTAACTTCATTTTGGGTTGTGTGTGTGTTTGCACGCGCACTGGTTTCTCTTCCTCTCTTTATTCTTCTTTATTTTCATTCCTTCCCTGCCCCCACCAAGTCTCCCAGATATGTCTCAAATATCTAATTCTCAGCCAGGGACATGGCTTGAGATTTTCTCCGGGATTCTCCTTCGTCCTTATGTAAATTATGAGGGCAAATAGATACTTGGATGGGATTTGGATATTGCCAAATTCCACATGCCAGAGACACATGTATCTTGGCTCTGGCCCAGGTGGGATCTAATCTGTATCACAAGTTATATATCTTATCTCTACTATCCTACGGACTCTATGGATCATTCCATAGATGAAGCTGAAGAAAATCCTTATGAATATATATAGTTGACCTTTGAACAACATGGGGGTTGGGGCACTGACCTCCCAAGCAGTAGGAATCTACATGTAACTTTAGACTCCCCAAACACATGACTACTAATAGCCTATTGTTGACTGGAAGATTTACTGATAACATAAACAGTTAACACATATTTTATATGCTATACGTATTATATGCTGTAGTCTTATAATAAGATAAGCTAAAGAAAAGAATGTTATTAAGAAAATCACAAGGAAGAGAAAATGTTTACTATTCAGTAAGTAAAGTGGATCACCATAAAGGTCTTCATGCTCATCACCTTCATGTTCAGTAGGCTGAGGAGGAGGAGGAAAAAGAGGGGTTGGTCTTGCTGTCTCAGGGGTGGCAGAGGCTGAAGAAAATCCAATATAAATGGACCCACGCAATTCAAACCTGTATTGCTCAAGGGCCAACTGCATTTAATTTAGAACAGAACAATCTTTTCTTCTAAATGCAGATGATCCATATTCAAAGAAAAAAAGAACATGTATTTTACCTTAAACACTAGTAGACTTAAGTTAGGTGAACCACCTTAAGTGTGTATCAGCCAGCCTAGGCTATGTCTCTGTGACCTGAGGGATAGAGGAAAATAACAAGACTTTAACATTCCTACTTTGCTGCTGGAGAATTTGAGGCACGAGAAGCTTCAGACATAGCCTAGCTCAGTGGTTCTGAAACCAAATCTTGCATCAGAATCACTTGGAGCGCTTGTTAAAACAGATTGCTGGGTCCCACTCCTACATATTCTGATTCTGTAGGCCTGGGGCTGCGCCTGAGAATTTTCATTTCAAATAAGTTCCCTGGTAATAATGATACTGCTGGTCCAAACACCATACTTTGAGAACCGCTGGTCTAGTAGCTTCAGCTTGAGATCAGATGACTATTTTGGTTTCTTTCTTCTAGGCTAGATCTTGTTTCATGGCACTTTCTCTAGTAAAGTTGGCGCTTAATAAAGCTGATCATTTTCAACTAGATTTTAATTGTGTACTTTTGGCATTAATAGATAAAAGACCAGAAAGCAGGTAGTACATCCAAATCCAAACTAGAGGAAAGTATTTTTTGAAAGAACTCTTAGTGCTATATAGCAGGATTTGGCAAATTATGGTCCATGGGCCAGATCTGGCCTACCGTTTTTGCAAATAAAGTTTTATTGAAACACAGCCATGCACATTCATTCATACCATGGATGGTAGGTTTTGTGCTACAACATCAGAGTTAAGTAGTTGCAACCAACAGAGGCTGTATTTACTAAAATATAAAGTATTTACTTTATAGAAAACATTTGCCAACCCTGGTCTATACGTCTTTCTGAGCAACTGTTGGCTGATTTAGGGAAGTTTTCTCTTGAAACCCAGCAGTAAGCAACATCAGTGTACATTAGCAGATATGAAACTCAGATCCTAACACTTTCTTCCGCCCTCCTTCAATCCTTCTCCCTCAACATGGAAAGTGGCCCAATAAGTGAAATGAAACTTGGCCTGATCAGCGATATTTAGAAAGTGGAAGGTGAAAGTGTTGACATCTGCTTGTATTTTGTAGCCCCAGCTTCTCTGGCAGCATGTGACATGGTGAGAGTGCTCTGGTCAGCTAGCCGTCTCACGTTTTGTGGAAGATTGTCTGGTGTTATCTGACCTTGGCTGGATTTATGTCTATGAAGATGTGTGGTTTGACAAAAGATCTACATCCCTTTCTACATAGTGGCTTCCTAGGTGAACTCTTCCTTCTTTGACTTTTGACAATTTCAGTAAATTTGAGTGTCTGTTGTATATTTGGTATCTGTATGTACACATTGATAAACACATCTGCATATTTTGGGGCATATGTTTAAATCATGGTAAAACACACATAACATAGAAATTACTATCTTAACCATTTTTAAATGTACAGTTCAGTAGTGTGGTATTTTCACATTGTTGTGCAACAGATTTCCAGAACTTTTTCATCTTGCAAAACTGAAAATCTATACCCATTGAACAACTAACACTCCCTTCCCTCTTTCCTTTAGCCCCTGCCAGTCACCATTCTATTTTCTGTCTCTACGAATTTGATTACTCTAGTTACCTATATAAGGGGAGTCGTACAGTATGTATCTTTTTGTGAGTGGCTTATTTCACTTATATAATGTTCTCAAGGTTCATCCATGATCTAGCATGTCAGAATTTCCTTCCTTTTAAAGGCGGAGTGATACTCCGTAGTATCATATGTATATATCACATTTTTTTCATCCATTCACCTGCTGACAGCCCCTTGGGTTGTTTACACCTTTTGGCTATTGTGAACCGTGCTACTATGAGCATGGGTGGGCAAATATCTGTTTGAGTCCCTGCTTTCAATTCTTTTGGGTACATACCCACAAGTGGAATTGCTGGATAGTATGACAATTCCAGTTTTAATTATTTGAGGAAGGGCATGTATGTGTTTTAATCAGGTATGCCCATCTTAACCTTTTCGCCTCTTACCTCCTTCCTGATTTTATCTGCCCCTCTGTAGTTGGTTCAGGTCCCCAGAGAAGCTGGCGCTAAGGCAAGATTAAAAGTACAAGACAAGATTAAAAGTATTTAGTGGGGGAAATGCTGGCGGAGAATAAAATGAGGAAGCAGGAATAGGCGGGAAAGGCTTCACACTGCAAAGCAGATCTCACTGGAGGAAAGAAAGAGGATTGTGTTGAAAGTCTCAGACTTTAGGGCAATTCTAATAAAGCTGCAGGTAGGTAGATGGAGGGTGCTTGAGCTAAAAGTTGGAGGAGTTCCATGTTTCTCAAGAATGGGTCAGTGCTAATATTGCCATCATTGGTGGGGCAGCTGGGGAAACGTGCCCTCTGAAGAGACTGGAGTGGCCATCTTCATAGTCACCATGCCCTTATGTCTCTACATCTTGCCACTGAAGACGTAATTTTTTTTTTTAAACAGAAAAAGCGCGGGGCATATTCTGGCAATGTTATATGCGTGGTGGAGAAAAGACTAGGACGTCAAATGGGGTTGGGTGGCAGGGCACCTTAAATGACTTTATTCTGCAATGAAAGGTAAGCCATGAGAGGTCTGTAAGGAGAATAATATGGTTGTTTTTCTGTTTTAAAATGCACCACTCAGATCTGTGCAGAGGACACATTTCCCCGGCTGCCGCACCAATGATGGTAATACTAGCACTGATCCATTCCTGAGAAACATAGAACTCCTCCAACTTCTAGCTCAAACACCTACCTGCAACTTTATTAGAATTGCACTGAAGCCTAAGACTTCCTACACAATGTGGCACTTATCACAATTTGCCCATATGGTTCCCTTTTACTTACATGCGCTTCCTCTCTTAGCCACCCATTGAAATACTACTTTCTTTTAAACTATTTCTTCACACAACCATAAATGAAATTAGCAGCTCCCTCCTTGAAAGTCTAATTTATTTAGGAAACATTATTTGAAATTATTCACTGTATACTATGAAAAATACAAAGATGAATCAGATTTGAATTCTGTTCTGAAGGATTGACTTTAATAGGAAAAGTGATATCCCACGAACACTATATTAAAAGGAGAAAGTAAGAAAAGCCATAAAGCTGGGTACAGAGAAAGTGCAGTGGGAATTCAGAAGAGGCAAAGATGATCTTATCAGAGAAATCCACTATAAGAGGTAGGCCTTCAAGAATCAGTAGGATTTGGGCATGAGGAAATGAGGAGAGGAGGGAATGCCAGATTAAAAACATAACAGGGGCACAGGTATGAATTTTAAAAGAACAGCCTTGGCCAGGCACGGTGGCTCATGCCTGTTATCCTAGCACTTTGGGAGGCTGAAGCAGGCAGATAGCTTGAGCCCAGGAGTTTAAGACCAGCCTGGGCAACATAGTAAAACCCCGCCTCTACTAAAAATTAGCTAGACGTGGTGTCATGCGCTTGTAGTCCCAGCTACTTGGGAGGCTGAGGTGGGATCACCACTTGAACATGGGAGGTCGAGGCTGCAGTGAGCCAAGATGGCACCACTACAGTCCAGCCTGGGCGACAGAGTGAGACCCTGTCTCAAAAGAAAAATAAAAAAGAAAAATAAAAAAAGTCCTTACTGATTAAGATTTCTCAAATTGTGCATAGACCCATTTGTAAAGTGTGAAATAAATTAATAAATTTAGTTTTCCTCTTATCAAAAAAAGAAATAGAATAGGATGGAGAATGTTTGAAGTGTATGGTATGCAGTAAGGGTATTATTTTGTAAAACTTGTTATGTGTGTGTATATATATATATATTTCTACATATATAATGGGTCACTATGTAAATGTACTTCTTCCTGTGGGGCAAGCTTCTATCTTACATGAGTTTATTCAACAGTATATCATCATGGAGCATATCTCACATGCTGACCATTAAGCAAAGTCCTGTGTGTGTGTGTGTGTGTGTGTGTGCGCACACACGCGTGTGTGTTTAGTGATGGAAAAAAGCTGACATAGTCTCCATCCTCATAGAGAATATGATTCCGTATAGTGATTCTCAAATTTTAGTGGTATTAGAAACACCTGGAACACTTAATAAAACAAAACACAGATTTTCAGATCCTGCCTTTAGAGTTTCTCATTCAAGGTCTAAAGTGGGGCCTGGGAATTTGCATTTCCAACAAGTTCCCAAGTAATGCTAAAGACAGTGGGCAGGTGGGTGACTTAAATCAATACAAATTAATACATGATGGCAAACTGTGATAAGTAGTATGAAGGAGATGAACAGGGAATTAAGAGAGAGAGTAACTGGGAAACTGGGAAACCTATTTTATGCTGGATGGTCAGGAAAAGGTGTCTCTGGATGGTCAGCAAAGGTGTCTCTGAGGCCAGGAAAGGTGACCTCAGAGAAAAAGTGTCTCTAGGAAAAGATGTCTCTGAGGAAGTGATGTGTAGGCAGCGGGAACAGCATGCTCAATGATTCAAAGGAGCTCAGGGAAAACAAAGTTAAGTGAGATTGGAAAGCAGGCAGGGACTGGGCCATGCAGTCCAGCAGTTTTCAAAGGGAAAATACGTGCATTCCTGGAGCAATGAAGACTTCCTACAAGGTAGGCAGGCACACGTGGTTTTCAGAGAAATGCCTTCCTTATGTGCTCTCCTAAAATGGATCTGCCCAAGAGCCAGCACTTTGGTACTGATCATTTACCTTTACTGCCTTTTTGTGAAAGAGAGGCATACGTACTACCTAGCAAATCTTACTAGGTTGTTTTGTTCTAGGATGTAAAATAACTTGAGGGATGAAACGAGGAATAACTCAAAATCTTGACTTTGCTGTTGAAAAAATGAATGACTTTAATCATGGAGTAAAAACAAGTAAAAACTTGTTTTTACTTGTTTTTGCTGGTTTTCAAGTCAATTGGTTTCTAATTCTTGGCTCTCTACAAAATTGTAGAATTTTTACTGTTATTGCTATAACAAAACATCTTTCATTTCCTCTATTTAGGTGACTAAAACAACTACTTTCTCAGTGCTTACCTCCATAAAAATGAAAAATTGGGAAAAGAATTGATTCTGAAAATGGCTACAGTTTAGCATTAAGGAATATCAAATTATAAATATAGTAACTCACTTAATATTGTCAATAAGTTCTTGGAAACTGCTACGTTAGTGAGATGACATATAAGGAAACCAATTTTACCACAGTCTAATTGATATGAACAAGAATTAAGTTCCTATGGCATATTTCTGGTCACATAAATGTCACCAAACTTCTAAATAAAGAAAAAAAACTTATTAAACATTAAAATAAGTGTGATCTACACATACATTTTTAAAAGATGACTAAAACCAAGTAAGATAATTATTTATCAGTTTATTCCAGTTCAGGGCCACGGGTGGCTGGAGCCTGTCTGGGCAGCTCAGGGTGCCGGTGGGAATTCACCTTGGACAGGACACCATTTCATTGCAGGACGCATTCACACCCACACTCACACTCACACTGGGACCGTGTAGACATGCCACTTCACCCAACGTGCACATCTTTGCAATGTGGGAGAAAACTCACGAAGGCCTGGGGAGAGCATGCAAATCCACGCAGATGGCAGCCCAGCCTGGGAACTAATTTTTTTTTCCAATAACATTATAACAAAACAACGTTGAAGGAAACAAGTTTATTCAAAGACCTGCTATACATGAATTAATTGGATGAAAAACATACCACTGAATTTGTTAAGAGATTCATTTCTTGAGGTCTTGTTTGGAGGTTCTAGCAGGGGAATGCAGTTACTCCTGTTACTCCTATACCCTTGACCGAAGACCCATCCTCCTCAGTCAGGGATGGTCGTCCTCTTTGACCCAGCATGCAGCTTTGGGAGGGACGCACATGGAGCGGTGAGGGAGGAAGGGGACACCACCTAGCCAGCCAGGTCAGCTGAATCAACCCTGGCGATCAATGGGGTGACAGATGTTGCAGCCAGATCACCCTCACATCCAAGAGATTCATTTCTGATACAACATACTTTATATGTTTAATAATTATCTATATGATTTTAAATATGTTTATGTGATGTTGATGAACTGTACATTTGAAATAAATGCAATAATAACTCCAAGAAGAATACTTTTTAACACTTAACATGTTATGGCCACATGAAAATTTTTAAAATTCCTCTCTTCCTCTCCCTCATTTTTATATATACAGTGTATATGAAAATAAATGTAGTACAGACATATTATATATACATATCAAATATATAGCAGGAAGAGATATATAAATATAAACATATAAATATAAGTATAAGCATATATACAGAGTTGCAGAAAAGCATAATAAGATGATCAAAATACTCTGAAGCCAAACAATATAAAGAATAACATTCTCTATGTGGTAAGTATAATGGAAATATGAGTTTAAGGAGAAAATGAAATAATGTACTCAGGTACCCTCAGATAAAGAAGGAAGACCCCATGATTTTCAAAGACTGGACTAGAGGCTTGAGGTTGTGGGGAGGAGGTTTCTAGAGAAGGGAAGAATGGTGGGTTTGGGAAGAGACAGGCTATGAGCATGACATGTAGGTTGTGGGGGCTGCCATTCCTGTCTCAGTTCTCAGGTGCTTCCTGAGTTTTGAGCAGGCAAAATTGCCTCTGTCTAATAACACCCCCCACTACTTTTCTCTTCCCTTCTTTCATTCTCCTCCTGCCCCCTGTATGACAATATAGGCAAAATGAGTACATCAGAGGGTGAGATGGAGAAAAAGAACTATAGTTGGAGATTTTGGACGGTCTCTTTTAGGTGGGAAGGGGAAGGTAGGATAGTGAGAAACATGATTGCAAAGAAGAAGCCATATAATTTTTTCCCTTTGACTTTAAGTCCTAAGATGGGCAGGCTGGAGGCCTGAGTGAGGGAGCAGCCTGGGAGGACTGCAGTTCTAACCCTTGGACAAAGCAAGTGGTACAGCTGTTGAGCTGGAGAGGTTTTCTTTGTGAAAAAGGCAGCTGAAGTCGTCGAGAGTGATCTGGACTGAGAATCGGGAGAAGTGGATTCAGTTCATACTCAGCCACTTTTTGTGTGACCTTGGGAAGAGCAACTAGACTATTGACGCCCAGTTTCTTTATTTGTAAAGAAAACAATTGAATAAAGTGATCTGAACTTTTTCTCTCTGCTTTAAAATGACTAGTTAGAAGTTATGAAAATTGAAAACAGTTCACAAAAGCCCAGTAACTTTTGCTTTCTTCATCATTCTGAGAGAGAAAAGTCAAAGTGAACTTTCCAGTTCATTGTTAAAAAAGAAAAGAAAAGAAAAGAAAAAGGCATCTTTTCTCTTTGAGAAACACCAAAATTACTCTGTCCCCTAATAGTCGCCTGGGCAGAATTTTCCATCTTAGCACAAAGCGGCTCGGCTCGACCTTGTTTCAACTAATCCCTTCTCTGTATTTAACAAGAGGAACTGGAAGAGTCAGACAGTGTGTGGGAAGACTGAAGAAAATAAGGAAGGTATAGAAACTACTAGAGATGGAGATAAGTTAAACATTCTGGCAAATTGTCACGGTATATTGCTCATGCTGAATGGTTAGGCAGTTGGGAAGGTAGTTAAGAGAACGGCTTTAAATGCTTCATCTAATTGCAAGCAGCTGTCGATTAGTGGAGCTTGACCAACTGTTTTTAATTCCACTCAGTGGTGATGAAGAGAATGAGACTTTTAAGGGAAACTGGCAGGGGCTGTGTATACGCATGGAGTTGCTTACACTTTTTCTGGAGGTCACAGAGTGCAGTAACTACTAAGAGATGTTCTCTGAAACCATTGCAGGCTTTCATGATAATGACTTTCCTAAATTTTACCAGCATTTGTTGGGCTTTTGGCAGGAGGCAAACTTCTCCGTTATCCAAATTCTGGAATGATTTTAGGGAGTGATTCATTCCCAATCGCGAGTGACTGGATGTCTTGTGCCAATTCAGAAGCAACTGTTCAATGGGGGCAGTAAATCTAGAATGAGAGCTGATAATGCCATTTTAGAGTCTTCTTCTTAGGAACATTTAATCTCATTTTTTTGGATTGGAAAATACAAGAAAGTGGAAACATTTTAACTAGTTTCTGTAATTGAAAAGCCTGCTACAGATTATCTAAAGTTGAGAGTTTTCTGGAAGATAAAGTTTCAGGCTAGTTTAATCAAGTCTGAAACCTTACTTGATGGAATTACTCTACTTGTAAGTTATATTTTCTTATTCCTAACAAGATTAATAATTTTTCCCAATATTTATTTTATTTGCTTTCATTTCTCCTTATAGATTCTAAAAGTTATTTTAATGTTTCTGCATTGCAAACTGAAGAAACCATTCATTTGACTGAAAGCAAGGCTTCTATGAAACCAGGAAGGCCTTGTAGTTCAACAGTAGCTGCCTAACTAGAAATATGTCAGCAATTCTTAGGGAGAAGGGTGCTAGATTTCTTCAATGCCGATTATCCATTTTATATCCTGAATTTCAGTGTACTGTAACAGAAAGTAAATTTCCTATGTACACATGTAGGATTTATCAACAAGGATCTTTTTCACAGCACTGTTGATAATGGCACAAAATCAGAAATATCCTAGGCTGTGCATTTGCCTGTAGTCTGAGCACTTTGGGAGGCTGAGGCCGAAAGATCACTTGAAACTCATACTTTGAAACTTGAAGTTTCAAGTGAACCAGCCTGGGCAACATAGCAAGAACCCATCTCTTCAAAAAACAAAAAAAATTAGCCAGGTGTGATGGCACACACCTGTAGTCCCAGCTACTCGGGAGGCTGAGACAGGAGGATTGCTTGAACCCAGGAGTTCAGGAGTTCAAGGCAACAGTGAAGCATGATGGCACCACTGCAGTCCAGCCTGGGCGATAGAGTGAGACCCTGTCTCAAAAAAAAAATAGAAAAAAAGAAAAGGAAATATCCTAAATGTTCATAATTGGCATTAGCTAAAAAGTTTGTGGTGTTTGTATGGTCTGATATTTTGCAGATATAGAAAATGTGGAAGAATATATAAATGACATAGGAAAATGGTCATGATGTACTGGATGAAAAATCAGAATCAAAATTAATCATTTAAATAGATATCTCTATCTACCTATCTGTCTAAATATAGATCCAGATATAATTTAAATTGTGTGTTTATATGAAAAACTAAAGTTAAAAAATAACAAAATAGAAACAGTGGTGGGATTACAGGTGATTTTTATTTTAGTTTTTGTGTTTTTTCTGCATTTTCCTCTAAAGAACATATATTACTTTTACAACTAGGAAAAGGACCTTATTTTACACTTAATTTCCCAATATATCAATTTTTATATCATAAAAGATTTTATTTCTTTCCAGGATGAAGCTAAGGGGGAGATTCATGTCTAAGCAAAGGAGAAAAAAAAATCAAGAAGACAGCACTCAATAAACACCTAATTTTGTTTCTGATCTTGTGCCTGTTTGAAGCGCTCACACTTGTTTTGACTCAGCTAGATAAGTCAGCTCCTCTAAAACAGTCACAATTTCCACCAGCTGTTTTGGATGTTTAAGGTTATGTTTTTGTTTTAGTGAACTTCACTGCCTATCACTTGAGCTAGCTTAGGAACAATTGCAAAGGAAGTCTTTGAGGCCGACTCAGAGGAAAGCTGCTAATCTTATGACATCCACAAGGATTTGAACAGGCAGCTCCATCTGTGTTGTTTCTGTTTTTCTTCTAGGGAAGGTCTCAATGGCAGAAAGATGGACGCTTCTCAGGTCTAGTTGTTGCATGGCATGTCCCTGACCACAGCTGTGCCCAAGGAGTCTCACAGATTCCTCAGGAGGCAACAGGACGTTTATCAACAAAGATGTGACAAACCCATGCCGGGTACCGTTTACGAACCCTGCCTGGGTTCCGTTTTCCGTGTAGTAATTCTTTTCCACGAGTTCAGGTTTATGAGTGCTCAGGCAGGAAGCTGTTTATCACCGAAAGCCACCGAAGGAGAGGTGCTGTCATCTTTACCCAAGACCTCTGAGACTTTCCTTTGAATTAGGAGCTGGGGGTTCTCGTTGCATGATATGGCAGAGTTTCTGGAAACTGATTTGGGGAAGAGGAAGCTGACTTATATGGGAGTCACCCTCTCATTTGTCATTCTCCGGCACCCCCTCCCCGATCATGCTTTTTCAAAGTAAAGAAAAATGGTGACACTTCTAGTGAGAGGTGGGATTTACTTAGAAATGTTCTAGGGCTGAGTGAAGGTTGATCTGACTTTTGAAGCTCACCTTTGAGGGTTGCTGCCTGTTTTCATGTAGCATTACTTCCAATGTGCTTTGCTCCCCTTGCTGCCATTTAAAAAATTCCATTCTATCTGGATGCAGACTAACCAGGCTCAATTTTGTTATTCTTATCTTATTTGGAAAGTTGTTTGCAGTCACTCCATAGAGCATCTACTATAAGTCAGCCACTGTGTATGGCCACCAACAAAACTGTTATAAAGAGTGTAGTTCTTACATGCAGAGAGCTCATGGAGGAGGGAAAGGAGGTAAATAAACAGTGGTGAGGCTAGGCGCTAAGTGCTACACTAAACAAGTGATCTGTTAGGGAAAATTTTATTCACTGGAATTCCAGAGGGGCTGGCAAATGTATCAACCTGGCAGGTCTGTCCATCTGGAGAGAAACTATTAGAGCAGTTGGTTACTTAGGTACCCTGGAGCAGAGCAATGCATGAGTTGGCTAGTAGAACTCCCTCTTATTTCAGGCTGGACGCAGCACCTCATGCCTATAATCCCAGCAGTTTGGGAGGCCGTGGTGAGTGGATCACTTGAGGTCAGGAGTTCAAGACCAGCCTGGCCAACATGGTGAAACCCCATCTCTGCTAAAAATACAAAACTTAGCCAGGTGTGGTGACAGGCACCTGTAATCCCAGCTACTCGGGAGGCTGAGGCAGGAGACTTGCTGGAACCTGGGAGATGGAGTTTTCAGTGAGCCGAGATTGCACCACTGCACTCTAGCCTAGGTGACAGAGTAAGACTCTGTCTCAAAAAAAAAAAAAAAAAAAAAAAAGTAAAAGAAAGAACTCTCTCTTATTTCAGTCTATACTTTCAGTTGCAAGTAATAAATACTCAGCTCAGATTCTGGGGTATTCTAACTTCAAGATCTGCTGGATGCAGATAATATTGTCAGGAATATGTCTCTTCATCTCTTGGCTTGGTTTTCTTCAGTTTTCATGTCATTCTCTGGTACATTTTTCCCACTAGTGGCAATGGCCATTGGAAGCCCCAGACTTACATCCTATTGGTTTGGCAAGCTCAGAGGAAAGGGATGGTTCCTGTCCCAACAGTTTTAACAGTCTTCTAGGGCTTACTTTCATTAGATCAACCTGGATCACACACCAGCTCTGAAGCAATCATTATGGGCTGGGTGTGATGCACACTTATTGCACATATCTAAGTTTTGGGTCCTCTCCTGTGCTCAAGGTGTGAAGTTGGCGTTACTTGAATCACAAGGACTAAGAGCTGGAGAATAGCAGTTCATCAAGGGAAAAGGAGGAGCTATTTTCAGAAGAAGAGTGGATGCTCGGTGGTCACATCCATCACAATGCCCATGATGTCCTTTTCTTGCAGAGATATTTTAATTTGGACTGTCCTAAGCTATCAGAGTGTTCTAGTCATCTTCACCCTCAATACAGAAGGGGTTGGATTTCCGGGTTTCTGATTTCTTGTCTCCTAGAGTTCCTTTAATTCCAAGTTTTCCCACATCCTGCTTAGCAGTGGGCCGGGGTTCAGGAAGAGGTGTCCATCCTCCCTCAGTACTTTGGGAGCCTGCTTCTCTTATGTTTGTATGACTAAGAGGGGTGACTCAAATGTTTAGTGTGGTGGTTCTCAAGGTTGTGGTCCCCAGATCAGCAGCATCAGCATCACCTGGAGACTTGTTAGAAATGCAAATTCTATGGCCTCATCCCAGCCCTACTGATTCAGAAACTCTGGGGGTCAGGTTCAGACATCTGTGCTTTCACAAGGTCTCCAGATGACTCTCATAACATACTCGAGATTTGAAACCACTGATTTAGGGAATAGTCCAAGACAATCTACTCTAGGAAGACTGAGTCCACCTCAACTTTTCTGTTTTATAGTCTGCCTTGCTAAGCTCCTGACACCAAGGGAAAGATTCATTAATTGTTGAATGCTGCTTGCTGGAAGCAAAGAGATTACTTTGTGCTTGGTGTAAGAGACTTTCAGTGAGCTGCAGTTGAGAATCTCTCAGAAAATTCTTTTTGGCCACACCTCAGGAAATGAATGTTCCTGGAGATGCTGCAGCTGCCAGGATCATCCTAGATGAAGGAATTTTGGAATCTTTCTAATTCTCTGAGGTGATGTTGTTTGACATAGACCTGGTGGAGTTCTGCTGTCAATTAGTGTGCCTGCAATTCATGTATTCATGTATTCATTCTACATATAACAAGCCCAATACTGGGCTGGGTACTGGAGATACAATTGCCCACAAAACAGACATGCTTTCTGCCCTCATGGAGCTCAAGGTCTAGTGGAAGATAGAGTTGTGTAAACAGGCATTAACAGTAGAGTGTGATTTGATGGGGAGAAATACACAGTCGTTGGGGAGATCATGGTGGAAAGGAGGGGGGCCCTAATCTACACTGGAAAGTTATGTCTATACTGGGACCTAAAGGATAAATAGTCATTGTTTGGCAAATAAAAGAGAAGAGGCTGTCAGGCAGCATTTGCAAAATGCTGTAATTGTGGGAGAACTTGGTGTGTTCAAGGAACTAAAAAACAAAATAGAAACAAACAAAAAAACCAACTCAGTATAACTGGACTGTAGAGTTTAAAGGAAGGTAGAGGTGAGGGATAAAAAGGTAGATGCAGCAAACTATGCAAATCTTATTAATAAATCTGGACCTTATACTAAGAGCAATAGAATCCATTAAAGAGATTTAGATAGAAGTGAGATGATTGAATTAATTTTAGAACGAGAGCTTGAGAATGAATTGGGGATGAAGTAGGGCTGAGTCAAGACCACAGACAGGCAGACCAGTTGGAGGCTATTGTGATAATAAGACGAAGACAAATCAGAAGTTTATTGTGGTCATGAAAAATGGTGGCTCCTTGGCCTAGGTTAATGGAAGTGGGGTTGGAAAGCAGTGGATGGATTCTGGACGCTGATGTGTGGTTGAAGGATGGGCCAAGGGAAAGAGAGGACTCCTAGGTGGCCAACTTGGGTACCATGTGAAGGGAGGTGCCATTCACTGATAGCAAACACTAGAAGAGGCAAGAGTCTCTGGAAGAAAGTCATGAGTTCAACTTTAGACAAGTTGAGATTGTAAAATGCCCAAGAGGAGGTACCAAGGATGTAGTTACAATCCAGGTCTGAGCCTAGACAAGAGATCTGAGTAAGAGTAAATATTTGACAGTCATTAATACACAAATGACAGTGAAACCGAGGGAGTGCATGAGATCACTTAGGGAGAGTGTTTGAATAGGAAGAGAGGAGGGCTTGGAGCCCAGGGGAGCCCCAGTATTAAGAAACAGGCAGAGGAAGATAAACCTGTGAAAGCAACTGAAGGGCCAAGAGAGATAGGAGAAAATCAGAGTGTGGAAGGTGCTAGGTGTTGTGGAGGTCAAGGAAAGCAAGTTTCAAACTTTTCTGTGCTAATAATCTCAATTCTGCACCTGACAGATCAGGCCAGACCATCTCCAGGGAAGCCATGCGGTTGCTACCCTTCATCTGCCAGCACCCTCTCACTATTCCAAACGGGTTCATCCATAAAGACACTTTTCAGGAAACACTGCTTTCCTGTAATTACTTTCTTAGGCAGATAAAACGGCACTTGCTGAATCATAAGTTACTTAAGGAGATCCCATCCCACACTTTCTTTCAACTTGCTGTCTCTTTTTAAGCGAAACCAACGAGATTCCTTGCATATTTCCCTCTTCTTTTTATCTTATCTCATTCCACTTTCAGGTTGCTGTATTCACTGAGCCTCTGACCTCCAGCATACTTTCAGACAGATGGTCACAGACAGATGTGTACTTTGCAATTGCAGGTTATCCAAATATTGTGGTGGCAGCAGCACCTCTTTTGGTACCCAACAGTATCAGTGCTCTGCAACCAGCTCGCGTCTTCAGCTGCTGTTGATGTCCCTGACTAAATTACTGTCTTTCTTCTTTTTTTCTTCCCCTCTCTCCAGCTGGACACTCTGGGGAGGTGTTTTGGCTAGAATTAGATATGCACAGCTGATACCTCCAGCTGCACGTTCTTTGGTTCTTTCTGGCTCTGCAAAAGCTCTTGGTGTTCTGACAATTCATTCAAGTGGAGAGCAGTATGAATGGTGGCCCACCCAGATAGTCTTTAAAAGCATTAAAAATGGTTCTATGATTTCTGTGGCCAATCTTGTCAGTTGAAGGTAGGAGTAGGAGAAATAGTTCAAAATATACTGAGAGCCAAAATGAATATAGGTAATCTTGGCAATTCATATTTTGTTTCTTAATTATAAAATTATCAATAAAATTGCTATTGCATAGTAGACCTAATTATGCAGCTCACTACAAGAAAAAGATGTGGTAGGCCAGACATGGTGGCTCACACCTGTAATCCCAACACTTTGGGAGGCCAAGGTGGGTGGATCACTTGAGGTCAGGAGTTTGAGACCAGCCTGACCAACATGGTGAAACCCCATCTCTACCAAAAATACAAAAATTAGCCAGGCATGATAATGCACACCTGTAATCCCAGCTACTCAGGAGGCAGAGGCAGGAGAATCACTTGACCTCAGGAGGCGGAGGTTGTAGTGAGCCAAGATAGCACCATTGCACTCCAGTCTGGGCAACAGAGTGAGACTCTGTCTCAAAAAAAAAAAAAAAAAAAAAAAAGAAAGAAAGAGAAAAAAAGAAAGAAAGAAAGAAAACAATGAACAATGCCATATATTTTCAAAAATTTTCATCCTGAATATAATGTGCCATGAAGGCTAAAGATCTAGCAAAGAGTCTAAGATGGCAAAAATATGGGAATTTATTCATGGCTTTAGGTATCAACTCTAGGCTGATGTGTTTCCCAAATCCATTTCTCTAGGCCTATCTTCCCTTGTAAACCTTAATCCAATGTCTCCCATTATACATCAACTTTTTTTGTAAGCTAAAAATCTTGATAACATTATCTCAAAGTCCATAGATTTCTACTGAGTTTGTTTTCCTTGTCTCCGAACATACTTCCTCCCCCATCTTTTTCTGTTTCCATGAACTTGCTGATCTCTCACTCAGGCTTCTGAGTCTTCTTTGACTTTTTCTTTACTCTTGATACCCAGCCTGCTGCCCAAGTCTTCATGGTCACATCACCAATCATCTTTGCTTCTTTTTCACTCCCACTCTGGTCAGACCAGCCTCGATCCATGTACTTTCATTGTGGTGGGATTGCAAACATTTCCTAAGTGCTAAGTGTCATTTATTCCTTCTATTTGTTCTCCCTTGAATCCATTACACAAAGAGATGTCAAGTTAATCTTCTAAAACACTGATTTTATCATCATGCTTCTCTATTTTAAAATATTCCATAGCTGCTTCTTATCTTCAAGATGAGTCTAATACCTCTCCCAAAAGACATTGATGTCCTTGTGCAATCATTTCAGCTGCTCTCTGGTCTGAGGTCACTCTTCTGGGATAAGATTACTCAATTTTATTCTTCCTCCGTGTTCCAGCTTGTCAAAATAATTTTGAGTCTTTCTGCCATTGAATATGTTTGTTATCCAGCTCAGTTTTTTGTCAGTTACATATATGTGTTCTTTGTGTGTGTTCGGTTGTTAAGTTGCATACAACATGACGGAATAAGAACATAAGGATATGCTATTGTGGTTTCTGCAGGACTGATTTTTTTTGAACTGGGGGCTGAAGTTGCTATTGGTCTCAGAAAATGATCCTTTGCCTCCTGCTATATCCTTACCTAAACATTTCATAGCTCCTTGAGTCATTCCTTTATTCATTCAAGCACCAATTGAGCTCTCTTTTCTCCAGACGCAATTCCTTTTTCTCTCTCAGTAGGTGAAGCTGCTTGGAACTCACTCTTTTCATAAAGTACTGAGGCTAGCTTTTATTTGTTCTTTTATTTGTTTATATTTGAGAGATTTGCTGTAGGTAGAAGCTGTTAATGGAGAAAAGTTGGACATTTGCTTTGACATCTACAAAATAACTCCCATTTTTCTATATTGTTCTGGTTATTACTGCTACGTAACAAAAACCACTCAAAACACAGTTACGTAGAGCAATAACTATTTTAGTATCCATTCGGGTTAAGAATTCTGAAAGGGCACAGTGGGAATGACTTGTTTGAGCCTCCCCTCCATCACGGCTGAGGCCTCAGCTGAGAAGGCTCAAGGCTGAGGTTGACTCAACAGCTGGGTCTAGAATCATCTGAGACCTTGTTCACGTACATACAGCACCTGGGCAAGGAGGACTTGAAGAGGAGGACTGCCACCTGGAGCATTTTCACGTGGTCTCTCCACGTGGCTTGGCTCCCTCACAGCAAGGCAACCTCAGGAGAGTAAGACCTATCTGCCAGGGCTCAGGGCTCAGGGCTCCTACCACGACTATTCCTGGGAAGAAGACAGAACTTCATTGTCATTCATGAGCAAGCCATGGAAGTCACACACAGCTCTTCTAATGCATTTCATGAGATGCATGGGAGACACAAGCTGCCTGGATTTAAAAAAGGGGTCTGTAGACCTCACCTCTCACTAGGAAGAATGCTGAAGAATTGGAAGATGTGTCTTAAAATCACCACATAAAAGAATTGAGAAATTGGCTGTAGCTACTGCTTCTAGAAACTTGACCTAGTGGCCTGGCGTTTTGGGAATTTTGCTAGCTTATTCAGCGCAGGTAACTCAGGGTAAAAATAACCTGAAGAAGAAATGTAATAATCACTCACTTATGTTCACCCCAATTCAGCCAGGGCTAGATATTTTTTAGTTTTGAGCCTTTTTTTTTTTAAATAAAAAGAAACCTGGTAATAACACCTCTTTGTCTTTTTCTCCTCTTTAATAGGCTAGAGTTGATATTTAAGGCTTTAGAAAGGTGCTTCTGGGAATTTCAACATTTAGCAGCTGGTAATAAGTAGGAAATGTCATTACATAAACGCCAGTTTGAGTTTAGAGGCAGGTGGTATTTTGGAGAAGTCAGTATCAATGTGAGGCTGTAGCCACAATGACCGCCTCCAGCCCATCTGCAGAAACATTTCTGTCTCTGGCAAGTAAAGCCCCCTCCCTCTGTCTGCTTTGACTGCCTCTCTGAGTTCCCCTTTTTTTTGACCTTGAGTTTCAACTTGATGAGTCATCAAAAGGACTGGGCCACTGGATTCTACCTGGCAAGAACTTCAGTGGCTGTGCCTGTGGTGAGGGACTGTTTTCTGCCCTTATCACATCTGTGTTGACATTCGTGGAACAAATACTCATTGAGAGCCTTTTGTGTCCCAAGTACTGTGCTGGGGAACGCAGTTAGAAAATAATGAGTCCAACCAGACCTGGTTCCTGCCTTCATGGAACTTACATGTAGGAAAGACTGAAGTTGCAACTTATCCAGCTCTGCAGGAGTGGTGTGAGGTGCTTTGAAATCTTGTGCTAAGTGGGGTTGACATTGGGAGGCCGGGGGAGGATCCTTGAAGAAGCAATTGTTGAGCTGAGGCATGAGTAGGTGTTAATCAGCAAAGGAGGGAGAGTGATCCAGGCAGAGAGAACAGCTTGTGAAAGGAGAGGACAGGATGGGTTGAAAGGACTTAGAATGAGAAAAAGCTGGTGTGAGTGGAAGAGACAAAGCAAGGAGGACTGGGGTAGATGGTGTGGCTGGTGGGAAGGGTGAGAACTGGACTGCACTGAGCCTGGAGACCATGGTGTGTCAGTCAGAGCTCTCCAGGGAAATGGAACCAGTAGGATATATATGTGTATGTGTGTGTAATATTAATTATTAATAATAATACAAATATATATGGTATATAAACAATTTATATATAAATACAGAACCAATAAGCTCTATAATATGTATTATATATCATATAAACATGTTATTAAGAGAACTGGCAAGTGTGAAGTCTGTAGGACAGGCTGGCAGGCAAGCAGGCTAGAAACTCGGGCAGGAGCTGGTGCTGCAATCTTGACGTATAATTTCTTCTTTTTTGATGAAGAATTTCTTCTTCTCTGGGAGTCTTAGTTGTTGCTCTTAAGGCCTTTTGTTGATTGGATGAGGCCCACGACATTATCAAGGTGGATAACTTATTACTTGAAATTACTCTAGTTATTTAAAGTCAGCTGACTGCAGATGTTAAGCACATCTATAAAATACCTTCACAGCCACACCTAGGTTAGTGTTCAATTACATAACTGGGTGCTGTAGCCTAGCCAATTTGACATATGAATGAACCATAACACACAGTAAGGAGTTTTGTCTTGATTCTAGAAGTCATGGTAAGCTCTTAGGTTTTATAAAGAGGTGACATGATTAGATTTGTATTTTCCAAATGCACTTAATGCTGTCAGAAGAAGGTTGGTGTCTATAACCATCACCATGGGCCCTTGTGATGGTCATAAGGCACATTAGAACACTCATGAACTTTTCCAAGAGGACTGCTCTGTCCTACATGGTGCCCTGACACTGGATTGGTCAGACGCACCTCCTGGGTATGCATCTACCATCTTGAAATTACCTCCTGGGCAGCATTTATGCTGTGTTTTATTTTGTGTTGATCTCTCTCTCTCTCTCTCTCCCCCTCCCTCCCTCCCTCTCCAAGCAGACTGAAAGTTCTCTGGAGGCAGGAGCCACATCTTGTCCTGCAGTGCATCCCTAGTGTCTAGGTCACTGCCTTACACATGGCATGTACCCAATAAGCATTTGTGGATGAATAAGCCCAAATGGGTTTAATGTTCCACCCAAAGTGTCTTGTGAAGAATTAAGAAACATCAGTCTTATCGGTAGTTCTGGGCAGCAGACAACTAAAAATTGCTGTGCTTTTATTTCTAGTTTCCTTTCATTGGCATTCTATGTAGTTACCCTTTTATTTTGCATGGATGGCCTATTTTAGAGTATAGTCATTTCTTAAACTTTTTAGTTTGGAATAATTTTGGATTTACAAAAAAGTTGCAGAGATAGCACAAGAGAGTTCCCATCACCCAGTTCTTCTAATGTTAAAATCCTATATGGCTGCAGTAAATTTGTCAAAACAAAGAAATTGATATAGGTACATTACTATTAACCAAACTCCAGGTTGTATTTGGCTTTCACCAGCTTTTTTTCATTGATGTCCTCTTTCTGCTCCAGGATCTGATCCTGGATGCCATGTTGTGCTTAGTCATCATATCTTCCAATCTCCTGTGGTCTGCGACAGTTTCTCAGTCTTTCCTTGTTTTTTTGTGACCTTGACAGTCTTGAAGAATACTGGCTAGATATCCTATAAAATGTCCCCAATCTGTCTTTGTCTGTTTTCTCATGATTAGACTGGGGTTATGGGTTTTGGCAAAGAAAATCATACAGGTGGAGTGTCTTTGTCAGATCATATGACAAGGTACATGATATCCACATGTTATGCCCGAGGATGTTAACCATCATCATTTGCTTAAGGTAGCATTTGTCAGGCAGGTTTCTCCACTGTAAGGTCATTGTCTTTCCACTTCTCCACTGTATTCTTCGGAAGTGAGTCACTAAACTTAGCCCATCCCCAAGCAGGGAGGAGGAAAGGGATAAGTTTTCACCTCCTGGGGTGGAGTGTCTACACACATTATTTAGAGTTCTTCTGCAAGGAAAATTTGTCTCTTCTCCCACATTTGTTGATTTATTCAATTATTTACTTATATCAGTATAAACTTACATAGGTTTATTTTATACTTTGAGTAATAATTCATTATTATTTTGTTGCTTAAGTTGTTCTAGCTTTGGTCATTGGGAGCTCTTTCCTTTTTCTCTCTCAGAAACTCATTCTTTTCATGAAATATGGAGGCTAGCTTTTATTTGTTCATTTGTTTGTTTACATTTGAGATTTTAAATTTTTGAAGTCCTCTAAAGACTTGTCTTGATCCTAGGAGTAATGGAAAGCTCTTGATGGGTTTTATAAAGAGTCTGGTTCCTGCATCTGTTTGACAAGCCCCTGTCCTTTTGTTTTTTGAGCACTTCCTTATTTTCTGGTACTATAAGATGCTCCAGGTACATCTTATATTTTCCTTACCCCGGTCTTACAATTAGCAATTTCTCCAAGGAACTCTGGTTCCCTTTATTGTAAAATGGTATTTAGAAGCCACGATCTAGGTGGTAGGTGTGCTCATTGCTCCTGGGATCTCACTGCTTCCAGGCCCTGTCAGCAAATGGAGCTGGGAAATATGTGAGCACATAGCCATAGATACCTATATCTGTAATTACTTCTGTCTCTATCCATCTGTGTGTCTCTATCCATCCATATAGGAATACACACACACACACACACACACACAGATACACACACACATATATATATATAAAACTAAATTTGAGTTTATTCTGATATCTCTGACTATAATTCAGTTCCACCAGGTTTATTCTAGCCATCATTTCCTGTTTATCTGTTACTCACTCTCCAACACTGACCATCATCCATTTTATTATTTGTTCAACATTTGTAAAGCAATTTCAAAATTGTTAACCTGTATCCCCATGAGAAAGAAATTTAGCAACTAGAGTACAGTGTTTATGTATTTTTTTAAGTCTAATTATTTTTATAAGAAAGTGGTATAACATAGTGGTTGAAAACACATTTTCTAAAGCCAGATTGCTGGGTTCAAATCCTGACTCCAACATTTATTAGCTGAATAATATTGGATGAATTACTATCCTCTCATTCCTTCATCTGTAAAGTAGGGATAATAATGATATTTACTCTGTGGGGTTATTTGAGGATTAAATGAATTAACGTATGTAAAGTATACAGAATATTGTGTAACATTCAATTAGCATTATTTATGTGTTAACTATTACTGTTAGGGCAGACATAACATCATTTTAATTGCTACTAGAATAATGCCAGGTATAGTGGGGCACCATAATTGTTGAATGGTAGCATCATCTCTATTAACTTAACTAGTCTAGCACTTCAGCAAAGGGATTTATGTACAACTTCCTCTCCCCATTTCCTTCTATTCATCCACTCATGTTGTCTTTTTGTCTGGAGTTCATTTATCATTTATTTCTCCATCAGCTTTTTGTGATTCTGAAACCCATGTTGAGACTTAAGTCCAAGATTTTTATCACTTTAACCCCTTCGAGGCGACTGTGGCCTCTTTGAGGTCATGGCTCATAACCATATCTAGCTTTGTGCCCCTGGCTTGTATGATTGCGGAGTCCAGCAGTCTGAGCCATGTTTTCACTTGCTGATTTCTTTTTTCTTCTGTAATTAAGCCTGGCTTCTCTGTGGTTACCACTGCCTGGAAAATTATAGATTTTTGTAAACCTTGAAATAGAGGTTGGGGGCTTCACTCAAAACATTTGTGATAATGTTCTGCCTATTGTTGTTATTAATATTGTACAGAAAACTGGCCATGGTTTCTGCTCAGTGGGGCAGGATTGTGTATTACTGGCATTTTAATTAGGCTTCAATGAACTCAGCTGCAACCACGTCAGCGGAGTCTCAAAATATTTCTCATAATTGGGGTTTAATAAGATATAATACATATTTCCCCAAATATTTTTCCTTTATACTAACAACAACAACCAAAAAACAAAACCAAAAATACTCACATAAGCCAAAACCATATATATACAAAGACTAGGTGCTTTTGAAGGTAAACTAACTTGACATACGGCTACTAATTTTTGAATCGTTAAAATACAAAAACTGAACAAACCTAAGCATTTTGCTGAGGTTTCACTCCTTGCCTAGCATCTGAGAATCAGGCCCTTTACAGTTTACAGTGTCTTTAGCAATAACTATTTTTAGGAATTAACTTCTATCCCACTCAGGCCTGCTTTACCCTTGCTTAGCAAAGGTAGATGATTTGGTTTTGTGAGATGCACAACCTGTTGGGTGTCACTTTTTTTTTTTTTTTTGGAGATGGAGTTTCATTCTTGTTGCCCAGGCTGGAGTGCAGTGGCACGATCTTGGCTCACTGCAACCTCCATCTCCCGGGTTCAAGCGATTCTCATGCTTCAGTCTCCCAAGTAGCTAGGATTACAGGGGCCTGCCACCACGCTCAGCTAATTTTTGTGTTTTTTAGTAGAGATGGGGTTTCACCATGTTGACCAGGCTGGTCTTGAACTCCTGACCTCAGGTGATCCACCTACCTCGGCATCCCAAAGTGCTGGGATTACAGGCATGAACCACTGTGCCCGGCCCGGCCTAGGAAGACAGTGATCCCAAACACTTTCCTGGGCTTTTCCCTCCCATGTCCAATCCCTACCTATTCTTATTATAACTGAGGAGGGCAGAAGTTCTTTAGGTTGTTGTAATTTCAGTAAACAAAGAAGAGACCAAGAATAGGTAGCATTCATTAAAGTCCCCGACTGCCTGGAAAACAAATCAAGCAGAGAACCCTGCTGTGGGATGTTTAGGTGTGAGAGCTGCACACAGCTGTGCTGCCGCAGTGGTTAACCCACCGCGGGGGAATTGGTGTGTGGTGGGCAGCGTTAGTCACCAGGGGAAATGATTAGGCCATTTCTGGGGGAATTTGTTGTAAAATAGGGCTATGTATATAATCCCATTTATTGAGTTGCTCAACATACTTCATAGAACAAGAAACCTTCCTGCCAAGGAGCAGGTGTCTCCACATTTCAGCAGCAGGAAAATAAATTAGGTTTGCCTTAGGCCTCACAATCATTCGCGACCACTCAGAGGCTGTAACTTCCAGGCGTGGCTTGCTGATGGGGTCATGCTCTTTGTGGCTGGTAATGAACTGGACAACCTGCCCATTTAACTCAAGAGGCCACCAGCACCAGTAGCCCATCTAGGCAGTTGTCAGGAACCTCTTCGTACCATCTGGCCCAGGTTTCCAACTTTTTCCTGGTTTTGATGTCTGCCTCTGGGCTCTCTAGAGGCCCCAGCCCACACCCTGCACTCGTCCTCCCTCACAGTTCCCAGGCTGACCACAGCGGCTTCTGCTGTCAGAGGGAGGGAAAGGTGATCTGGGCCTATTTCCCCTAAAGGAAAGAGCATTTTATGGGAAGGCTTCTCCTTTCTAAGGCCCATAACTAAATCATAGACAAATAGTTGTATGAGTGTTATTTTGAGAGAATAGCCACATTACAGTATAAATCAGAAGTGACCAATTCATGTATAAATCAGGGTACCAGGATTCAGTTTCTCAGCTTAGCATGGAAGAACAGCCTAGCCTGTCTTGTCCAGATGGTGATTAATCAGCTCCATTCTGGCCAGACCAGGACAACTGGGCAATATGAATCAGGAAAGGGCAGAGGAAACCCAAGCCGCAGTCAGAAACGTAAACCTCTAGTCATTCTCTTCTAGGGTTGGCTTCTAGCGCCCTTTCTCCACTCCAGAATGGAAATGCTAAAGAGGGGGTTGCAAGGGGCGATGGATCCAGACAGGCTTTGGAGTCAGCAAACATGAGTTCAAAATCACTGTGTACCCTGGTCAAGTTTTTTTAACTCCTTTGAGTCTTATTTTTTTTTTATGAACAAAATGGGAATTAAAAACATCTGATTTTCAGAATTGTTGTAAAGGCTAGAAATAAGTTATGCATCGCCTGGCACGTGATCGCTATTCTATTATTAGTAACTGTCATTAATAATTGAGAAAGCACTGCCAGACCAATGACAACAGAGTGCTATAGACCAAAGATATTAATTAATCCAGTTCTGTGTCCCTGAAGTCCATAAACAAACTTCTTTTAAGATATTTTTCTTCTCTTAAAACGAATACGTGTTCAATGCCAAGTTTGTGAAATCAGCGAATTGATTCCACAGTTATTACTGTTTGCATTTCTTTTTGTATGTATATATTTAAATAAAATTCATTTTATGATTCAAATGTGGTTTTACATCTTGCTTTTTTCACTTAACATTAAAATGAGGAAAGGCTTTATCTCACATCTCTTACTTCATATAACAAGTTCCTGAAAATGTTCTCTTTGATGGAACTGTGCCTAATGTGTGTGCTTACCCAATACAGAAGCAGATTCCTAGAACAGTGTGAAGATTCTTTGTTAAACAAAATGCTCAGTTTTATAAGCAAAAGTAAGCACAAAACCCAAGAGCATCTGTTTAGTGGCTAGAAAGACCAGGGAAATGGTGTGTTCTGACTGTTAACATGGCACATTTAAAATCAATTATTTTGTATTATGGAAAATTCCAAAAATTTACACAAATAGGATCATACTCTGAATGCTGGGATCAGCTCTCTTTCACCTCAACCATTATGAACACATGGCCAATCTTGTTTTACCTTCCTTCATTCATTTCGCCACCCACCCCCTTCCCAGGTTACCTTCCCAGGTCCCAGATACCCTTTGGTTTCACACACAGCAGACTTTTAGGGGTGATTCTGCATTGTTCTGTGGTGTCTGCTTCATGCTCACCAGTGCTGTGTGTGGGAACAAGCCCAGGATTCAGTCTCAGACATGTAGGTGTTTAAATCCAGGCCCCACCACAAATTAGCTGCAACCTAGGAGAAACCAAGTCTCAGTCATCTTAGCTTGAAAAATAGAAAGAAGCTTCCTAGGGTTATTGTAGAAATCATGCCAGATGACATATACAGAGCATCTACCAGCCTGCCTCAGTTGGCAGGTGCTCAACATACATTTCATCCCTCCCCTCGCTTCCAACCAGGTTTCCCACTCCTGAGAGATCCTCGCTGTCACCGACCTATCAACCTCTGCCCATTGGAGTTCCTGGTGCTCAGATCCTGCCATCCATGTCCCTCACAGCCATTTCCCTGACTCTAACTCACTTTACGGAGGATCTATACCGCTCTGTTCATGAGCTAATCTTGACAGGGCAGGAAATTACCAGCACCTCCGTCACTCAGTGAGTGAAGTCTAGAGTGACTCTTATTACCCCAAATCTGTTGTGTGGGGTCCTTTTGAGAATCCTGAACCCTGTGTAGCCTGTACCCTCTCCCTCCCCTCCCTCACCAGAATAAACCAGTGAAGGCTTCTGGAACAGTTTACCTCCCTTTCCCGCATTAATTTATCTCCATTTTTCTGGAATTAGGTCTGCAGTTTGGGTCTGGAATCAAGTCTCCTATTTTTGCAGGCCTTTGACGCTCATCCTGTCTCCTGATTGGTGAATTATTTGGTCGACTGAGGCAGAATCACCTTTACTGGAGCATAATCTGTTGGAGGCAGCATCTCCTGAAGTCTCCACGAGCTGCTGGAATGAAGGTATGAACAAAATGGTGGGTGAAGAAGCCAAGACTAGGGGTGCTGATGGTAGGATGGAGTGGCTCAAGGCTGGGCAGGCTCAGGTTGAAGTCAGCAGCACTAATACCTCCTAGAGGGGTTTAATACTCTGAGGAGGGGCAGGCACTCAGAGGGCCCAAGGGCATGAAAACACCTGGTATCCCATGCTGTGCAATGGGACTGGGTGTGGCAGGCACTTTGAGGAGGGCTGAGGTTGGGCAGGCTAGGCCTTGACAGCCCAGGAGGCTTGTGCAGGGGTGCCTAGCTCTTTTTGTACTCCTTCTCCACCAATCTGGCTCTCGCTGTCTAGATGTAATAACGAGGGAGGTCTTGCATGGCTACCCTGTGTGCCCGGCATTGCACTTCCCACTAACTGCAGCTGTTAGGCAGCTGGGTCCCGCGTGGGCCAGTCTCAAAGAGCTGCATTTAAAGAAGCATAGCACAAGCAGGAATTCTCATCTTTCTTAGAGACTCTTGCTAACATTTGAGAGTTTTCCACTACATGATTCATATCACTTCTTTGGCATTCTCTGCCCACTTTTCTAGTGCTCCCACATTTTGGGGAGCCCCTCACTCTCCTGTCTCTCCCCCAGATTCTCTATTGCATTCACTTAACACCGGGTGTCTTGTTCTTCCAGCTCCTCTCCCGTCTGCCTTGGACCTACCGATTTGTCACATGGCCCTGGCCAGCCTCCAGCCAATGCAGTGTAGCTTCTCTGACAATTTTTCCCTAGAGAACTTGTTGCTGTGGTTTTGGTCTTTCTCCCTTCAGATAACGGGGAAGGAAGAAGAAGCTAAGCAAGAAATGTTTGAAGGCTCTATCGACAGGGGAAGGAGAAGGCCTTTCTTTTCTCACATGATACAGCTCTGCCACCTGTCTGGCCTCCTCACCCCCAGCCTCCTCACTTGACTTGTCCAACTCAGGTGCTTGGCTGTGCCAGTTGCTCCCTCATGGTCATGACTCCAGTGACCTTCTCCTGGGTCCATCCAGCCCCTCTGTTGCTGTGGTCCTAGTGTGGCTTTTTGCCTGAGTCAAACCAATTTATGACAAGAACTTAGACCGAAGCCCTCTGGAAGAGTTTGAGTAGCTTTAGGTCTGCCTTGTTGAGTACTGATATCTGAGTGTCCACCTTCTTCTTTGTACCTGAGTCCCTGTCTTTGGAACGAGCCTGCATCATATGACCCCTTGTTCTGACTGTGAAGGACTGGAAGCCTGCTGTGGAATGCCAGTGGGGTAACCAGGGCTTGGCCACCTGCTTCCTTGAGGCTGCATGTGGGCCTGGATTTCTGAGGCTCTTGAATCCCCTGTGCTGGGCTCCTCCCTCCAGCTGGGACAGCCCTACTATTTCCTGTCATGCTTCGTATCCTGGCAGCTTGGCTACACTTGGATGCCACATTCTGCCTACTGGGAGAATGGACCCCCGGCACCTTCAGCTGCATCTGCCCCTCTGTGTGTTGCCCACTCTTGTGCTCAGTTACTCTTGGCTTGGCTCTTTCTGCTACAGACACAGGGTCTTTCTCATTTGCATTGCTGTTTTATTATAATTTTATTGATAGCTACCATATCTAAAGTAGCTACTTTGTTCTGGGCATTCCCTCATGCTATCTCATTTATATCTCACAAAAATTCTAAGGGGTAGCTATTATAAACATTCTACAGAGAATGAAACCAAGGTGCAGAGAGGTTTAGTAACTTTCCCAGTGCATATTCCAGGTAGTAGCAGAGCTCCGATTCTAGCCAGAAAAATATAAGAAATGCCAAGGAAAGTAAAAAATACAGATTCTTGGCTCTTACCAAAAGAAATTCTAATTTGCAGATTTGATGTGGAAATCAAGGAATATATATACGTATACACACACACAATTGTATTGATTTGAATCAACTGGTTCATGGACTGTGTCATTTGGGAACTATGCAATATACCATTCTTTCCTGAGATAAAGCTAATTATGGCCTTTGTGGGTTTGATTTCTCTTATGATACGGTGTAAATCATTTACAAATGACCCGTTGTGTGTAATGCATATGAAATGCATTTTGACTCTGTCTTCAGAGGCACCCCTGGGGTATGTGTGTGTAGTCAGTCCCTTGCGGAAGTTGTAGGCTTAGAAGGCATGCCCTCAAAATTTGGGGACCAGGTGAGGAAACTTGTCCTGTGGAAGGGAAACTGAAAAGGATCAACAGAAAATGGAGATTACCTTAAGAGATGGTTTGTTAAGACCCTGCTAACAGTCCCAGGATCTTGTAAGCAAAAGCCTGGAATGTACCACGTTAAGAAAGCTGTGAACTACCTGGCTGCATTTCAACTGGAGTAAATGTTGAGTTGTGGTAATAGGAAGGTATGTTGTGTATAGGGACTAGGAGGAGGCAAGCCAGGGAATAAGAAGTGTTGCCAGCTGTATTTAGACAAGAGTGTGTTCTATTTCAGGGCGGTCAGCCTCAGTTCTTGGTATAGAAATTTCCCTTGGAAGAGAAGAGCACTCTCCAAGAGTGTTTCCAGCAGGAGCTTCCCTTAACAACAACTAGCTTCCTCTGATCTGAAGTTGAACTCACTAAGGAATTGATCCATGATGGGTCAACTGGATGGGAAAGAGAAACCTCCATGGATGAGTAGTCTCTGTTCCCAAACCAAGCCAGCTCATTTGCTCCTTTGTGTTCTGCTTGATCAATTGTTCTCAGATGGATTTGGATAGCATGAGCTCATTGTCTACAGCATGATTCCCATTGGCTCAACTGACTGAAGTTGAGTTCAGCAACTGAACTCTAAACCCACAGTCACGTCATCAAGTACTGATGCCTATGAGGTTTAATCTGCAACTACAAGCCAGACTTTCTTAGCTGCAAAAAATAAAAAAATATTTGTCCAGCTTTAAGGGTCCCAGGGGTGGGCAAAGGACCACTATTGACCCTCTAATTGCGAGGTGACCCTATTCCTTAGACACTAAGAAGATTGGAGACTTAATTTCTTCCTAAGGAACACATATTTGAAAAATACTGCTTTTCACACTAACCAAGTATAAAATTCAGTACGAATACGTATTTGAATAAACAAAACAGGTAACTTTGCGTATCTCAGATAGGTGGGTGGATAATTCAAATTATACAATGGAGAGACTTGAGCAAAGGGGAAGTGAACTGCCCAGTGAGTTAGTGGCGAAAGCAGGGTTAGGATGTGCTTCTAACTTCTCATTCTGTGCTCATTTCAATTAAATATCAATTATTCCAATAAATGTCACCACTCTGTCAATATTTTGCCTCCATTTTATTCCTCAAGACAGTATCTTTTTACTCTGTTGGTTTTGGTTGGCCCTTGAATTCTTTTGCGTTAGGGATCTTGAGATTTTATTTTGCATACGGCAAGGAAGAGTGTGCATGATGTGCTTGTTATGATTATAGACAGACAGCCAGAGATCTCACCCAGGGCAGCAGTCAGTAATGGACAAGTGAACAATTCTGCCTATTGAAAAGTTGTTGTTCATGGGCTTTGCTTGAGATCGATCTCTATAGAATGGAAGGTAACTTGTGCCAGCAGAAAACCAGTAATAGTCCACCTGAGCTGCTGCTGAAGCTTAGGAGGGAAAATTGTGGCAAGTCTGTGAAAGACGGTGAAATTGGAGCCCAGGCTGGACACAGAAAGGACATCTGTTGAGTGAGGGTTGGCAGGGGGGACAAATTACCAAAAACACCCCCTCAAAATGAAAACCCTCCAGTTTCTTAATATAAATCCTCTAACAAATACATATAAATGACTCATAATTAATACAGCAAATACTTTACAGTATTTCTTGTGTCCTTAAAAGTTGTGAGTCAAATACTTTAAACCTTCCTTTCCACAAGGTTGCCCACCAGTGAATTTGCAATGAACCCTCCTTTTGAGCACAGACTCCTCTCCTACCCCTGCCGCCTTGTGTTCACCACCATCACACCTGCCCCAGGAGCCTGCCTACTTCCTTCCTGGATTTGGCTCTTCAAGGAAAGGCTCAGCAAAGCCAAAGTGAACTTTTGTCCCTCTGACTCTGAGTGATCAGCTTGTGATGTTATACACATCCAGTTGATGAGGTTTTCTGGTGCAGAACACAAATAGAAATGCTGCGCCAAATACAGGCTCTTCATCTTTGAATTTATCCAAAAGCTTGAAATTATCTGGCCCAAACAGATATTTACTGGAAAAGCAGTGAATTCTGGGATGTCAGGGATTGCTTTGAAGTTTCTCCTTCTAAGAGAAGAACAACCTTTTATATATCACCACAGCCTCTACTGGGTACTTGTAGCTTTTTAAAACAAGCCTACAAAAGGCTTTTTGCTAATAAGCCATGAAGTTGAAAGTTGCTTGTTTGTCCTGAAGACATTTTATCTGTGTGAACTACTTGGGGGAGGCAGAGGGAGAGGTGGTCAGAGGGGAATCAACACAGCTGGTTTCAATATTAAAGGCAAAGATGGGCATTTTGCTCTTTCTCGTGATACCTGCTTCAGGAGTCAGATCCAACACGTGAAGAGTGTCAGTAAGTGCGGGGGCGCGTGTGCTCCGGCACAGGCTGGGAAGGTGGCTGAGGGCTGCCTTCCCTTCATCACGCGCTGTGGTTATAGCATCTTCCCCAGTCCCTCGTGTCAGCACTCTTGGTTTTCACTAATTGTGAAAGTTCCTCTTTTTGCAGAAGGATCTACGTCTTCCTTGCCTCATAAAAATCATCCTGAATTTAAGCTGCAACTATAAAAACCCCCCGGCCAACAAGAAGCAGCCTTTCTGACCTAAGTTATGGGAAAGTGGACTTTTATTTTCTATTTAAAGAAATAGGAGTCTTCGTAATGCATTAGTAATTCTAGCCAAAAAGTGTTTGATATGAACTTGATTTCACAAAAGAAGGCAGTCTTTTAACATACTCACCCATTTCTGCTCAGAAGCATCATTACTTTCAGTTTTTACAAAAAGTAAAAACTATTTTGGAATTGGAAATGAAGTCACTTTTAATGCAACAATCCCCACACAAAGTTTAAGAAAAAGGAACAAATAATTTTTTTTAATCTAGAAAAGGTTTATTGAACTTAGTGAGAATTTGGTATTTATAATGAAATACAGTAAATTTTAGCAGAAACGTACCATGCTTATTACAGGGCAATCTCTCCATCTTTAGTATTCCTTTATTATTTTCACTCATCTTCTACTTTTCCACTAGACTCTTTTAAAAAAAAACACTTTAAGGCTCTTTTTATTGATATATAATAGTTGTACATATTTATGGGGTACATGTGATATTTTGATAAAAGCATCCAATGTGTAATGACCAAATTGGGGTAACTGGAACAGCCATCACCTCAAAATTGATCATTTCTTTGTGTTGGGAACATTCTAAATCTTCAAGCTATTTTGAAATATACAATAGATTATTGTTAACTATAGTTTCCCTATTGTGCTACTGAACACTAGACCTTATTTCTTCTATCCAATTGTACTTTTGTACCTGTTACCAACCGCTCTTCATCCCACTACCCTTCCCAGCTTCTAGTAACCACTACTGTATTCACCATGCCCATAAAATCAAATCTTTTAAGCCCCACATACGAGTGAGAACATGCAATATTTGTCTTTCTGTGACTGGCTTATACATCATGTCCTCCTGGTTCCATCCATGTTGCTACAAATGACAGGATTTTCTTACTTTTTTGGCAGAATAATATTACACTCTGTGTATGTGTGTGTGTGTGTGTGTGTGTATCACATTTTCTTTATGCAGTCATCCTTTGATGGACACTTAGGTTGATTTCGTATCCTGGCTATTGTGAATAGTGCTGAAATAAACATGGAAGTGCAGTATGTCTTTGATATAGTGATTTACTTTCTTCTGGATCTCTGTGAAACAGTCAGATTGCTGGATCATGTGGTAGTTCTGTTTTAGAGTTTTGAAGACCCTCCATACCGTTTTCCACAGTGGCTGTACTCATTTACCTTCCCATCAACAGTGTATGTGCATTCTCTTTTCTCCGAATCTTCTCCAGCATTTGTTATTTTCCGACTTTTTGATAATAGCCATCTTAACTGGGGTGAGATGATATCTCATTGTGGTTTTTCCACCAGACTCCTTTCTAATTGAAAAACATGTCTAGTGTGCCTCTGTGCTGTGATGGTGCCGCCCATCACCACCCCTTGCTCAGAGCCTCTTTGCCTTCCTTTCCGTTCCCTGTGTTCTCCCTGGGAGATCTCATTTGTTCTCTTTGTTTTAGTAACCTGACAACTCCTAGATATATTTATTCAGCATTGACTTCTCTTCTGCACTTTAACTTAAATGTACAACAGGAACCTTGAACTCAAAACATTCCAATCTCAAATCATCCAGCATACCTTTCCCCAAAACTGCTCCCTACCACCCCCATTCCCACTGTCCTGTATTCCTTTTCCAGCACCCAATAGCCTAGGTGTCATTCTAGATGTGGTTCTTCCTCTTTCCTTAAATCCTGTCACGATTTAGCCTCATACACTTGGCCCCTAGACTTGGATCCAACTTCTTTTCTTCTCCATTCCCATGGTCACTGCCATAGTACAAGCCCCGGTTGTCTTAATCCTGAACTTGGGCGATAATGTTCTATCTGGTCTGCCTGCTTTCAGTCTGGCCTTCCTCAAATCTGTGCTTTCCTCCTGAACCATAGTGATAGTTCTAAGACACATTTCAGATGGACTCTGTTGCCCCCAGTGTTTCCTTCTCTGTCTGTTATATCAGACTATAAACACCTTGAAGTCATGGGCTTTGTCCAACCTGTGTTTCTATCCTAAGCCGTCACCACAGAACCTGTTAAATAGTAGCTAAGTAGTCAGGGTATTTATTGAGTGGATAAACCAATGAATGCTGTGGCTTCCAAAGTGTCAACAATGAGCCTAATGATCTCCCTAACCCAAATGTGTTAAGTGTAGGGAAAAGAGCCCCTTCTTTGTATCTCACACTTACCTTGTATCTTACTACCCTTTAATCACTGTGCCTTGCCCTTGGGCCTTCCCTTGGTGTTCACCTTAATCTATATAAAGCTGGGATGGACTGTCATGGGTGGGCATGAGGAACTAAATGGGTTTGCCTTTTCTCAGGACCACCTTGCCCACCTCTTGTCTTTTGAGCCATTCGAGTATCCCCAAGTATCTTGGAGCTTTTCCATAAAGGCCACTAAAGCAGGAGAGTCACTAAATCTGGATTCCTAGATCACCTCCCTGTGCCAGAGAGACTGTGTTTTGCAGAGGAACTCATAAAGCATAATTTCCCCCAATTTGTAGCATTGGCACCCACTTTGAGGAAATGACATATAAAAATTCAAATTAATGTGATATAGAAATTAGAATTGATGGTTCATGTCACAATAGGATAGTTTTCAAGGATTCACTGTCTGCTTTTTTTTAATGCATTAAACTTGCCTAGGTATTGACACTGCAATGCCTGTATAAAGACTTGGTTGCCTGTAACTATTTAGCAAATCATCCACAAAGAGCTACCATTGTAATGTGGAGTTGTTTGCACTAAGATGGTGCTATAGTCTGAATATATGTGTCTCCTCATAAATTCTTATGTTGAACTCTTAACCCCAAGGTGATGGTATTAGGAGGTAGGGCCTTTGGGAGGTGATTAGGACATAGGAGTGCAGGCCTCATGAATGGGATTAGTGCCCTTATGAAAGAAACCCAAGAGAGACCCTCACCCCTTCTACCATGTGAGGATACAATGAAAAGGCAACATCTATGAGGCAGAAAGTGGGCTCTCACCAGACACTGAATCTGCTGGCGTCTTGATCTTTTACCCCCCAGCCTCCAGAACTGTGAGAAATACAATTCTATGGTTTCTAAGCCACCCAGCCTATGGTATTTTGTTATAGCAGCCTGAATGGAGTAGACCAGAAGTTTTCATCTTATACGAGTTGTTTTATTGGTTCAAATAGAGAACCTATTTCTTTGGGAGTTTATTTATTAGTTCTAACATTTATTTGTGATATAGGATCAGGAGCTTCAAAGACTTTTTTGCCTATGATGATGACTCACATGAAAAGGCTCACTATCAGAAAGGCATATGCATGGTTTTGCTGAATTTCATCACTTTTGCTCTGCAGATTAGCTTAGAACCAGTGGCGAGGTACCCAGAAAACTCACCTTGCACATTCAGGTCACTGGTTCCCCGCTGACCTGGATAAAAGAATTCGGCTGGGTTAGTTACATCTCTGTCTGTGACTCAGGAAGAGCTGACATCAAGTGAAGGCAGGTGACCCACACAACAACCAGATTTAAGCCTCAGGGCCCACTGCCACCAAGCCTTAACCAAGGGAACCAATTGATAGGTTCCCTTGACTCTGGATAGGTAGGGTAAAAACTGGAAGAAAACGAGGCTAGGTTAATCAGTTTCCTCTGAGAACATGAACCCTGTCCTTTCTGAAAGATTTTTAAGAACTACAATTGAGATTGTGGACAGTCTGCAGTGGAAGTTACATTTGATCACCTCTAGACTTGAGGCTGTTATTTATATGAAAGTCTATTTTAATCAAAGGAAATCCTGTTTCACCAGCAGCACTGGCAGCCCTGAGATGCACGGTCTCAGGAGTGTTGTGAGGATACAGGCTCTCTTTAATCTCAGAATAAAAATATTTGATGTTTACAAGGTGTATTAGTGTAATTGGAATGTGTCTGCCTGTCTGCCGGCCTTCCTTCCATGGTGGGACCACGTAATTAAAGAGCATTGCGTTCATGTGGCTGCCTGTTTATCCTTTCATAGCCTCTCGGTAAGTAGTCACGGTCAAGACCGTTACCCTGGGCTCTTAGAGAGCTCATCCAGGCAGAGACAGCTGCAGCCAGAACAAAGGGGAGGCTGCACTCGACTTGCAATCCTTCTGAGGGCTCTAGGGCAAAGTGGGATGAGACAAGTTCAACTCGGTGGATAAGAGACGCCTGGTATCCCAAGAAACTCTCAGTGCATGCGTGGGATTATGCCTTGAAAAATGTGTGTAGGTGTATATATCAGGTTGGTGCAAAAGTAATTGCACAGCCTTTGCCATTACTTTGAATGGCAAAACTGCAATTAATTTTGCACCAACCATATATATATACACACACACGTGTATATATACCTACACACGTTAAGGTCTATCTATCTTTTTTGTTCGTATCTATCTCTATCTATATGTATATCTTTCTCTGTCTCCAAAAGTGATTTTTCTTTTCTTCAAGTAAAAGTCAGAAAAGGAGATACTCACCCTTATCTCTTCGTGTATACCTAATTCCACATTATGTATTCAAATTCTATTCCTAATGCCTCAGGACTTTGCTAGTTGGAGCCTTGTGAGTCACATGAGCACTAAGAACTCGGGTTTCCTAAGTGAGATTCTACATTTATTCCCATCTCCTGTAATCTTGGAACTTCTAAGAGAGCCTGGCTGAGAGTAGGTGCTCAATAAGTATGTATTAAATGAATGAATGAATCTCCCTGTAGTGTTCTAATGAGTGAATGAATCTCCCTGTAGAGTCCTTCTCTTGAATTAGTCTGGAAGTCCCCAGCAGGGTGTCTGCCATGTGCTCAAGTTGGTCTGTTAACCACAGCCACCTTGTGACCTCTGGCCCGTTCTGGTTCTCCCACCATGGCTCTTCTTGTTGCTTGAGGATGTCTGGTGGCTGTGGCTGTCGTTGCCCTCCCTGAGAACCTGACCATCTGAGCTGCATCACCATGCTTGCTGCTCTTCTAGCCCTGGAGCTTTATAGCCTACAGATTCACGGGCCCTCTCAACTCTCACTGATTGCTTCCCTCGTAGAAGCCCAAAAGTTCTGTGGAGCTGGACAAGGAAATGTCTCCACATCTTTCTTCCCCTTCATGCCCTTGATTCTCTCACTCAAGACTGAAGGATTCCTGGCACAAAAATGTCTCTCTTTCTTGAGCTTTAAAGTAAAAATGTCCTTATCTCAGCGTTTTCCAACCCTAGTTAGATAAATTGTATACCCAGACCTCATCCCCAGATACTTTGATGCAGTGAGTCAGAAGCAGAGTCTGGCATTCATATTTTTACAAGGCTCGTAGGTGATTCTGGGGTACCGACAATTGAAATTTTGGACAGTCTGTGGTGGAAGTCAAATCTGTGTTGTGAAGCACACTGTCACAGGTGATCAACTCTTAGACACCTGGGGACATTGAGTTGGGCTCAGCAACGATACTCTGCTAGAAAATGCAATCTTTAGAAAGGCAAGGATAGGCCAGGCACAGTGGCTCACACCTGTAATCCCAGCACTTTGGGAGGCCAAGGCGGGCAAATCACTTGAGGTTAAAAGTTCAAGACCAGCCTGGCCAACATGGTGAAACCCTGTCTCTACTAAAAATACAAGAAATTAGCCGAGCATGCTGGCACGCGCCTGTAATCCCAGCTACTTGGGAGGTTGAGGCAGGAAAATCGCTTGAACCCAGGAGGCAGAGGTTGTAATGAGCTGAGATTGCACTACTGCACTCCAGCCTGGGCAACAGAGCAAGACTCTATCTTAAAAAAAAAAAAGGAAGGCGAGAATAATTAACATTTTAATTTACTTGAACAGCACTATATCTAGATAAAGATACAATTAATTCTTTTTTGTTTGTCATGTTAACCTAAGGGTTGAAATTGTAGCAGAAGTACTGAGCACTGTCACTGCAAGCATTCCAAGAGATGTTGAGTGGTCACCCATAATAGATGCTGCAGCAGGGATATCTGCATATGGCTGCACTGACTCTGAGATGCGGTGATTCAGTTCAGTGATATAACACCTATTTACTGAAACCCTATTGTGTATTTTAGGGCATACAATGAATAATTAGATATGCACTCTGCCCCCAGAGAGCATAGAATCTATTCTCCATTGATTCATTCATTCACTGTGCCAGGCAGTGAGTGGTTAACTCTTTATTGAGTTACTTCCTCAGTGGGAGGCATCTGAACAAGCAAACATACCACTTACCTGAAACAACTGTCAGGTGGGGTAGAGAATGTAAGTGTCTTATGAGAGTTCTAGATAGAGTGCCCTGGGACTTCAAAGAAAAAAATCATGCCTATGTAGTTGAGTTTGCCCTTTAAGACAAAAGTAGTAAAATTCAAATGCTAAATAAAATGCTCAGCTCCACTAATGGAATTTTCATGCATGAAAAAAAGCAAGCTATACAAAGACTTGGAACCAACCCAAATGTCCAACAATGATAGTCTGGATTAAGAAAATGTGGCACATATACACCGTGGAATACTATGCAGCCATAAAAAATGATGAGTTCACGTCCTTTGTAGGGACATGGATGAAATTGGAAATCATCATTCTCAGTAAACTATCGCAAGAACAAAAAACCAAACACCGCATATTCTCACTCATAGGTGGGAGTTGAACAATGAGAACACATGGACACAGGAAGGGGAACATCACACTTTGGGGACTGTTGTGGGGTGGGGGGAGGGGGGAGGGATAGCATTGGGAGATATACCTAATGCTAGATGACGAGTTGGTGGGTGCAGCGCACCAGCATGGCACATGTATACATATGTAACTTACCTGCACGTTGCGCACATGTACCATAGAGCCTAAAGTATAATAATAATAATAATAATAATAATCAAAAGAAAAAAAAATAAAAAAAATAAATTAATTAAAAAAAAAAAAAAAAAAAAAAGAAAATCATCTTACCATATATGGTGGGTCTATTTCTGGACTTCATTTTGTTTCTTTGATTTATATGTCGGTCCTGTGTTAATATCACACTGTCTTGATTACTGTAGCTTTATACTAAGTTTTGTAATCAGGTAGTATGAGTCCTCCAACTTTGCATTTTCTTGTAGATTTTAGAATCAGATTTTAGCATTTCCATATAACTTTTATAATTTACTTGTCAGTTTCTACAGAGAAGTCTGCTGGGATTTTGATTGGTATTACGTTGAATCTATGGATCATTTGGGGCATAATTGATGCCTTAATAATACTGAATTTTCCAACCCATGAACATGGTATATCTCTCCATTTATTTAGATCTTCCTTAATTTCTCTCAGCAATGTTTTATAGTTTTCAATGAATATATTTGTTAAATTTTTTTCCTAAGTATGTCCTGTTTTTAGTATTTTCTTTTTAATTTCAACTTCTAGCTGTTCATTGCTAGTATATTAAAATGTCATTGCATTTAAAAAAAAAAAAAAAAAAAGAAAAAAAGCAAGCTATAAAGGTTAAGATAACCAGACTGGCTGTGTTTCTGTCCCTGCTGCTGTGGGGTTATTAACATCATTCTGTGCGAGTGAGTCCACTGGAGAGATGGAGTAACAACTCTTTGTTCTTCCTTTTTTGTATCATTTCAGCCCTGAGAACAGCTCTTTACAGATGGTTTATAGAACTGAAATGAATTGAAATAACTTGTCAGCTGGTCTGTATCAACCCTAATAAAAGACTCAGAGGAAGAAGCTACTGACAATTAGACAGTGTTTTCTATTTGAGAGTTGTTTCTAACAACCACAAATCTGAAGTGTGTCAAAGGAACAATTTTGTGATTCATTTGGGTAATGCTATCTTTCCTGGAATGAAAGGATTTCTTTTCATATAGAAATTGAAAAAGAAGTATGCCCTTATTTTGAACTTATATAGTTGACACAGCTTTGTAAACAAGAACAGTTCCAAGTCGTGGAGATATTTTTCCAGTCTGCCGTCTTATGATGAGGTATAGTGCAGGAAATAAACAGTCTTAAGAATTGGCCAAAAAAATGTTTCCTTGGGGGCAAATCACCCTTGCCCCAGATACCTACTCATCTCTGCTCACACTTCTTAGGATGCACTTGGATTGGCCACACCCATCCAGTACACATGGAACTTCATTGCTTTTATTGATTGAGTGCTGTTTAAAGCTTTATTCCATTATTTCATATATATATATCAGACATGTAGCAAATGTATGTGAAAATAAGGCAGAATACATTATACCTGTTATTCTAACTTGATTATAAATGTTTGAGAGCAAGAACATTTCTCTTCAGTTTAGTTTTTTTTTTTAGGTACTCTTTGTTCCCCACTGTGTAGCATAAAGTCCAGCATCTCACGTTTATTATTTTGGAATAAATATTAACTATTATCTTGATCAAATGGCTCTTTACAGTATCTGAATGTTCAGTACCATAGTCAGAAAACTCTGAGAACTTACATTTGCAGATGGTATTTGACATAACTGAAAATGTTTAAGAAACAAAGAACAAAAAGCCTCAAATATAAGCAATTGTGGATACTTATGATTCTCTTCTTAGTTATGCTTTTTTCCTTTGCATTTTTTTCCCCTAAGGATGTATGATCACCATTTGTTATCACTATGAGGTTTAGGGCATTATCCATTATTAATTATTTTAAGATTTACTTGCTGCTTTTTCCTTGAAAGAGAGTTCTGGATTTTTGATACTTCCCTTTAGAAGTGAGGTTTCTTTGAATAATTGGGGCCTTAAGAAAAGTTACAACACACTGTCTTCAATCCATCCACAAGACTTTGCACGCAAACACTCTTTTGACGTCAGCAGAACTTGGGTGAAGTTCTTTTTTTTTTCTTTTTTTTTTTTTTTTTGCCTATCACTGGGAACTGGGGAGCGAGGGTGGTAGGGTGAGGTGCATGGGACTGGGTCTGGGTGCTAAGAATGAGTTGACTATGATGAAATTTGGAATGCTACAGTTTTCTAATAAAATTGAGTCTTGTGCTGTTTTCCCATTGGATAAGAAAAAAATATAGTCAGAGTGACATTTATTCCAGGAACTTTAAAAAATTTTCCATTATGTTTGATAGACTGTTTTATGAGGACTGGCCAGTGTTAAAAGATTTGGCATTTGATTTTGGAAAAGAATAACTCCGAATTGAATTTATTAGACTCTCTGAGTCTAGTCTATAAGTAGAGACCATGTGCCTTCTTATGAGCTGATGCTTCAACCCAGAAGATGTCACGTTCATAAGCATATGCATTTAAAATTGATGTCCCATGAGTTTCAGAAAAATCTATGGACCCAAACATTTTTGAGATACAAAATAATTCATTATTTGCATTCAGCATTTCCTAATCTTCTACCTTTCCTATTTAGGACTTTAATTCAGTGCTAAAACTTCCTATCCGACTACACTTGAGCAAATATCATCTGTCTTGAACTGTAACTAAAATTGTTCTGCTTGATTAGCAAATTTCTCTGTGTGTCTGTGTACCTAGGCTTGTATAGATATATCAAAGGTTTTAAATCTAGCTGGAGAGATAAGATATGAACATAAAGCATTCATGAGAACGAATACCCTTTGAGGTGGTTTGAAATCTCAGTTTAATTGCAGTTTATAGATGAGAGGAGTGGTGATTTTCCATAGAAGAAAGATTCATGGAAGAGATGGGACTTTTAGTAGATTTTAAAGATTTAGCATCATATTTATAAAATATCAAAAAGGAAAGAGGATGGGAAATTTTTAAATTAATTTTGGGCTTTTTGGGGTCAGCCATGGAGTCATGTGTAGACAGGGTTTCAAGTTGAGCTATGTCTTCTTAGATGATAGACACGTGCCTGTGAATTCTTATTAGACTGTTCCTTTTATTTATAGCTCCCATCTGATTGTGCTCATCAGGTTGTTACTAATACTGATAAAATTTGTGGGTACAGAAGCATTCTGAAAAGAACCTTTTATAATTTTTTTTGTTTGTTTTTTAGCAAACTGGAAGGGGAAACTGAACAAAAAAAGAGTAACCAAATACTGTGAAACCCCCAAATCTCTTGATCTTAGGCCAGGTGTCTATTGCCAATCTTATTAATTCTAATTATATTCAGCTTCATTTAAATTAAGTAACATGAAGTCTTTCTTACCCTTGTTCATTCAATTCAAGTGTAGTTTTATATAGTTGACTAATCAACTGATGAGTATTTATTGAGTAGCTATTATGTGCTTGGAATTTTCTTATATATCTATAGTTTAAGTTCTGCCTCACAGAGCTTAAAATCTTAGCAGTAAAAAATATAAAGCATATTGAAGTGTCAGTTAATAGTGTGATGCCGTAGGGGAGTGTCAGTAGTAGAACTCCAGGAAAGAAAGACGTAAAAGACACCCAGGATAATTGGCGATGAAGAAAGTTTGTAAGGAGAAGAGAAAGCATTGTAGGTGATTAAAACTGTAGAGGAACAGCTCTGAGGCAGGAGAGTGGAATAGAGAAGTGTGAAGGGATTAGAACTGATAAAGTGTTTTCCAAACAATTCTGACTTTCTTTGTTGTTTGAGTGTTCAACAAGGAGGTCCCGAAATAGTTTTATTTAACATTGTTTTGCAAAGTTTCCCTCTCTCTCTCTCCTTTCACCCACACACCCAGACATGCAGATGTACATATATAAATATAAAACATTAATTCTCTAGGTTATCTTTGTAGTTGACAATAAAGAATACATATCCTTACTATAATTGGCAGAAAACATCTGTGATAGTTAACATTCTTAATTTTTAAAGATTTCAACTGTGAGGCTCCATTGGTACATAATCAAATTTTTTATTATTTTAAATATCTTAATAAATATTCTAAGTAAGTGAGTTCCAAGGTTAAAAGTTTAATAATTTGTTGGAGAAAAGTCGAAGCAATCAAGACTTTTGTTTTCCTTCAGTAGACCATTTGGAAGTAAAAGTTAAAAACTAAGTATGAGAAATGCAGAAGTTCTAAAGGGAACTTGAAAATTTATTTTTAGACTATTAAACAGACACACTTTTCTTGGTTGGCCCAAGATCCATTGAAATAGTGCACATCCAGAGAAACTACAACCAAATCTAAATGATAGTTTCCAAATAACCCATATAAAATATTTGCAGATTTATCCTCATGGGTGAAAAGGCAGCCATTTCTCTTAAAACATGTTAAGAGAAAAGGGCTTTTCAAATGTTGATGTGCATAAGGGTCACTTGGGTAACAATGCAGGTTTTGACTCAGCAGGTCTGAGGCGGGACCTGGACTCTGCATTTCTGAGAAGCTGCCAGTGATGCTGCAGGTGCTGGAATCTGAGCTACTCTTTGAATAGGAAGGTCCCAGAGAACATCACAATAACCTCTGGTGCTATCGATTTCTGAGTACATTGACATTTATTTTATTATTTTTATTGGAAAAATAAGTGCAGTGTCAGAGTGGGGAGGAGCTTTTACACCTTTAGCATGGCCTGGCAATGTTGGTCATTCCCTAGATTACTACTCTGTAGAAAGCTGCATGTGGGTAGGGACTGAGCTACTTCTGTTCTTTACTGTGTCCTAATGGTTACCACAGAATCAGTACTCAGTCAATGTACTGAGTTGAGTAAATGAATGAATTTAGTGTTGGCCTGCAAATGCCATTTAGCTGTATGCTTGTCCTCGTTACATAAGCAGAAGAATGTGAAAAAGTGCAACAGTGTTCTAGTCTAAAAAAAGGTCACTCTGGCCTTAAGAATTTATACTAACAAATTACAACTCAAACCTTGGTATTCTTGAATGCACAGCACAACAAAACCACTAACACGGAAGAGGCTGAGGAGAAGAAAAGAATCAGGGGTAAACACTACCTTTGTGAAGTACTCTTTTTAAGACAAAGTTCTTCCCACATACTTAAGGTCTCCCAAGCACTTTCCTTTCTGGTCCTTCTGTCCTATCCTGACCTAGAGCTTCCTCCACCCCTTTTTACTCTAATCTCTGATGCTTTCAGGTAGCCACTTGACTGTGTTCACAGCCTTTTCTCCTGCTTGCCTTGCCTGTGTGTCCCCTGAGCTCTCCCCTGGGGCATTTCTGACTAAGATGACATGCCTTGTCATTTATTAAAGCAGGATGTAGCTCTTTCTTCCTGACTGCCATCTTATTACCTTAAAATTACCTTAGCATTCTAAGTATTACCTACTTAGCTACTTATATACCCTAATATTACCTTAGTACACTAGCATTACTGGAGTACTTAGTAGTACTTCACTTGGAAAATCACTTCTATTGCATAAGTTTTCTGTCTCCCCACCTCCTCCAACACCCATTAGTCCATGACAACAAAGTACTACTTGCCGCCAATGTGACTGTAAGCTAGAAACAAAGTTAGCACTGGCATTACAGGGCAGACCTGGATTTGAAGGAATCATAAAGACACTCCAAAATATGATTATATTAATTTTCACAATTATTGAAGTGGAAACACAAAATTGAAAAATTGTAGAGACCCCCTTGACCCGCAAGAATACTTTGGATCTGTGGGGATTTTTAAAGCCCAACTGGAGAACTTCTCTAGACCTCAGGGCACCACTTCTAGACAAAAAGGGGCCTTGTGGCTTCTCTTGGTCTATCTCGTTTCCCCAGGAGAAAACATTAGGCTTCAAGACAGAAGGCTTGTCAACAGTGGTGTTTGTCTGTTTCTTGGTGAGTTTCCTTAGTACGCTGCCCCTATAAACCTCTTGTGGTGGTTGATTGCTTCAGAATTAGTTCAACATTTCTGGTCTTAGTTATATCTCAGTCTGTAAAACAACCATGTATACAAAGGCTGCAGCCTTCCACAGAGGACTTGGGTGAGTTCTGTAAGTTGATTAAAGAGGATCTCCAATCCTCTCCAACGTTGTCTCTCCCAACCCCCATCCCAATTCCCTTACAACAAACAAGAAGCAGTTCTGAAGACAACTGAGACATTTCTGAGCCAGTTTATTAAGTACAGGGCCTAGGTTCTAATGCTGCCCTCTTCACACCTTTGCATAACAACCTTCTCAGCAAATCAGCACATTCTATCAAATGGGATGCAATCCAGTTCTGCCATGAACTCATCCCCCCTTGGAAATTGCTTGCTCAGTGATGTCCCATTAACCCGAATCATTCTATTCTTCTACTTGATTTTCCCTTTGCTTGCTTGCCAGGAAGGTCTATTCTTTAGACTGACCAACATCTAATTTTCCTCTCCCCAATTCTTTGCCTAGACTATAATCAGTTGGTGCCTCTGGTTAACTTCCTTTCAAGTCCTCTTCCTCCTCAGATGAAATGGATTCTCCCAGTGCATGAAACTGGAGTTTAGAGCTTCCTCTTAACTATGTTTGAGTTCCCGGTGGTATTAGTGGCACTGTAATCGTGGATCTGTGGAATTCAGAGTCTTGAAAGACAAATGAACACATCTTTCCTGATCTGGAAACATCCTTGATCATATATTGCAAAGTGTAATCTTTTCTTCCAGAATAGTCATCTGGAAACCTGGAATTCATTCTTACTTTCTGCTTACTTCCCTCTCCTCCTATTTTCTTGTACTACTTCCTTCATTCCTATTGCTTCTAATTTGGCCAATGATACCATCACCATGATCTTCTTGCAACCACTACCCACTCCTGGCTCCAGTCCCACCCCTTGAAAGTGATTTTTCTAAACACAAATCTGATCAATCACTCCCTGGCTTTAAATTCTTCAGAGAATCCCTATGGCTCACGTGATAATTTCCAAACTGCTAAGCATGGCTTACAAAGTTTTCATGGCCTGGACTCCGTTTACTTCTCAGCATCGCGTCTTACCATGTCCGCACACACTCTGCTCCCTGGCCAGTACTGATTGCTTTCACTTCCCCTAATGAATGGTGCCCTTTCTCACACTAGTCCTTGCCGTGTGCTGGCCCCTGTGCCGGGGAGGAGTATTCCTTCCAAACTCCTATTCCTCCTTCAGGAACTCAGGTTAGACATCATTTCCTCGGAGAACCCCATGCTTCCTCCTTTGTTCTTATTCCTTTTATAGTCCTTGGCATTCTGGATTGGATTTACCTATTTGTCTTCCCACTCAGGATGGTGAACAACTTGAAGGCAGGCATTGTATCTTACATTCAACTTTGTATGTCCTGGGGTTCCTTGGAATTTCAGGACTTTCCAACAGTCAATTTCTGGCACTGTAATTTTAGCAGGGACAAGGAGAAACTAGTCATTCTGATTTTAGTTCATACAAGGGCACCAACCTTTGAATTATCTATCCCATATAATAAGAACTCAATTCTTCCAGGCTTGATCTAGTACCCTGGTAAGATCAATTTATTCTACCTTTAACTAGATAAGAATTAACCCACTGCATGACACATAATACATTTTTGATATATGGCAGCTGCTAAATATTGTTAGAACTATATCTATGGGTGAATTACACAAATACTTTTAACCAAGAGGCCAGCAAGCTGTGTTATTTATTTAATAATTAGCTTGTCTTCATTGAAGCCTACTCTGCAATTAGATTTCTTGTCTATTTCTTTCTTGGGACTTATTCTAATTCTCAATATGTCTAATGTTCAGTCTCCGTTACACAAAAGCAAAGGATAAAATTTAGGAGCTAAGAAAGTCCTGTGGGAGTAAGGATTTCTTCAAATCCTTGGTGAAACTGCCTGAATTCAAGGAGCTGAGAGTGCTCTCCTAAATGGAATTGTGGGGAGTTTCTATCTGTAACTGCACACCAGGTGAAACCGAGTTTGATTCCATCCTTGCCTAGGAAAAGCAAGGTACTCACCCTACATCCAAATTTGAAAAGATAGCTAAGAATTTTTTTAAAAGCTTCTTTTGGGGGCAAAATTAGCAAAGCAACATGATAATTGCTAATTTTAATTTATAATACCCGAAAGACTATTAAATCCAACCCCTCATAAAGACAATGTGTTTCTTCAAGTGCTTAGAGTTCAATGGATCCCAAATGGGGTCTCACAGGGACAGCAATGACTGAACGTTCATTCTTCCATTCAACAGATATTTATTGAGCTCCTTCTCTACATAGGCATTGTGCTAGGTGCTGGGTACAAGATGAGAAGGAGACACATGTTGTCCTGCCCTCACAGAGGCACTTGAGTGTGGAGACACTCAACAACGAGCAAGCAAATAAACAACAGCAACATGACAAAACCAGTAGGTAACACAAAAGTAGGGTTTTGTGATAGAGAGGGACAAGGTAGCTCCTTCAGTCTGAATGGTCAGGAAAGCCTCTCTAAGAAAGGGACAAAAAGGAGTCAATAACATGGGGGAGAAGCAATGAGTGCAGAGGTTCCAAATTAGGACCAAGCTTTTCATATCCAAGGACAGAAAGAGGGCCAGTGAGGTGAGGGCTGATGGACGAGGTGAGAAGATATAGGGAGATGAGGTAGAGAAATAGGAACCAGATCAAGGAGGGGTTTGAAGCATAGGCTAGATCTTATTCTGAGAACGGTGGAAGCCACTGGAATAGGAAACTGACAAGTTGATTTCCATTTTAAAATGGCCACTTGGCTATTATGTGGAGAAGGGATTGTAGAGGGGCGAGAGTGGAAGGAAGTGGATGGGGCTGTGTAGGACTCCAGGCTAGTGATGTAGTGGCTTGATTAAAGTGGCAGCACTGGAAGAGGAGAAGGGGACATGTTAGTAGCATGTTTTGGAAGTAGAGTCCATGGGGTTTGTTCACGGATTAAATGTGGAGAGTGAGGTTAAGAGAATAATTGAGGATAACGCGTCCAACTGAGAACCCTGTGGTTCTACTCTGCATTCAATAAGTGTGTGATAACCCAAGCCTGAGTCTCCAGTGGGACATGCAGCAAGCCTTCACCCACCTCTCATGCTGAGGGGATGCCAGGAGGGCCCTGTCTGCCAAGATTGGGGCTTATTCTATGGGAAACTTATTCTGATGGCCCAACATGATTTAGTGCTTTAAAGGAAGCTCTCCTCAGGTGGCCACAAAGATTCTCTTAAGGCACAAAGACGTTAAAACCTTTTCTGAGAGTTGTTTCTTTCATGAGAGGCATAGAACTTTGTGTATCAAGTATCTTCCAGCTTCTTGCCCTTTCTATTGTCTGATATTTATCCTATTTTTCTATATGGTGAGAAAAAATATTTGCAATACTTATAATTAATGAAGAGCTCCTATCTAGAACATATAAAAGCTTCTCTCTTTCTATACACACACACACACACACACACACACACACACACTCCTCATTAATAAAAAGTCAACACAATAAAAATGGGCAAGACAAAAGAATAGCCATTGCATAAGACATCCAGTAAGTATATCTAATATCTAAACATCCAATACATATATAAAATGTGCTTGACCTCATTAGTAATCAGGGAATACAATAAAGCTTCAATCATACAACCACAAAAAAACAAGAACAACTGATTTTACCAAGGATTGAGAAGGACATAAGATCAGCTAGTACTCTCTAGTACTAGCTGGTGGTGGTACTAGCTGCTAGTGGGTGTGTAAATCAGTACAACCATTTTGGAATACTGTTTGCTATTATCTATTAAAGTTGAATTTAGCATACCCTGTGACCTAACAATTCCACTTCTATTTCTATATCCAACAGAAATGTGTCATATGTGAACCAAAACACATGTAAAAATTGTTGACAATAGCACCATTTGTAAAAGACTAAAACTGGAAACCACCAAGTGATCAGCAACAGAGAATAAAAAATTACAGCTTATTTCTACAATGGATTGCTATGCTGCAGTAAGAATAAATGAACAGCAGCTACATACAACTGGTATGGATGAATCTCATGAAAACAATGTGAAGGGAAAGAAGGCAGAAACGTACTTACCACACCCTCCATTTATATAAAACTCAGAGACAAAACAAATTTACGGTGTTAGGAGTCATGTTCCTTTGGGGAAGAGAGAGGGAGTAGTATCTGAATGGAGGGGGCGTGGAGGGGGCTTCGGGCATGCTGGTAAGATTTTTGTTTTGTTTTTAATCTGAGTGATACAGGTGGTAGTTACTTTTTGATGTTACACTGAGCTGTACACTTATGATCTGTTCATGTTTCTGTATGTATTTTATACTTCAATAAAACATTAGTGGTTTGTGATTACTTAAGATTCTTTTTAAGTCATCATTGATTGTTTGGATCTTCTATTTCCCTGGGATCAGTTTTTCAAGAGCTTGTTTTGATCTCTTTATTTTATTTTGCTATTGCATTTCACTTGTCCATCAATTCCATCCATTTCCACTTAAGTTTGAGGGCATGAGGGGCTGTGTAGAAAAGACGTCTGGCAGTTCCATGAATTGAGAGGTTTGTTTACTTTAGATAGAAAGGGTGTGGACCCCGGATGTCCCCCAAATACCAGAAAGAGGGGGACTTCACATTGACTTCCCTAGTTCTCCTCAGAGAGTTTGTTTAATTCCTTTAGTGAAGAACCCTATAATTTTGGAGAAGAGGACCTAGAGATAATGTGTGGCTCTCTGTCAGTCTGGGGACAAGGGTAGGGACTGGGATATATGGTGAAGTGGCTAACTCTTCCAGATTAAAACTTTTGAGCTATTTTCCTCATTCCCGCCCTCTGACATGTTTTCGCACCTGGGACACCCTAACTCTTTTTCCACTACAACTTCCTCCCCATGAATTCTATCTAGTTTGAGGTTCCTCTCACTCTGTTTTAATTATCAGAACTTCTTCCTCCCTCTTTCAGAAACTTTTTGAAATCTCTCGTGTTCTGATAGTTCCCCTCCTGTTAGTTCTCTGTGATAGTACGGGTTTATACGTTTTCATTTTGCTTTATGTTTTATTGCATTGGGGAGGAAAGAGAGGGATGTTCTCATTTGGCCTTTTTGATCAAGGAAATTCATTATTTTGTTACTCAATATATTCACACTTAAACATTCTTTCCTGCCTTGTGTGCTAGTGTATGTTACATCCCCCATGAGGAATCAAGAGCATTTTACTACCTCTCACTTCCCTTTCCTGCTTCAACTTCTGATTTCTATCATTTCTGAATTGTTAAGGTTTATGTCATTTACATTTTTTCCTTTAATAAAATTAAGCTCTTTTGTTATTGCTCTAAAGACCCTTTTTAAAAATTAAGACCCTCAAAAACAGAAAGAACTAAGTCATTTGATTGGGTCCATTTTGAAGGAAAAGCAACCCTGTGTTAAAAATCTTATTGCTGAGAATAGATAGTTTCAAAGGTCAAGGTCCGGTGGATCCTCATTTAGTTATTTTCAGCTTCTTTTACTTCTTCTGGGTCATAATCAGATGCCACTGCTTTTTGATTCTCATCACATTCTCTTTAAAACTCTTTTTTGGGATTTCTCTTTTACTTCCATGAATGATATATTCATATTGAATTCTTGGATGACAATATTTCTGAGTTCTTGCATGTTTAAAAATGCCTTTTGTTGACCCTTGATTGGTAATTTGGCAGAGCAGAGACATTTTGATTCAAATAAATTTCTCTTAGGAAATTGATAGCTTATTTCTTCTTCTAGCATTTATTGAGGTGATGAGAAGTCTGGTGTCAGTTTGATTCTTATTCTTTGTAGGTAATACGTTTAGTTTCTTTGGAAACCACTAGAATTTTGAAACTTTCCAGTATGTGTCTAGATGTGGATCTTTTTTATTTTTTATTTTTTTCATTAATTTCTTCCCACACTTGGACGGCCCTTTCATTCTTAGGACTTGTGATTTTTTTCTTAGCCTGGTGAAAGTATATTTTACTATTTCTTTTGATTATTTATTACTTATAGAATCTCTCTTACACTGGGAAGGAACAATCTGTATCTATCTTCCCATCTTTCTGCTCATATTTACATCTCTGCATTTTTACTCTATGTCCTGGGATAGTATCTGAACTCAAATATCTAGATCACCAACTTGGTCTTTTGCTCCATTTAATTTACTGTTTAGTCTCTACATATTTTATGTTGTCAATTGTGTTTTTTCTTTTGTAGGGCTTTGTCACGGTCTCTACTCCTTTTATAGTAGCCTTTTCTTCTTCCTTGCAGTGGAGATGGCATCTTTAAATGTCTTCGAGACTATCAAATCACCATTTTGGCCTTTCCTTGAGCTATCTCTGTTTCTTCTGAGGTCAGTTTTTCTGTTTATTTATCCTAGTCCTTCTCTTTCTGTTACTCATTTTTTACAAATATTTGGTAATTTAGGTTTGCCAATTCATATTCATGAATTAATGAATTTATCATTGATTTGCATAGCTATGTAGTTGGTTAGGGTTTTTTTTCTGTATTTATCATTTATGGCAATTTTGAATGGAAAAAGCTTTCCTGTTACATTTTCTTAATGGTAATTGCTTAAAGTATAGAATCTTGGCAATTTTTTGATAGTTCTTTTATATCCAAATAATTTTCTCAACTATGTTATTACATCTACTACTTTTCTCATTGATTTTCTTAATAAATTATCATTCTTCAATTCATAACTTTTTTCTTTCTGGCTATTTTACCTTTTATTCCTGTTTCACATCTCATTGTTTTGATATTTAAGTGCCTGTGTCCAAGAGTCTGTGTTATATGTGATACACTTAAGCAATAATATGGAATAATAAATTATAACAGTAATTTTATATATAGGTCACTATAATGTTAGTCTTGTTATAAAATATCTGACAACAACAAAATGTGTCAATTGTTTTTCAGGCAAAGTAATATTAAAGATTCAGATTTGTTAACTCTCCATTGAATTTTGGTTTTCTGAATAGGGTTGATGTAGAAATGAGGTCATAAAAGTGTTTTGTTTTTTTTTAAATGGCTACCTCCAGGAAACTTCCTCTTGAAATTTAGGAATATTCCAAGATGGGAATCTGGAAAGAACCCTTTGTGTGTGTGTATGTGTGTGAATTGTTTTTTCTTCTTCTTTTTTTTTAAATTATACTTTAAGTTCTGGGATACATGTGCAGAATGTGCAGGTTTGTTACATAGGTATACACGTGCCGTGGTGGTTTGCTGCGCCCATCAACCCATAATCTACATTAGGCATTTCTTCTAATGCTATCCCTCCTCACTCCCCCCACCCCCCCAACAGGCCACAGTGTGTGATGTTCCCTTCCCTGTGTCCATGTGTTCTCATTGTTCAACTCCCTCATGAATGAGAATATGCATTGTTTGGTTTTCTGTTCTTGTGTTAGTTTGCTGAGAATGATGGTTTCTAGCTTCATCCATGTCCCTGCAATGGACATAAACTCATCCTTTTTTATGGCTGCATAGTATTCCATGGTATATATGTGCCACATTTTCTTTATCCAGTCTATCACTGATGGGCATTTGGTTTGGTTCCAAGTCTTTGCTATTGTGAATAGTGCTGCAATAAACATACGTGTGCATGTGTCTTTATAGTAGAATGATTTATAATCCTTTGGGTATATACCCAGTAATGGGATTGCTGGGTCAAATGGTATTCCTGGTTCTAGATTCTGGAAAGGACCTTTTCTACCTTTTGAAGTTAGTCAGTCATTTTCTCTTGTAGCTACTCATCATCTTCTCAAAATGCAGAATGGGTACACGTGCCCCATAATCACTGTAGAGTAATTTGACCGTATTAAGTCTTCACCAAAGTTTTTGGATGGAGTTGCAATCCTGCTCTACAAAATAATTATAGAAAAACAAAAACAAAGTAAATAATAAATCCCAGAAACAATCAGACAGGCCCAGATTTTATGAGGCAGAATCTGATATTTTACTTTATGAATAGGTAACATGTTTAATTATGCATACTTAAGATCTAGGCCATGCTTTTTTTGGTTCCAAACCACTGTGAAAAATATCTACTGCTTTTTTAATAAGATGACTTCTTTGTATAAATTGTCTTACTACTTCTCACTACGTATATTACTATGAAATATGGAACAGATATACTTCTTATTTGGCAGATGTAAAACCACAAAAAAATATAGTCAGTCACTGTTCAAGGATTAGAATTGGTTTCTCATTTTTCCTAGTCCTGACATGAACAATAAAAAACATATAATTGGATTTTCTTTTTCACTTTGGCTACCAAAGATTTTATTGAGAAATGTGGAGTTCAGTTTGCATGTTTGTGAGGTCCTTAGCCTGCATATATGCATTCTAACTTTCCCGAGGCCTCCACTTTCTATCGTCATGTACAGCATATTACATGTGCCTCTGAATTTCTAACATCAATTGTATTTTTACATTTTGTTTTTTGAATTGCTTTCAAGCCATTTTAAGTCCTTTTGGTGTTACCAAAGGAAAGGGGTAAGAGAAAAGGTAGGAAGGGGAAAAAAAAAAGAAAGAGAAGGGAAAGGAATGGAAAAGAGTTGGGGAAACAGTTCCTATGAAGATTTTACTTTAAAGGAGGCTTTTCCATTTTCTGGAAAAGACTTGGCTATAGCCTAATGCTGACTTAGAGCAGTCTTTCTTCTTCTCCTCCTTCTCTCTCTTCTCTTCCCTCCTCTTTTCCTCTTCCAACCATATCCTGATACTTGCCCCCAGAGAGAGATAGGCAGTCCCAATTAGTTCATATTAAGTTATTTCAGTAAGTGCCACTGACAGTTATTGCCATTATCTTATCAGCTCCATTTTCTTTGATAGGAGGGGAATCACTCATAGGCCCAAAGGACAGCATTTTGTTCACACAACTGTCTGTACAATTTGAATGATCAAGAGAGCCCTTGGGTGGTGGATAGGAGGAAGGAAACTTGCTGTGTCAGGCATTCTCAGTTCTACTATTGATGGGAAAGTTTCTCTACTTTTCCTTTTTTTTTTGGTCTGGGTCTGTAATTTCTCATCTGTCCTCATACCCCAGCTCAGGTCCACACACATCTGTGTCACCCAGTTTAGTCTGCCCTGTGTCTATCCCACAGAAGCTAGCGTAAGTTAGTGTCCTTGTTACTCCTACATTTATTACTCTGCAGGCAAACAGGATTTTCAAACTTGCCCATGAAACATATCACTTTCTTGCTTGTGTATTAACCCAGCTCTTTTTTTTATTACTAAAAGAGTTGCCTACAAAGTGATCTGCTTACTCAATAGCTCAGCAAGTGAAAGATAAATGGCTTTAAAATGTGATGTTCACTGGCCATCAGAGAAATGCAAATGAAAACCACAATGAGATACCATCTCATGCCAGTTAGATTGGCGATCATGAAAAAGTCAGGAAACAACAGGTGCTGGAGAGGATGTGGAGAAATAGGAACACTTTTACACTGTTGGTGGGACTGTAAACTAGTTCAACCATTGTGGAAGACAGTGTGGCGATTCCTCAAGGATCTAGAACTAGAAATACCATTTGACCCAGCCATTCCATTACTGGGTATATATCCAAAGGATTATAAATAATGCTGCTATACAGACACATGCACACGTTGCACACGTATGTTTATTGCAGCACTATCACAATAGCAAAGACTTGGAACCAACCCAAATGTCCATCAATGATAGACTGGATTAAGAAAATGTGGCACATATACACCATGGAATACTATGCAGCCATAAAAAAGAATGACTTTATGTCCTTTGTAGGGACATGGGTGAAGCTGGAAACCATCATTCTCAGCAAACTATCGCAAGGACAGAAAACCAAACACCGCATGTTCTCACTCATAGGTGGGAACTAAACAATGAGAACACTTGGACACAGGATAGGGAACATCACACACCAGGGCCTGTCGTGGAGTAGGGGGAGCGGGGAGGGATAGCATTAGGAGATTCACTTAATGTAAATGACTAGTTAATGGGTGCAGCACACCAACATGGCACACACGTGTACATATGTAACAAAACTGCACGTTGTGCACATGTACCCTAGAACTTAAAGTATATGAAAAAAGATTAAAAAAAATGTGATGTTAACGAAGGGTCCAGTCATATTATTATTTGCCTGTTACATAACCAATTCTTGGCTTTTTTGGCTAAAGTTTTCAATGACACTAAATTTATCTGTAATAAATCTGTTTCTATAATTGCCTTTAAATATTTTAAGTAAATAAATAAAAAGAGAAAAGTAGCACCTTTTGCCATTGCATTTGTGTGAGCCACAGCTTATTGTTTGCAGGGGAGGCTTAAAGGCAGGGTGGCCCATGAGGAATGGGAGACACCTTTCCTCTCCAGCCCTTGCCCTGCCTAATTGATCGTGTCTGCAATATTTGATCCACGGAAACTCCTCCTCCCTGCATAACTATCAGAAGAGATTAACATTGTTGTCTTAAGTCCAAGGGCAGATAGGACTGGAGTTGCTGTGAACTCCTGGTCTCTATACTCTTGAATGGGACATCACCCTGCAGATTTTCTACCCTGTCTTGCTGACCTTGGTACATGGACACTAGCACTGACTCTGGAACATCAGGCCAAGCCAGGTTTCTGGAAACATCTCAGCTAAAGCCTGGAGATGTGTAGGACTATGTGCTGTGTGCAGTGGCTGGAGTGACTGATGGTGCCAGAACCTGCAAAGAGGTTGGTCCTGTGAGGATGTCACCCAGTGCAGCTGGCCAACCTGGAAAGGAAAACAGATGGAAATAGGCTCTCATACCACTGTCTTTCTTTGATTTTGTGCTTGTTGTTGTTCAGAAGGGCAGACCTCCTGGCAGTCAAGTCACAGAGGTCCGAGGGTGTTTCTGAGGGAGTGCCCGGTGTGCCTCTGGTACCTTGATTCAGCACAATGGCTGTTTCCGATTTCTGGATGTGGCTCTTCACCATCTGTTTCAGGCTGCAGCTGTGGCTGGTTTATTTTGTGATAGGAGTTATTAGTATTGTTGGTTTTTCATTACATAATCCTTTACTTATATTCACAAGAACTTAATACCACGATGTTGTGCTTTTGAATAGGATGCAGATTTTGGGTTGGGGGTGTTCAACAGATGCATGGAAACCTCTGGGTTCTCTGGAGAGGGAAGTTCAGAGTTGGGAGAAGAGACCAGCAATAATTCTGTTTACCTTCAAGGAGGGGCATATCCATGTGCCTGGATGGAGTCAAGCTTCATCATAATCCTCTTTAAAGATAAGTGATGTTGAGAACTTGATGAAATCTGGAAAATATAAGCTAGTGAAATTCAGAATGTATTTGATAGTACTCATACATACAGAGGGTGCTGTACTGTATGAAGAATAATCTGCAATCTGCTTTTATACTTTCTTTTTTTTTCTTGAGATGGAATCTCATTCTGTTGCCCAGGCTGTAGTGCAGTGGCATGATCTCAGCTTACTGCAACCTCCGCCTCCCGGGTTCAAATGATTCCCGTGCCTCAGCCTTCCAAGTAGCTGGGATTAGAGGCACCTGCCACCACACTCAGCTAATTTTTGTATTTTAAGTAGATACAGGATTTCACTATGTTGGCTAGGCTGGTCTTGAACTCTTGACCTCGTGATCTCCCCTCCTCAGCCTCTCAAAGTGCTGGGATTACAAGCATGAACCACCATGCCCGGCCTTACACTTTCTTTGCCTCTGCCTTTCCTTGGGCCTGCGAGCACTCTGGAAATGATTGTTCAGCAAACTTTCTAGTAGTAAACCAATGTTCCTTTAGGAAATGCCGTTAACATGGTATAACATATTTCATCAGTATATCATTGATTAGGAGGAGGCTCAAAGAGCTTTTCTTGCATCCCTGGGACAATGTAAGAAAGTCAAGCTTCCTGCTTCCACTTTGCTTTCACTTTTGTCAAATGCCTTGCTATACTCTGTAATTATTGAAGGCCCTGGAAGGCAGTTGGGTCCTGCTTCTAATTGCTAACTCTCTAAGACACGTGTGGAAGTCCGACAGGATAAAGGCATTACACCTACATGGGAGAAGACAGTAAAATATTTACATCATTTGCAGTGAGTTTCTGTTAGGAGCAGGGAGCAAGAGTCAATACAAAATTTGAGCTCTCTATTGGGAAGCCTAATTTTAGGATTTCTTTTTCTGGGTGAGATGATATTTGTATGCTGCACCTGTAGTCAGGTATGCTCTAGGCACAGAGTGTATAAGGACGAGGTCAAATTTGGGGTCAAGTTTGGAAGGTCTTGCCAACCTGGTTGATTGTTTAAATGGTAAGCAGACATAGGTTGCGGGTGAGGTTGCAGGTGAGGTCTGGTGGACGGTCCTAATGCATAAAAAACTTGAAGGTGGTTGGAGGGACTATGGGAGCTTTCCTTCCCCAGGGCCGCTGTGTGTGAGCAGACCCTGGTCACCAGCCACTTTGCATCTACTGCTAGTTTGCTTTTTAACTGAATCATCCATTCTTTTCCACATCATCTCCTTATAGACAAAATGTCCACATGTTGGGAAGAAACTGGCTCACATTTCAACTAAATAAAAAGACCTTTTGACATTGGCCAGGCACGGTGGCTCACGCCTGTAATCCAGCACTTTGGGAGGCCGAGGCGGGTGGATCATGAGGTCAAGAGATGGAGACCATCCTGGTTAACATGGTGAAACCCCGTCTCTACTAAAAATACAAAAAATTAGCCAGGCGTGGTGGCCAGCAACTGTAGTCCCAGATACTCGGGAGGCTGAGGCAGGAGAATGGCGTGAACCTGGGAGGCGGAGGTTGCAGTGAGCCGAGATCGCGCCATTGCACTCCAACCTGGTGACAGAGCAAGACTCCGTTTCAAAAAACAAACAAACAAACAACAAACAAACAAATGAAAAAAAACATCTTTTGACATTTAATAATAGTTCCCATAGTACCAACTGCATCCAAGTCTCTGGGCTAGGAACTTTGCATATATTATCTCTGCAATGCCAGAACATGGTTCATGAATGATAAGGCAAAGGCTCAGATATGTCATAAAATGTGGCCACTGTCACAAGCTAAGGAATCCAAGTGACAGACTCGCAATTCAGGTCTGAATGCAAAGCCTGCCACCCTCCAGCTCCTACACCATTCTATGCTCCCTGCAGCCTCATGCCATGGGTGTACCAGCTGAACTAGTAAGCTCATGCTTCTTTTCCAATGTTTTGTATGAAAACGAGAAGACTCAATAATATCCTAATGTGGGCTAAAAGAAACAAAGGAGTGGCTGGGCGCGGTGGCTCACGCCTGTAATCCCAGCACTTTGGGAGGCCAAGGCTGGTGGATCACAAGGTCAGGAGATCGAGACCATCCTGGCTAACACGGTGAAACCCCATCTCTACTAAAAATACAAAAAATTAGCTGGGTGTGGTGGTGTGCACCTGTAGTCCCAGCTGCTGGGGAGGCTGAGGCAGGAGAATGGTGTGAACCTGGGAGGCGGAGCTTGCAGTGAGCCGAGATCGTGCCACTGCACTCCAGCCTGGGTGACAAAGCGAGACTCCGTTTCAAAAAAAGAAAAGAAAAGAAACAAAAGAGCAAATAAAAACCTTGCTAAGTCAGCCAACTGTTTGGATTTTAGGCTAAAGATAATAGGTTTGCTTTCCTCAAGAAATAGGATTTGGGGAAGAAGGGGTACAGAGCATAGAGAGGTACTTAGATTACTATTGATGAAGAGGATTTGTCTATTAGACTGTAGTGCACCCTATAGGGTGATAGTAACAAGGTGCACTTTTTAATGTCTGAATTGAGTGGACCTCGGGGCAGGCAGGGATATTCAGACCCACTGGCTGACATAGCTAGACACTCGTAGGACACACAGAAAACAAAGGGGAAGCATTAAATCAATACAGGATGCAGACATGACCCACTTGTATCTGGTACAGATCAAAAGTGAGTATGTCTGCTAGGTGACGGGCTGGAATAAAGGGGGCAGCTGGGGAAGGCCATGGAGAAAGTGGACACATGTTGCTGGAACACAGTGGGAATTCTCATGGCCACCACCCCAATCCGGGCTGCTGCCCAGTAAATATGTAGACTAGTCAATAGGGAAAGTGACCTGCCAAGTATCATGGCCAGACTCCTGGATTCTTAGTGGATTTGCCTTGGTTAGTTGCATTTCCCATCATCAGGTTTATTTCCTTGATATAAAATATGACCTTCACATTTTTTCCTGAAGTTTATTGTGGAGAACTAATTTCTCATCAAGTCCCTGGTGAGTAGTCCCACGACTCAGGACCCCACCTGTGTTGCTTTGGGGGCAGCCTCCAAAGCATCTCTTGGATGCCTCTTTGTCAGCATCTCCTCTTCCCCTCTGAGTTGCAGGCAGATGTGGCCGGCAGAGAGAGGTTAAGGAGCCAGCAACGAAGGACAGCTGGGGATCGTTAGCAACAATCAAGGCGCAGCATTAAGAGGCAGCAGGGGTGAGTGTCTTGGTTCTTACATTGGCCTGCCTGAGGAGGCCATCTGGACAGAGGAAATTTGCCTTAAACCTTGGCAGGAGAACTCTGTTCTGTTTGAACTTTCTTTAAAGCCGCAGAGTGGGTGAGCATTTTGTTTAAACTTTCCTTAAAACAAAGAATAGGAGATCCCCTGCAATTAACAACAGGAACCTTCTTCCCCTTTTAACAGATTTGATAGGAAAAACCACAAGGACTGTTCTGATATCCATTAGCATGGTTCAGTTAGCAGGCTGGAAAGAAAGATACAAAGGAGTGGAAGTTTGCAGTCTTGGGAGCACCTAGGTCATGTAAGAAAGGTCTCATCGCAGTGCGCTCCATCTTAGTTGGACCTTCTCTCGTGTGGGGCCTATCCCCGTTGATTGCTGAGGGCGATTAATTTTCAGCACAATTTCCTGTGTTCACTATTCGTCTTGGCATATGTATTCACACAGCACTCACAGATAATGGGATTTGCAGCTCTGTCTTAAAGTGATTCAGTAGGGAAGTGCATCCTCTCAGCTGTGAATGCTCAGTGTTATGAATGCAGTGTTATGAATATCTCAGTGTTATGAATGCAGCTACGTCTTCTAGCCCTATTTAATGCAGTTCTTCAAATATCGGACCTCAGCTTAGTTCATAGAGGGATTTTATGAAGTCCAGCATTTTCTCTTTGAACCCAAAGGCTACCATTACTATTATCCAGAACACACATATTTATACACAGGAATACATCCGTATGGAGTCCCCATAGGAAAGTTACCTGAGAAAAACCCCAGTATCTGGCTGATGTGCCTGTGGCAGAAGCCTGTGCATCCATCTTGCACAAAATCCACTTCCTTTGGCACTTGGGCAAGCTCTTTCACATTTTGGGCCCTACTTTCTGTCCTTGTCAGATGTCCAAGTTGGCAGCTTCCTGCTCTAATGCACTGTTGTTTTCCAGTTGTGAGTAGGAGCTGATGCTAACCCTTGGGCAGTCATCCTGCAAGCAGTGCCCATTGCTACTCTCCCAGCTCATGCCTCCTCCCTGCCTAGAGCATTTTCTCCTTGCCTCTCTGGCCCCCTGCAGCCCTGCCCTTCTGCTTGGGCCACTTCTGCTCTGGGACAGCAATCAGGCCTCTGCCTAGCATCCCTCTGCCACAGTCCTGCATTTCCTCTGTGTTGCCATTGCTTGTTTCATTCCTTGCCTCTTTGATTAGCCACAAGTCTTACGGGGGCAGGGCATTTGTCATGTCTCCTGTTGAGTCCTCTGTTGCCTAGCACAGGAGCTGCTGCACAGTGGTAGATAAGATTCAATGACTATTTTTTGAATAAAAGGACAAACTGAGAAATGAATGGATGAATAAAAAGAGTGAATACATGTTCCCTCACTCATACACATTCCTAAGAGGTGAGTGCAGGGAATCCCAGAGGAGGGGATTACTGCTTCGCCGCAGGCCTGATGTATCTGCTAACCTTACATAGAACTTGAACGAACATTGAAAAATAGCCACCTGATCACTTCCTCACATGTTGAATGCAAAACGGTGGGGGTTCTGTGGACAGAGGTGGAAGCTCTTTGGGTGTTCCTCAGCCAGTGTTGTGGGGATTGTAAACCAGAAGCGCCTTCTCTCCTCTAGCAGAAGAGGAGCTGTGAATGGGAGGGGTTTTCTGGAAGCCATGGAGGCCCACAGGTGGAAGACCCATATATTCCTGGCTGTGCTTTCGGGCCTAATGCACCTTCTCTATCTGTAGAGAAGAAGTTTGCATTTTCCCTCGTGCCCTGTAAACACCTCCTACACATCAGGAGCTAGGTGAGTGCATACTGTTTCACCTGGTGGCACAGATGCCAAAATGTTTCATAAGGCTACATAGAGTTTGGGGCTCCTTGTTGCTTTTTCACTGGTCCCTAGTCCTGTCGCTAAACCTGATCTGCTTGATCGCTTAATCCCATCTCAATGCCCAGATTTATGATTAAGTAGACCCTAGTTATAAACCAAATCAGTTAAATATATAATTAGTCTCATCCGTCACTGAAGAAATATCTAAAATAAACATGCATTGATCATTTCATTTCTTATGGGACTAAAACTTAATTTCAAATGTATGATTTTTTTTGGTTAAGAACAACCAACCATAATTTGTCAACTAAAAAATAAGACAAATATGAGCCTGTGTGTATGCTACATATTAGAAACAAACATTTGTGAAAGATTCATATGCTCTGCTCAATAATTGGCATCAAGAAGTCTGTCCTAAGGAAATAGTTGAAAACACCAACAGAAACGTATGCATAAAGATGTCCAATACAGCATTGCTTATAAGAGCAGAAAACCTGAATACAGCCTAAACGTCCTACTTTAAAAGAATGGATAAGTAAATGATAGCACAACCTTCTGAAAAGAAATAAAGTTATTAAAAAGATCTTTAATGTTTTTAGCAATCATTAGTGTTGATAGTAGAAAATTAAGTGTAAAGAGCAGTATACAAAGGTATGTACATAGGAAGGTTTTAACCATTCTAGTCACATGCATCAGTGAAGGAAAACATACCAAAATGTTAACAGTGATTGTCTGGGTGGTGGGATTATGGATGCGCAGTCTCCTTGTCACATTCTCTGAAATTTCTGCAATGGACCAGCATTATCTTAAAGCGACCACATTTATCATAAGGAAAAAATGATTATAAAACATCCTAAAGATGTTGTGCCGTCGAGCCAAATACAAGATCATCTCATTACTCTTTGTTAAGAGGAACAAATCACGACTCTTTTTCAAAGCTGCCAAAGCCTTATTTGCCAAAAATTACGAATAAGGTTTTGTAAACATATAAAATTAAAAATCTGCTTTCCGAAGTAAAGGCAGTATTATCATACAGTTCTTGCAGGCGATTTCTGAGTGAACTGTGCTCTCTGAGCAAGCTTTTCCTTGGGATCAATAGTCAATACATTTCATCAGAGTGGAAGTAAGCAGGGTGGATGGCTAGTTAATAGGGTGTCTTGAAGACAGCCTGCAGTCTTCATCAATGCAAGTTTACTTTGTAGTTTATATCACAGTCCCACAGGATGGGAATAAGGTGATTTGTGTCTAGATTTAGCTATTTGGGGGCATCAAGTGGTGCAGACTTTGGTCATTATGGCCCAATTTGGGATTGCTTTGTTCTCTTGCAAACATTACTTGTGTAGGCAATAGACAATTTTAAATAAGTGGTGGCCTCCTTGAGGATGGTGAAGCTGTATAATTAAAGGTCTAGGTCCAGGCACATTTAGTTTGATGCAATATTCTTTTTTCCTCTGATGAGGCTAGGTCAAGTGGAGGCTTCAGGTCGTGTATAGACATGACTGGTCTCTGCATCCCATTTCACTGGCATTTCAAAAGACCTGCCACAATAGGCATCTCTTTATAAGGGGCAGAAGATTGCAGTATAGAAGAAAAAAGAGCTCCATTAGGGTTGGATCATGAAATCCCTGACTCTTCCTGTCTAGGTTGAATCCAGTTATATTTGCTCCTTTAAAAATTTCCTTCTTTGAATTTTGAAGCGGTACAGTTCTCTCACTAATCTCAATGGAAAGACCACATTTTAAGAGCAGTGAGTGTGGGATGAGAAGGCTGAGTTAGGAAAGAGAGATAGGAACAGAAGGAATAAAGGAAGGAAAAAAAACCCCTTGTCTTTCTTTCTCTCTTTCTCTCTTCCTTTCTCTTTTTCTTCCTTTCTCCTTTTCTCCCTTTCTCTCTTCCTTTCCCTCCCTCCTTCCCTCCCTCTCTTTTTCCCTCCCTTCCTTCCTTCCTTCCTTTCTCTCTCTCTCTCTCTCTTCTCTCTCTCTCTCTCTCTCTCTCTCTTCTCTCTCTCTCTCTCTCTCTCTCTCTCTCTCCTTGCTGTGGCACCCAGGCTGGAGTGCAGTGGCACAATCTCAGCTCACTGCAACCTCCACCTCCCAGGTCCAGGTCATTCTCATGCCTCAGCCTCCTGAGTAGCTGGGACTACTAGCGCATGCCACCACACCCAGCTAATTTTTGTATTTTTAGTAGAGATGGGGTTTCACCATGGTGGCCAGGCTGGTCTCAAACTCCCGGCCTCAAGTGATCTGCCTGCCTTGGCCTCCCAAAGTGTTGGGATTACAGGTGTGAGCCACTGTGCCCAGCCAAAACCCTTGTTTTCTGCATAACCCTAAACTATACCCAGCAGCTCAGGAACATTCTGTATATCAACTAATACTAACAGGAGATGATATTTACTGAGCCCTGTACTAGTGGTTTATGGCATTTACTCCATTGAATTCTTGCAGCCACCATTTGAACTATGTTTATTGTTTTAATCCCTTATTTATAGACGAGGAAAAAGAAATGCAGAGTGGCTAAGATGGAGGTTGATTTCCCCCCAGGCCAGGATATCAAATTATGGACCATACACAAAGAATTAGGCATTTCTAGGAATCACTTGAGGACCAGCATATTGTACATTTAATCATAAGCACTGCAAATCCCAAACTGCCTCTTCATTTCCCTGTATACAAATGGGATTAGAGCCTGCCCGGCTCCTCAAGGTGGCCAGGCCTTGGAGACTCCAATAGTTTAGACCATCCTGATGAAATTAGGACCTGAAGCACTTCACCACCTTCACTTCATAATTGTTTAAGCCAGCCAGGCATGGCGGCTGACACCTGTAATCCACCACTTTGGGAGGCAGAGGCAGGTGGATTGCTTCAGCCCAGGAGTTCGAGACCAGCCTGAACAACACGGAGAAACTCCATCTCTACAAAAAATTAAAAAATTATCCAGGCGTGGTGGTGGATGCCTGTCATCCCAGCTGCTTGGGAGGCTGAGACAGGAAGATTGCTAGAGCCCAGGTGATCAAGGCTGCGTGAGTCAAGACTGTGCCACTGCACTCCATTCTGGGCGACAGAGTGAGACCAGATCTCAAAGAAAAAAAAAATTGCTTAAGCCAAGCCAAGGAATAAACAAGAAAGAATGGCTGCAGTTTTGCCGGAGTAGGGTAATTGCCTCCGGCATGTGTCTTTCCTCCATGTTCCTAAGACACAGTGGGAAAATCCAGATGGAAACTTCTATTATCACCAGCTGTTTCAGCACTGCCCCTGTTCTCTTGCGGTGGGCCACCCCTGAGACAGCAAGACCAACCCTTCCTCTTCCTCCTCCTCCTCAGCCTCCTCAAAGTGAAGATGATGAGGATGAAGATGTTTATGATTATCTACTTCCACTTAATGAATAGTAAATATATTTTCTCATGATTTTCTATATAGCATTTTATTTTTCTCTAGCTTACTTTATTGTAAGAACAGCGTGTATAATACATTTAACGTATGAAGTATGTGTTAATTGACTGTTTATCTGTAAGGTTTCCAATCTGCAGTAGGCTATTAGTAGTTAAGTTTTGGAGAGTCAAAAACTATACAAGAATTTCAACTGTGCAGGTGGGATGGAGTGGGGGGTTGGCATCTGTAACCACTGCATTGTTCAAGGGTCAACTGTACGATGTAAAAAACAAAAGGACGTTTATCAAATTGAAGCTAGTAAATGTTGCCTGTAAAATGTCCTGACAGTTACCCTTTCTTTGAAACTAAGAGGTGAGGAAAGCAATTGTTAGCTGTTAATACCACAGCAGCTCAAGCTGAGACTTTCTAGTTTGTACAATCAGAAGCATTGAGAGAGAATCGAATGGGGCATAACTTTCCGGCATTAAAATCAGACACCAGCCCCAGCCATACCTTTCTCACACTGGGGTATGTATGACTGAGCAAAGGAGAGAGTCAGGGCTGTATATCCCAGAGCCTCACCTGCCACATGAGCAAGCGGAACCTTCTCCCAGTGCATTGTGTGTTTTTCACGGGTTTTTTTTGAGACAGAATCTCACTTTCTCACCCAGGCTGGAGTGCAGTGGCGCAATCTCGGCTCACTGCAACCTCCATCTCCTGGGTTCAAGCGATTCTCCTGCCTCAGCCTCCCCAGTAGCTGGGATTACAGGTGTGCACCACCACACCCGGCTAATTTTTGTATTTTTTAGTAGAGATAGGGTTTCATCAGGTTGGCCAGGCTGGTCTTGAACTCCTGACTTCAAGTGATCTACCCGCCTCAGCCTCCCAAAGTGCTGGGATTTCAGTTGTGAGCCACTGCGCCCGGCCTCCTCACAGTTTTTTCTTTCACTTTAGTCTAAATTAGCCTTTGTGGAATATTCTGATATAAAACTTAGGAAAAACATCAAACTATATTTCACAAAAGATCGAAACAGTTTTTCCATGTCAGGCACATTTTGTTTGACTGATCCTAGTAAAGAAAAACATGAACAGCTTTAGTCATTGAAGAAAAGCTTAGATACAAAAAACAGTCTTTAAGTCAATATATTTAACTGAGTTCTTAATACAAGTTTAACATAAACTAATTAGAAAATGAAGCTCTGTGGTCTATTATTTTAAGAGACAGTAGTTCTAAGTTCTTGCCTACTTGTTTTCAATTCCTTTAGGAATTGAAAAATCAAGTTCATTTTTCAGCCATAGTGATGATAAGGCTATCATCACTCACTAAGTAAAGACTTACACAAATATATATGAGCTTCATTCCAAACCGAACTTGCCCATTTTCTCCAGATTTAAAGTACGTTGCTGTGTTTGTTCCAAGAATTGCAGTTCATGACAAAAGAACAGCTTCTCTTCTCCAAAGTAAGAGAATTAACCAGTGCGCCTGCTCCCAACAAGATGCAGGAGGACGCAGCTGGGCCTGAATCCAATTTCACTTGCTGCCATTTTTAGTCTGTGAGGAAGTGTTATTTGAAGGATGATTGCTCATGTTGAGTTTCTCCTGCTGTTGGCTTTGAATGTTCCCAATCATTTCGTTTCTTTTATCGATTTTTTTCCTTCACGTTCATGCTGACTGTCCCATAGATTGTGAAATCAACAATCTGGCAGCCTCAGGGACCCTGTGGTGAGTTGAAGGCCTGCGTCCTGGGAAACATGGCTGGCTGTTTGGATAACAATGGAGGAAGGAGAGGGCCTTGGCCTAGATGCCAGGTGTTTGGCTGCTCCTCCTTGCTCCTAGGAAAGCTGATTACCTTCTTGGGGGTGGGCAGGGGCTCAGTTTTATCATCCCCAAAATGAGGGTTTAGGCCCGATGTAGATTTCTTTCTTCTGTAGAGTCGTATGAGTAAAATGTACTTTACCACACACTAAAATTCTGGCTGGTTTATTCCTATCTTTTGTCATGGAACTCTACTCCTCAGACCCAATATTTTTATCATCCTTCACTAATTTTTAAATTTTATTGTTATTTTTATTGTGCTTTTGTAGTTTTTTTTTTCCTCTGGTCAATGACTCCCCTTCCACTTCTTTTCTCTTTTGCCACCTCTTTTTCCTGCTCTCTTTTCTTGTCCTCTTGGTGTCATTTCCTTTTTTATCTCCTCAGTAGAAATGTCCACCTCCCTTCTCATCCTCTCCTACACTGCCCCCCCACGACCAGACTACCATTAAGAATGCCCTGGTACTGCCCGGCACGGTGGCTCATGCCTGTAATCCCAGCACCTCGGGAGGCCAAGGCAGGTGGATCACCTGAAGTCAGGAGTTTGAGACCAGCTTGGGCAACATGGTGAAACCCTGTCTCTACTAAAAATACAAAAATTAGCCGGGCGTGGCGGCATGTGCTTGTAATCCCAGCTGCTCGGGAGGCTGAGGCAGGAGAACGGCTTGAACCTGGGAGGCGGAGGTTGCAGTGAGCTGAGATCGCGCCACTGCACTCCAGCCTGGGTGACAGAGCAAGACTCCGTCAAGAAAAGAAAAAAAATGCCCTGGTAAATTGAGGAGTGGGGAAGGATGGGGAGGTTGAGGAAGCTAAAACATCAACCACCTTGCAGTTTGCTTGCCTGCATACTGGGTTCCCTAACAGCCCTCGCTACGGAGGTAGCACCCTCCTCAGTGGGCTCTGCCCACATCCGCGTGCATGCCTGTTTTGAATTCCCTAGTTCCGGCTAAATCATGAGCACTCCCCCTCCTCTTTCCTGCACTCTTTTCTGCTACTGGGAAGCATGTCACTATTAATTATTATGTCTCAAGCAGAGAATCCTGGCATCCAGAGTGCTTCCTTCCCTACTTCTGCTTGCTAGAATGGTAGCTTGGTTCATCTTTCATCTCTGCCCCTGACCGAGTCATTCTTTTGCACTGCCCGTTGTATTCTTCTCTTCAAATTCTCTCTCACTACGTTCCTCCAGACTGATTGCTACAATGGGAAGTTTCCCCCTTCCTGTCCAAAAAGCCAAATTCCATTTATCTTTCTACTTCCTCCTTACAATCTTCTGTAGTCTTGAACTGACCTTCTCAAGGAGTAAGGGTTGTAAACAGGACCATAAGTGTTCACCAGTGTTATTGGGTCTTCGGGTGGGCTAATCTTCCTGTCTGGGAAGGAAGAGGCTCCTGGCCGCTGACCGTGCAGTTGTTTCTCTGGGATGTAAACCTAACAGCTCTGGGGCGCCTGCCAGCATGAATTCTGTTCCATGGGCTGACTGTTGGTGGTCTCCAGGAGCCCAGACAGGACTTGGCTCACACCCATTCTTAGTCGCAGTGCTCTACTCATTGCAACCAGGTGATCTCTTGCAGAATGTGCATATACAAACTGCTGTACAGAGCAGGGTCTCCCAACTCATCAGGGGAAACCCTTGTCAGTCAAAACTTAAAAACATGTGCCTCCAGTGTCTCTCTATTTATTTATGGATGAAATAGATGCATGTTCTACTGCATGGAAATATGAAACATTTTATAAAGCATACATAACATATAATTTTTAGTGGTGGCATGAGCTAAGGCTGCCATAAAAATGTTATAAGCATTTTTTTATTATTCAAATTATGATTCTTTTTTTCATTATTATACTTTAAGTTTTAGGGTACATGTGCACAACGTGCAGATCTGTTACATATGTATACATGTGCCATGTTGGTGTGCTGCACCCATTAACTCGTCATTTAGCATTAGGTATATCTCCTAATGCAATCCCTCCCCCCTCCCCCCACCCCACAACAGTCCCCGGTGTGTGATGTTCCCCTTCCTGTGTCCATGCATTCTCATTGTTCAATTCCCACCTATGAGTGAGAATTTGCGGTGTTTGGTTTTTTGTCCTTGTGATAGTTTGCTGAGCATGATGGTTTCCAGCTTCATCCATGTCCCTACAAAGGACATGAACTCATCATTTTTGATGGCTGCATAGTATTCCATGGTGTATATGTGCCACATTTTCTTAATCCAGTCTATCATTGTTGGACATTTGGGTTGGTTCCAAGTCTTTGCTATTGTGAATAGTGCTGCAATAAACATACGTGTGCATGTGTCTTTATGGCAGCATGAGATAATTTTTAATTTATGTAGTTCAATAGTACAAAAGACCTTTTTGCTCTTGCTGAGATAAATACTGTGAATAATATTTATAATGAGAGCAGTGTGGTTTAATATGTCAGTTCTGATGAGGTCACCATGGTTTTTATCTCATAATGTGGATAATGAGGAGAGTAGAAGTGTTGGCTTTGCCAGTTTCTTGTTGTTTGTTGATCCTCATAGTATTAGTCTTCTTTTCAATCCAAAATTTCTTCAAAGGAAATTTTTGGGCCATCTGATTGTTTTGAGAAGGCTAGTTTAGTTCAAACTAGAGTGTATGAGCTGTAAGCCTGCTTAACCAGGCACATGTCAGCTGCAATGCATTGCAAGCCCCTAGCCCTACTGTCTACCAAGGGAACCCTACCACTGGGGACCCTTTGAGCCATCATTGAGGGCAGTACTCTCCTAACACATGGATAGGATGAGGAAACCAGTGTCTCTGAGGAGGCCAGTGTTAACTATATAGTAAATACTGGGAAAGCTTAACTTAGAAAAGTATTTTTTTTAGACTGAAAAACTATAAATAGAGATTTTAATGATTTCTTTCCACACCCCAGTGGGTTATGTTGTGCACTTTGGAGACCACTGATCTTGTCACTGCTTCCTGAAAAATTCTGAATCTAACACATTCTAGGACAACTTTCTCCTTTTTCACCACCCTTTCTGTGGTGTCCCTGGTTACAGTTCTTAGCCATAGCTGTTTTCAAGAAAATATCAACAAATTTTCTCAAGACTTCCCAAACTCTTCAGCCCTTCCCAACCCCCTTCCTCAAGAGCTCGCAAATCAACTGTAACTGTATGTGGTTAAATATTTTTTTCTCAGCTTAATTGACTTGACTTTAGAAGATGGATGGGTGGAAAGGAAGTGTTTAGCATGTGCCTGGTGCTTTATGGAGCCCATCTCATGCCATCCTCAACAGCCTGGATGAGGCAGATGTCGCATGAGGCCCTGAGGCTCATAGTTGTTCAGTAATAGGCCAAAGTCTTGGTCTCTTTGACAGCAAAATCTACTCATGTTGACTTCTATCAGGGATTTAGTGATGGGAAGAATCTGGCTGGGGCATCTTGCCAGGGGCTGACATGGAAGCATTAGTTTCTGACAAACCTCAGGTCAAGATTTTTTTTCCAGGGAAACCTGTCCATCCATCCATCCATCCATCCATCCATCCATCCATCCATCCATCCACCCATCCATCCATCCAACAAAAATGTTTTACTGACCATGACCCAGGAATGGGGGGTAGGCACTGTGGATGTAACCTTCAGGGAAACACCTAGGAGGTTAAGATGAAGAATGCTGGGGTGAGAGAGTGGGGGTACCTGTCTGGGTAGGGGGTTTTGAAGCCACAGGAAGAGCTGTAGAAGGAGGGAGATGAGGGTCAGGGAGTCAGAGCTTGGAACAGCAGGTTGTTGGGTCGTGGTGTGTGATTTAAGATGAAAGCTGTGGGCGATTTTTGGAAGCTGGAGATCCACCTGAATGTCCTGCTGGTTCCATGATACATGTATAGGTCAGGGCATCTAAGTTCTGGGCAACATCTGAAGCTGCTCTTTAGGTCCTATGACTTTCCCCAGTTCCTCATAGCACCTCTCTTGAGCTGGAAATATAGAAAATGCTACTTCTGCGCTTGCCCTGTTGAATTGATTTATATTTGGTTAAAGTTTTTGCCTTGTAAGGTACAGTTGTATCACTTATAGCTGACTAAGATGACACCCTTGAAAAGAACCATCACTTTATTTTATGATATCGGCTGCTTTCTGAAAAGCAGATCAGTTTACACAGTATCTTTGCTAGAAAGCTAACCCAAGTAAATTTGAGGCCTGCCTGTCATAACATCTGCTTGGAGGCTCTCTGGGTCCTTTTATTCTTCCCTCTTCCTCAGATGTTCAGGAGGTTCACAAAGTTAGTCATCCAGATGTCTAAATCCAAGTTTTTGACAATAACTTGGAATTGTCTACAAGAAATGCTTTATAACATTGACATGGCAGAGAAGGGTTTCTGTCATGACAAACTCCATAAATACAGAGCCTCATCTGTCATATTTACCATTGAACCCCTTGAGCCCAGAAGAGTGCCTGGTACATAGCAGGTGTCGGATAAATATTTGTTGAAAGAATTAATAAATGAGTTTTTAAAGATAGAGAATAATGAGTTATGTTTTATTTTGTCCACTGTGGATGGCGTCCATCAGTTTTTTTTCTTTAAAGAAAATGTTAAGCAGTTAAGGAACTGTTTTACCATTTTAAGTTGAAAAACTGTGTGTGTGTGATTTTGTGCTTAACTTGGTCTTGGTCATAGAAGATGAGTCCTTGAAGTTAGATCTACAGTGCTGGCCACAGCTAAGATGCATGCTCATACTCTCAGACCAGAGTTGGGCAAATCTCCTTTTTGTCTACTGCAAGTGTTGAATTATCTTCTTTGAAGTGTTAATGGACAATATGCCAAATGTATTGTATGGGGGACATGTTTTTTATTCATTTATTTTAAAAATCTCTATGTGTTTTTTAGGGAAATGCAAACCATAAGTTTCTGATTCATTTACACATAACTCATCAAAATGTGGTTTTGTGAGCACTCTTTGGTATGAAAGAAGCCTTATGATCCTTTTCACTACACTGTTCCAACCTTTTTCCTTCCTAGAAACAGGGAATTATATTTGGCCAAAAATAGATACATAAATAATTATGCAGCAAAATACTTAACCTGGATCCAAACTCCAACATTTGAGGAGGCTTTAAACTTGAGACAATGTTGCCACAGCTCATTACCTTTTCTCTCATCAACTGTTGTTATGAAACCCCAAAGAGGACAAGGGAACAATGTGCTGGCTATGGCTTGGGAAACTTTCTGGTTCTTTTGAGAGAGTTCTTGGAAAATCTTTTTAAAGGAAGTGAATATATGTGGCTTCCAATGGATGGTTTTTAGCTACAGATAGGACAATCAAATATTAGTTTTTCCTCTTTGTACTTGAATATTACAATTTTTTTCAAGTGGAGGTGGATAGTAATACGACATATATGTGCTGATTGCTTGCAAAGTTTTGGTATCTGAGGAAATGAACACAATATATATGTTCTTCTGGTTTTTTTCCCCCCATTATTTGGGCAGAAGTTTTCAGTCCTCAAAATAAGTATGCAAGATTGCTAAGGCTATATATAAATCCCATGGCTACTATATATATGGAAGAAAATATTTCAAAATAATACTTATATGCAGTTAATATATAAATTGTATTTCTTCTCACAGAATTTTTTAAAACTATCTTTAAAAACAGTTTATCTTTTTAAAAAAGATAATCACTATCAGAATATTTTGTCATCCCATTTTCTAAAACCAAAACAACTAATGTGAGGAATGGAGACACATCTAGAAATGAAATGTTCTGAGTTCCAAAGTTCTAATTTTACAATACACATGCTGATAAAAGTATCATATATCTTGTTAGGTTGCATATAAATGTGTTTAGACCTCATACTAATTTTTGGACCTTGGTGAACACACATTTACCCCATTTTCTGTAACAAATTAATCTAAATGCTGAGCTGGCAAGCAGCTGCCATGAGTTGCATGAGAAAAATAACTCCAGAAATGAAAAAATGTTATTGGTTCCCTAAATACTGGAGGTCAGGACTTTGAGAAGACAGGAAACAAAGTCTTTGGCTTTGGGGTCTTGCCAGGAGGCCTCATCAGTTTCAGCTGTGGATAAAGGCCTCGTCTAACCCCAGGGGTTTTTTTCCTGCCTCTATTTAAGTGATCATGGACAGATTTCTTCTAAGGAAATCGCTGGAAAGGCATCAGAAGATGACATCAACTCTTTTCAAATGTCTCACCTCATGTCATTCAGAGGGCATTTTCTTCTTGATTACCTGTAGTTAACTGGTTTTCCCCAGCCTATCATCCATAGGATGGGTTTTCCCCACCCTATGATCCCCACCCTATAATCCAATAAGGGTCAGCTTTTCAGATTCGAGAAAAGACCCACGGGAAGATAAAAGAAGGCTACGTTTCCAAATCCACCACTGACTTCCATGACAGAAAGTGCATCCACTTTGTTCGAGAACTTTTCTTGAAAGGACAGTAAGATATGGACTGGCTGTACTCCACTCAAACGGACAGACATAACAGATTCAAAGTATTCAGAACCTCAATGTCTTTCTTAAAGAATGCCAATACTCGAGGCCGACTAGTGTTTTATGACTGATTCAGGCAGTTTTGAATATTGTCACATTTTACTCTAGTTCAGTGCTTCAAATGAGATTCATATTCTGCTTTTGTAGCAAAAGACAGGTCAAGCATCTCAATCAAGCATTGTTGTATAGACTTTGCCAAGAATGGACATCTCCACCTGCATTCAGGAAAGAGCTTTTTCTGGCTACTTTTTCTACCATTTCCAGATGAAACAAAATATCCTTAATGCTGTGCCATATTTACTACAACTCAACCATCCAGTCAAATTCATTGGTGGATAATTCCTAGAAAACTGAGAAAGTCATCAATTTTTATTTACCTTCCCTTGACTGGTAGCATTCCTGTCTTGGGTTCTTGATGCAGAGAAAGCTTGGATCAAAGTGAAATAAACATCTTCCTACAGATAGGACCATTTCAGAAATGCAGTGCCAGGCATTTGAAGATTTTAATAATTTTAAAAGATAATGAATCTGTGGAAAATGGAAAATTATTAGCTGTTAGGTATAAATTAAGAAATTATAATGTCACAAAAGATGAGAGTTTTCACAAGTGGAATTTCCTAAAATCGTGAAATTTATTCCTCATCAGTCCTCTCTCTTTCTCCTACCCTGTCCTATAGCATCAAGTCACCAGAACTTAGAATGTGGAAAAAGAAGACTGTCTTTGGGGCAGAGTCAGTCTTGTTCACCTTTCTCCTATATGGAACAGTGGTGATTCATGCCTTCCTCTGCTGTCACACTGTCAGCATCCACTAATCATAGCCCCATGATCACAGGACTTGTGCACATAAACAGTTTCCAGGAGGTACAGAACAGCCCAGGGACCTCTCAGGCATAAACACTAGTTATTCTGTAATTCATTCTACTCCCTTCTCTATCCTTTTGACATGTGCTTGAAATAATAGCTTTCCTTAAAATGTTTGAACATGTCAGTGGACGTAGGCCCTTTTGCTGTCTTTGGTACATACATGTTTGTTTCACTACATCCCCTTTCTTTGAAATGATAATCTTTGGCTGTTCTAGTGAAGCTCTGTGGATTTGCGTCTTAAAGAATATCAAGAGGATTCAGTGATGGCGTTTCAGACACATGCTAGATCCTTTTGTCCTTTGCATTTATGTTTCGGAGGAACCGGGGCACTACAGTGAGGCCCTTTACTACTATCATTAAGCAGACTGCATATATTTGGTGTTTAAATTTATGTCCTTTTTTTTTTTTTTTTTTTTACACTAGTAAGTTAGGTCATTTAACTCCCACTTCCTCTCAAACAGGTGTCTTCAGCAAACTAAGTTCCTCCAGTCGGCCTGCTTACTTGAGGCAGGAGTCAATAATTTCTAGTTACTCTGATATTAGTTTCTTTACTCAGCCAATATGTATTTATTGCATGTTTACTGTGCCACACATTGCAATAGGCATTGGAGATTCAACAGTGGATGCAACAGTTACTTGAATCTAGACTTCCATAGGAGTCTAGAATCAGGAGGAAACATTTATGATTTGAAACCACAGTCATCCAGTGTCTGTAGCTTCTCTTGTGTTGTTACAATAAGGACTGTAGATTTTATAGTCTTTTAATAATATTGAACTTGAAATATAGAAGAAAAATTATCTGTACTCATACGTCTGAGCTATGTGTCCTCAGCTATTAGAAAATGAGAAGTTTGCCTGTCATCCCGGCACTTTGGGAGGCCAACGTGGGCAGATCACTTGAGGTCAGGAGTTCGAGATTAGCCTGGCCAACATGGTGAAACTCTGTGTCTAGTAAAAATACAAAAATTAGACAGGCGTGGTGGTGCATGCCTGTGATCTCTGGGAGGCTGAGGCAGTAAAATCACTTGAACCCAGGAGGCGGAGGTTGCAGTGAGTGAAGATCACGCCACTGCCCTCCAGCCTGGTAGACAGAAAGAGACTCTGTCTCAAAAAAAAAAAAAAAAAAAAAAAAGAATACTCTGTCAAGTGGAAATGATGCAGATTTAAAATGTATACAAATCGATCTTATGATTACAAATAGAAGAAAAGCAGATGTATGGGGGAAAGAAAGCTAGAGGAAACTTGGCCTAATACAGAGATTGAGGTCATGGGACTTCTTGTTGGTTTTTTCTTCTTTGTCTATTTTCCAAAATTTAAGTCATGTTATTTATATTACCATTATTCAAATTATCAATAAAAATATATCGAATTGAGTTGTTCTCCACAGCTGCGTTGAGGCTCACGGTGGGTTTGGGAGTGAGTGGGAGGAAGGGTGAGGTCAGAGCTAGCAAGCAGAACGTGTTGCAGCAAGCACTCCCCGAAGCTGCCCACCAGGAGGGGCAGTTTCTGAGAGGGTGTGTTCTGCAAAGAGCTTTGTAGAAACATTTGTGAGCAGAAATCCTAACAAGGAATCCCTTTATTTATCTGCTTCTTAAGCTGAAACAGTGGGATAATTTATCTGACTTCCTTGCGGTGTTGCTGTCAGTACGACTGAGTTCATGCATAGGAAAGCGCTTTGTGCCCCAAACACCCTATATGGTGTTGCTTACTATCATTTTATGAATAATAACAATTTATTTGAATTTGGTTTCCTTATCTGAAAAATAGCAATAAGTTTCTGTCCTGCTTACCTCACAGGATTATTGTTAGAATCAATGAAATAATGTATGTAAATGAGTTTTGTTCACTCTAAGTGAACAGAAATAAGAGCTACAGAAATAAAAGTTACAGAAATAAAAGCTGTTATTTTTGACTGCACACCTGGTTCCCAAGATATCATGAATTTTGGAGTAATGCTGAGGCCTAGCTTTACAAAATGGTGCCATTTCAAGCTTCTGGGGTCATACTTTCTCTGTAGCAGAGAAAGACAAATCCTAAAAAGGTTTTTCTTCCAGTTAGTGTTGGGCCAGGGTAAGAAGATCCTGTTTATGTCAATGAAATAACTTGTTTAAGCAGAAGATTTCAGAGCCAAGAGAATTTGCAGTCAAGACAATCTGCCACAATGTGAACGATCCATCTGAGGACAATTGGACTGATTGTGCAAGCTGATGAAGGAACATGGTACCACTGTCCTCATCCTCTGGAAACAGGGAACAGTCACTGTCAATGTGCTTGAAAATGTGTGGAACATAAGGAAACTACCAGCATGCCAACTTTTGGAATTTCAAGATATTGCTCAATCAGAAATCTGGAATATTCAATAGGAAAAAACGATCAGTTTAAAGTAATTAGTAACCATCTAAATAGGTTACATTCTGCCAATTTTTCCCCTGAAATATTGGTCTAAAATAGAAGGCTCTCAGAAGTTCCTGTGACTCTATGAGCAGTAGGTTAGGAAGAAAACATGAGAATGAAAAAAAAGTGACCTTCCTAAGGCTTTGGCACGGAATACCATTTGTTCTCAAGACACAGCGTTAGTGCAGGAGTTATGCATGCAGGAAAAATATGCATTTTTGAGACTGATATTTGGCAGGTCTCAATTTGCTTACAGACATAACTCGGAAGACAACAATTTGGAAGTCACGATTTTGATTAATTGCTTTTGTAGAATAACAAGAGATCTGGTGATTGCTTGCATTTAGTAAGTGAGATAGAATGCAGGTGAAACTCTTCCTTTAGAAAAGAAAACAATAGTCATAACATTTTACATCAACTAAAGAGAGTAAAGTATGCAGATACATAAAAACTTGCACATGTACATAAGAAAATCCCTTCTCAGGACTTCCTGAAGTGAGCCACTTCCCCTCCTCAAGAGCTCCCCACCCTCAAATGAGACCTGCTTATTCCAGTGAGGAAGCTCTTGGACTCTTCAGTTTTACACGAACACAATTTTCCTAAGAAGTCTGTGTAGAATCAAACCCAGCCACAAAAGGGAAAAGAACATTAAAATTGAAAGGAAAAGAACATTAAAATTGAGAGGGAATGGAGGAAGAAAGAACTTAAACCAAAAATCTATTTTAAAAGAATGAATATGCTTGACCAGATCTCCTTTTGTGACAAAATAAGGACTCGCAGGAACCAAACTGTATAAAGCACAAAGAGTTAGTAGTGAATGGTTATGTCAGCCTCAGGTGGGATTCAAACCTTGGCACCAGCTCACTCCCGGTGTGACCTTAAACAGCAGTCATCCAGTCGACCTCCAGTTTATCTGTAAATTCTAGGTTAGTGATGATTAAATTAGATGTCTAGAAAATGCTCAGGACATCAATGTATCCAATAGATTTTAATGTATTGATCAATGTGTACATTAAAGGCATCATATTCAAGCACTTTGAGGGCTCCAGTGGTTACATTTGTAAGTTTTTGTGAATTGGATCAATTTTGTGAATTAGATCACATTTTGAGAGATTCCTGCATCAACTAGCTATGAAAAGGATTCTTCCTATATAAATTGACATTTAACATTTGTATTTACCTCCTATTATGTAGGTTTGTAAATTAAGATTTTAAAAGTCTTACTAGAATACATATTTAATTGTAGTATTAAAAACATTTTTTGGCCAGGCACAGTGGCTCACGCCTGTAATCCCAATACTTTGGGAGGCTGAGTTGGGTGGATCACCTGAGTTCAGGAGTTCAAGACCAGCCTGGCCAATATGGTGAAACCCCATCTCTACTAAAAATACAAAAATTAGCTGGGTGTGGTGGTGCATGCCTGTCACCCCAGCTACTTGGGAGGCTGAGGCAGGAGAATCGCTTGAACCTGGGAGGTGGAGGTTGCAGTGAGCCAAGATTATGTCATCGCACTCCAGCCTGGGCAACAGAGCAAGACTCTGTCTCAGGAAACAAACAAACAAACAAACATTTTTCATTTTATATTTATTCTCAGCATGATAAAATACAATTATGTTATCCAACTAATTTGTTTTTATAATTGTTGGCTAGTAAGGCCCAGAGAGGTTAAATGGCTAGGACTAGGTAGTGGCAGACCCCCAAATCAACTTTATTAAGAGATAATTTTTTTCTGTTAAAATATCTTAAAAACAATCTCCACTACGTAAGATTTTCTCTAGGCTCTTTGTAAATGTTTACAGCATATATCTAAGAGCAGACTTTTTGCTCTATGAGAACTTCACCATTGGATTTATATAATTTTCCAAGAAAACTCCCTTTCAAAAATGTTCTACAGCAAGTAATCTAAAAGTGATTTTTTTCTTCTTCAAAGAAAATTCCCTTTAGAAAAGAAGGAAGTACACCAGGACAAAGGCAGCCAACTGAGATCAGTGACTCAATCTGTTCCATAAATTATAGCTCTGAAGTCAGTTTGAGTGAGTGCTCACATTTCCAAAAACATAGACTGTCGTGGCACCTAAGGGTGTAGAAATTGCTACAGAGGCAATTAGCTTTATAAAACAGAAAGAATCACTAAGTGCATGAACCCTAAGGTACATGCAGGCCCAGAAATACATATTTCAACAGGGAATTGCCAAAGGGCAATGGTGCATTGAGAAATCCTCCCCTACTCAGTGGTGAAAGTTAAGTCTGTGGTATGTACAGATGAGGGAAGCTTGTCTGTGTGTGACCTAGGTTGAGGGGAGAAGGTAGAGAGTGCGTGGAATGGCCAGTGTGCCATGTTCTCCTGAGCCTAATGGGCCCAAATTGTCTGTTTCTATCGGGGGTATTCCTTGGGCCTTTTTTCAAGACCACAGACCATAATTCCTGGGAAACTATCACTTAAGTGGGTGCTCTTGACAATGAGGAAAACTAGGTGAGAGGCCGAGAGCTCATCTGGACAAGTCTGTGGTTGGTACATAGAGAGCATAGTTATGTTGGGAAGAGGTGTTCCCTTGAGACATCTAATCACACATTTAAAAAAAATCACTCTCTTCCTTAAACTTTCCTTTTGGAAACTTGGCCACAACAAAATGTGGATGTTAAAACCCTCTATGAGAAGTCCTTGGCCAATTCTGTGGATGTATTTTCACAGAAGGCTTGTCAGTCTCACTCTGTCTCCCATTGTGCTGTTTCCTGTGTCTCCCAGCTCATCTCATCCTCCATCCACACCATGGCTGCCTGATCCTTCCCTACTGATGCAGTCTTCCTGGTGCTTGGAGTCTGCAGGCTCAGTCACTGCCTTAGGCGCAGAAATTGTCTAGTTCAGTTACCTTTTCTGCAGCTGAGAAAAAACACAGTAATTTCTGCTTCATTCTCCAATCCACAGAAGCTAAAATCTATGGAGCAGAGCTGTTTGCCTCATTGGCAAAAGCAACTGAGAACCCTCTAGGAAAAGTACGTTTGAGTCTCCTCCTACTCATAATATGATTTCAGGGTATGATTTTTTTTTCTGTTATGTTTTCCATGGTAGTTTCATTTAGAAATGCCTATTAGAGTGAAGTTCTGCCATGTCTCACTAACAAGCATGCAGGCCCCTTGGGAGTTGAAGCCTGCCTTTTACTCGTCATGTATCACATGGATCCTGCATAATGAATGGAGCCTCCTCAGAGTATACTTTGTGGCTGATGAGTTAGAGAATTCTGAGACTATAATAAACTATTCCCTCTTGAGTCTAATGTCCTTCCCTGTTTCACCATTTCCTATGGTAGTTCTTTTAAATATCTGAGAAAAGGTAGTAGGTTTATTACCTTTAAAACATAATCTGATAATGAACTTCTCCAGTTGGTTGGCCCTTCCCCTCCTCCAGCTGCCCCTTCCCCTCCTCCAACTGTCCTTTCTCCTCCTCCAGCTGTGCCCCTTCCCCTCCGCCAGCTGCCCCTTCCCCTCCTCCAGCTGCCCCTTCCCCTCCTCCAGCTGCCCCTTCCCCTCCTCCAGCTGCCCCTTTCCCTCCTCCAGCTGCCCCTTCCCCTCCTCCAGCTGCCCCTTCCCCTCCTCCAGCTGCCCCTTCCCCTCCTCCAGCTGCACCCCTTCCCCTCCTCCAGCTGCCCCTTCCCCTCCTCCAGCTGCCCCTTTCCCTCCTCCAGCTGCCCCCCTTCCCCTCCTCCAGCTGCCCCTTCCCCTCCTCCCACTGTCCCCCTTCCCCTCCTCCAGCTGCCCCTTCCCCTCCTCCCACTGTCCCCCTTCCCCTCCTCCAGCTGCCCCTTCTCCTCCTCCAGCTGCCCCTTCCCCTCCTCCTGCTGCCCCTTCTCCTCCTCCAGCTGCCCCTTCTCCTCATCCAGCTGCCCCTTCCCCTCCTCCCGCTACACCTTCCCCTCCTCCCGCTGCCCCCCTTCCCCTCCTCCAGCTGCCCCCCTTCCCCTCCTCCCGCTGCCCCCCTTCCCCTCCTCCAGCTGCCCCTTCCCCTCCTCCCGCTGCTCCCCTTCCCCTCCTCCCACTGCCCCTTCCCCTCCTCCAGCTGCCCCTTCCCCTCCTCCTGCTGCCCCTTCTCCTCCTCCAGCTGCCCGTTCTCCTCCTCCCACTGCCCCTTCCCCTCCTCCAGCTGCCCCTTCCCCTCATCCAGCTGCCCCTTCCCCTCCTCCCGCTGCCCCTTCTCCTCCTCCCGCTGCTTCTCCTCCAGCTGCCCCTTCCCCTCCTCCAGCTGCCCCTTCCCCTCCTCCCACTGCCCCTTCCCCTCCTCCAGCTGCCTCCCTTCCCCTCATCCAGCTGCCTCCCCTTCCCCTCCTCCCGCTGCCCCTTCCCCTCCTCCAGCTGCCCCTTCCCCTCCTCCAGCTGCCCCTTCCCCTCATCCAGCTGCCCCTTCTCCTCCAGCTGCCCCTTCCCCTCCTCCAGCTGCCCCTTCCCCTCATCCAGCTGCCCCTTCTCCTCCTCCCGCTGCCCCTTCTCCTCCTCCCGCTGCCCCTTCTCCTCCAGCTGCCCCTTCCCCTCCTCCAGCTGCCCCTTCCCCTCCTCCCACTGCCCCTTCCCCTCCTCCAGCTGCCCCCCTTCCCCTCCTCCAGCTGCCCCTTTCCCTCCTCCAGCTGCCCCCCTTCTCCTCCTCCAGCTGCCCCTTCCCCTCCTCCCACTGTCCCCCTTCCCCTCCTCCAGCTGCCCCTTCTCCTCCAGCTGCCCCTTCCCCTCCTCCTGCTGCCCCTTCTCCTCCTCCAGCTGCCCCTTCTCCTCCTCCAGCTGCCCCTTCTCCTCATCCAGCTGCCCCTTCCCCTCCTCCCGCTGCCCCCCTTCCCCTCCTCCAGCTGCCCCTTCCCCTCCTCCCACTGCCCCTTCCCCTCCTCCAGCTGCCCCTTCCCCTCCTCCAGCTGCCCTTTCCCCTCCTCCTGCTGCCCCTTCTCCTCCTCCCGCTGCCCCTTCCCCTCCTCCAGCTGCCCCTTCCCCTCATCCAGCTGCCCCTTCCCCTCCTCCCGCTGCCCCTTCTCCTCCTCCCGCTGCCCCTTCTCCTCCAGCTGCCCCTTCCCCTCCTCCAGCTGCCCCTTCCCCTCCTCCCACTGCCCCTTCCCCTCCTCCAGCTGCCTCCCTTCCCCTCATCCAGCTGCCTCCCCTTCCCCTCCTCCCGCTGCCCCTTCCCCTCCTCCCGCTACCCCTTCCCCTCATCCAGCTGCCCCTTCCCCTCCTCCCACTGCCCCTTCCCCTCCTCCCGCTGCCCCTTCCCCTCCTCCCGCTGCCCCTTCCCCTCCTCCCGCTGCCCCTTCCCCTCATCCAGCTGCCCCTTCTCCTCCAGCTGCCCCTTCCCCTCCTCCCACTGCCCCTTCCCCTCCTCCAGCTGCCTCCCCTTCCCCTCCTCCCGCTGCCCCTTCCCCTCCTCCAGCTGCCCCTTCCCCTCCTCCAGCTGCCCCTTCCCCTCCTCCAGCTGCCCCTTTCCCTCCTCCCGCTGCCCCTTCTCCTCCTCCCGCTGCCCCTTCTCCTCCTCCAGCTGCCCCTTCTCCTCCTCCAGCTGCACCTTCCCCTCCTCCAGCTGCCCCCCTTCCCCTCCTCCCGCTGCCCCTTCTCCTCCAGCTGTCCCTTCACCTCCTCCCGCTGCCCGTTCTCCTCCAGCTGTCCCTTCCCCTCCTCCAGCTGCCTCCCCTTCCCCTCCTCCAGCTGCCCCTTCCCCTCCTCCCGCTGCCCCTTTCCCTCCTCCAGCTGCCTCCCCTTCCCCTCCTCCAGCTGCCCCTTCCCCTAATCCAGCTGCCTCCTCTTCCCCTCCTCCTGCGGCCCCTTCCCCTCCTCCCGCTGCCCCTTCCCCTCCTCCCGCTGCCCCTTCCCCTCCTCCAGCTGCCCCTTCCCCTCCTCCCGCTACCCTTCCTTCCTCCAGCTGCCCCTTCTGAGAAACTCACTGGGGATGATTCGAGTGGTTTCTATCATAAACATTTAACATTTCAGGATGCTACTTTGGAAATGACAGTCTTGTTTTGCAAAGCACTGAGGTCTCTATTGAGATCCAATGAAACTTGTCATTGTGGCTGCCATTTTACATTCTAGACTAACTGGAAGGCTAGGTTAGACTAACCTCCCTACCCCCCACCTCTAATAAATCTGAAAAGATTTAAAAACAGTTTACAATCAGTTATGTTATTAACAGTAGATGTGGTAACCCCTTGAGAAGGAAATTTAGTTCAAAAACATTTGCAGTTAGGTGGAGTAGATTTCTTTCCCATGGCAAAAGAAATTGTTACTGGAGCAGCTGAATCATTTCTACTAATCTAAAAGAAACATGTAATGGGCTGAGTTTTCCTGAGAGTGCTTCAATATTTGTGCTTTTCTGGTTACTTATTTCTATCAGATTTTTACTTTCAGGTTAAAATCTAAGTATAAGGAGCATGAAGGCTCAGTCAGCATGTTTCTTAGCCCCAAATCAAGGCATGTGTTCTCTGAACAAGAATTTTTGTCTCTTCTAGATGCAAGAGGAAATTTGGAGATGTTGCTTGAAAGTTTAAGTATTGGCGTTACCGAACCATTAGAATATTACATATGGACAACGCCCATTAGAATATTACATATGGACAACATGGTGGAACATTTTGAATAAGGTTTGTCCCACAAAATCTAGTATAAATGTTTACTTTTGTCCTTTTTAATGATATTGCATTTGAATTATACTGAGTACATTATGACACATGAAACTCTCAGACTGTAGGATGGGAACAGCCAGACTTTATGCAGTGCAGGCGCTGGCAAACTTTTTCTGTAAAGCATCAGAGAGAACTATTCTGGTTTTGCAGGTCATGTGGTTTATGTCAGAACACTTGACCGTTGTAGCACAAAAACAGCTATAGACAAGAAGTAAATGAATAAGTATAGCTCTCTTCCAAGAAAACTTTATTTAACGCCACTGATTTGAATTTTAAATAATTTATATATTATTTTATACAACATATAATTTTATTTAATTTATATATTATGAAAATATTTATCTGGTTTTTTTCAATTACTTAAAAATGGGAAGCCATTCTGTAGCTTGTAGGCTCTATGAAAGCAGACTGTGTGCGGTGGCTCATGCATGTAATCCCAGCACTTTGGGAGGCCGAGGCGGGCGGATCACAAGGTCAGGAGATCGAGACCATCCTGGCTAACACGGTGAAACCCCGTCTCTACTAAAAATACAAAAAATTAGCCGGGCGTGGTGGCAGGCACCTGTAGTCCCAGCTACTCGGGAGGCTGAGGCAGGAGAATGGCGTGAACCCGGGAGGCGGAGCTTGCAGTGAGCCGAGATCACGCCACTGCACTCCAGCCTGGGCGACAGAGAGAGACTCCCTCTCAAAAAAAAAAAAAAAGAAAGCAGACTGGCAGACTGTGGTCTGGATTTGTCCTGTGGGCGACGCTTTGCTAACTCCCATTATAGTGAATTAGCGAGTTAAGGATCTGAACTTAGGAGAAGACAGAGGTAAGATGTCATACACATTTCTTGGACTGATTGACTTTCTTCAGCTAGTAAAACTTCTGAATATCATACTTGGTTGTGGTTTGAGTGCTTGTTCCTGGTGGGAGTAAATGAGTGTTTTGGGGAACAAATGTAAGGGCATTTATAAACAAAAATTTATTCCTAATGATAGCACCTCACATTCGTGAAGAGCTAAGTTCCACTGGCCATAATATGCATGTTTAAGAGTCTCATAAAAATTTGGCCTGCTGTGAAAATGCTTAAAATCTACTCAGCAACTTTCAAGTATATATTTTTATTAACTATAGTCACCGTATTATACAATGGATCTCTTGAACTTATTCCTCCTAACTGAAATTTTGTTATCTTTTGACTGACATCTCCCCAATCCCCTCCCCTTTCTGCTAGCTCCTAGTAATCACCATTCTCCTCTTTGTGTCTGAATCCAACATTTTTAGATTCCACACGTAAGTGAGATGCTGTGGTATTTGTCTTCCTGTGCCTGGCTTATTTCACTTGAACTAATATCCTCCAAGTTCATATGTGTTTTTGCAAATGACTAAATTTCCTTCTCTTTTGAGGCTGAATAGTATTCCATTTTGTAAATATACCATATTTTCATTATCCATTCATCTGTTGATGGACTCATTGGTTGATTCCATGCCTAGTGCTACAGTGAACATGGGAGTGCAGCTATCTCTTTGACTTACAGATTTAATTTCCTTTCGGTATATATCCAGTAATAAAATTGCTGAATCATATAAGTAGTTCTATTTTTTTCTTTTTTATTATACTTTAAATTCTAGGATACATGTGCAAAACGTGCAGGTTTGTTACATAGGTATACACGTGCCATGGTGGTTTGCTGCACGCATCAACCCATCATTTACATTAAGTATTTCTCCTAATGCTATCCCACCCCTAGCCTCCCCACCCCACAACAGGCCCTAGTGTGTGATGTTCCCCTCCCTGAGTCCAAGTCGTCTTATTGTTTGACTCCCACTTATAAGTGAGAATATGCGGTGTTTGGTTTTCTGTTCCTGTGTTAGTTTGCTGAGAATGATGGTTTCCAGCTTCATCCATGTCCCTGCAAAGGATATGAACTCATCCTTTTTTATGGCTGCTTAGTATTCCATGATGTATATGTGCCACATTTTCTTTATCCAGTCTATCATTGATGGGCAGTTGGGTTGGTTCCAAGTCTTTGCTATTGTGAATAGTGCTGCAATAAACATACGTGTGCATGTGTCTTTATAGTAGAGTGATTTATAATCCTTTGGGTATATACCCAGTAATGAGATTGCTGGGTCAAATGGTATTTCTGGTTCTAGATCCTTGAGGAATGCCACACTGTCTTCCACAATGGTTGAACTCATTTACACTCGCACCAACAGTGTAAAAGCATTCTTATTTCTCCACATTCTCTCCATCATCTGTTGTTTCCTGACTTTTTAATGATCACCATTCTAACTGGCATGAGATGGTATCTTATTGTGGTTTTGATTTGCATTTCTCTAATGACCAGCGATGATGAGATTTTTTCATATGTTTTTTGGCCGCATAGATGTCTTCTTTTGAGAAGTGTCTGTTCATATCCTTTGCCCACTTTTTGATGGGGTTGTTTGTTTTTTTCTTGTAAATTTGCTTATGTTCCTCATAGATTCTGGATATTAGCCCTTTGCAATTAGAAAACTGCAACAATTTTTGCCCATTCTTTAGGTTGCCTGTTCACTCTGATGATAGTTTGTTTTGCGTGCAGAAGCTCTTTAGTTTAATTAGATCCCATTTGTCAATTTTGGCTTTTGTTGCCATTGCTTTTGGTGTTTTAGTCATGAAGTCTTTGCCCATGCCTGTGTCCTGAATGGTATTGCCTAGGTTTTCTTCTAGGGTTTTTATGGTTTTAGGTCTTACATTTAAGTCTTTAATCCATCTTGAGTTAATTTTTGTATAAGGTGTAAGGAAGGGATCCAGTTTCAGTTTTCTGCATATGGCTAGCCAGTTTTCCCAGCACCATTTATTAAATATGGAATCCTTTCCCCATTGCTTGTTTTTGTCAGGTTTGTCAAAGATCAGATCATTGTAGATGTGTGGTGTTATTTCTGAGGCCTCTGTTCTGTTCCATTGGCCTATATATCTGTTTTGGTGCCAGTACCGTGCTGTTTTGGTTACTGTAGCCTTGTAGTATAGTTTGAAGTCAGGTAGCATGATGTCTCCTGTTTTGTTCTTTTTGCTTAAGATTGTCTTGGCTATATAGGCTCTTTTTTGGTTTCATATGAAATTTAAAGTAGTTTTTTCTAAGTCTGTGAAGAAAGTCAATGGTAGCTTGATGGGGATAGCATTGAATCTATAAATTACTTTGGGCCATGTGGCCATTTTCTTGATATTGATTCTTCCTATCCATGAGCATGGAATGTTTTCCCATTTGTTTGTGTCCTCTCTTATTTCCTTAAGCAGTGGTTTGTAGTTCTCTTTGAAGAGGTCCTTCACATCCCTTGTAAGTTGTATACCTAGGTATTTTACTCTCTTTGTAGCAATTGTGAATGGAAGTTCACTCATGATTTGGTTTTCTGTTTGTCTATTATTGGTGTATAGGAATGCTTTTGATTTTTGCACATTGATTTTGTATCCTGAGACTTTGCTGAAGTTGCTTATCAGCTTAAGGAGATTTTGGGCTGAGACAATGGGGTTTTCTAAATATACAATCATGTTACCTGCAAAGAGAGACAATTTGACTTCCTCTCTTCCTATTTGAATACCCTTTATTTCTTTCTCTTGCCTGATTGCCATGGCCAGAACTTCCAATACTATGTTGAGTAGGAGTGGTGAGAGAGGGCATCCTTTTCTTGTGACAGTTTTCAAAGGGAATGCTTCCAGCTTTTTCCCATTCAGTATGGTATTGGCTGTGGGTTTGGTAGTTCTATTTCTTAATGGAAATAAATAAGTATGTGAAGTTAAAAAAGGAAAAAGACCCGTGCTATTAGCTTCTTTGTATTACTTTGGCACGTGCACTTGTTATTTTATTTTTATTTTTTAAAGAAAAAGTATTTTATTCATTAAAAAAATTATTTTTAATTGTTCTGGGTAGTTCTATTTCTTAATGGAAATAAATAAGTATGTGAAGTTAAAAAAAGAAAAAGACCTGTACTGTTAACTTCTTTGTATTACTTTGGCACATGCACTTGTTATTTTGATTTTATTTTTAAAGAAAAAGTATTTTACTTAAAAAATTTTTATTTTTAATTGTTCTGGGTACATAGTAGGTATATATGTATTTATGGGGTATATGAGATATTTTGAAACAGGCATGTGATGCGTAATAATCACATCACGGAGAATGAGGTATCCATCACCTCAAACATTTATCCTTTTGTACTTGCTGTTTTAAAAGTAGATGTTAACTTTTCCTTTTCAGTAGGATTATTATTTTATCATTATATTATTATAGTTTTTAGAGTTTAATTTCAGAAGCATATTTTCATAATGATATTCAAATATGCAATCATAAGGCTGCAATTTAAATATCCATCATTTAGATTCTAATACAATATTTTTCTCCTTTTCACCAATGGTATGCTCCTTAATTTTAAAGGCTGGAATAAAATGGACCCTGAATGACATGCGCTAGAGTGTTTACAGCAGCACTATTTGTAAGAGTCAAAACTAGAAATGACACAAATGCCCACAAACAATAAATTTGAGCAATTAAAATGTGATATATGCATATAATACAATGCAACATAGCAATAAAGATGAATGACCTATAACCACACATGAAAATGTGAGTGCATCTTACAAACAAGTCAGATAAGACAGTACACACACTATAATCCAATTGTTTTTGAAGGACAAAATCAGATAATGCTGGCAGAGGTCAAAATAATGGGTGCCTTTGAATTATTTACTAGAAAGTGGCAAGAGGGATGCTGGTGACATTGTTTCTTAAACTGGGTGCTAGTTACCAGGGGGTGTTAATTTTCAACAATTCTTCCCATTGTACATTATGAAATGTGTACTTTTCTTGGTGTATATTTTAGCTCAATTAAAAAAAAAGGGAGAAAAAAGTCCAACTTGCTGAAGCTTTAACTTTTAGAAGTTCCCTAAGATGAGGAGATAGAGTGGATAAAGGGAAGTTTTTGTTCTTCAAATGGTTATCTTTTAAAATATTTTGGCTGTGACTATTTCTATAAAAGCAAAGTCATGACTCAAAAAGAAAATACTGCTAGTAAGAAGCCATCAGGGGCCAAGTCTTGTCTTAGAGAATGACTCTTCAGGAATCCCCACTATGTTTGTATCTTCACTTCACCACTTGCTTAGGGGACAACCACCTCTCACTCTCCACTCAGTAATTTAAAGAAGCTGATAGCATTGGTCTCCATAGATGTTTTTTTTTCTTTCTGTATCAAATGCTTTATTTGTTCTTTTTATTATTCTTGTGTTCTTAGTCTCGGAGGCATAGCTTGATTTCTCTTCCCCTTTTCTTCCTTTCTCAATCTAAGATGTCAAAAACTAAAGTACCCACCTCTGATTTCCTTCTCTAAATCTGACTACCTTTTCTGGTCTAGATGTTGAGGAAGGAAAAAGGTAGGCAGATCTCCCTAGAACTGGAAGAGCTGGAGTGTGGATTAGGAGAACTGTCTTCTGATGTACATTGTCCCTCAATGGGATCATCACAGCCATCCAATGCAATAGTGATTTTCAGACAGGGAAACTCTTTGTTTTTTAAAAAGATATTGGAATATATACACATATTGGTATATGTATATCTGTGATGTCTGATTCATCAGTGGCACAACTTTCTCAGGAGAACCTGGGGTAGCTGGCAATCAGATTCTGCTTGGGGTTACTTAAATCTGTAACTTCTTAGATGTTATAGTTGCTCTGCATGTGCCAAGGATCTCAGCCAAATCAAGAAAACCATTATATACATATACACACACATATCTGTATATACATATATATACACACACATATCTGTATATACATATATATACACACACATATCTGTATGTACATATATATACACACATATCTGTATGTACATATATATACACACACATATGTATATACATATATACACACACATATGTATATACATATACACACACATATGTATATACATATACACACACATATGTATATACATATATACACACACATATGTATATACATATATACACACACATATGTATATACATATATACACACACATGTATGTGTATACATATATAGACACACATATATGTATATACATATATACACACATATATACATATATACACACATATGTATATACATATATACACACATATATGTATATACATATATACACACATATGTATATACATATATACACAGATATATGTATATACATATATACACACATATGTATATACATATATACACACACATATATGTACATACATATACACACATATGTATATATACACACATATGTATATATATACACACACATATATGTGTATACATATACACACATATATGTGTATACATATACACACACATATATGTGTATACATATATACACACATATATGTGTATACATATACACACATATATGTGTATACATATATACACACATATATGTGTATACATATATACACACATATATGTGTATACATATATACACACACATATGTATACACATATATATACACACATATATGTATACACATATATATACACACATATATGTATACACATATATATACACACATATATCATACTTATGCCCAATTTCCTCATGTATACATATTTTGAGTATTTTAAATATATTACTAAGTAGCAACTGATAAAAGTTGTAAAAGAGTTTTTTTCCTGTTCTGTAGTTTTTCAATGTGTCAGGAGACTATGATTCTTACGTAGTCTGAAGCATTTCTGTTGGTCTCCATATTCTGCCAAAGGAGATATGTTAATGGATGGGAGGTCAGAATTCAGAGGTGATTAAAGACTTCCTGCCTCAGTGAGAGAGATACTTCTAATTTTTCAGATCCTTAGGGTAGTGATGTTGATGCTGTGGGGCAAAAATGTTCTTTAGTATTAATAACCAACCTTAGGCTGGGCTCAGTGGCTCACACCTGTAATCCTGGCACTTTGGGAGGCCAAGATAGGTGGATCACCTGAGGTCAGGAGTTCGAGGCCAGCCTGGTCAACATGGTGAAACCCCGTCTCTACTAAAAATATAAAAATTAGCCTGGTGTGGTGGCGGGCATCTGTAGTCCCAGCTACTCAGGAGGCTGAGGCAGGAGAATCACTTGAACCTGGGCGGCAGAGATTGCAGTGAGCCGAGATGGTCCCACTGCACTCCAGCCTGGGCAACAGAGCAAGACTCCATCTCAAAAAAAAAAAAAAAAGAAAAAAGAAAAAACAATTCCTCTTAATTCTTAATGGCATGTTTCATAAGGCAGGAAACATCTCTTTAGAATCAGGTCTCTGTTAGTCCACGAATCCAAATGGATGACAAACTCTGGTTCACATGAAAATGCCCAGTGACCTCTGCACATGGTAATGAATAGACAAATCAGTGCCCATATCCTGTATCTGAAACCAGAGACTGGTGCTGGCCCCTTGCTACATGAACCATGTGGCACACAGGCTCTCCTAGACTCCCACCCTGGCTTCTCCACTCTTTACAAGGTGAGCATTTGCCTCTTCTACGTGGGTGGAGATGGGTGCATGCTTATGTTCACCTTCTCCCTCCCCTGTGCTCTGGGGATTCCCTGGATTCAGGTGCTTCAAGACCCCAGCTGGGAGGCTAGAAGCCTTCATTTCCCGTGTCTAAAGGAAAAGGACCAGAAACTTAGTTCACCATTTTTTCAATATTTTTTCTGCAAGATAGATGTAAGCACAGTAAAAGCAAAGAAAGAGGTGGAACATAAGAGAGACTTTGAAATATAGGAAAGGAGAATACAAATGTAAAGTTAGAAACATTTCCATTAGAGAAAAGAGTATCTCTTATTACTGTTACTAGTCAACATTGAACTAGAAAGTCCAGCCAATGCAATAAGCCAAGAAACATAAAAAGAGGCATACAAATTGAAAAGAAAGAGTGGAATTATCCTTATTTGTGGATTATATGATGGTATACCTAAAAATTGAAAGATAATCATTTATCACAACTAATGAGAGTTCAGCAAGTGACCAGACCCAAGGAAAACATTTAGAAAAGGTGACCAAAAAGCCAAATTAATGATGTGACAGTCTCATTTGAAAATAATTGTGTAATAATTTGTTAAAACAGCTGGAGAAAATTTGTTAAAACAGCTGGAGAAAATTTGTCTAGAAATAAGACATGTTTCTATTTTGATTGTCCTCTTTAGGTTCAAAAGTGGCTAAATGTTAGACTGATGTAATCTTCTTTAAACAGTTAAAATTATCTACTTGTGTCTTCTTTCTACATGTTTTACTTTTTCAAAAATATCCTCTGCATAACAGCTTTTGCCAAGCTTCCCACACATATGCAGGCTTTGTTCCCACAGTCTGGGTCCTTCCCCTTTTTCTGCCTTCCTCCTTGGTTGGTCTTTCATGTGTCCTCACTTTGTCTACTGATGGAACTTGCCACTTGATCATATTTCTTCCTGGGCAATGTTTCTTTATTTCATATTGGATTTATTGAAAAGATCACTGGCTTTGGACTCAGATACGTATAGTAAGTTATTTAGCCTCTTGATATCTCAATTTCCTCATTGGTGAAATCAGAACAATAAAAACTACCTCACTGGATTTAAGTGATGACTAAATATGATAGATGTGTCTTAAGTGCCTAGTAGCCTAATGCAGAAGATATGTTACAGGTTCAGGCCTTTAGGGACAATCACACCCACTACCCACTATTCTGGCCAAAATAATCATGCAAAATTAAGTGAAAATGAAGCTAATGGTTTGGTACAACTGGTTACAGCCTCAAGTCAGGGAAACCCAGGTAAACATTTTGAAATCAAATAGTATTTATGTTCACGTTTATTTTATTTTTGGTGAAGTATAGCACATATACAGTGAAGTATACAAATTCTAAGTGTACTGCTCAATTACTCTTTCTGTGTATATACCACTCCCTCATATCACTTCTCAGGCAATAACTACCCCCACATGCTCATATTTTAACTTTTATTTGCATTGATGGGAAGAATAAGATATAAGCCTTGTCCTGGCAGATTGCCTTTGCCCTCAAGACCTCCCTGACTTGTGTTGTCTTGGCCAAGTCATTACACTTGTCTGTGTTAATCCCTTGGGTATAGAGTAGGTTTGACATGAGGTAATGTTCAACAGACCAGGTGGGAAGTTTTAGAAGCTGTTATTAAAAGGAACTCTGTGAATCTAAAGCAGTAACTCAGCTATTGTGCCAATTCCTACTTTCACTGAGTCGTATTTGACATTGCTTGATGCTATTCTCCTATGGCATGGTTTCAGAGTCAAGACATTTGTATTTGTTGTCTTAGCCAGCACCAAGAAAGGAGCTTTCCATTACTGTCCAAAAATCTGTGTCCCTAATGCTGCCTTTGGGAAGAAAACTTAGGTGATAGAGGCTTTTGCATGTCACTTACTATACGGAAACAAATTTAGTCAAATATTTCTTTTTGTTTGATTGAATTTTAATGACTGCTTTAATCCTTAGAAAAGATTGGAATCGCCAAAATTGAGTGATAAGGTTTAACAGGGCAGAATCTTTTTTTTTTCCCTGGAAACATTCTGACAATTTTTCTAGCTTCAGCATATTCCTTGCCAAGGTTCCTGTTTACTGCCACATCTCAGACAAAATGGCGACACTTCCTGAAGTTCCATCCTGGGAGTAGAGATCTTGAACATATTTTCTTTCTGGAAACATTTTCTTCAATTGCTTTTTGTAATGTCTGCTCTTTTGATTTCTCTCAACCTCTCTAGTCTTTCTTTTCATTCTTCTTTGAGAGGACACTCTCCGTCATATATCTGACTATGTGTATTTCCCACAGAGTTTGTCTCAGACACTCTTCTCACTCTATATATTCTCCATGGGTAATTTTATCTGAACCTATAGCTTCAATTATTATCTATATGCCTATGGTTATCAATTTTATATGTCCAGCTCAGATCTCTCTCTCTGCACTCCTGAACAACTCTGCTATTGCTTACCAAAACTTTCCAATTGTAAATATGAAACAAACCCCAAACATGCCCATTCAAAACAGGCCTCACAGATTTCCCACACCTACCTTAACCTCACCCTACCTGCTCCTCTGCTTTCTATATCTGTGAGCAGTTATTGAGTTTCCCACACCAGACACTAAGCAATCATCCTTGACCTTCTCATACTCCATGTCACCAAACCTTCTATGTTGCTATTGCTTAAGTATCTTCCAAAACCTATTTACTTCTCTCCACCTTCCCCTAACCTAACCTACCTTCATGTCTGGCCTGGAAAACTACAATGGTCACTTCATTCTAGCTTCCTTCCAGTTTCCCACACAGCAGCCAGAGTGATCTCACTGTTGGAACAATAAACAAAATCTTTAATGTGGGCGCATCTTACTTCCCCTACCACCTCTTATGCCATTCCATCCTCATTCTGAGCTTCAGCTCCACTGGTCTGCTTTCAGTTCTTTAAAATATTATTATCCTTCTGCTACAGGGCTTTTGCACATGCTTATTTCTCTAAGTGGACAATGCTTTCTCCCTTTTTAAAATCGTGTCTGCAGACAGATCGGCTGAAATGTCAGTTCCCCAGGGGAGCATCCCTAACTCTCTCATTTGGTCAAGTTTTTTTCATGACACATCTGTGTAGCAACTTGTTTCTTTCCTTCAAACACTCGATTTGGATTTTCATAATATTTGTTTGCATGTGATTTTTTTAAGCTGAAAACTTATCTCCTTCATTTGATTGTATACTCCGTAGTACTGGTTCAGTATTCACTGAGATAGATGTACAGGATTCATGTATACGCAGAGTTTTGTACTTAGTAGGTCCTTGATAAACATTTAGAAATACAATTAGTTTGCAGTGAGTTTTGCAGTGTAAAATGATCATAACTGAGGGAAGGAACAATGGTCACTGAGCAAGCTGGGATTTCTTTTTCCATTCAGTGCCCAAAGGTCACTCTTATATTTACTGCTCCATGGAAGGCAAGGAAGTGGTATCTCTTCCTGGAGCTCCAGCAGATAGAAACATGCCGTGAGTGTTGGCAGGAATGGAGACTTTAGGGAAGAGTGATTGTGGTAGAAAAGATCCTATCCTTCTAGCATCTGGTCCTTAGTTGTGATGCTAAATCCCTCCCATCAATACTTTCTAAGCTTTAGCAAGCATAAGAATCAATGGAAGGACTTGTTAAAACTCAGATACCTGTGGCCCACCCCCAGAGTTTCTGATTCAGTAGTTTGGGGGTAGGGACTGAGACTCTGCATTTCTAACAAGTTCCCAGGTGATGCTGCTGCTGCTGCTGCTATGGGCCAACACTTGGGAAACTGCTACCCTAACTAATTCTATCATGAAACTCAGTTCCAAATTAGTTCCCCATGATGGAAGACCTCCTGTACCAGCAACTGCTTATTGACTCTAATATAAAGTTTATATGGTCAAAGAAGTAGACATTGACTGATTTTCATTATGTTACCAGTACTAATACCTCTGTGGGATATTCCAAATAAGTTAACATGTTATTGGTCGCTGAGTTTCTAAGTGTTTTAAGAAATACAGCATAGTAATTATAGTGTGTAAAAAAAGGAAGAAACGTAGGTGATCTTCTGTTTGGTACAAACAGCAGATGAGTAATACGTACAGCACTTTTTGGCAGGGGCAGACTACCCACTATGGAAGCTGCAGCAACCCAGCTGGGAGAATGAGGGATGGGGGAAGGCCAAGAGGTGAGCCCAGGTAGAAGCAGCCATTTGTGGGTGAAATAAAATTTAGTCTAGTAGTATCTTAGTTTGGATGTCAAAAGATCTGAAAGAACATGAGGTATGAGGATGACAGTGTGATTGTGTGAACAAAGCATTGGCTGAAGAATGCTTTGAAGAAGAGCCCTGGCTCTAGTCTGCTCTGGTAATGTACTCAACAACTCTGGGCTTCAATTCCTTCAACTCCTCAAAATGGGGTTAGTCTAGATCAAGGGTCAGTGAATTTTTTCTATACATGCCAGACAGAAAATATTTTGGGATTTGTGGGCCATACCCTCTCTGATGCAGCAATTGAACTCTGCCATTGTAGTGTCAAAACAGCCAAAGATAGTATGTAAATGAATGGGCTTAGCTATGTCCCAATAAAACTTCATTTACGGAAACAGGTGGTGGACAGAACTTGGCCCAGCATCTTAAATCAACAGTCCCCAACCTTTTTGGCAACAGGGACGGGTTTCCTGGAAGACAGTTTTTCCACGGGGGAGGTTGAGGGGGGTGGTTTAGGGAATGAAACTGTTCCACCTCAGATCATCAAGTGTTAGTTAGATTCTCATAAGAAGTGTGCATTGTAGATCCCTCACATGTGTAGTTCACAATAGGGTTTGCACTCCCATGAGAATCTAATGCCACTGCTGATCTGACAGGAGGCGGAGCTCAGGCAGTAATGCTTCCTCACCCGCTGCCTACCTGTGTGGCCCAGTTTCTAAGAGGCCATGGACCAGTACTGGTCCGTGGCCTGGGGGTTGGGGACCGCTGTCTTAGATGATTAGTATTTGAATTTAGTTTTTGATTACATACTCCCATAAGTAACAACAACAACAAAATTTAGCATGTATGCTTAATGGATGTATACTAATTTATATATATGCATCTGTAAAGATCTAATATATTATGTACAGTACAAAACACACCCCTAAAATAGAAGTTTAAAAGAAATATGTTAAAATAAAGAAACAAGTGATCCAATATTTTCCCTAAATTCTACTGGATCTTCTTATGTGGAGGCCACTCATCTTGATAGTTTCAAGGGCTGTTTGATGTTTTAATGTCCTATTGTTATATGTGTGGCAAACCACCCACACTGTACATCTGCCAGGTGATTTTTGGCTGAATCAACTAGAGAGTTAACTCCGGGTAATCTGTACTAACAGGGGAAGAAGAGAGGCAGGCAACTAAAAATACAAGAGCCAGCTTAATGTGATTTTGGAGCAAGTCCCAGTGCTCAGTGGCTGGGAGCCCCTCTGGGCGTGGGTACTCGCCACAGCCGTGGCTGCAGTGGGCTGGGAAATAGAGAGGGTAGTTAGTTTGAGTGGCAGTGGATAAGTGAGTATATGAAGAAAATTGGTCATGAACTTTTAGTTGTGAAAGGAGCCTTCAAAATCTGTTAGCTCACCCGCTTCATGTTTCAGATGAAATCTTTGTATCTAGAAAAACTTCTGTGATAGCTAGTGAGAGGCAAAGCTGGTCTTGCAACTCAGGACTTGAAACATTCTCACCTAAGTCCTCAACAGGAAAAAATATTTTTCTTTGTATTTCTTTAGTGCTTTTCATTTTAGAACAAATCTGTTTTCAAAGCATTATGAAATTTTGCTACAATAGCAAAAATTGTTCATCTCCATGTGTAAGTGAACATTTAAATGATTGTACAGTCCCACGCACATGAGCGTTCCTGGAAATGGGGAAGGAATACATGTTTTGTGGCTTCTTTTCTGGTCTCTCACGTTACTATAAACTTGGAGCATATGGGTACCTGGGGCCTGAAGAAGATACATCACTATATTGGCAGAGTGTTCTAAGAGTACAAACAGTCGTCAACCTACTGTGAATGTAGTAGTGTTTGCAATGGAAAAGGAATGGATCCTGAATTCAATATTTTCCATATAATTTTACGTAAATGCTTTTATGAATTCCCCTCTTTGAAGGAAGAAGGAACAGGGAGATACTGCCAGTGGGGAAAGTTTATTAGCAGTCTTCCAAAGCTACCCACCCAACTGGCGCTGGTTCATGATACATTAGAAAGAAGAATTTGGAGATATATTCTATGGTGAAGGGATTTGAACTCAGAATAATCTGGGTCCCCAAGTGGATCTAGTGCCTGGTTCCTGTCCTCAGGGGATTCAAAGAGGATTTTAAGTATGGCCACTAAGATGGATGCTGAAGGATGCTGGAGGGAGTTTGTGTGTTTTGAGTAGGAATAGACACAGTGCTGTGGTGTTTCAGTAGATTGTGGGCTCTGCCAAGGATGGCACAACTGGGTCCTGGACTGGGAGAGGCCAGGATGGCTGTGTTGCACAAGGTGAGAGAGTGAGCAGTCTGATTCCCTGGTGAGTTACGTTCAGCTTGTGCAGGAAAATCTGGTGTCCTGAGTCTGCTGGTGTTTCTGCACAAATTCATTTGCCAGTCTCTTCCTTTTTGGATATGCTTCTGGGCATTACCCTTTCAGAAAGGTTTTAGGATGGAAGTCCCCAAGGGTCTGTTCCCTTCCTCTAAGTTAATATTTCCATGGTAAGAAGTACAAAAATTTTCTGTGTGGGTGGATACCAGAAGGGTTTGTCTTTTTTCTCTCTGCCCTCCCCTCACTCCCTGAAAATGATGACAAACATTCTCTCTCTGCAAGGTTTTCTGGCACCAAAACACTTGCCTGTGCCATCTGATCCTGCTGTCTTGTTGGTTCTGTGTTTGCAAATCTAGCGAGCTAAACCCACTGAATTGCTGATCTAGAGAAGTTTTAAAAGTGCCCATCTTTCATTCCCTTTCTGTTACTTCTTATAGAGATTTATTTCACTCACTATTCTTTCGTGTACCTTGGTGGCTAGTTTTGCTTTGAGTGCAAATTAGAGAGTATTTTCCCCCTCTGGCTTCCATTTTTAATCACTCAATGAGAGCATATGTCAGAAATATTCCATTTTTAAACTTCACCAAAGAAGCAGTGATTTTGGATGCGTGTAAAAGAGGGGAAAAAATAAGAATAATCAGAAGATTCTTTACAATGTGAGAATTTGATTAGATATAGTTTTGTCCTCACTTTCCCTTTGAAAGGCTAAAACTTTGCTGCAATTCTAAGATTATTCACCCCTTTTCATTTTTTTTTCTTTAATGTCTAGGCTAAAATTTCCTCATGCTGTCATATTTGAATATGGATTCCTACTTTAGGAAAATCACAGCTGACAAAATTGTCTCAAATGGCATGATAATCTGGTTCTCTGCAATTTTCCAAATGCAAAAGTTAGCAGGTGGGAATCATTGATATGCACCCAGGAGAGCCCACTTCCCCTCTTGGAAGACTGTGGCTTTATGTGTTCAAGGCCGGTAAAAGGTTGGCCAGATTCGAACCTCAATGGTAAGTGTGAGAGGTAAACATCCTCTTGAAGCCAAACTGAAGAGTCATGCTAGGGATGTGGGGAGGGGAGGGTTTTCTAGGAAGTGCTCCACACAGAGCTGATAGCATTTTCCGGGACAGAAAGTAAATAGGGGTTTTGTGTTGGTCTTTGAATACAGAACTGGTAAAAGCCACAAACAGAAAAACAAAAACTCTCTCAGATGAAGGTTCTAGTAAAAGACTTGTTATCTACCTCCATCCAAAAAAGAAAAAAAACCCAAAAAACCCAATGAGAGTAAATAGCACCTTCAATGACTCTTCAAACGCTTCATTGCACACCTGAGTTGGTTGATTGAGTTTCCTCAGCAGGTCTGAGGGACATTGTTCCCATTCTCAGGGGATGACCTAAGACCCTCAAGGTAATTGAGCGAATTGTCTGCTCCTGAATGGAAGCCTTCCTGTCCATGAAAGTTGCCCAAAAGCTAATCACAGGTGATGTATGGGGACCGCATTCCTTCTAAATGCACCTTTCTTTTTAAGAGGGTGTTTGTACCTTTGGCTGGAAAAGAATGCCACCTCCTACCCCCACTTCCAGACTATTCTCTACAGCTCAAAGAAACTTCATCTCTTCAAGTCCTCACCAGGCCGAAGGGGACTTGGCACCTTACTGTGCACAAGTGAATTTTTGTCATATTTATCCAAGTATGTCAGGTGTAACTTGACGTCTTCCAAAACAGAGATGTAACTTGGACATTTAATTCTTACATTTAACGTTGTGGAGGATTGAAGATATGGTTAAATGACCAGGGTCCTCATTCATCTTTTCTCAGGATGTCTCAGGATGATCAGTGGTCTAAAGGGATTCCTTTCTTTTTGGAAGGGATCCACTTCTATTGTGGTATATGACTCCCTGAGCAAGAGATGCATCATATATCTTGTGTTTTTTCCAATGTCCTCACTGTTTCTGCCAGGAGAAGTCTCACACATCTTTCTAGGTCCGTTCAAATACTCCCTCCTCTACAGTAGGTTTGGAAGAACACTATCATCATATTTTTCTTAAGCGTCTTCCATCTCCTCTATTAGATGTCAGGATCCTGGAACGCCAGGGCCAAGGCTTTTTATCGTTTTTGCACTCATCTCTCCTACCTACACCCCAGATAAGATATGATAATTAGTGCTTAGTTAAAGCTAATATTTGTAAAACACTTCACCTGTTACAAAGTGCTTTCACAGAGATTCTCCTACCTAATAATATGAGTTGAAATGAAATTAACTGAAGTAACTGAATCACTCAATCCTGTTAGGGAGTGGAGGCCTAGGCAGAGGAGGAGAAAAAGAAACGGAACTAGGGAAGGCAAGATAAATGCGATGAAAACACATACAATAGGGAGGGGCAGAGTGCCACCAATGGCTATTTCCAGGTTATACTGGCCCCACTAGATGGCTCGTTCCTGCTATTCCAGGTGGACTCGTTCTCAGCTTCATACCAAGAACTCCAGCCTTAAAGGCAGAGTTGGCTTCTGCAAAACTGGAGAGATGGACTGTAGAAGAAAAGTTTTTTTTTTTTTCCCTGACAAGAAAGATGCCACCAGGAAGAATGCACATCATGGCTACAATCTTGTGGTTTGTTGTGGTTGTTGTTTTTCTCCTTCTGCTGAGGGAGTAAGTAGGAATGGGGTTCAGCTAAGCCCCATGAAAGGCAAGAGATTTTCCTTTCTGCCAGGGAGGCCCAGGAAAGGCAGCAGAGCCGGGGAGGACTGGCAGGTCCGAGGTGTTCTTGAGGTCCAAAGGAATTGTGACGCTCTGGATGAGAGTGGAAGGAAATAGCAGTGGCTGGAAAGAACTTTCTTAAATCAAAAAAAGAAAAACCAGACTTCAGTTCAGTAGCGATTGGTCAGAGAGAGCAAGGTGGTTTACTTGTGATTTTTTATAGATCTCCAAAAATTTACTCTGAATTATATCTCAAGCCCCTAAACTTTAGGAAGTATTTTTCTATTACTTTAATAGCCATGTTTTTAATATTAAACATGGACACATGTGTTTTATGTTTCTATAGGAAAAGGATAATTTAATAGGTCTTTTTCTATTCCTGCTTCTCCCTGTACCTACAGTGGAAGAGTTTGACTGTATGGTTGACTTATCACAAGCAGATACCAGGATGCCAAGTAGGGTTCTCAGGAAGAAACCATTAACTTTGATGTGACTGTCCTTGCCCAAAATAAACTTGCTAACATAATACAAATGTCTTAGCTCCGCATAGCCAACGCCACTTTTCGCACATGGGCTATGTTATTCATTTTAGTTCTGTAACTTTTTAAAAAATTTTTATTTATATTTTTATTTTGGGGGTACATGGGCAGGATGTGCAGGTTTGTTACATAGGTCAACATGCACCATGGTGGCTTGCTGCACCCATCAACACATTGCCTAGGTATTAAGCCCAACATGCATTAGCTATTTTTCCTGAAGCTCTCCCTCCTCCAACCCCACACCCCATGTGTGTTGTTCCCCTCCCTGTGTCCATGTGTTCTCATTGTTCAGCTCCCACCTATAAGTGAGAATATGTGGTATTTGGTTTTCTGTTCTTGCGTTAATTTGCTAAGGATAATGGCTTCCAGTTCCATCCTTGTCCCTACAAAGGACATGATCTAATTCCTTTTTATGGCTACATAGTATTCCAGGGTGTATATGTTAATATTAAAGGGCACACACCATGTCTGTTTAATTTCTCTACCATTCTGTTCCAGAACTTGGCAGGAGGAGGTATTACAGAGACTATTTGATGGTGGTCATGGAACTGTAAAGGGGACAGTACTGTCAAAATCCTAGCAATTTCTCTAAGGCAGCAGGCTGTTTCTAAGCCAGCTAGGCATGTACATTCTCTCTCTGTCCCTCTTAAACATGCATGCACGCATGCACGCACAACCCTCTCCCAATTCTAAGAATGGATATCATTCCTGAAATATTTAATAGCCAGGATAGGACAGCTCCAGACCTGCTGGAGACCACTTTCCCCTTTAGTTTCTAAGTTGTAGGATAGGTCTTGGGGATGGAGTGAGAGGAGGTCTTGGGAGTGGGTGAGGTGGGGTATTTCAGAGTCACCAAGCAGTAGTAGCTGAACAACTGGGACAGCCAGTGCCCTCTGACCGAATGTCAACCCTGAGAGCATCTGTAGTGATGGGGGTGAAGCTTAGGGCCCCACAATTAATGTCCACTGCATGCCCACTGGGCTGGGCACAGGGTGTGTAAAGATGAAAGAGACCCCATCTCAGCACTTTAGTCAGTGGAGTTTATCATTTTTTTCTTTACATAGCAGACTCTACCTCATCCTTCAGTTCTGTCACTGCAGCCTGTTCATCTCCTGCACAACACCCACCGTAATGTGTGATTTAAATGTATGCATTTGTGTGTGGATGTGTGTGAACGTCGGCACTTATTTTCAGACTCCCCAGTAGAAAAGAGCCTCATATATCCTAAGCTCCTATCAAGGGGCCTGACACTTGGTAGGCATGGAATTTTTATTGAACAAATGAATCCATGGTCACAAAGTAATTATCTGATTCAAGAAAACCACTAAAAAATTGTTAGCCAGCAATTCTGTGGAAGGCATATCTGTGTACACCAGAAGTGTAACATAAAATGCTGGATTTTGGCCGGGCACGGTGGCTCATTCCTGTAATCCCAACACTTTGGGAGGCCAAGGCAGGCGGACTGCTTAAAGCCAGGAGTTTGAGACCAGTCTGGCCAAATGGCAAAACCCCATCTTTACTAAAAATACAAAATAAGCCAGGCATGTTGGCACATGCTTGTAATCCTAGCTACTTTGGAGGCTGAGACATGAGAATCGCTTGAACCCGGGGGGCAGAGGTTGCAGCGAGCTGAGATCACGCTGCTGCACTCCAGCCTGGGTGACAGAGTGAGACCCCATCTCAAAAACAAACAAACAAAAAATAAAAAAACAAAAAAAGCTGGGTTTAAACCTGTCCTGGGTCACTGGAGGTATGTTGGTTTCTGGGCCCATCACAGGTGACTTTTCTGATAGAGGAACTTGGATAGCGCTTGAGACTAGACAGAATGTGTGAGCTCCTGTCAATGGCCAGATAAATGACACTATCGCTGCTGACTAGCTAAAAGATTAAGCTACTCAAAGGCCCTGTGAATGGCCAGCTGAGTGAATGACCCACACTTTTGTTAACCCATGAAAGTCACTAGAGGAAATGGCACCTTTAAGGCTCAGCAAAGATTCCCTTATAAATCACCCTAAGTTGTAGGGGGATTTTTTGTTATTGTTTTCCTCCATTTATTTGACTCATTTCACTTGACATTCCCCCTCCTCTTTACTAACTATGTAGGTCCTGAAGGTCTCAAAGGAAAACAAAGAAAGGAATGGGCTAAAAAGACAAAAACAAATGTGCCATCTGGGCAGTTGCATAGGCTCCACTGTCAGGTTTCTTGACTCTTGAAGAAAGTCGGAAGGATTTTGCTCAGCAGAGACTTGCAAGTGTCCTCACTCCCTCTTTCTGCTCCCCACCAACCCCCTGCCTGCTCCTACCCTACAGCCCCAGATCCTCCAACTCCACCCTTCCTTTCCGTTGCCCTGGAGGGGAGGACATGAGTCAGCATTCAGACTTGAAAGTGTGAGCTGCCTCTGAGTCCTCAGAATGTAATCATTTCAGAAAATCTAGGACACAGAACTACAGAGAAAGTCACCCTCCCCACCTCCTTCTGCTCTGTGGCCAGACATTGACTCCCACTCTCTGAATGCAGCTTTAGCTAGGGCTGAACTTTAACCTTAAAAAAAAAAAAACCACATGGTATTGGGGTGGGAGCAGGAGAGCAGCAGCAACAACCACCACCCAAGTGCGATTAGATGAACAGATTTTGCAGAGAACTCCAACGGTTTACCACTCTGAACATCTGGTGTTTGGCAGTGTTCAGCCTGGAATTAGAGAGCACTCACAAAAAGTCATGTTCTGATAAGAGTCTCAGTCCTGATCTTAGGAGCCAGAATTAATTCTCTCCTTTACTCTTCCAAAAGAGGAAGCACATTGGAATTCCCACCAGGTATCTTGTTAAAACTTCCAAGCACACCTGTAAACTCATGCTTTCGGGAAGGAAACCAATTCCACTGATTTTTTATTTGGTCCACACTCCATCAGCCGCCACATCCTGGTTTTTACTTTGCAATAGAAAAAATAAACTTTAGTAAATGTGTCTTGCCTGCCCAGAATGACATCTTTGGTCTTGGCTTTTGGAGGAAAGGCAAATAGTCTCACATACAGGGGATAGCTACAGACTTCATGGTGGATCAGACAGTTTCAAGGTGAAAATCTCCTTAGACTTGTGAAGATGTAACCTGTTTGGGGTTAAAAGAAAGCCAAGACCTCAACTGCTCTCATGTACGGCAATGTGAAAGAAAGTAATTTGGGAAATTATGGTATTTCAGCTATACAAATAACTGCTGAATTAGTTATACAACTCTTTACCTCCTGGGTTTCTATTGTACAATCTCTTGCCCTTGTTTGAAGGATCTCCTTTCTCTCACAAATATCAAAGTAGTCTCAGTTTGGAAAGGGAGAGTGAGTGTTGAGTGCTGAAACTCCAGTTATTGTGTTCTTATTTCCAAGTATCTTGTTGCCAAAACAGACAGGAAGCAGTCCCACCACACTTTTATTTAATAAACCAACTTGCACTCTAAGCAAACAGAAAATCAGATCTTGCTCTGGCTTTGACAGTGTCCTAGTACAAACTGGGAGAGAAGCAATGGAAGCTCCTCCTTCTGAGGAATTATGGAGACATGCACCTTTGTGCAATATCATTGAAGGAAACTCAGAGTCCGTCTACAGCAGGAGAAAAGTGAGGTCCAAAAGGCAAGGGTCACACAGCCGGGTAGTGGCCCAATAGAAGTAGAATTATCTGCTCCTTCTGCTGGTCTTAGCCTTTCCACCACACCATTTCCAGCTGTACTTTCATTCTTAATGGTGTGAAGTTAGCTAGGCTGTGATTAATCAGTGAAAGCAGAGTGATTTTGCAGTGCTTATGCACATTTTGTAAGACAGGGAGAGTGTGGGAGAGGAAGGAAGGGGTGTGTGTGTGTGTGTGTGTGTATGCATGCGTGGGTGCGTGCACAAGTTAGAAGGGTGAAAGTATCCAAAATGATAGGAACATGATCTAAATGGTTCTACATTGTAGAAACAACACCTATGTACTTTAACTTATAGACAACCCACCTTTCTCAGTGTAAACAGAGTTGGCCTGGGGGTCAGTGCAATTTAGTACCTTTTCTTGGGCATTGCTCTGGGCCTGCAAAGCATCTGTGACTCTGGCTGACTCCAAAGATAAGTAAGACCTGGGCTCTCTCCTTCTGAATTCCACAGCCTTTTAAGGGAAACATATAGGCACACCAAGGCTCTGACACTAGGTGGACTATAAGGTTGTGATAGGGTGAAAGCAGCATGGCCTGGGAGGATGGAGGAGGAGCCCATTTGTTCAATTGTCCTGCACTTTGGAGCTCCAGGAGAGACAGCAATAGTGACTTGACAGTCTTCTTAGAGGCTTGCCTTTGGAAATGGCTTCTACAAAGTGTCTACACTGGGTGTGGAACCAGGTGGAGGACTAGGTAACAGGTGGCTTGTTCCTTTTCCCTTTGTCTTTGCTCCTCAGTTTTTGGGGGTTCTTTTTGAGGAGTTGTGCATGGTTAATTCAAGAGATGACTGTGAAGATGACAAGCACTTCAGGGGCATTCCCAGCAACCATCCTGCAAACCAAGCAACATTCAACATGTTGGAAAGACGTTCAGTCTGGAATATCCTCTTATAGATGTCAATGTTTTACTTCATTTACATCTATACCTTATTTTCCATGTATATAAAGATGTATGTGTGTGTGTGTTATTTGTTTATTGTTTTTTTACATGATCATCCCCAAAGAATATATACTTGTGAGGGAATTAAAGTCAATCAAATGTTTTCCTGTAGAATCTGTCCCTTTTTTTGTTGTTGTTGAAAACAGTCACGTTCATGGGATCACTTTGGCTAGCTAGAATCATTATTCCTTCCTTCCTTCCCTTACTATTTCCTTTCTTTTTTCTTCCTTCCATGCCTTTCTTCCTTCCTTCCTCTCCTCCCTTCCTCCCTCCTATCTTTTGTTTATTTTTTAAGACATCTGAAAGTAAGGCTGAGGGACTCTAGCAGTCTGATCTTTATGAAGTGTATGACTTTTAAACTAAAGACTCAGCAAAATTCCCACTCAATGGAAGTGCAAAATAAGTTTTAGATATTACAAAAGATAATTTTCATAATTATAAATTCTTAAAATTGGGAGTTGTCAATATTGGTAATATTCATTTAGACTAATTTAGACTAGGAATGATTGTGCTGTTCCCTGTACCGTAGTCTCTGCAGAAACTTTTAAAAAATGCCAAACCCATCAGATGGGCAAACACAAAACAAACAAAAACCCTAAAACACCTAACAATACCAAGGACTGGAGATGATATGGAGCAATTATAACTCAAATACATTCTGGCGGGAGGCTAAATATGTACAACACCTTGGAACTGTTTGGCACCATCTCCCCAAGATGAGTCTGTGGCCCAGCAATTCCACTCCTACATTTATACCCAAGAGAAACAAATGCATATGTGCATCAAAGACATACAAAAATGTTCCCAGCAGTACTATTCACAATAGCCCCAAACTGGAAACAACTCAAATGGCCATCAACAGAGGAATGAATAAATAAAATTGTAGTGTATTTATACAATGAACAAACTATGACAAACTACAACAACACGGATGAATCTGAATCCCACAGACAGAATATTGAGTGAAATAAACCAGACACCAAATAATATATAGATTAATGTGCCATTTCTATAAAACTTAAAAACAGGCAAAACTAATACATGATTTTAGAAGCTGGGGTAATGATTTCCTTTGCAGTGAGGTAGTGGGTGGGAAGGGCCATGAGAGGTGGTTCTCAAAGGGCTGGTTGTATTTCCTGAGCTGGGTACTGGCTACATGGGGGTGTTCCTTTTGTGAAAACTCATTAAGTTCTAAACTTACAATTTGTATACTTTTCTGTGTATATGTTATGATTTAGTAAATAGTTTTTATTTTAACTACTGAAATAAAAATTATGGATACATTCTGTGTTCTTATCTGAGGACATCTGTTTTTATTATTCTCACGTTTTGGGAAAATTGTTTTTATTTTCCAAGCTAAACTTATGGAGGTTTATATTCTATATTCAAATCTAAATTTGGCTTAGTGTCAAGCAACATTATGGGTGCCAGATTTGAAATAATATTACATACTTACCCGGTACATATATATTCCAGATTCACATGTCACATTTTCCTTAACTTTGGAGAGGTGTAGGGTACTTATGTTTTTGGACAAAGTAAGGCAGGGTGACAGGAGGCAGGTTGGCCTTTAGGCAAATGACGGTCGTGTGAACCATGAGGAATTTCATCAGAGCACTCTTGCTGTTTTTGGCACAGGCTTAGCAGTTTGTTCTTTAGGTTTCTCAGTCTTCTCTAGGACTCTGTTGAAACCATGGCTGGATTGACCACTCAAGAATGATGGAATTAGCCATTTTTCAAAAAGCTCCTAATATGGCTAGGCTAAAGAATAAACATTAACACTGAACATGAAGTTCAATGTTTTACACAAAACAAACACTTTTGGATTGCACAAAAGGTGGATTGCAAACACTAGAGCAAAAGGCCAAGATGAAATGCCTAAATAAGAGCATTCTTGTGCAGGGCATGCAGCCCTGGGCAGTTGGTGCTACCCAGCCTTGATGTCATTAGAGGTCAACATTGCCCATTTGAGGCAAGTTCCAGTCTGATTTTATCTTGGAGCCAAAATACTGGGAAGTTCACTCCTTGTGACATGGGAAGGGGTCTGTGAACTTTTATAATGTATGTATGTTTGATGTGTGTGTGTGTGCACGTGTGTGTGTGCACGTGTGTGTGTGCACGTGTGTGTGTATGTGTGTGTGTTTGTATGTGTGTAAGGAGGAAGGAGTATTATGCTCCACTTCAAGGATCATAAAAGTCCATGTGAACATCTACTTGCCATGTCAGATAAGATGTAAGAATTAAATATCACTTTTAACAAACAAAATATGATAAAATATTTTCTAAAAAATTCCCCAGATATTAAGTGTACACTTTTGTCCTCTCTAGCCATGATTCTATTTCTAATTCACTAATAAATATTTTTGAATACATGGTTCATATTCTCTGTCACTGTTTCCTCTCTTCCTCATCCCTCTTTAACTCCTTGAAATCTAATTTTCACCCCCAACTCTTTACCCAAATTGACCCCTAGAAGTCACCAGTTGCCACTGTAACTCCCAAGGTCATTCTGACTTCTGCAGCTGTCACTGTATTTTCCACCCTCTTCTTCTTGGAAATTATTAATCCTTCCATGTTTCTGCCCTTACACTATTCTTGGTTTCCTGCTAATCTTCCAAGTCTTCTGAAGCTTTCCCCATGTCTATTGATCCCTTCCTCATGCCCCCTCTTACCCAAGGTTCAGTCCTTGGTCCTCCATGCTTCTTGCTGGACACCACCATGTTTAGAGGTCAACTCTGTTCTCATGGCTGCAAACACGAGGGCTGATGACTCACAGATTTACAGCTCATGTCCTGTCTTTTGCTCAAGGTTTATTCCCATATTTCTGACTGCCCACTGGTCATTTTCACTTGAAAGTCTTCCCATCACCTCAAACTCAACCAACAGTCTAATTGAGCTCATCATCTCCCCCACAAAACCAGTTCCTTTTCCTACTTCCTTGTTTTTGCCATGGTGCCCCTGTCTCACGGTCATTCCCACTCAAAGCTTTGAAGTCATCTCTAATGTTTCTTTTGCATTTATACTTGGTTGCCCCATAGCCTTTTTCATTGTGCCTGATAATTATCAAGTTCTACTGATTTTTTCCCCAAGCCGTTCTTACTTCCTTGAGTTTCTTCCCACTTTGTAATTTGGGTTCTCATCATCTCAGGCACAGGTTGTTTTCAGCCCCTTCCTGGCTAACCTGCCTGACTCCGGCCTCCCGCCCTCCAGTCTGATCTCATACTCTCAATTGGTGCATTTTTCTTAAACACTGCATTTCCCCGTCATTCCTCTGCATCCAGGTTTTGAGGCCTCCATACTGTTCATTGCTCTTTCTTAGTTTCAAATTTGAAAACAAACAGTTGCTCTTAGAGTGCCAATATGTGTCAGGTGCCATGTTGAAGTCTAGTTGGTGATGGCTAGAGTCATCCCAGCAATCAAAGGGAATCTTCGCATTCCCACCTCCCACCATCCCCTAAGTTGGGAAAAGAGACCAACATTCAAATAATAGAAAGCATAAGGGAATAGAGAGACATTGGAAAATTATAAGTGCTGCCTGTGTGCTAGGAATTGAAAAGCAGGCCCTAGGAAACCAGATCCTTACATTTATATAGGGACATGTGCTGATTTTAAACCTCTGCCTATCTTAAGGCTCAATAGTGGTAAATTCTCCTAAAAACACGTAACTAATAACTGACCTGGTGAAGAAGACAAAGAAAATTTGCCATTGATCATGTTTCCCCTCCTAGGTCACAAGCTTTCTGAAGAAGGGGCCAGCTGTTACTCTTCCATAAATCTTATAGTGCTGAAATGATTGCCGAACTCCTAGGAGTTTTTAGCAAATTCCTACTGATTCATTTTTTGACTGACTATAGTGAATGCTGCTGAATCTCTTTCTGATCTCTGACTCACCCAATTACTAAAGCTAAAGCTCAAGTTACTTGAAGGTAAATTGTTACAATGTAACAATGCCAATGATCTAGCAGGCTCTGTGCCTGTTTCGGACTGTCCTAGGCCAGTCACATCTACATGCACCTTCTTCAGGAAAAGGAACCAGGAAAGAATCTTACAATTCAGTTATACCCAGATGTTGGGGAAGAAGATGTTGGAAGAAGATAAAATAACAAAGCAAATTAACTCAAGAGGAAAAAGAGAGGCTGAAAAAAATGTCATTTAGTTTTTAAAAATCTATTTTTATTTAAAAAGGGAGTTATTGTGTGACTTTGTACTTTGTTCTTGAAATCACTTTTATTTTCCTAACCACATCAAGTTGATAAAATCCAGATGAATATTTGGCTGGGTTAACTTTGTCAAGTAATGCCTGTCCAGAAAAAGGTCATCCATCTTGGTCCCCAACACAGACCACTGCAAACAGGAGGCAAAAACAGGAGATTAGAAAGCTAGAGATTTTAATTCTGTTGCTCTTTGAAAACCACTACCCTTGGTCCACCTACTTATCTCACAGAAAGCCACTTTCTTCTTCTTTTTTTTTCAGCTCCATGTCATAAAGAAAGCCACTCTTTTCTTGATCTAATGAGTATGTGGGTATCTCTACCAAGAGACAGAACCAAACAAGGCAGTTTGCAATTTTGCTTACAAACTTTTTAAAAGGACATAGTGTGTGTGCTGTACATGAAAACAATACAAGCTGAGGTGGTGGGGTAGTTCCTGTATGAATCTCATCACAGATGTTGATTTATCCCTGGGAGTAATGTTACAAGGCAAAAATGTGAAATAAACCAGAAGTATATACTTTCAGGATTGCAGTCACATCTCAAAAACTCACGGCATGGGGAAAAAGGGAAAGACAAGTCCGGCATTAATGCTAACTGTTGTTTTTAGTTCCAGTCAATTACTTCATCACATTTCTTAGGCAGCTGACAAGCTCACCCACTGGCTTAAACTTCATCTTAATTTACACGGATAAAACATTAGACTCTATGAGATGTTGTCTGCCCAATATATTACAAGTCAGGACAGGCTTTCTGTGTTATCTTTGGTTGTGGTGACTGTGGATAGTGAGACAATACCAAAAAAAGCGCTGAGTAATAAGAAGGTGGTTATGGTTTTGTTTGCTTGAAAGACCAGCAAACTCCCGGGATGGGAATGGGCCTGCACTGTCCTAAATCTCTTTGGTAGTGATAGACAGTTCTGAATAAATATTTGTTTGATTCAATTGCTGATAAAATTTCTGTCCCTTGTTCTCTATTTTAAGTACTACAATGGCTTTATATAGCTCAAAAAAAAAAAAAAAAACCCAGAAGAAAACAACTCTTAAGCACCTCTTCCTGTTTTAAAACGAATATGTGGAATATTGGTTAAGTCAAGGGAATACTTTTGATGTTGGTGGTGTAGATAGGGCCAGCTTCCTTGGGGTTTTCCTTGAGGGCATTTTAAAGGGTATGGATTTTACTCCAAATAGTGGGATGTCAATGAAAGATTTTACTTAGGGGGAGTGCAACGATCTGAAATATTCAACAAGACCACACATTCTGCTCTCTAAGAATGGGATGAGGTTCTATCATCCCTCCATTGAGTCTCCTGGCTCCCCAGCTCTCACAGCTCCCATGGCTGCTGTTCTCAGCAAGATCAGCCTGCTCATAAGTCAAGGAGAGCCCTCAAGAAGGAGCAGGTGGCCAACTAGGTCAGCACCAGCAAAAAAACCTCATAAGACAAGAACAGGAAAATATCAAAAGGACTTGGCAGTGTGGAGGCCACTAGTAACCTCATGAGAGTGGTTTCAGTGTCAGTGGCATGTTATAGGTAAAAGCCAGACAAGAGTGGGTTGAAGAGAGACTTGGGAAGTGAGGAAGTGGAAGCAGCACGTCTAGACATCTCTCTACAGAAGAGTGGCTATGAAGTGAAGTAGAGAGAAGAAGTGGTGATTATGGGGAATGTAGGAGCAAGGGGTGGGGGTGATCTAGGAGGCAGTGAGAGACTTATGATGCAGAAAAGAGAAGGTAACCCAAGGAATGGGTTTCCTGAAAGTCTGGGAGTAGGTAAGGGCTAGAATCCACCAAGGAATTGAGAGAGGATGTTCCTTTCACTGTAACAAGAAGGCAAGAAGAATGTAGTTGCTGATCTAGGTGAGTTTAGAAGTGTAATGTTGGAAAAGTTAGGGAGAGACTAGCTAGAGTCCTTTGGTTGCAAGCAACAGAAGGTAACTATGATTAATTTAAGCATAAAATAAATGCCTTAAATGAATCTTGGGTAGCTTAAAAATAAATCAAAGACTAATAGCCAGTGATGATACTCCTGATATTCCGTAGGGAAAGTTGACTTCTTTTTTAGATCTCTGAACAGAGAAACAGGTAAGCACAGTTCTTTACTCAGAGATCTAGTACACCTAGCAGAGCAGGGCAGCAGAACAGGATCAGAAACGTCCTGATCCCTCTACTACACAAGGGTAAGACGCTTTCCAAATTGGTTGTCACACATCTCCTCCTCTCTTCCACTCCCTCTCCTCAGTCTTCTTTCTCCTCCCACTGTTCCCATTTTCAAGCCTCCCAGGATCTAGGTTCTAGCTTCCTCCCCTGTAGGAAGTACAGCACCTGTCTTCAGGTACCTTGCCACTCCATTGTCTTTAACATATGCCAGACACTAATGGAGGCTTCATCTGGGTTTCACAGCCAGGAGGGGTCAGGGTGGGCTCTGAGTCGGTGGGACGCCCCATTTCCTGTTTGGCCTTTCAAGCAGGGAACAGAACAGCATAGCTGAGTTTTCACAGGAACAATATTCCTACATAAGGAAAGCATTGGTTGTCTGCAGAAGCAGCACAATCTAATCCCATACGAGGGGAATGCATTTTGACCCTCCTCCTGGCACAACATCTATCCTGATATTCCTGTGTTAAGGAGCATTTAACTTGCCCCAGAACTCTTTTCTTGCCAGAGTTGCTGCCACTGGCTGTGAGCAGAACTTTCTCAGCCATCCAGGATGGCCAATGCCAACTCTCATTGAATTCTTCCTAATCCTCCAGAAGAAATGGCAGCAACCTCAGTTTGTCCTGCTTCCCTCTGTGAAGTTTCAAAGCTAAATAGATGTCCAAAGTGAGATGAGGTGACTATTTTATGTAGAATTTCACAGATGATCATGATGGTCCAAAGTCCACTTTTTAGCTTTATAGGTAAAAGCACTTCACTTTATCAGTTCTCTGGAAGTTTTTAGGTTCTTGAGGACTCATGCACAGTTGCCAAATTTCAAGGAATTTTTTTTCATTGTTGTTAAAATACTGTTTTAACTTATTAATTTAGGAGGTAATTCTTAGAAGTCAGATTATGTGTGTCGGTGGGACTGCACACTTTCTCTACTGTAGAAAAGTCTGCATGGAAAACCGTATATTTGCTTCCTGTTTTACTCATCCTGAGAGTAGTTGGGATGAGCTGTAGAGATAGCAGCTCCCAAACATAATGCCAGAGTTCAGTCTGGATCTTTTAGGTTCCGACCTCCACACAATACTTTCTCTTTTCCTTTCCACCAAATCATTAACTTCTTGAATTAGTTGTTCACAGCTAGTGACTTTTCTCACCTACACTTAACTCCCATGAGTAGGGACAATATTGCATTCATCTTTGTATTGCGACATCTTCTTCCCAGAGGTCAGGACAGGTTTTGCATATGGTAGGTGTTCAAGACTTGTTTGTTGCTGTTACTACCAGAATATTTCTGGGAAAAATACTTCTCCCCTTGACCCTGAAGAGGCTGGATGATGCATGCAGCAAGCAGTGGATTTATAGTTATAAATTTCAAGTATCATTCCCGATCTTACCACTTACTAGCTATGTGACTTGGGGTTAAATCACTCACTACCTCTTAAGCCTCAGTTTCTTCATCTACCAATGAACAATCCTTTTCCGACAAGATTGTCATGAAGATCAAGTGAGATCAGGCTAAGTGTTTTAAAGCCCATATAAAACTAAGAGTTTAGTAATGATCAGAGTCAGAACAAAGGAACTGGCATGACCTTAGTGACTATTGTTAACACCCACCACCTTGATCTACTTGTCTTTTCATTTCTGTATCCTTAGCACCTAGCACAGTGCTTTTCAGAGTAGGTTCTCAATAGATTTTTTTTTTAAATGAATGCCTATGTTATTAAAGTCAATTTTCATCTTGCTTAGGTGCTGACTGGGGGAGTAGAAGTCAAATGGTTCCAAAACATTTCATGTGAATATGAATGAGGGTGGTGGGTACAGAGATGAAAAGTGTTCCCCTCTTGTGGGGGCCTCAGGAAGCAAGAGTGGTTCTAGAAGCCCCTGAAGCTCCAGGCCTCTATATGGTGTGTCTGCCAAGCTCAGCCTGGCCTATCCCCTGGAGCAGATAGTCCTGATGAGATCTGTTGGTTGTGACTCTGTTACTGGGACACTGATGAGAGGATCAGGAGTGATACTTGGAAGGATGCTCCAGGAGGCACACTGAGAAGAGTCGGTTGCTTTTGGAAAGGAGACAAAGAGAGTCAACTAGGCCAGTATTGGCCATAGGCCAGAGTCGGGAGAGTGGAGTGGGGTAGGGAGGAGATGATGATTGGAACACACTGTGGTCATCCTGGGCCATTGCAGTGACCATTGATGTGGGTGTACAGAATCTTCTGGTGTGCTCTTTCAGTTGTATTAACCAAGTAACAAAACACCAACCTCATTATGTGTTCATAAAGAAATCTTTTCACTGAAAGCATTCTTTTGAAAATTAGAACAGTAATTTAACTAACTTGTTTTTGTTTTGACCACCTCATTAAGGAATTATCTAATGTCAAATGGATTTGTAACCTTTACAGAATAAATAAGGTTTTGATTTTATTACAGTACTGCTTCCTACTCTTCCACATCCCTCTGAAAGAAATGGTTAATCAGAAGCATATACTTTTCCTTTGTTCTACTGCAATTTATAGAAAGACTTATAAGGTGGTTTTTGCATGGAGATAGGTTTTTTCTTCCCTTCCTGCACCTCTTGCAGAAAGTCATTGCAGGCAAACCTAAGGCTTACGACTTTCTTTGCTTGTAGGCTTTGTGCAGACCTGTTAGGGAAAGCTGTCAGGCCTAGATGTGGAAAGTCCTCTTCAGCCTTAGGACTGTTGGGAGCCTAGAGAGGCTGCTGGTGTCTGCTACATTTTGGTGGGATTGTCCTCCCTCAGCCAGCCTCATCTTCAGCTGTCACCTCAGCTGTCACCCACCATGAGGCCTTAGTCTTCCTGGGGTGGCGTTTCAGTTGCACCATGGATACGCTGGACCTCCTCCTTCTGTTGAGCCTTTCTCAAAACAAAGCAAGACCTCTGTGGGAGGATGTGGGACAGCCTGAGCCTGGTTTGACAGTAGAACCTGGAACACTGGGAGAGAACACAAACAAGGACATTGCAACGTGGAGAAAAAACTTGGCAGAAACAATGCAGATCCAATGCCTTGGCTTGGAACAGGAACAAGGAATCCAATTATAGTACACTCTGTATAGAGAGTTAAAAAAAAGTGCTTTTGTTTTGCTTTAATCCCATAGAAGTAAATGAGAGAATATGAACCAGATTGAGAGTGAGTCTTTCTTTCAAGATTTTCCTTTAGATGGTGTCAAGATGTAAAACATCTTTTTGAGCTTGAAGAATGCTCTAATTTGTAGAACAACTAATTAAAGCTTCTTACAACCTGATTGACCTGTTGTGGTATTCTAAGAGCTAAGCAAATAATTTACTCCCTACAGGACTGAAGCATCCTTATCCTATATATACTATGTGTCCTGTGTGCTATCCACCCTGGGGGGTGGGCACAATGTTCTAATGATCCTCAAATCCCTAGTTGTAGTTCCTTTCCTATAAGGGATGAGAGTGCAAAGGTACGCAACAGAGTAACAGACAAAAAGCCTGTAACCCACAGCTTGAGAATTGTATTTTGTCCATTTAGACCCATATAATCTATGCGTAAGCAGATATATCGATATCACATGTAAATATATATTTATGTGCAAATACATAAGCATCATATATAACATGCAAGTTTTCATTCTGTAATGAGAACAAGTATCAAAGGAGCCCAATTCTTTCAAATATAAGGGTTTAAATCAGAACACTTAAAACGTTTGATATTACATTCAGATTTTACATCAGTCGTGAAGAATCTGCTTTTCTCTCAAATTGTAATGACTGACTAGGATAACCCCTACCCTATGATCTTTCCTTGGGGCTTAACAATTAAGTGAGTAATGATCTTGGAAGGTTAAGCAGATAATATGATTGTGAAAACCTATTAAATCCAATTATTTTTTTTTTCCGTGACCATGAAACACAATCTCTAAAAGCTGAGGTTGTGCAACTCCCTGGAAGGCTCATGGCTCAGCTCAGTGTTGCATCTAATGAAAACAAAACCAAAAATAAAACACAAGTGATCCATGAGGCTGGCTCTTTGAGCCTCATTGCCTGTAATTGTAAACATCTGAACATCAGGATTTTCAGGAAAAGTTCTGCCCTGCAAGACATGCAGAAAGTCAAGAGTAACCCAGCCCAACCCTTGTTTTTAACTGATGACTCTTCAGGCTACTTGTCATGAGTATTCCAATTCAGATGAGAGAGGTATTCCTTTCTGCGTGGAAAAACTGTCTGGCCTAGGATAGAAAATAGCTGTTGAATTCAGCTCTTCTGTAGATCTCCTTGGGCGACCAAGACCCCTCAGGTAGAGATTTCACTCTGGCATTCCAGGTCTCAGTCCTGGGCTTACTCTTGACGAGGAGGTGAGATGCTGACCCATATAGGCACAGTTGTCACCTGGGCATGGGTGTTGTTCTTGGTGCCAGTTGCACCCGATACTAAGGAAAGGGTGAGTTATGCCATCATCACCAGTGTTGCTTCAAAGTAGGAGGTGCTCTAGTTGTGTGGTTACCTGTGTTGTCACAAGTTTAATAATCCTTACAGGGTGGAGCTCCCACTGGTGAGTTTCCTTCAGATTAACACTGAATTCTCTTTGTCCTCTCCATAATGGTAATAATAAAAATAATGTTTCCTTTGCTAAAGGCATTAACTTTTAGGCTTAAGTTTATAATACATGTTTAAGTGATTACTGCGCTTATAGATCCAGCTTCCTCCAGTCACAAGAACAATGGTTTGCAATAAAAAATATGATCCCTTTCATTTGTAGAACACGTTAAGTTTTATGAAGCACTTTTACACCAACTATCTCCTGTCTCCCTCAGGCAAACCTGTGAGCTAGACATGGAAGGCATTCTTCTTGCCTCCTTCACCCTTTTAAGAGAGGAAGGCTTCTGAGGTCCTGAAGATTGAGAATCAAAGGTCATCTGAGTAATAAGTGGACTTAAAATCTGTCTTCTAGTTTAAGGACTGGATCTCTCTCTCTGTCTCTCTCTGTATCTTTCTTTGCCAATACTTTGAACGTTTGGTTGCAGAATTATTTGATGATTTTTTTTAGGGCAAAAATGACTTGATAATACTTCAGGAAAACAAACACTACTAAAATAACCCTCCCGTAGTATTGCCAAATCTCCAGGTCTTTTGATTGATCTCAGTTATAAGGAAAGAGATCATGGTCTACCATTTGAGAGTTCTAAGAAGCAGGCTGATGTTGCTTTACTGGTCATTCCAAATATTCAGGGACCTGAATGCTCTTTATGAGTAGATTACATGCCTTTTAGTGTTGTTTTCTACTTCAGGGATATACAGAGATTAGATTCACTGAATCTCAGAGCTGTAAGGGAAGTGTAGAGATTATTCCTACCCCCTGCTTAAGCATTACACTCATGAGAAAATTGAGGCCAAAAATACTAAGTCATTTACTCAAGGTCACAAGTTTGTCCAACAGGAGATAAACATTATCTATTAAAACTGTTTCTGTCTAAATCATGAAAGCTACCTTTCCTCCAATGCAGAATGTCATTTTAAATTTCAAGTTATGTCTGTCATATTCTGCCTAATGGGAATTACGCAGTGTGTCGTGGATGGAGGTTTTTGTATATTTTACCTGGAAGTGACAAATCCACTCCGCAAGTTACTATTATTATTTGAACATATCTTAGTGTGTGCATTGTGCTTTGGATCAATGTCAGTCAATTCCCCTTGAGTGGAATGCTGGGCAAAGAGCAGAGTCATAGGTCCAGGAGTCTCAGGCTTCACTGCACTGGTGAGAGGCTGGGTGTGGCCAAGGGCATTTACAGTAAGTGGGGCATGGCCTGGTCCGAGGGGCTGGGGCTCTGTGCTGGCCTGTTTGCTCTTTAGACTTCTGTTTGTCTAAGTTGTTGATCATAAACACCAAGGCAGAGACTGTTTCCTGACTAAGAAATCCCTTTGACATTCTGGCAATGACTCACGGAGTCACTTCATGCCTACAGAGTAGCCAGTGTCACCTTCTGGGGTTCTCAGCCTTTCTCACGTAGAGCACGTAAAACACAAGGAATCAAGCTGATCCTGTGTCAGCCTGCACTCCTGCACTTTCTTCTGTGCCCTAGGCAGGACCTCAGGCAGCCTCATGCTGCCCCAGAGCCCCTCCCCTGCAGAGCCTTCCCCTGGCTTCCTGCTCTCCTCTCTCCACCTCTCATCTCCCCGTCGAATGGTCTGTCTCACATTGTTTTCTTCTCTACTTGATCCATTTTTTTGTTATCTTTTTGCTATATTATACTTTTCCTTAGGGTGGGATCCCTGACTGACACCTCTCTTATATCCTAGCAGAATGCAGAGCACCTATTAAGTGCTTCAAAACACTTAGGGTTGGTTAATTGCTGGGGTAATGAGAAAAGATGAGTTTTCTAAGAGTCTTCCCTTCCTCCCTACCCCTCTTTTTGCTTTCCTCTCTCCTATCCTTCCTTTCACAAATGTCCGTTGCAATAGGAGACGGGCACTGTACTTGGCTGGAGAGAGAGTAGTGAAGAAAGATGTATCATCATGGAATTATGATTTCACCAAAAATTCAGAGCAGGGGAAGATCTTGTTTGGGAAAGGGGGATGAAGGCATTTTGTCTCATAATTAGAGGTGAGTACTAGTTGGAAAAAACCTGACTCCCTCTTTAATTGGGGAAGTGGAGGTGAGGAGGAAGGACCACTGGAGTTGAGGACTGTTCAGGCTCTGACATGAGCATCTGACAAGCTACGGGCAAGTTACTTTATACCCCGGAGCCTAGGGTGCTTCATCTATAAAACAAGGATGGTTGTGAGGATTACATTAGCCATATATGAAAATGCTTTTTTAGATTAAGCAAATATTTTACTTTAGTTAGTGTTAAGTAAATGCTTTTTTTAAAAAAATTATGCCTGGTATTATGTTTGTGCTGTGTGAAAATGCTTTCTAAATGTCTGTTATACAAATGTGAATAGTTTTATTCTACAGGGCAAGTCACATTTTATTTTTCCTCACTGCAAAACTTGACTTGAATAGTTGCTACCTTCCTTTTAAGCATGTGATAATACGTAATAGGCCGGTTCCTTGTGGGCAGAATTAAGAACTCCTCTGTGTGTCAGACGCAGTGCACCCCTGAAAGTACATTTATTTCCTACACTGAAGCAGCAGTTTGCTAAGTGACACAAGTCATGCCTGAATGAGCTAATAAAGTTTCCAGTTGAAGTCACACTTGGAAATTGTTCATAATGCAGAATATAGTCCCATGATAATTTTTAAAAATGCAAAAATATTCTGGGTTGACACAATTTAAGGTAAAAAAAAATCTGCATTTCTGAAACAGTAGAGACCACCCCAGTTCCCTTCCCTTTTCCCAGCACTTTAGACTTCACTGACTAAAGAGTCCCAGCAAAAAAAAAAAAAAAAAAAATCCCCGAAACCAAAAGATGAATTCCTTCCAGATCTAGAGTGTCTCCCTTACTTCTTACATTTTACCATTCGCCACAATTTAGGGGACCCTGGCTGTGCCCAGGGGGCTGGGCCACAGCATCCCAGGCAGGATGCTTCAAAGTCACTCACTTTAGAATGCAGCTACAACTGGCAAATGCTCACCCCAGTTTCTCCATTGATTAAATGGGAGGACTGGTGCTGACCTGATTAATAATCTTTCTTTCTGGAATAATAATGAAAGATCTCTAAAGCCCTCCTCATGAAACGTGATGCCAACACAGCAGGACCTGACTGTGAAACCAGTTCCTATGGCAGACAGCCACTGTAGAGCACAGGTCGCTTTCACTGGGAGCCACTCCTGGTGGCCTGTGTTGTAAGCCTGCTTCCCATTACATAAGAAGAGTGGCTCCTTCCCCAGCCGCAGCAGCACTGCCAGGCAGATCTCATGAACTGGTCCCTGAACTTTAGACCTTGCTTTCTCCATGGTCACAGACAGACTGGCTCTCTTTTAGAGAAAGCCTGTTCCTGCCTCCTTCCAGACTACTGGAGTTCCCATTTGCCATTCACAGGCTCACTGGTTTCAGAGGTGGTTTCTTTCTTTCTTTTCTTTTTTTTTTTTTTTGAGATGGAGTTTTGCTCTTGTTGTGCAGGCTGGAGTGCAATGGTGCGATCTCAGCTCACCGGAACCTCCACCTCCTGGGTTCAAGCAATTCTCCTACCTCAGCCTCCCGAGTAGCTGGGATTACAGGCATGTGCCACCACACCCAGCTAATTTTTGTAATTTTTGTATTTTCTCCATGTTGGTCAGGCTGGTCTCGAACTCCTGACCTCAGGTGATCCACCCACCTCGGCCTCCCAAAGTGCTGGGATTACAGGTGTGAGCCACTGTGTTCGGACCTCCAAGGTGGTTTCTGTAAGATAATTAAATCAAATCCAACTGAGTCATTTTTTGGTTTTCAAAAGCCATGAATGGCAGAGCAAAGCTTTTCAGAGACCTCTTGAGTAACAAGCGCACATTTGTCACACCCAACCAGTTTCCTGGTTGAAATGGAGACAATTATTGGGTGTTGATATTATAGTCAGCAATAGAGTAATATATTGACCACTGATAACACCACTTGACCTTCCCATTTCTGAGAAGTGCCTGGTCTGCCATGTATAGCAAACCGCACTTACATAGAGGAGGCTAGGTGGCAGGAAAGCATTTTCCCGATGCATTGGTCCTGAACAGTAAGCAATGCAGGTGGTGTTGATGTTGCTGAGTTTAGAAGACTCTCTAGGCATTGATCTTCCCATCTGAAAAATGGGGAGGCAAGGGAAGATGGTCTCCAAATCCCTCCTAGGGTAAATAGGATTCTCTGAATTAGTGACAATCTTTTGGATTAAGTGGAAATGAACTGTGTCGATCTTTTGTTAGCAACTTGCCAAATGACCTGTCTGGGCAAATGACTTCCTCATCTGGGCATTGGGCTTGTGTGTTGACTTCCTGCCCTCTGGTGTACATTCTTCTCCCTTCACTGGAGACTCTAGACTGTCAGAATGCCTGAGGGAGGGACTGGAAGCATCCGTGGGGCAACAATAGGTGTCTGCTGTAGCTACAGTGCAAAAGGACATTTCAGGGCAGGGTTAGCTGGATTTGTCAGTATTACAGATGACAGGGAGTTTTTAGGACCCAGTTCCAGCAATTTTTCCTCCTCTGCACAGGTGCCATGCATCACCTTTTCCTCCAATCTAGTCTGAACTAGATTCAAACTTCCCTTCACTCTTAAAGGGTTTCTCATGTCTGTGAAATTGCTGCTTCTGGGTGCAACTTTCCAGTGCCTCCTACAGGTAACAGTTAACTGATGGACTGAATCCAAGGGTCTTCCACTGACATGACTGCAGGGGTCAGGCAGTGTGTAGTCATTTCAGCGTGAGAGTCTTGGATCCTTGGATCCTTTTGATTTACAACAAAGAAAAATGGGGCATCAACAGGCTGTTCCTATAAGGCATATGTGTTAACTGTTGGGGCAAGGAGGACTCTGTCCTCCTTTAGCATTTCTCCGTTTTGCACCCATTAAATAAGAAGTGAAAAGGTGGCTGCCTGTTGCCTGAATATGACCTGTTGATATGTTTTATTTTGTCTACTTCCAGTTTAAAACAAACTCATATTTAAAAACTAAGAACATGACTTTGATTTCGTTGGCAACACATGTAAAGTCAAGATCTTAAATAAAAATTTAGATTTCCAGTTTTTCATGAAAATTTCTGGCCACACTGGGATCTCTATTTCTATAAGGTCACACCTAGCTGAAGCTCAGAGGTCGCTGTTACCATGCAATGGTTCAGGCACTCTCCAGGGTGACAGAACCCACCTGGCCCATTTTACTGTTTACTTTTTCTGCCTGGCCCCGGTGGTCATTTCAGTGTGAGACCCTTGGATTCAATTGATCAATTGACTGTCACCTATAGGAGGCACAGGAAGCCTGCCTCCAGAAGCAGCAATTTCACAGACATGAGAAACCCTTTGAGAGTGAAGGTAAGTCTGAAAGCATTGACAGGGGCAAGGTTCTAGAGGGAGGTTTCATCTCAGGCCTTGGGCATCACACAGGTATTGGGCCAGGGCAGTGGGGCAGGCAGGCATCTGAAATTGAGCCCAACAGCACAAAGGGGTGGTGCCCCAGGGAGGAGAACCTGCTTTCCTTCTCTCTTGCCTTGGGTCAGCCCTGAGATTGCATCAAAGTCCAGGCCTCAGCATGACCTCCTAATATCAGCAGGGAAGTCTAGTTGGTACATTCATCAATAAGGTAATATTTAACCTTCTATTTTTAGCTCTATTCATTTTTTTTAAATTACCCTCGGCCTCCTTAACTATTAGAACCCATGAGTGAAGGATCATGCCCATGACTTCTTAGATTTTCATGCTCCTTATCTTTCACAACAGGGACCTTGGCTCTGCCAATGTTTCATGCCCTAATAACTGTAATCAAAGCTTGGCTTGGTCATATGGTAATAAATAGTTGCCCATCTGGGACACGGCCCTGTAAAACACAGAACAGGAAATCCTACATCATTTGGAAAGTTGTACTTTTAGTTTCATAACTCAACTTTTGCTTAACAAAGTTAGCTGTTATTGAAACTGAGCCTTTACAGCATAAGAAATGTACTTAAATATTTGTGAAAATCATATCTTCATACAAAATATTTTCCTACATGTCATCTTTTTAGAGTATCGCCCTGATCTGCTGAGGCAGGCAGAGGTGTTATTATTATCAACAATTTATGAAAAAGAAAATTGGGGTTCAGGAAAATTTAAGTGACTTTGCTCATGTCTCACAATTAGGTAAACAGAATCATAACAGGTTCCTGAGGTTTCTGATTCTCCATCCACGGATCTTTCCAGCCTCCCTCTGCTGCCTGTGTGTCATGGTGTGTGTGTGTGTGTGTGTGAACGTGTGTGTACAACACATACCAACACAGATGGATGCCAGTGCAGAGAGGCAGAGTTGTTGTTGTTTTAATCTAGGAAAAACTTTCAAAGTCTTCTGGTTTGGAAAAATAGCATATGTTTGCTTATATAATATGTATGGTTACTTAAAATTAAAAAGAAGCACTCCATGAAAACTTAGAGAAAAGATTCCATTACATTGAGGGGATTATAGGACAAAAGACTTTATAAGCTTATTTTTCTGTATGGATTCAGGGCCTCTAACAAAATAGTGTTTTGATTAGTTGTTTATAAGAAAATGTCTATAACGTATGATGCTGTGCAGGAAATGTTTTCCTTAATTGTTAAATATGTAATGACTATTTTCTATGTATAAAATATGCTAAAGAAAATTCACAAGTTCACAACTCTATTTTTCAGCTACTGGTAGCAAATATGCATCTATTTCCATAAGGCTTCATATTTCACCTAAACAACTCCATCCTCATTTCTTGTTGTTGTTACTTCATCAAAACAAACACAAAACAAACAGAACATACTAGACAGATTAGCAAGATTAGTTGCTTGGATAATGGCTGCCAGTAGGAGTGATATGTTCATCCTACCTCCTCCTTTCTCAAATAGAGATCATGGCTCTGCCTCTTTAACTTTCAAATCTACTCCACCGAGTTTGTTAGCCTTTTCTGCTTTCTGCTTTTTGCTTTGTTTTTGGCCAACTAGCAATGTATTAGAAACATGCTGAAAGAAATTACATTTTAATCAAACTTGACTCTTCTATAGAATTATTTATACAGTTTTAAACATTTGACCAGTTTTAAATATTTTGAATCTTCAAAATGAAGACTTCTGTAAAACTTTGTGTGGAGATGGAAACTGTGGTGTATCTCTTAGGAAAATATTATTCTTATATAATTCTTATATAAATAATTCATATAAAATATTATTCTTTATATAACTTATAAAGTAGAGGTGCTCACTTAGTAGAAAAAATTACTTTGAAATGCCTAACACGTTTGTTTCAAATAATTATTTTGTGAGATTTAAAAAAGATCTAGATGTCATTTTTATGACATCTAGTGACCTGGTTTTAATCAAGTTTTTACAAAATCAAAATGCAATTTTAGAAAAACTGTAAACATCTCAACACTAAACTTGTTATTTTCAGGAAAGTGTGTTATGTATTTGCTAGCTAAACATTTAGCCTTTTAACACAAGACCAGGGTTGGCTTGATCTGTGTAGGAAGTGACCTTCATTTACTACCCCTCCCTACTGAATTCTGGCTTAGTTTTCACCTTCAGTGCCAAGTGTTCACAGTATGAAGTCAGCTACAGAGTGTTAATACTTCTTTCCTCATCATCAGGAACCAACAGGCTTTATATGATCATTTCTTCAAATTAAGTCTACAAAGAAAACTTTATCAAAATGTCCAGATTTCTTTATCTGCTCGTTTGTACCTCCTCATAGGAATCTTACTAATGCCAGTTTTAGCATTAATCTTTCTATGGGTTTTTTTAAGTACACTTTAAAAATTTCTGATTCTGTGGCTTTGATCATGTTATTTCCCCATTGGAAGGGTCCATTCTAGTTTTATTTTCCTGGTGGAAGCCTTCCCCTGTCTTTAAGCACCACCTCAAATCTCACTTTCTTCATCAAATTTCCTCAGGATAGGTGTTTCCTCTGGACTCCTATACAGTTTATGTCTAAATCATTATTTTGGCATTCAGCATTCATTCATTCATTTATCAGTTTTTAGGACACAAAGGTAAAGTAGGGAAAGATCTTTCAAGAACTTGTAATTTAATAAGGTGATGGCCTATACTTTTATTAATTCATTTAAAAAAAGCTGATTGCATATTAGCATTGTTAACATATTTGAAATGAAAAAATATTTCAAAACCAAAATATGAGTGAGAAGAGTGGCATTCTTTTTTCACTTTTAGTAAATGAAAATAGCCTAATAATTATGGCTTCATAAGAGAAAGCTGGACTCCTGCTCTGCTTCTGCTTTCAATGCAATATCACAGATCATGTCACCTCTAGAAAAACCCACTTTATACTAATGAGAAATGCAAATTAAAAGCAAATACATAATTATATATCATTAAGTATTATTATAAAAATATTTTTTTCCTTACTGGACTCCCTGGGAGAGTCTCAGTGTCCCCCAGAGGTCTCTGAACCACACTTTGAGAACTGCCAGTTTATGCTATACAGGGCTATTCACCTCTTTTGATGGATATTCTGTATTTTCTCTCTCATTAAATTGCTAGCTCCACAAGGGCAGGGATTGTGACAGGTGCTCAACAAAATGAATAGCTGCTGCTGCTGCTGATGATGGTGTTTGTGTGTTCACATTTAAAACCATATATATACACACATGCATATACATACCTGTGTATATCTATCTATCCATCTATCAGTTTATCAATCATGAGTGTTTTAGGGAGGAAAAGTTCAAGTACTCGTAATACTGTTAAGTGATAGAGCTGGCTGTTAATAATTTGCATAAAGGTAGTTACAGAGGTAATGTTAGTAATAAAGCTAATTACTCTTTCTACGAAGAAATTAGTCAGAAAGGAAATCCATGTCCATAGACAGGAAGGAAAACTAACAGTTGCACTTTTGCAAATTTTAAATTCCTAGGGCTTTTGGTACCACTCCATCATGTTCCTTTCCTGCCTGGTGACAGATGGCAGGTGTGGTGAGATTTGCACGTGAATAAAACATACCTGGAAACCCCAGCCTTGAAATCTGCCATAGGAAGTTCATATTCTTTAGCAATTTCTTGGGAGAATTACATCAGGAAGAGCTTAACAGGTTCTTTCAGGAATCAATATTAATATACCTTCCTTAAGGCTCAAAAAGAGAAACGAAATGTGCCCTGGCCACATATCCCTTCCTCAGAACATGCCATTCTTAGGCATGTCAAAGCAGGGCTGAGTCTCACATTATCTTTCTCCAATGTAAGCCTTGACCAGACTTGATTTGCTTCAACTTATACATTCAAGATGAAATGTAGCCACAAAGAGAACTTTAAAATCTTTTGGCACTTACAACTAAGTATTTATACATCAGTCTTTCTGGAGATGATGTATTTCATTTCTATTTTGTAGGTGGAAAGAACAGGTTAGTACAGATTGAAATGATCAGATGCATGGGATGAAAAACCATAAACTTACACATTGTTAAAGCTGGAAGGAGTTTAGAGATTGTCTTGTGTGTCCAACACTCTATTTTACAGTGAGGATGATGAGACCAGAGATGTTAAGCAACTTGCCTGGGACTGTGAGCTTTCTCTCTGAGTCTCTGAGCTGAAGGTCTTTTATGTCCCGTTCTGTGCACCAGCCCAGTGAGTGGCTGTGTTGAGCCTTTCTCACAATCCAGGCTTCATCTTTCTTAAAGGCTGCACTGTACTGAGAGCACATGTTTAACATGAGGCATTGGGGACATGGTCTCTGCTGCCAAATGAGTGACAAGAGGTGCTTTTGTGTTGCTCTTAACAGGGCCACCATGCTTCTGAGTGAGGCTTTGAGCAATGTGTCCAAGAGATCAGGACACCAGGCAAGTGGTTCTCAGGGCTGGCTGCCCATTCCAACCTGCTGGGTTTGGTTTGCAAAATTCCAAGACTTTGGCCCCTATCAATGAAGTTAGAACTGGTGAAGGGGATACTGTGAGCATCACACTAGGTAGTTCTCATGCACACAAGAGCATGATCTGGCCATGCTCTTTTCTCAGACCCTTGGTCTCTTCTTCCTCCAGCCAAATTAAGCTGCTCTCTTAGCCCTATAGGAGAGGCAGCACCCATCACAGGCCTTGCTTCAGAGTTTCAGGAAGACCTTGCTGAGTTAGTTGGGCAGAGAGTGCACTGCCCCTCGAGGCAAGTGACCACGCACCTCCGGCTTCGTGAAGGACAAGTAATTTTATGACACACGGCTTCCTGCTTGTCTGCATGCTGCCCACCACACCACACGCCTGGCCTTCCATGAGCAGAAGTTTCACTACTGAAATCAGTGGGTGACCTTTCTCATTTTTCATACCGCCGGAAGAAGAGACAATTTGCTATCAAGTAGGTTTGCAAACAAGTTGGGTATTTCTGCAAGACAGGGAGAACCTAGTAATGGAGGCCTAAATGGGAAGCATTCCTGGGTACCACTTCATCATGTTCCTTTCCTGCCTGGTGACAGATGGCAGGTGTGGTCAGATTTGCACATGAATAAAACATACCTGGAAACCTCAGCCTTGAAATCTGCCAAAGGCCTTTGCGTTTTCACTGTTGGCTGCAAGAAAAGGTGGTTATTTTGTGAACATTTTCAATATCATTGTAACTCACTAAAGAAGTCTACCCACAAAACATCAAAACACTCTGTGTTCCCAGGCAACTGTTATTTGCTCTCTCCACTTTTATGCCAGAGGTGTTGGCATCATGGAACGTGAGTAGGAGATTTCAAACTGTAGGGCCCAGAGTGCTGGCCCATCACAGCGACATGCCACCTCTTCCTCTTTCGAGAACAGCCCAGCATTTCAATAAGCGGGAGCTGAATGAAATACTCATCTGGGGAAACCTCATGGGATAAAAGGTAGGGAAGGCATCAAGCACAAGATAAATCAAAACTTGGAGCAGAAGGGGTAACAGTGCAGGAGGAGTGGCACAGTCTCCAGGAAGCCAGCTCTCGGTTCCTTTCCCTACATCGGCTCCTCCAGGGTGTCTCCTCCCACCCTGGGTAGATACTTCCCTTGCAACACAGAGGAGGCTTCATACCCTTGGCAGCCAGGGAAGATGCTCTGCTCCCAACTGCCCAAGGCTGATCTTGCATTTGAATGATCTAATGAGGAAGCGGAAGGCTTAGGTGCCTCTCCCCCAGCCACCATTCCCTTTAGGAAATGTAGTCTCATGGTTCTGATGGGAAAATCATGAAATTAAATGTTGATATAATAAATTCCATTGCAGGAAGTAGTAATTTTACCAGTAGAAACTATCATTTAATTATATATGCATACATGCAAAATAGTCAAAAAAGTAAGAGTCCATCAAATATTTAAAGATGCATTTGTAAATTCTGATATTTTGATGTAAGTTATTAATTTTTTTCAGATAAACAGTAGAAGATACCATAAAAGTTTAGAAAATTTAGTGAAACAAATAAAAGTGATAAAAGTCTACTTATTTTCTTTCCCCCCTCTGTAAATTAGAAGATCACTATTATCTTATTTTAGTAAAACACCATCTCAGTTCCACTTTTGAAGAGAAGTTTGGGAACTTCTCGTGTAATGGATAAACTACTAGACCCTAAGCAAAACCATACTCTGTCTCACGTTGAGATTCTGGTCAGTGTTCTCTTCTTAACAAGCCTGGTTGCTTTTGACAAAGTCTCAGCCCTGCTCCTGGCTGAAAAACGTTACCCACACTCCTGGTCCCACGAACTACTAGCAGTGAGATTCAAGCTAAGTTGTCAGTTGCCTGGGAGGGACAGGAGAGATTTAATTGGAAGGAGAATTGTCCAGCAAATATTGTTCAATGATGGCAGAATAGAAACCAGTAGGCAAAAAGGCAAACTGTGGTGCTGATCATGAGCCAGAGCAACAGCTTTCAGGAGCTGATTTTGCACTGAAGTACCTGAGAAGAGAGCCTGAATTTCAAGCTCGAAGAGGAAGAAAAAGGCTTGAGACAACCCCATCAGTGAAGAAAACAAAACTCAGTGGGGAGAGAGGGGAGAGCAAGAGCAGAGAAGGAAGTTCCTAGTCTTGGGTCAGTTTTAATTACTTCCTCTAGACAAACTGAAGGACAAAAGAAGGAAGGCCCAAGCTAGCAGCAGAAAGAAAAACCTTGCTGGGTGTGAAGGGCGGCAGGGCATGGCAGAGTACCACTCAGGGCAAGACATGTGAGCAGATGCCACTGAGAGGTAGAGGAAACAGATCCCCATTCTGAAATAGCATGGCACATTAATTCACTAGAAGGCTCTCCCAGGATAATGCCTGAAATTAGAACAAAATATGACATCAGGCCAAAGGCATGGATGCTGTGGTGGAAACAGATTGGGCAGTGTTGTCCACAACAGACCTGGGTTTCAGCCCCAACTTCAGCATTTTATATCTGAGAGAGGACAAATTGCTTAAAACCGCTCAGCTTCCTCATCTGCAAAATGCTGATAATAATCACCTCTCAAAGGTTTCCTATGAAGTTTGAGATCACATATGCAAAGAACCTATGAAGATTCCTGTCACATAGTGAATATTGAATAAAGGGTAGTTATTAGCATCTTGTTTTGAAGAAATGGTGGCTGTGGAGGCTCCTTTTATGTCTGAACATCTCCGTAGGGAAGGAAACAGGACAGTTGAAGGTAGATCTACCTGGGCCTGTGAGGGAGGAGTCTGGGAAGAACATTAAGATAAACTGCTTAGTTATTCCATGTGGATACTGAGGGGCTGGCTGGCTAGATGCAGAATGCAGCTGGCTTGGACTTCACGGGCCACCAGCAGGGACACTGCGTTAGCACACAGCCCGCCCATTAATGTCTTGGACAATGGAAAGTAGGGTGTGGGATCAGACCTCCAAAGGCAGGCTGTGAAAAGCCAGCAGTGAAGAAGCAAGTGCAGTGAACATAGGTCTGGCCTACATCCCCATGGGCAGCCTGAGAGCTCACAAGAGCTGGATGCAAAACATCCAGAGCAGAGAGAAATGGAGAGGACAATGAAAGGAAGACTACAGGAGGAAGATTTGTAGCCAGGTCGGGGGTGGAACAGAAAAGCAAGCTAGAAATAAGCATCTGACACAGGGTGAGATCAGCAACTTTTGATCTTTTACCTGTTAAAAGGTGATTTATGGTCTAAGAGAGTGAAGGTTGAAGGCAGAATTCACCAGAAACACTCCCTGATGACTGTCTCCATACAGGTCCAGGAGGAAAAAGAGCCCATGGAGGATGAGGGCACTGCCCTTCGGTGAGTGGTGGGCACAGGTGCAGTGAGCCCCAGGGCGGCCGATCTGGGTCTGAGTTTACCATCTGCCTCTTACTAGCTCTATGACCCATTCTTAAGTCATTTCCCCGCTCCAGGTTGCAGCCTCCTGGCTACCCAATGAAGGAATGGAGCCAGAATATCATCTCTAAACATTAAAAAACCCCTTTTTGAGCAATACCAGAATCTCCTGTGCTCTCCCCTCCCCAGTTTGGCACATGGTCCTTTTCAATAACCCCCACCCCTAACTGGATCATCACCCAGGCCCTTTCCAAAGCTGACGGTTGGTTGTTCCATGAAGTGAGAGGGACATGTATTCCCAGGAGAGCAAAAATAAGAAAGGTGGAAAGAGAAGCAGAGGGGCTCAGCGCAGATTCTGATGTGGGTGCTGCTCTGGAAGAAATGGTCCAATAGCAAAAGCTGAAGGCAGGGTGGGAACAGGCAAGCTCCGGGATCGTCCAGCTCCTGAGCTGAAGGAGTGTGACTTAGGGAGCCTGGAGCAGGACAGGCCACCCTATGCAGATGGCTGATTTCCCAAAGGAGACTCCCTGGGGACACACCATGTTGCTTTCCAGCTCGGAGGAAATAAGATCTTGGAAGCTCTGCCTCGAGGTTGTTTCCTGACTATCTGAACGGCAGCCCTGGACAATCTGTGACCAGCCCCTGAGTCCTTAAATTGGTGGTGCTTCTTGCCTCAGCCACTTCCTATTTTAACTTCCTTGAATCTCCCTGCTAATTTCCCTCTTCATGCTACTATGCATATGCAACTCGATAATTTCTTGTGAAATAGGTACTAAAATATAAAGATGCAATTCTGGCTACTGTTTAAGAAACAAAACCAAAAGCAGATTCTGGAGCCACACTGCCAAATACACATGCTGGAGCCAGATAAGCTTGCTAGCTGTGTGTCTTTTGTAGGTTACTTGACCTCTCTGTGCTTCATTTCCTCATGTGAGGTGTAGTTAATAATCCTCCCAGTCTCACAGGATTGTGAGAAGTAAATGAGTTAACAAGTATGGAGTGCTGGAAGAGTGCTGGTATGAAGCAAGCACTTCGTAATGCATTAGTTCTTATTATTTTCCAATTTGTCACATTTCCCCCAACTGTCCTTTCTCATTATTCTTGAACGCAGACAATAAAGCAACTGTAGAGTCAGCAGTAACAAACCCGAGGTGTTCCCACCTCCTTCTTTCTTCTACTACTGCCCCAATTTGAAAAGGACTGTTGGTCATTATGTCTTAATCAGTTCTGTAATTTCATCACCTGTAACTAACTGATTTTTTTTTTCAGAAAAAGGAGTGCCAAGGATACAAAAAAAATTAGTTAGAAACAATGAATAAGACCTACAATTTAGTAGCACAACAAGGTGATGATAGTCAATAATAATTTAATTGTACATTTCAAAATAACTAAAAGAGTATAATTGGATTATTTGTAACACAAAGGATAAATGCTTGAGGGGATGGATATCCCATTCTCCATGATTGGGTTATTACACATTGCATGCCTGTATCAAAACATCTCATGTACCCCATAAATATAGGCATCTACTATGTACCCTCAAAAATTAGAAATTAAAATTGAATAAAAAGAAAAAGGAATGCCAGTGAACTGAATTTGGGAGAATACTGGGAATGGGAAGGTCTCTCCTCCTCTCCCAGATCTGTCTTCCTCTGGCTCTACCTTTTTTCTGCTGGAGAGGTTCAGGTTTAAATTTGAAAGCTCATTTTCAGATTGAGTTTTTGAATTAACCTATTAAAATCTGAGAGAGAAGGAAAGTGGTGAGTTTTTCATCCTTCTAAGCAGATGAAAACCTAGCAAATAAATCATAGCAAAGAAAACCATTTTGCAGAGTTCAATAACTCGATCTGTAAGTAGTTGGAAGGTCTCAATGGCTGATGCTTAAAAGGAGAATGAAATGAGCATTTCTGTATTCCTACGGCTTTGTTTCACAAAAATGCATCCAGTATTCTGGATTGGAAACGAGGTGGCAAGCAAAGCAGCACATACTATCTTCTATTGTAATTGTATTTTATACAATATCTGCAGATGAGAAAGTATTGGAAAGGAGGAGATCATCATAAGATTTAAAATTCAAGCTCATGAGCTAAAAATGTTTTCACCCAGGTTTTTGTATTTTGTTTTGTTTTGTTTTGTTTTAATTTTGTAACATCAAGGGATTTTCTTTTTACCTATCAAATAGCAAATACTTCCTGGCTGGGTCCTTTCAACTTTGCAAATGCACTTAAACTTTTGTAGTCAGACCCAAAAGTCCCTTAACCAAGGGAAAGTCAACCTAACCACACCCCAGAACAGGAAAAATAAAAGACATATTATTGTGTGAGACACTTTCTTTGAGGCAACGTGTCTGTTGCGATCAATTATTTCATTTATTCATCATGAGCTGGAGACAGTCATGGACCTTGTTTACAGGAAGCTCTTTAGAAATGAGCTTTCCTAGCTTAACTGAACTTACAGCAAATCGTGTCACTCAGAACTCCACCTTTATTATGTTCTTTCATTTTTACCTGACCAGGTAAAGGGGAATAGGGTGGGGACCCTCTGAAAACCACATGCTTTTCTCAAGAATTTCTGCCGGTCCAAAAACAGATGGCAGAAATGGCATAAACATGCCTTTGGATTGCAGGCAATGCTTGTGTCTTCTGCAAACTCTGTGGCTACTTCTAGTGTAGCGTTGACCCTGTGTGATCTGTTCACCTATCAGGCTTCTCACTAGATCTTGAGCCCCTTGAAACCTGGGTCCACGTCTTATTCCTCTTTTATACCCTCAGTGTCTAGCATGTTGTTAGAGCTTACTAAATTATAATAGTATTACTTTTTTATGCCCCATCCCATTCTGCCAGAGAACTTAAGAGATTCATACACATCCTTGTTGAATTAACAAATATTCTTGAATCACATGTACTTTGATACCGAGAAGGCAAAAATCAGTCTAGGCACACCTTGATGAAACGGCAGAGATGACTCACCTCCCAGCTGGGGGCGGGAGTGGGTGGGGAGAGAGCATTTGTGGAGTCATAGGATGATGGAGGCCTCTCCGGCAGGAGGCTTTACCGAGATTCCCTGTTCTCCCTGTTTGTGTAATTCCCCCTCTGACTTTACATGAACCGCAGTTGTCTGGCACCGTCCGCGTCTGTAACACAACCAAAATGTGTTTTCTTGTAAGCTTTTCATTTCCCTTAGCAAACAGGTTTTGGCTTCCATACCTTAAAAAATAAAAATTAGGAGAAACCTTATGGAAGGGCTATATGCATATATATAGTAAAAATATCATTACTAAGGACCGGCATGGTCCTTACAATATCATTACTAAGGACTGGCATGGTGGGATGGGACCCCCACCATGAAGATGAGGAAATGGGAGCCCAGAGGTAGTCGCCCTGGCTTAGGTCAGCCAGGGTCCCAGCCCCTGAGAGAGAATTGGATGTACCACATCTGCTTTATCGGCTTGGCCCACTATACCTCATTGTTCTTTGGAGAACTCTTTCCTATTGAACTGAAGATGTGGGATCCCTAGTTAGAAGGAACAGTTCGCTATGAATCAATTTATCCCATCACTTCGGCCCACAGGGAGAATGCTGGGTGGGATGCCACAGTTCCATGATGGAGCCTCAGCGTCTTCTGCAACAAAGGATGAATTTCAGAGTGACCACAGGAAAACAATACTGCTTTTGTTGTGGAAAATGTCCTCTAATTTTCCTCCTGGTTGTGGTTGCTGCAAACGCTGTTTGTTCATGCAAGTGTTTATAACATGCCTTTGCACTTTGTCAGGGGAAACTGGCCTTCCATCCTGCCATCTTGCAACACGACTTCTGAGTGTATTTCACTGATCCTAATAATAGACACTGTGGCAACCACCTGTACTTAAGGTCATTGTCTCATGGGTTTCACTCTAATGCTCTACTTCCTGGTGTCATAGTCAAGCTCTGAATGGGCACACCCCTTCCTAACTACATGAAAATATGTCATTAAAAAAAACAAACAAAACAACTGGCTTCTCCTTGAAAACCTCATGACTGACACTCCGTGAAGTATAGTGTTGATAAACCTGTTCTTCGTCCTCCCTAAGCGTGAGCTTGGTAGATGTCCACTACCTTAATCACCAGGCAATCTGAAGGAAAGTATTTTCTGTTATTGTTAAGCTTACGCATGAAACGTGGAGCAAGTTTATGCTTATATCACGCCAACTGGATTCAGTCACAAGGACTGTAATTCAGACAATCCAGTCCTACAGGTCATCGGGACATATTTCTTTCAGGCACGATACCTATTTACACATTTGATACCTGACTTGTAACACGCACTATATTCTTGAATAATAGAAACGAAGATGAGGAAAGCCCCAAGCGATACAGCAACGAGAACATTCTCGGATTCTTGGGTTTGGTCACTATATTCCCTTCCCTTTTATTAGCTTCACCGTCCAAGTTGCTTAATCTCTTTTGGTTTGGTTGGTTCATCTATAGACTGGGGGCTGATAATAGCGTATTACCTACAGCCTGCTTGACTGATGATATTTTATCACTGATGATATTTTAAGACTCCTTAAGGTCTCATTCTTCCCTGCAGGTTTTTTTTAATTGATTCAAATGAAGGGCCCTTTCACTGCCACTGAGATTAAGTACAGTTGAATATAATTGGCCTCCACCTTTATTACCCCCACCTCCCTGCCAGTCCTGCTCCTGTTCAGGAATAAGTCAGGTGGCATTGGATGGTAATATATCATCAATTAAGCATCATCAGGTGAGCTCTCATGTCAAGATTCTTGGGTTCGAAATTTTATCCAATGATCTAAGTTAGATGGGCATAACCAATTCAGAGTGATCTTATCGTGGTCCAAATTATTTGTGCAGGTTCTTGGAAGTAGCAAGCATCCCTCTCTGTGCTGGGTTCCAACATATAGGAGCAGAAACCTTCAAACCATATTGTCCTTCCTCCTTATGCCCGCTTAGGGTTAAATAATTGTCTGATTGTAAGTTGTTTTCAGCCCAGCTGGGCAAGTGGTTTTAAGAGATTTTAGAGATGAAACTTTGAAAACAATAACAACCAAAAGAAATGACTGTCGGGGATATATTTTATGATCATCTGTAAATAGTTACCACATAGAACGTGTCGTTAATAAACTGAATTACCCAACGGTCTTCCTTGCTGGATGTGCTCTGTTTCCTGCATGTGGGTCTGTTTTTATCACAGCTTGGCATCATTTTTAAAACATCTGGGTCCTGATAAAGGGGATTTGAGTACAAAAGAATTCTACGTAAGGTAAAACAACAACTTTCTCTCCTTTTTAATGTTCCCCTCCCCCATCTTGTTAGCTCCCCAGACTGTGGAAGGAGAGGCTTAAACCCAGACCCCCACATTCTGTGATTCCTACCCTAGAAAGTGCCCCCCCACCCCCACACACCTCTTTGGCTTAGCTGTGTTCTTTCTGTCTACTGAAGTCAGGTTTGGGTCTCACTTCCTTTAGCTTTAAGTTTTTCCAGACTTTGATCACAACCCAGTTCACACAAACACACACACATTCCCACAGTATAATGTATTTAACAAATACTTACAGTATGTCCCAGGCACTGTTTTAAGCCCCTTAAAAATATTAACCCACTAAACCCTCATAACCCTACGTGGGAGAACCTATTATCCTCACTTCATAGATGAAGACACTGAGTAGCAAAGGTTTAAGTACATTCCCCAAGGTCAGCGCTAGTAAAAGTAGCATCATTTTGAACCCAGATATGGATTGTACTCTGGTCTGGTCTATTCTATTCTATTCTAGTCTAGTCTAGTCTAGTCTATGACTCTGTTCTATTTTTTTTTCTTTTTTTTGAGATGGAATCTTGCTCTGTTGCCCAGGCTGGAGTCCAGTAGTGCGATCTCGGCCCACTGCAAGCTCCGCCTCCTGGATTCATGCCATTCTCCTGCCTCAGCCTCCTGAGTAGCTGGGACTACAGGCTCCCGCCACCATGCCCGGCTAAGTTTTTGTATTTTTAGTAGAGACAGGGTCTCACTGTGTGAGCCAGGATGGTCTTGATCTCCTGACCTCGTGATCCGCCGGCCTCGGCCTCCCAAAGTGCTGGGATTACAGGCGTGAGCCACGGCACCTGGCCAACTCTCTTCTATTTCTTTACATAAATGTTGGTCTGGATACACTAAGTTCCTTCAATGTCATGAAAAACAGAAACGTATCACTTTATCTTTGCCATCATTGCAGTCTGATAGCACAGAATAAGTTATATTACCAATTTGGCCTTTGTCAATGCTGTGATTATTTATCTTTGTGGATATTTAACACAGTGACTCTGGTAAAGACTGTACAGCTTGAACTTTGGTTAATATATTGGTGTCAATTGTTAAGTGGCTGTCTTTTGCGGGCTTCAGGGTCAGATCACACCCTTGTGGATGAGGGTAATGGTTATCATGAGTTGTGGGGGAGACCAGACCTTAATATTGGGGCAGAGGATAAAGCCTTGGAGAAAAAGTTCCTTATTTGGGACAGAGCTGTGAATTCTTCCTTTTTTGAGCTGGAGATGTGTTTGATCTGGACTTTGCAGCTTAAAGAAGCCAGGGGTGGGTTCTGTGGTGGAGAGGAGCTTTCTCTGGCTTACGTGATGGTCATTTGGGAGTGAAACAAGAAATCAGACAGTGAGAGACCAGGGGATGGATCTGGGTTTTGAATCAGCTAAATAGGCCTGGGCCTCCATGCCTGGGAAGTCCTCTCTCTCGAGACCCTAGTAGGGTTATATTCCTGCAATAGAGACCCCAGGATATTCTTTAACGTAGTCCTTAATGAGTGTCCTAGGTTGGCACAGGGCTGTGCTCTACCCCGAAGGAAACTATTCTGGCACCTGGGTTCCTTCCTGGAGTTTATTCCATTGCCATGGTTCTCAAAACGTGTGGTTCCTCAGAGCCAAAGCTATTTTGTAACAAGACTAAGACATTATTTGCTTTTTTTTTCACTTCCTTTGTCCCTTGAGTGTAGAGTAGAGTTTTCTGGAGCCTAAGTTTTAGGTAATATTGCAACAGACTGAATGCATTAAATGGATTATGAGAATCTTGCTATTTTCTTTTTTTTTTTTTGAGACGGAGTCTCACTCTGTCACCCAGGCTGGAGTGCAATGGCGCTATCTTGGCTCACTGCAAGCTCTGCCTCCCGGGTTCACGCCATTCTCCTGCCTCAGCCTCCTGAGTAGCTGGGACTACAGGCGCTTGCCACCACGCCTGGCTAATTTTTTTGTATTTTTAGTAGAGACAGGATTTCACCGTGTTAACCAGGATGGTCTTGATCTCCTGACCTCGTGATCCGCCCGCCTCAGCCTCCCAAAGTGCTGGGATTACAGGCATGAGCCACCGTGCCCGGCCAAGAATCTTGCTATTTTCTATTAAGCCAGACTTTAAAGAGATTTGCAAAAACCGTGAACCAATGCTCCTGTCCTCACTAAGTTTATTTACTAGAAATATAGTTGTTATTAATATTAACATATAAAATATTAAAATATTAATTAAAATGATACTAATAATGTAATGGCTTTAAAATTATTTTAGTGAATTAATATATATTATTAAATTCTCAGTTTTAATTTCTAATATAGTAAGTTTCACTAGAAATGACTTATATAAACAAAAATGTTGACATCATTAATAGTTTTTAAGAGTGGAGAGAAGTCTTGAGACCAAGAAGTTTTAAAACAGCTGTGTTAGGGCACTGTTGTCTGAATGGTCCAGTCTGGTTCACTACCATGACTGGATGAAGATAGCAGGAAGAAAGAAGAGAAGGGTTCTTTTCTGTCTGTGCCTTTCTATATGGCTTCTTGAGCTTCGTGACATCATGGTGGCTGGGTAGCACACACACACACAAAAAAAGATTTCCCACAGTGAACAATTCCAAGTGGACAAGGCCCAGTATGCGAGCACTTACCAAGCCTCTGCTACTCACATGACCATTTCCAGAGTCAACGTGGGAGGGAAATACACAAAGGCATGCATCCCAGGAGGAGTGATTCATTGGTTGCCACCAAAATAATAATCTACCTCAAGTGGATTTAGATAGAAAATTATACTTTTATTTTTGTAAAAAGAGGGTATTCTGAGCTATATGGATCATAAATCATATGTAATACCACATAGTCCATCTTTTACTCATGAAAAGTTGGGCACATATTGAATAATTTTTATCTGGAATGCCAATTTACTCATATAAAGCAGTATTAAAATAATAGCAATTAAATTAATCAATCAACTTTATTGCAAAGAATAAAATGACCTGAAATTGATTTCTTCTGAGATAAGTTATGAATTCTGTCCCCCTGATTAGACAGTGGCAGGGACTCCATCTCATACTTTTTTCCAACATTTAGGGTTACAGTAAGATGACATTTGAATTTGAAGATACATCTAAGATAAGTTCACGTTCTGAAATAAAAACTTGCAAAAATCAATACCTAAAGGATGCCATCAGCCCGGTGGATTGGAATTTGTGAATGTGTTGCTGATGATTAGGGCGCATCATCTGAATCCCGTCCTGAAGACTAGAACATTTATGCAATACAATTCAGGCAACTAGCCTATTTGTTCTGGAAAATATAAGTGATTATAAAGATGCAGGTTGCAATCTACTTAATAGTATGATGACAGATATAATGGCAGCAAGGATGCTTTAAATAACTGACTGTAAGGGAAATGAAGGTTAAAATACTGTTACTGAAGTGACACACTGTTTATATCAGTTATTTCTTCCTTTTTATTGCTGAATAGTATTCTATTGTATGGATGAAATATGATTTGTTTATCCACTTACAAGTTGAATGACCTTGGGTTGTTTCCAACTTTTTGGTGATTATGAATCAAGCTTCTGTGAACATTTGCCTTTGTATAGACATATTTTCGTTTTGGTGGGGGTAAATGCATATGAGTGGGGCTCCGGGGTTGCATGGTGAGTATATGTTTAACTTTAAAAGAAGCTGGCACACTGTTTTCCAAAGTGGTTGCACTGTTTTGCATCCCTACCAGCAATTTATGGGACTTCCAGTTGCTCTACATCTTTACCAGTACTCAATTTTGTCCATTTAAATTTTTTTATCCAGTCTAATAATGTGAGTTATTGTGGTTTTAACTGGCATTTCCCTAATAACAAATGATTCTGAGCGTTTTTGTGTATGCTGAGTTCCTATCTCTGTATTTTTTTTGGTGAATTGTCTGTTCAAATGTTTTGCCCATTTTTGATGTTGGGATTTTTGTTTTTCTATTGTTGAGTTTAGAGAATTCTTGATAAATTCTGGATGCATGTTCTTTATCAGGTATGTGTTGCAAGTATTTTCTTCTAGTCTGTGGCTTGTCTTTTCATTTTTTTCAACTGTGTTTCATTTTTGATAGAATCTAATTTATAATTTTTCTTTTATGAAGCTTGCTTTTTGTGTTCTAAGAAATTTTATCTGCTGAGGTCAGAAAGATTTTCTATTTTTTTCTAGAGGTTTTATAGTTTTAGATGCCAGGTGTGGGTTGGGTTTTTTGCTTTGTTTTGCATAGGGATGTTTCATCACTATTCGTTGAAAAGATTAAGTTTTATCTATTCAATTGCCTTGACACCTTTGTTGAAATTGGGACTTTTGTAGATTTATTTATGGACTCTCTCCTGTTCCATTAATCTAGATGTCTGGCCTCTTGCCAGTATCACACTGTCTTGATTACAGTATAGTAAAGATTTATAGTAAATCTTGAAATCAGGTTTTATGAGTCCTCCAATGTGTTTTTTTTTTCAAGATTGTTTTGACTATTCTAGGTTTTTTTCTTTCAGTTGCATATTGGTTAAGTTATTCCCTCTAAACCTCAAGTTTCTCACCTTTAACAAGTGGATAATAATAGTACTACACCATAGAATTATTGAAAAAGCTTAAATTTTGTAATCCATTTAGTAACGTGCCTGTCATGAGTTAATATTTCAAGAACTGTTAGCTATTATTTATCATTCTGTAGTTTGCATGACAGCTTTTCTACTATCTGAAACTTTGCACAGTAATATCCCCTTATCTGAGCTTTCACTTTGCATGCTTTCAGTTACCCAAGGTAGAGTACAATGAGAACCTGAGAGACAGAGAGAGAGAAAGAGGGAGAGACAGTACATCCGTATAACTTTTATTATAGGGCATTGTTATAATTGCTCTGTTTTATTATACATCATTATTGTTCATCTTTTATTGTGCCTAATTTATATGTATGTATACATGGGAAAGAACATAGTACATTTTACATTTATATGTACGTATACATGGGAAAGAACATAGTACATTATATATAGGAATCAAGTACTGTCCTCAGTTTCAGGCAACCACTGGAGTTACTGGAACATATCCCTCACAGATAATGGGGGACTACTTCACCTTGCTTTATTCTACAACATGCACACACCTGCTGGAATAGTTTTTTGTGTGGGTATGTGTGTGTGTATGTGTGTAGGTTCAGCTACTGTAAAAAGTATTTTGGAATAGCTGTTTTTTTAGTCAAGGAATTGAAATATAAATTTGAAAGGAGCATCCTAACATGGAAATATTTCTTGCATATCTCACTTTAGTAAGGGAATAATACTGTAAAACAATGAAGATTAATAAAAGATGCTATTGACTTTCTGAGTAGAGGAAGAAACAGCATACAGAACAGGAGGAAGATTGTTTGGAGTCAGATCCCAATAAACTTGTGTCTTGATTTGCAGCCTCTTAGCTATAAAACCTTAAATGCACTCTGTTGTAGTCACCTTTTTTTCTGAGATGGGGTCTCATTGTGTTGCCCAGGCTGGAGTGCAATGGCACAATCATAGCTCACTGCAGCCTTGAACTTCTGGGCTCAAGCCATCCTTCTGTCACAGCCTCCCAAGTAGCTAGGACTACAGATGCATACCACCATGCTTTGGTAATTTTTTAAACTTTTATTTTCTTATTTTTAAATTTTTTTAGAGATGGGATCGTGCTTTGTTGGCCAGGCTGTGCAATTTTCTCATCTACATAGTGTCTCACAGTAGTTACAGTGAAGATAAGCAAGGTAGTAGCTGTGGAAGTGCTTTGTAAAGTATAACATGCTAAACCTATGGCTCCCAAATGTGTGCTGGGGTGTGCTAGAGTGCTGCAGTGAAGTCAGGGATGTAGTGGGATATTTTAAATTTTCTTAGGAAGCACAATAACATCCGTTGGACTTTGCACGATGTTTGGCCATAACTACTTAATAAATGAAGATGTTAGCCTATAGTTTGGTTTAGGGTCCTGTAAAAAAAAATTACTGAGTTGTTAAGCATATTGTGAATGAGAAAGCTTGGGAAGCTCCATGATAAACACCCATTTCATAAAAGCCATAGAGTGTCAGTGTCCGGCATATACGTGGGTTATTTTTTTTTGTGGTTTTGTTACTTCATAATCTTTGATGTGCTTTTTTTTTTTATATAAAGGGTCTTAGAACCCATCTCAGGAAATTTCATTTCCAGAAAAAGTATTGGAACAAGTTTGTAGCACCATCAAACATATACATGGCTTGATGGATGGCCGGCCCCATCCTCACTACTCTCCTCCACAAACACACAGAGAGATCCTATAGGCTAAGTGCTCTCCATGTATTAGCTCACTTAGTATCTGCCACATCTCTAGAGAGGACATTTCAACACTGTTACAGATGAAGAAACAGCTTGAAAAGGTTTTGGGACCCCAGTCCCTTGTATACCCACATACCCTCCATGTGGTCTGCTAAGGAGGTCAAGAACTGCAGCATAGAGAATCCTAAAGTATTGATGTAATCCTGTGTATTTCTTAATTTACCAATATATTTTTAAAGCCTCATTGTGATCCTTTTTTTAATTATTTGAGGAAAAATGGTTGGTGAGGTTGAATGGAGCTTGCCCGTAATCATTCTTGAATTCGTAATAGCATGATCCTGTTTTCCTACATCCAATACTTGGCTCTACCAAAATCTGTGTGCTGAAGAACCAAAAGCATTTATATATATAAAAAAAAAACCCAGTTTTTGTAAGTGAAAAATGTTACATGGATTTTTTTTTAATATATAAAAAATAAAAAGAGGGATAAGATGCCCATATAAAACATTCAGTCTCCTTTTTTCAAAGGAAAGTAATGAATTCATGATGTGGTAAGTTGCCTTCGTTTCCATAAGACATATGGTTTCATAAACACAATTGGTGAAGCAAAGATGCTTGTTCAAAGGTTTCAGCCATGCAGCTTTTCAATGCCATAATGACTGGTTGATAATGAGAGACAGAATTTGCCAGGACTCGAATCCTCCTGAGTTTTGTGATATCAGCAAAGGAAGTTAATGGGTGGATGGCCTGGGATGGCCCCTGCTGTGCCTATGTGCGTGTCATTCTCCCTCTCTAGGTACTCTGTTCTCCAGCTGTACTTAACCACCTGCAGTTATTCATACCAACATTCGCTCTTAGGTCTCTCTGCTTTTGTTGTTCTTTTTGTCCAGAGTCAATGCTGTCCAAGAGAACTTTCTATGATGATAGAAATGTTCTACATTTACATGGTCCAATACAATAAACACTAGCCACATGTGGTTATTGAGCCCTTGGAATGTGGCTAGTGCAAATGAGAAACTAAAATTTGTATTTTATTTGATTTTAATTAATTTAAATATGTGCAGTGGCTAGCAGCTATGGTACTGGACAGCATAGCTCAGATGTTTTTCATTTCCTTGCCTTTCTCCCCAACCTCTAGGTCCTTACTGCCAGCTCACCTCCTACTCATTCTTCAAGACTTAAGAGTCAGTCTTTTGGGAAGCTTTCCCTAACCTTACTGCACCTTCTCCCTCTAAAGCCACGTGCAGCATTCTATGGCCCCATCTTTGCAATCATAATAATATTTTTCATTGATTCCAGCAGCACTGTGATAAAGGTTTTATCCACCAGACTGAAAGTTCCATGAAGATTTTGGACTGTATCTTTGAATCCCCAAGTATCCAATGTACTATGCTGTAGCTGATCAGTACCTCCTTGTGGAATGAACATGGTTGGAGTTGGTGAGCCTTGCAGTTGTAAGATTCTATGGCTAAGTAGGAAGGAGATTGTGGAATGTTGCACTGATACCATCAATGAATAAAAAAAGTTAATTGACTACCTGAAGGGGAACTGCTGACCCACCCAGAGAGCTGAGTATCGTTGGATGGCACCGTTTAAAGTTGTCATAATGGAGGCTACAATTTTTCTTAATATTGTTGAGGAGCTTAACATAGCTCTCTGCATTACTATATCCAGTTATTTGCTCATTGTTGTCAATTGTGATTTAATTTTTTAATAAGTTTTATAAGTTTTACATATGAAAGCAAATGTTCCAGGAAGTGGCAAACCAATATTTCAGATTGGGAGAAATTGAAGAAACTACTTGAAGTTACTGCCTTCAGAAGTCTCCTTGGGTATCCCAAGCTCCTTACTACATTTCCTTCTCTCTGGAAGTGAGAATTGAACAGCCTGGTCATTTTTCTCAAGCAAGGCCAAAAACATACAAAAGAGTAGTTTGCATGCAGTTTTACACCATTTCCCAAGGCCGTCCAGGCCCATTTTTTTCTACTTGATCATGACAATGTAAGCCATTTTCTTTTTTTGTTTTCTTTTGTTTGTTTCCCTTAGAATATTTAGAGATGCTAAGTCTTTGATCCTTTTATCCTAAAGACTTACGTCTAGTCCTTCAGTACCAATATGGATTTCTAAATCCAGTGTGAAGATAGTGACAAAGCCCATTTTAAATAGTAAAACAAAAATATTTTTCTGAAACAAAATAATGATAGCCGATAATAATAAAACTCGTACCTTCTTTATCAGGTTGGGCACCTCACTCATTTTGCTTCACGTAGGGGAGCAGGGGAGAGGAAATTTTCATGCCTTGGAAGTTTAATATGTGGTTCATTAGTATGTGAGGCACAAATTCAAACAGCATGCCACAATACTTAACATTTGGTAAGATGTTCTTATGCTAAACTAATAGGTTTGGACTCCTGATACTCAATTAAAATCATGTATATTTAGTTTGTAATTAGCAAGTTTTAAGTTGCCTTTTTTTCCTAAAAAATATTGTATCCAGACATTGTGAAAGTCTTTCAAATGGTTTTGTTTAGTAACAAAGAGTTTTTAGTTAAAAATGGTAACATTCAAATTAGTCACACAGCAAGTGGATGACAAAAGATAAAACAGCAATCTTGTTCAAGGAACAGTTTCAAGTTAACCAGGCTGAGCAAGACACACTTGAATGGAGTTGACAATTGATTCCGAACTTCCAAGTGGAGTTCCAGGGACATAAAACCAACACTGTCATTGGCACTCTGAGTCATTCAGGCACACAGGAGAAAAACTGGCTCAGCAGCATGTCCCATGTGACTCAGCCTGGTGGTAGGATTTAGTCAATGAGGAGGTGATTCTTCAATTGGAAATGTCAGCAGTGGAAAAGTCTGCTTCTAGTGATATCAATTAAACAATAAACTAATTTCACTGATTTTTCACTATATATTTTTCTAAGTCACACAAATCTGATCTACTCCTTTAACTTTTAAAACCTTTTAGTGGCCTATCACCAACTATGTACTGAGTAGACCAATTCATTAGTTCATTCATTCACTCAGCAAATAATAACTGATCATTTACTGTCAGCCTGGCACTATTTCAGGTACTGGGCTAAACCAATAATTAAAATTAAGTCCCTGCTTTCATGGAGCTTACATTTCACTGGGGCAGATGACAATAAACAAATAAACAACAAACACTTATAGCGTGTCTAATGTTGATATCTGCTAAGAAGAAAAATAAAGTGAGTTAAAAGGATAGAAAGAAATTGGGGGTGATGTCTTAGTCCATTTAGTGTTGCTATAAGGGAATAGCCAAGGTTGGGTAAAATGAAAAGAAAAAAGATTTATTTGGCTCATGTTTCTGCAGGCTGTACGTGAAGCACGGCACCAGCATCTTTTTCTGGTGAGGACTTCAGGCTGCTTTCACTCATGGTAGAAGATGAAGGAGAGCCAGCATATGTGGAGATCACACGGTGAGAGTGGAAGCAAGAGACAGGGGAGGGAGGTGCCAGGTTATTCTTAATATCAGTTCTCAAGGGAACTTATAGAGTGAGAACTCACTCACTACAGTGAGGATGGCACCAAGCCGTTCATGAGGGATCCACCCTCATGACTCAAATGCCTCACTATAAGACCAACATTGGGGATCAAATTTTATGAGGCTTGGGGTACAAACATAGAAAGTGTAGCAGCTGATTTTTTTATTTAGGATGGTCAGGAAAAGTCTTTCTGATAAGGTGAAGTTTGGGCAGAGGCCCAAGGAAGAAAGGGCACAAGTCAAATGGGATTATCTAAGGGAAGATTTTTCTAGGCAGAGGGAACAGCAAATGCAAAAAGCCTGTAATGAAGGGAAGGCTTAGAGTATATGAGAATCAGAAAGGAGATCAGAGAGATCAGAGGCAGATGTGGGGCTAGGGAAATGGACTGGAAGCAGAGAAATGGGAGGCTGTTACAATGGCCCAGTGGAGACAACAAAGTGGGCAAGGAGGGGACAACTGTGAGAAATTGATTTTGCAGAGGAGGCCAGAGCCAGATCATTTGCTCTGAGTGAAAAGGAAAGGCCACTGAAAGTTTTTGAACAGAGGATTGATCTAACTTGCTTTAACACTTCTCTCTAGCTGCTGCAAGAGAAGAAGTTGTTGGTGCAAAGATAGGAGCAGAGAATACAGTTGGGAAGCTGAAGTAAGGCCTAGAGACTTCGATGGTCTGGATGAGGGTGATAGAGGTAAGAGATGAGAAGTGACTGGATTCTGGGTTTAGCTTGAAGGTGAGATCTTCAGGATTTGCTGAAGGATTTGATATAAGATGTACTAGACATGGTAAAGTCAAGGACCATTTGAAGACTTTGGCCTGAGCAACTGGAAAGATAGTGGTAGAACTGCTGTTTGCTGAGACGAATGAGACTGAAGGAAGTGAAAGAGTTCCCTTATTTTGGGTAAGAGTAGAGAATCAAATGTGCAGTTGTGAACATTTCAAGTCTGGAGCTTCTGTTAGATGACTAGATGAAGACATCCAGTTGGATGACAGACACATGAATCTGGATGGTAGCAGTGTGGCCAATGTTGGAGATATAAATTGGAAGCCATAAGTTATAGACAGGTATATAAAGCCATGGGACTAGAACATGTCACTGAGGGGGTGAATATAGATGGAAGAGAAGGGGTCTGAAGACTGAACTCTAGGAAGAATGACAAAGTGGTCTGAGAAGGACTGGCCGGGGAGGTGGGAGGAGACCAAAAGAGAAGGTGCCCTAACAAAGTGAAGAAGGCCAGGAAAGAAGGGATGGGGCATGTCCAGTGCTGCTGAGAGATAAGTCAGAACAAGGCAGAAGAGTGAACATTAGCTTTGGCATATGGGAGGCCACTGCTGACTGTGATGAGAGGTTTTTAATGAATGGTGCTGATGAGAGCCTGGTGAAAATGGGCTGAAGAATGTGGGAGGGGAGTAAATGGAATCACTGTACATAGAAGATTGTTTTAAGAAATTTTCCTGTGAAGGGGAGCAAAGGAATATGGCAGTGGGCTGCAGAGGTACGTGGAAGTCAAGGAAAGTTGTCATACTGGCACAATCCAATACTTACGGCAAACGAACACTGATCTTTTAGAGAAAGATAACATTTGCAGTTGAGAACAATATTAATAGTGCTCTGTGAAAGAGGAAGGTGGTTGGAGAAAAGTATCTTCATGAATGACATAGTCACTACTTTTTCTTTGTTCCTACTATTTTTGTTTGAACAATTGAACTGTTGTTTCACTTTGCCTTTTATAATACAACGGCAGCATACATTGAAAAATGCTTACTGTGCACAGGAAATGTGCTAGTTTATTTTACTTGATTTATATGATAATGTTATGGAGTACCAATTTTTGCTTTCCTACTTCACTGAGGCCAGAAGAGGTTATTTGTTGTATCCAAGATCCCACAACTGAGATTTAAACTCAGATGATTTTGACCATAGGATTTGAACTCTTGACAACTACGTGTTTATTTCCACCTCTCTTTGTACCTGGATTAAGATGAAACTTGAACCTTTTGTGTATTACTTACACATTATTTGTCCATATTGTTATGTGCCTTTAGTAGTTCCTGTTCCTAAGGCCACCCCTTCTTGGTGGCTTGCTCATGTGGTAGATCATGTGTCCCCTGGCTTATCTCAACGGAAAAGTACAACAAGCTGAGGAATGTGACAGATGCTTCCAAAACTCCCAGTAATCCCCAACAAACCTGGATTATTCAAAAGCTTCAATACAGAAATAAAAGAATATAGTGGGTGGGGAGGGGAAGTACATTGTGTTTTCCAGAAGAAAATCCAAGAGACAAAATGTACTAACTGGTCTTCTCTATGCACCAATGAAATAAGAGATTGAAAAAACATATAAGCCAGGCGCGGTGGCTCACGCCTGTAATCCCAGCACTTTGGGAGGCTGAGGCAGGCAGATCACCTGAGGTCAGGAATTCAAAACCAGCATGGCCAACATGGCGAAACTCTATCTCTACTATAAATACAAAAATTAGCTGGGCATGCTGGCATTTGCCTGTAATCCTACCTACTCAGGAGCCTGAGGCATGAGAATCGCTTGAACCCGGGAGGCAGAGGTTGCAGTGAGCCGAGATTGCACCATTGCACTCCAGCCTGGGAAATAGAGCAAGACTCCCTTTAAAAAAAAAAAATATATATATATATATATATATATATATAGAGAGAGAGAGAGAGAGAGAGAGAGAGAACAAGAGAATATAAGGAAATTAGGAATAATACATCAAAACATGATATAATCCAGTGTTAAAAATGTCCTGCTTATAGGAAAAAGAAGTATTCTTCATTCTATTTGGTTGGTAAAATTTGTCCATCTTTAGAAGGAAATTAAAGACACAATAAAGTAAAGAAATTGGTTCAGTTAAATTCAGGTGTTCTTTTGGGTTGACCAAATACAGAAAAGAGGTAGAAACAGGGATAACCCCACTTCACTTCAACCATGACTGCATGTCTTGCAAAGTAGCTGATCCTTAGAACTTTACCTTTGCTGTTAGTTAACTGGATCCTTCTTAAAGATGTGATTAATACTAAAGATTTGTCTGTGTACATTTCATTTATAAGGGAGGAAGCAATAAAAGAGTTGAAAATAGAAGATATCGGACTTGTCTTGATTTCTTTTTCACTCTTGCTTATGAGATTATTTAAGTCTTAAGTCAAAGTTTTAGTCTAAAGGCACTTCCAAATTATAGATGATAAACAATTTGAGTCTCTTGATTGAAAAGTATCAGAGCAGGGCACAATGATTTATAATCTGATTAAAGAGAGAAAAATATGTTACTACTGTCTGCTCAGATGTTTCAGGTTTGGATTGCTGAGTGGTATCACAGATATTTACAGGTTAATCATTGGATTAAATACCCTATTCTTGTCCCAGTAATTCTTTAGGTCTTGTTCTGACTATGACACTTCTTTTTTTTAACTTGAGACTTGGCAGCTGATAATCTTCAGATTCTAAAACTACTGTATCTCACTTCTTTGAAATTGCCAGCATTCCTGTGTGATCTCTTCCCCTCCTCATTAGGAGGAAACAGATACAAGGTATCTTCAACTTCTTCTTCATAGTGCCTAGCACCTTCCCTCCATCCCACCAAAAACCACATATATCCTTAACTACTGCTACTACAACATCCTTTTCCTCTACAATCAAGGATGACCTGCATCAACTTTTTTTTTATTTGATAGAAGCAGTAAAGGATTCATGGATTTCTCAAGCACCTATGTAATGATATACATAAAGCCAAGCTCCTAAATCCTGTGAACTTCCATGACTAAGTGGCCTAGCTGCACAGGCTTAGGACAGTTGTATGCTGGAAATGGAATTACATAGGCTAGATTCATTTTTGTTTTCCATTTTACTTTCTAAAAACAAACACAAAAATAAAAATGCAAGGAAATGGCAAATGGGGACTTTGCCACAAGAGAGACACCTGTAAATTGATGTGGTCAATAGTGGGTGTATGGGCCGTCGGCAGTTGGGCCCTAGGGAGCATCATTGTGCTTTCAGCTGAAGAATATCTGAGTCCAGCCATCCACCTCACCGTTTGTTTGCAATTATATAGCTGGAGTAAGTGATGTTTGGGATTGGTTTTGCATGAGTAGAAATGTTGTGTTCTGGTAAGAATTGGGAGCTTGTGTCTGGAATCAGTAAACTTTGCAAGTGAGGGAAACAGGGACACTGAAGCACTGCTACCTGTGCAGATCACTAGAAGATGTTGTAGATGCAGAAGGCAGTGTGCAAGTGGACTACAAATCAAACTTTTTGTTTTTGTCAAAGGTCATAGAAAGCCACAGTGAAGGGAATGCTTATTTGGGGAAGAGCTATTTTGTGTTACCAGACCCTTTTGTATGAGGATTAATTAGTCTTCTGCTACTCAAATATAATAGCTTAGCATACCTAAATTTCCATACCCTTTCTCAAAGGGTCTGCTCTAACAGGTCTGTCTGAGCAGCACATATATCCTTTCCTTCTGAACCAATAAGATGCTTGGATCTTGGAATCTGGACCTGAAACCCAAAGAACGTCCTCAGTCTCAGATGGGTAATATCAGGGCAATGGGGTGGCTATATCAGATTCAGTTGTGTGTATGTGGAGATACTGGGCAGGAAAAGTCAGCTGAAGTTGGAGAGAGAGAGAAACAGAGAGAATGAAAGCAAGAGGGAATAGAAATGAGGAACAGAGAAAACTGGGCCAGCCTGAGAAGGAACCAGACTGCTCTATGAGTAGTAAAAAATAATGGGTAAAATGAGGTGGCAGATAATGAAGTCTTTCACCTACAGTCCCTCATAAAATTGGCAAATTCAGGATGGATTCTTCTTGCATGAAAGTGAACAGCATTTACTTTTTGAATGCAGACCTATTTTTGAAGAGTACAATATGCTGATGCATCACAATTTGTCTTTGAAGATTTACACCTCTTTTTTTTTTTGAATGATTTAAAACTTGTCTGCGAATTCTTTGACCCTCCTCCCTCAGAGAAGCAAGGCTTGGGTTCCATCTGCTGAAATTAGAATGTGCTTGGGACTGCTTTAACCAACAAAGCATGGTGGAAGTGATTCTGTGTGACTCCTAAGGCTTGGATATAAAAGGTCTTGCATCTTCTGACTGGTTCTTCTGGGATGTTCCCTTTGAGGAAGACAGTTGCCATGAAAGAAGTCTGTCTATTCTGAGACTGCCACACTGGAGAGGCCACATGTAGATTCTCTAATTGACAGCTTCAGCTGAACTCTCAGTCAACAGCCAACGTCAACTCCAGCCACATGAATGAGCTGTCTTGGATGTCCAGTCTTCAGATCACAGCAGCCCCAGCCAACATCTGTCCACAACCACATGAGAAATCCCAAGCAAGAACTCTCCAGCCACCCTTCTCAAATTCCTGACCCACAAAACCATGAACAAGAGAGAAGCAATGGCTATTGACCATGCAACCAACACTGTCTACCTCAGATTGCTTGACTAAAGAGAATGTCTCCTTCCTGCTATCACCAAAGATTGTCTAGTAGGCAAATTTCTCCTTCTTTGTGCTGGAGACTTGGCTGGATATAACATTGGCCAAGATGGTCAAGGGTTGTTTTTTTTTTAATGGCTGTCTCCGATGGATTAGCTAACACCTCTCATTTCTGTGCCAGCAGTTGAACTCTGAATTCCCATTTGTCTTTCTACAAGTTTATGACATGAATCACAGTGTTTGTGTGGGGGCAGGGTGGGAGAACTGGTGAGAGTGCATATGGGCCAGTGCAAGTCATCACCGCAACTGGGAAGACTCAGACAAATTCTTCATGACAGTGCTGGGAACAGTCAGAGGAAAGGAGGAATAGGAAAAGAGAAAAAAGGGTAATGGAGGCTTGGTTGATTGTGTGCCAACCACCTGGGTCTTCAGGGGAAGTGGGAATTCCAAAGCCTCTCAGACTTAAACACATGACTTCTTTGAGACAATCACTTCATTGGTGCCCAGGTGAATCAGATCGTAGCTCCAGGCATGCTATTTCATGAACTTTTTCTGATTCATGGAATCAATTATGTTGCCTTTTAATGTACCATTTGGGAGTTTAATGTTAAATTGACTGCCATCTAGATTTAGTCAAAATGAAACAATTTATATCAGAAAGGTATCATCCAAAAAGTATGCTATCTATTCATTCTTCTAGATTTAGGCTCCCACATGCACACATCTGCAGGGGTCAGTCCAATATGGCAATTGCAGGAAGCTTCCTGACAGAGACCATGATGCACAAATGACCATTCTCAGGAGTCAGTGGCTGCTCAAGGCCAGCCAAAGGCTATGCAGAAAGTGATTTCAATTTGTCAAAAAAAAAAAATGTAGTCTTTTTAAAAATTATTATACTTTAAGTTCTGGGATACATGTGCAGAACATGCAGGTTTGTTACATAGGTGTACATGTGCCATGGTGGTTTGCTGCACCCAATAACCCCTCATCTACTTTAGGTATTTCTCCTAATGCTATCCCTCCCCTAGCCCCCCACCCCCCAACATGCCCTGGTGTGTGATGTTCCCCTCCCTGTGTCCATGTGTTCTCGTTGTTCAACTCCCACTTATGAGTGAGAACATGCAGTGTTTGGTTTTCTTTTCCTGTGTTGGTTTGCTGAGAATGATGTTTTCCAGCTTCATCTAGGCTTCAGAAGGTGGGTAATAACAAACTCCTCCAAGCTAAAGGAGCATGTTCTAACCCAATGCAAGGAAGCTAAGAACCTTGATAAAAGGTTACAGGAACTGCTAACTAGAATAACCAGTTTAGAGAAGAACATAAATGACCTGGTGGAGCTGAAAAACGCAGCCCGAGAACTTTGTGAAGCATGCACAAGTATCAATAGCCGAATCGATCAAATGGAAGAAAGGATATCAGGGACTGAAGATCAACTTAATGAAATAAAATGTGAAGACAAGATTAGAGAAAAAAAAAATGAAAAGGAAACTGCAGTCTTTTAAATGAAACTTGAAAGATGGATTCTTATGTAAAATCTGAATCTGAAATATTGACAACGGATTAAAATTTTTATGAAACACCCTGTGTGTCCAATCCAGCCGGCAGCAGTCTGTTTGCAGCCAGTTTGAATCCTTTTTGGATTCTTTAAATTGTATTCCTGCATCAAGAGAGCTTACTAGAAAAAAATATGCCAAGACTATATAGCTTGACTCCTTATAGAAATCTTCATTGAACTTTGTTTTAATTTGATGTCCTTGACTTCTATCCAAGATCGAAGTCCATTTTGCTGTGAAACATTCTTATATGAAGATATACATGGAAATGTTTACTGGAAGGGAGTAGGGAAAAGAACTCTGTCTTTCCAGATGAACTTGTGTGCTTCCCTTCATCAGATAATTAAAACTGTGTAACTCATTATGTTTACTCATTTGGCTTAACTTCTAAGAAGCTCAGAGTTAAATATAGTGCTCAAACAAATGTATTCCATGTTTCTGGTTCTATAAACTTTTACTTTTCTTTAATACCAAATGGTTTCTAGGTTTCCTGCAATATATATGTAACTTACCAATTTCTCACGTCTTCATGCCATTGAAAGGTCTAATCCTATTTGGGACGTGTGGGATATGCATATGTCACATTCATGTACACAGACATATTTTACATAAGACACCACATTTTATGTCACATACAACATATTTGTGAGTCCAATACCCTCTTTACTATTTCACAGTACTCCTCCATCTTGCTTTTTAAAAAATAAATGCAATAAAATATTGAAGGGGAAATTTTTTTTGCTAGGTTCTATCTGGCTGTCTGGCTACTTAGTTATCTTAGAGATATTATTTTAGGCATCTTGAACTCCTGGCCTCAAGCAATCCACCTGCCTTGGCCTCCCAAAGTGCTGGGATTACAGGCATGAGCCACCATGCCCAGCCTAGAAATATTCTTTTAGACATCTAAGGTGTGCTTTAAGAAAAAGTTTTCTCATACCTCAAACATTATAAAATTACAGATTTATAATTTCAAAAAAGTTTATAATTTTATCACCCAGTGATTACTACCATGAACAAATTTTATTTCCTCTCATATCTTATCTCACTATATATTTACTGTATATTAGATATATATACTGTTTTTATTGTATATGTGTATGTTTATATATCACATAATATTTTAAATAAAATTTATAATTAGATGTTTCTTCTTACTGTTACATTGAAGATTTTCTCATAACATTAAAAAATAATTTTATATATTTTTCTAATATTCAGTTATGTGAGTATACCTTAATTAATTTAGCCCTTCATGAGAGAATGTAAACCAAAAGAAAAAAAACCAAAAAACAGAAAAACAAAAATTAATGTAGCCCATATTGTTAGACATTTGAGTTATTTGCCATTTTTCAACATTTAATCAATGCGACTCTGAATGTAAATATTTGTGTACCTCTCACAGTTTTTCCTGAAATAAATTCCTAGCAGTAGACTTATGGGAGTCAAAGTGCATACCTTTAAAGAATATATTGGCAAATTACTTTCCCTAATGGTGGTGTTACTGGAATCAGTACATGTGTGCCTGCCTCCTGACACCAGTCAAAGAAGAGATTATCACATAAAAATCTTTCATTCATGCAGTACATTAAAAAATACGTCCTTATTATTTTATATTGCACCTCTTTGATTATAAATGAGGTCAGGGCCTTGTTTGTTTTGTTTGAGTCTTCACATTTGTATTTCTTCTTTGACAAACTATATTTGTACTCTTTTGCCCATTTTTAAAATTGCAGTGTTAGTTTTAATGCCTTTAAAAAAAGACATGTGGACTAGACATTATTCTGTGACTGTTATACTTCTTTGGAATATCTGAAAAATCTCGAACTTTGTACCAAATGTTTCCAGACTAAACTGTACCAGCCCCTTCCACCCAATTACATGCAAATCTGTAGTTTATTGAGAGGGAAATTATACTGCTTTGTAACTCTCACTGTTGCTTGCCAAAGTTCAGTTCCATAAATTGGTAGACACTGACATGAGACCCACACTTTTTTTTCACCCCATCTGAGACAATAAGAACTTTGATTTCCCTACCAAGTAGAGCTGAATGCTGCTTCATGCAAGAAATCTCATCTCCATCAATTCAGTTTTCCAAGTGGGACTTTCCTGATGGGGCTTTCTTGAGTCTTACTCATTCTTTTCTTTCCTGGCCACCCCACCCCCTTCCTCTAGTAAGTTAGAGTTCTCTTTCCAGAAATATCAATCAAGTGGGTATAATTTTTCAGTGCTTCCTACTCCAGTGACGTAAAACACCCACAGACATTTTCTGCTAATCCTGAGTAAAACAAACAACAGTATGCCAATAATGCTCTTGAGGCCAGATCATGCAGGTCAGAATGCATACACGCCGGGAAGAAGACCGTGGTTGTGGGATGCATGTTCTTAAGGAGCAATGAGACAGCTTTTGCTTTTCTTTGGTTGGGCTCAAGCCTCATATTTGTCATTATTTAAAGAAATCAAAGATACTTTGTTTGATTGGGGAGGGCTGGAATTTGTGTCTCAAAATAGCTACAGTTTACTCGGAATTTATCATTCCTAAGAAGCAATTTGTGCAAGCTACAGTAGTAAAACAGGATACAGTTTTCTTTCAACTTCATTATGTGCATGTTAGCTTTTGTTATTGTATTTACATAAGGCATTTCCTTTGAAACACTGTCTATTTGGCAAAAATGGGAAAAGCAAAACATATTTAGGTCTCGTTGCTGTCTCTGTTTAGCTCTGAGAGGGACATGAAGAGGCACAGAGTTTGCTGTAGCCTTTTCTGGGCTAGCCTTCACTGGTGCAGCATGGCCAAGGGCTCTGGACTGAAGACCCCAGTAGAAATTCTCAGAGGGCTTCCTGGCCTCATGGAGGTCTTGTGAAGGACCCTACTTTATTGAGTTGTGTCCTGAAAGTTATCAGAAAGACTGCAAAAGAGTAAAATGAACATGAGTTTATTTCAAAGAGTAAATGAATCCACCCAATCCCCCTGATTCCATGAATATTGAGGGGTGCAACCTACCTTAGCCCCAACCTATACTTACTTTCCACCTCCCAGAGCTAAAAGGCTCCCAGAAACATATATCCTAGGTACTTGATCCAAGGCATGCCTCTCAAAAATTCAAGATAGAGGCAGGAAGAAACCATTCTGGTTATTCTGGTTAAGGAGGGGCCGGAGTTCCCTGAAATAACCTGATTATAGGCTGCTCACAGCATGGGTGAGCCATCACTGAGTGTGGACCTGGAAGAGGAAGGTGAGGGCAGGGAACCAGGTAGTACATTCAGGAGGTCTTCTCTGAGCCACCCATATTGAGGTTTGTTATTTCTATCGGGCATCTGTTGGTTTGGACTCTTGGTTGAAGGTGACCAAACCAAAAAAGACAAAGCAAAACACTCAAATTAGCTTAAGCAATAGAAGTAATTAGTTAATATAACTAAACAGTCCAAAAGTAGAACTAGTTTCTGACATGGCTAGAATCAAAAGCTTAAACGTGGTTCATTTTTGGCTCCATCTTTTTAAAAGTCTTTCTCGCTGGTGAGTATGAGGGCCAGAGGCTGCTTAAGCTTCCCAGTTTCACAACCTCAGGAGGAAGACAGCTTCTTTCTCCAAGAGAGAAAGATGAGGAGGACCGGGGAAAACTGAGGCTTGGCTCAACTCAGATCAGCTGTCTGTCTATCCTTTAAACAAATGGAGAAGACCTACATCCTACATAACAAGTCCATTCCTAAGTAGGGGAGTAGGGTCCCCCCAGGAATGAGAGGTTTCTATTGTCACAGATTCTGTATCACACACCAGGGCTTGTTGGGGGTTGGGGGGTAAGAGGAGGGAGAGCATTAGGACAAATACCTAACGCATGCAGGGCTTAAAACCTAGATGACGGGTTGATAGGTGCAGCAAACCACCATGGCACATGTATATCTATTAACAAACCTGCATGTTTTGCACATGTATCCTAGAACTTAAAGTAAAATAGGAAAAGAAAATAAAAGAAGATTCTGTTGCTAGAAGAACCAAAGCCATTACAATCTGCTTATTGATGGTGTGGTGGCAGAAACACTAGGCTTATCGTCAGAAAACCTGTCTCCGTTCTGCCTCTATTTTGCTATTACCTGGGGCAAGACAGTTCTCTAAGCCCCAGACTCCTCAGCTTTCCAGTGAAGACAAGAATAAGCACGTGATCATTTCACTGAGACCGCTGTGTGAAGGATGCAGAAACAATGCAAATGTAAGGGGTTATTATTAATATTATGATCTCTTTCCGGTCCCTGGACCTGGCTATTGCCAGATCATCTGTTTACTTGTTCCTAGGACATATTTAATTTGCAAGGTTCTAAAAGGGAAGGTGATTGCTCAATGTTCAAATTAAAGAGCTGCCTTCAACCTACCCAGGTGTGCAGGCAGGACATCTGCCTCCCACCTGCTTCACCCAAGTGATGCAAAGAAGAGCGTGTTGGTTTCGGCTTCCTAATCATGATCATGGGGACACTGAGAAGTGTCTCTGTCATGCAGCTTCACTCTGAAATGTTGGGCTTCTATTCATGGACTCTTTTGAAAGCTGTCTTTGACTCCTGAAAACCAAAGCACTTGAAACATTCATTTTTTTTTATCTCTAAAAATGGAATAGGACGACTGGCACTTGTCCTAAAGCCCCAGCCACACCTGCTGTTTATCCTGCATTCACGCAGTGATGACTCTCCCCTAGAGTTCATGGCATTTCCTTTGACACATCAAAGTGAAACTCCTAGAAGACAGAAACAACATGTCTATTGTTAGAGGAGGAGTAAATACCCCATTTCAAGGTGAAAACCACACCACCATGTTGATTTTTTTTTGAAGTCCTAATACCTTAGTTGGCTAGGTTTCAGGGTTAGGAACCAGTGAATGGACATTGGTGAAAGTGCAAGCTGTCGTTCTGGTAAAGTCATCCCCTTGGAAAAGAGTGTTATAAAAATATTTCAAAGAGGAGAACAGACCAGCTGAATTCACAAAATCTTCCCCAAAGGAATTACTTGTCTCCACATCCAACTGGTCACTAGGTTCCCTGAACCCTGGATTTTCCACTAAGTGTAACCTCTTCTTTTTCCTCCCTACAGCCTTAATTCTGGCACGTTCATTTCCCATCTGGACCTTCCGTCCTAACTCATTTCTAGTGCCTTCTCTTTTCCAATCTGTATTCTCTCCAAACTTCCTTCCTCTCAGCCTTATCCATGTAAATGCATATCTGAGTTAGGATGATATGTCCTTGGGAACTTTTTTTTTTTTGAGACAGAGTCTAACTCTGTTGTCCAGGCTGTATTGCAATGGTGTGATCTCAGCTCACTGTAGCCTCTGCCTCCCGGGCTCAAGCGATCCTCCCATCTCAGCCTCTGGAGTAGCTGGGACTATAGGCATGCACCATCACACCTGGCTACTTTTTGTATTTTTTGTAGAGATGGTGTTTCGCCAAGTTGCCCAGGCATTAATCTCTCTCTGCCTTAGTTTTCTTAGTACTTAGTTCAAAGGATTATGTGAGAATTCAGTTAATAGATGTAAAAGGCTTAGAATAGTGTTTGGCCTATAGGAAGCTCTAATTAGGGGTTGGCTGCATAAGTGTTACCTATTATCACCTGATCCTGTTCCTGGCCAGCTGCTGCTTAAAACTCCCACCACCTTCTGGTCAAGGAAGATGTAGCTTTTGTACATGGCAGGCATCTCCTCAGGGCCTGGCGCTGCAGCCTCTTCTCTCACACCCGCCCCCAGGCACTCTGGCCTCTAGTGTCCAACTACGTGTCCCACCCATGTGGTTTCTTCTACCTTCCCTCCATCCCCAGTTGGAACTCCTTCCGATTCTTCAAGGCTGTGCACTGGTGATTCCTCCTCTGAACTTCTCCAGGGAAGACAAGGATGTTTTTTTTGGTGCTTTCTTCATTGAGTGTAACTACTGTTTATTGGATGTCTAGAATAGGCCTGGGACTTTATATACATCATGTCATTTAATTCTCACAACAGAAACATCATTCCTATCATACAGATGAGAAAACTGAGGCTCACAGAGCTGACATTACCGGTTTGAGAAAGCAGTGGTACCAGGATTAAAACCCTGGTCTGATTCTGGACTCCATAGTCATTTGACTGCGCGCTATGCTCCTTTCCGGTGTGGCTGTTAGTTTTTGTGTACTCTCTCCTCTGAATCTCTGAGCTGCCTCCATGCCACAAACAGCATCCTTGAGAGCTCCCTCCCTGCTCATGGAGGAGTCTGTGTCCCAATAAAAGTGCCTGTGCACTGCAGTTCCTTGACTCGGTAAATCCTCCCTACCCTCCTCCACCCCCACGGTGAGCAGGTGCACTCATTTCTGTCCTTCCATTTCTGAATCACCAGCTGGATTTTTCTTCTGTGTTGAAGACTCTTCTACCTGCCTTCTAACTTTGATTCCCTAAAGGTCATGGTCTTTCGGTTCATGTATGGGAGTAGAGAGTTACCCTGGCTGAAGTACCAAGTACATCCTACTTCAACTGGTTCTCTGGGGACCACCCTGTAGCTCTGGCTGGTGTCTCTGCCTCCCTAAAAAAGAGAAGGGAATCGACAGCAGACTTCTTGCGGGCAGAGATTGTGCCATGGATGCAGAGTGTGTAGCCCAATATCTGGCACACAGTAGTCACTAAGTAAATATGGCTGAGAAAATAGATGATTGGAAGAAGCAATGGTAACCAGTAAATAGTGTACATTAGATGAAAATCAAAGTTAAGGAATTGGGTCCTCAGAAAGGCAAAAAGATGACTGTTTCTCCATTTTGCTTCTAATAAGAGACCCATCAGGGGTGGTGCATGGAGTGGGGTGGGTACAGAGGATCTGGATAATTGTTATTTGAAGAATGGATTGAGACTCTCCCTAGCACTATTATTGACCTACAACTTAACCAAGACAGCAGCAGCTCCTCTATCCAGCCAGACTGGAGCCGAAGTTTCTTCCCTCCTGATGAAACTTTCTCTCAATTATTCATTTACTCTGCAGTCCACTAAAGCAGCAGTCCCCAACCTTTTTAGCACCAGGAACCAGTTTCGTGGAAGACAATTTTTCCATTGACTGGGGGAAGGGGAGGATGGTTTTGGGATGATTGAAATGCATTATATTTATTGTGTACTTTATTTCTATTATTGTTACATTGTAATATATAATGAAATAATTATACAACTTACCATAATGTAGAATCACTGGGAGCCCTGAGCTCATTTTCCTGCAACTAGATGGTCCCATCTGGGGGTGATGGGAGACAGTGACGATCATCAGGCATTAGATTCTCATAAGGAGCATAAAACCTAGATCCCTCACATGCGCAGTTCACAATAGGGTTTGCACTCCTAGGAGAATCTAATGCCACTGCTGATATGACAGGGGGCAGAGCTCAGGCAGTAATGCAAGTGACGGGGTGCGGCTATAAATGCAGATGAAGCTCTGCTCCCTCGCCTGCTGCTCACCTCCTGCCATGTGGCTCAGTTCCTAACAGGCCACAGACTGGTACTGGTCCATGGCCTGGGAACTGGGGACCCCTGCTCTAAAGTTTAACAACTTTTCTGGCTTGTATCAATCCCAAAATTAACAGAAAATATCTTTCTTCGAGAGAAAGTGAGATAATGAATGTGAAACACTTTAACATAGAACTTGGCACATATAGAATGTTCAATACACTGGCTTTGTTTTTCCTTTACTAAAAAATGTTTATACCAACGATGTCTGATTTTGGAAAATCCTTTTTGGGAAAATAAATTTTTCTTGAAAGCTAGCCAATTTTCTAAGTAATGAAGTAGAACAAATGAAGAAGGTGGCCAGGTACTGTTTAAAGAGCTACAAATAGGCAGCCACGGTGGCTCACGCCTGTAATCCTAACACTTTTGGAAGCCAAGGTGGGTGGATCACCTGAGGTCAGGAGTTGGAGACCAGCCTGGCCAACATAGGGAAACTGTGTCTCTACTAAAAATAGAAAAATTAGCGGGGCATGGTGGTGCATGCCTGTAATCCCAACTACTCAGGTGGCTGAGGCAGGAGAATTGCTTGAACCTGGGAGGCAGAGGTTGCAGTGAGCTGAGATTGCGCCATTACACTCCAGCCTGGGGGACAAGAGTGAATATTCATCTCAAAAAAAAAAAAAAAAGGAGCTACATATAAACTATAAATAAAATCAAGTCTTTGTGAAAGGAAGTTAATATATTTTTTTCACTATAGTTGTGTATGGAAACCTTACATCCTTCAGCTTTACTGAGGAACATAGACTACTGGGGTTAATTTCTCTGAACTCTTCAGACCTTTACCCTTGTCTAGAGGAGGTGGGCCTTGGTGCAGATGAAAATTGGCATTAGCTGCCTTGTGCCTACAGAGGCGATTTCCCCATCCCATGTCTTTGTGGGTTGCAGACTATTCTAAACTCCATCTGGTCCCACCTGGGGCTTTCTCTAAAGCTGACATCCTTAGGCCCTGATGGTTCCTTCACAAAAAGAAGCCCCCGGCCCTTGTCTTGCAGTATTTCCCTTTCAGTCTATGAGAGAATTAGTATTTGTTGCTTTCCCTGGCTTTCTTGGATAAGCATTTGCAGGCCTTTCCAGGCTTAAGGAAACTTGGCAGGAATGTTTGGCAGCTTCCTAAGCTTACTAGAAATACCAGAAGCCCACAGTTTGCATAATGCTAATTAAGTTTTCAGCTCAGTCTCCAAGTTCTTATAGTGTTTAGAGGATCGAGTAACTTAGGAAGTGTCCCATATAGAAATTGACCAGAGAAGACAAGAATCCCCATCCACCAATAAAACAATAAAACTCCGGCAGGTGTGCCCTACACCTACAAAGGAGAAGTGGTCTTTTTTATTTCTTTATTTTCTCTTGCAGTGAAAATCCTGCCAGCATCACATCATTTTCTGGTATCACCTCCTATGGTGCCTGTATTGATTTTTCTGCCTTGCCTTTGGAAGTGTTTGGTTTGCGCTCAGCCATCACACTCAATGGGTGTGGTTCTCTTGTGTTCTGCCATGCCTCAGGGGTGTGGCAAGGCAGGGTGCCTGTGCCAAGTGGCTTCACCCACCCAAGGTGTGGTGATATCGCCTATTCTTACCACATCTCGGAGTATTTTATAGGTATCTTACTATAAGTCATCAGAAATGAAAATGTTTCATCTTGTGCTTCATACCTGCCTCTGACAAGCTTCCAAATATTGGTTATTGTTGTGGGGCTCATATTATGCATCAAGAATCAGGCTTTTCATTTTCAAGTTTTTATACTAATTACTACAATATCTTCTAAGCAAAGAAAATGCCAAGAGAGGAGACCAAAGTGCAACAGAAGCACTGACCTTGCTTATCTTTACTTGAGAAATTCATCTATTTAGAGAGGGTTCAAGTTAGGAAATGGTCAACATGCACTAAAACTTTGTGCTTAAGAATATCTGTTAGTAATTAATTATTCTGTAATTTGTCAGTTTTGAAGCAGGTACTGATTCCTGGTGTCTAGCCATGGCTAGAGTGTTGGGCACCAGTTCCCTTCTTTGAGCTCTAGAATTTCAGCGCCCACGTGGATGGCAGCCACTGTTGCTTCAGTGTGGTTAGGCCTTGGCAAAAGGCTCGGGTCAGAGAGGCAGGTGGATGGGCCCAGCCTAACCCCTAAAGGAGTTCCAGGGAGCAGCCTGGCCTGTGCATTGGGAAACAGCCTTGGAGTGTGCTTACTGTAATATAAGAGTTAACTAGTTTTCGAAGGAGAGAAAACACAACAATAAAAGGATGTCACCAGTTCCTTTCTTGGAGTGGTTTTGGTTTTATAGCTGAAAAGTCAAAGCTAATGTGAGAATTCATCAAGGATTAAGTGGTCAGTTACATGTCATGGATTATGAATTCAACAGGAAAAGAGAAGCCAATGTTAGGATGAGCTGGAATAGCTGGAGGAGGCTTCATGGAGGATGGCAGGCTGGAATTAGGCCAGAATGGTGGGTACAGTTTGGGAAGACCCCATATGAGGGTGTTTAAGTATTGATTTGTTCCCATGTTTATTGCAGCACTGTTCACAATAGCCAAGATTGATTGATTGATTGATTGATTGATTTTTGAGATGGAGTCTCGCTCTGTTGCCCAGGCTAGAGTGCAGAGGTGTGATCTCAGCTCACTGTAACCTCCACCTCCCAGATGCAAGCGATTCTCCTGCCTGAGCCTCCCGAGTAGCTGGGACTACAGGCGTGCACCACCACATCCAGCTAATTTTTGTATTTTTAGTAGAGACAGGGTTTCACCATGTTGGCCAGGATAGTCTCGATCTCTTGACCTCGTGATCCACCCGCCTCAGCCTCCCAAAGTGCTGGGATTACAGGCGTGAGCCGCCGCACCTGGCCAATAGCCAAGATTTAGAAACAACTCAAGTGTCCATCAATAGACAAATGGATAAAGAAAGTGTGGTGCAGACACACAATGGAGTACTACTCAACCATAAAAAGGAATGAGATTCTGTCATTTGCAACAACATGGGTGGAACTGGAAATCATTATGTTAAGTGAAATAATCCAAGCACAGAAAGACAAACTTTGCATGTACTTATTTGTAGGAGCTAAAAATTAAAACTATTGAAATCATGGAGATAAAGAATAGAAGGATGGTTACTAGAGGATAGTGGGGAGGGGTGGCAGGGAAGGGGGGATGGTTAGTGGATACAAAAAAATAGTTTAAAAGAATGAATAAGATCTAGTAATTGATAGCACAATAGGGTGACTATAGTCAGTAATAATTTAATTGTACATTTAAAAATAACTAAAACAGTATAATTGGATTGTTTGTGACATGAAGGATAAATGCTTAAGGTGATGGGTACCTCATTTACCCCAATGTGATTATTACACATTGTATGCCTGTATCAAAATATCCCATATACACCCTAAATACATATACCTACTATGTACTTGCAAAAATTAAAAATTAAAAAAGGATTCAATTTGCATACACAAATTATGTACACAATGTTTGCTACAACAAACATTGCTTTGGATGTTGGGAGACACTGTAGAATAAAGAAGTAAGGTGTCTTGCCTTCATACATTCAAGCTCTTTCCTGAGCTTCTTGTGAAAAGTTATTTACAGAACACAAACTCAATTTAGGAGTAAAGTACATATACCATGTGAATAAGAGAACATTTATCAATTATTGCAGGGAGTTAGGGTTGCTGGAAAATAATATAAAGAAATTATCTCAGTTAAATAGGAGAAATCAGATGCGGATCAATTTTTTTTCTCAGTTAAAGAATCCTTTCTTACAGGAATTGGTAAACTGCAGTTCTAGGACCCAGTCAAGCCCTTTTATCATTTTATACAGCGTGCAAGCTAAGAATGGTTTTGATAGTTTTACATGGTTTAGAAAAACGAAAAGAATAATATTTCATGACAAGTGAAATGATCTAAAATTCAAGTGTCAATGTTCATAAGTAAAGTTTTATTGGAACACAGCCACACCCATTTGTTTATGGATTGTCCACAATGGGCAGGCTAAGTAATTGCAACAGAAAGCATATGTGACACTCTCATCATTTTGCATCTGAAAACTGCAGTGATGTGGTTAAACATCAACAATATTTTGGTGTCCCCCCAAAAGGTGTATAAGTCATAACCCATGGTACCTGTGAACATGACCTTATTGGAAATATTATCTTTACAGAGGTGATCCAAATAAAATGAAGTTATTAGGGTGGGTGGTAATCCAGTATGACCTGTGTCCTTGTAAGAAGGGGAAATTTGGAGACAGACGCATAGGGAATATGATGTGAAGACACAGGAAAAAGGCCACCTAAAGCCAAGGAACACTGGAAGCCTCCAGAAATCAGAAGGGAAGCATGGGCTGGATCTTTCCTCACGGCCTGCAGAAAGAATCAACCCTGCTGATGCCTTCATCTTGGACTTCCAGCCAAAGTCTAGAACCATGAGATGATAAATGTTTGTTCTTTAAGCCCCCTGGTTTGCAGCTCTTTGTTATAGCAGCCCCAGGGACTCGTGCCCTTGCAGCCTCCCTGTCACTGGGAGACACCATGTGACAGTAAAACAAAGAGCTCAGCTTTGAAGACCAGAGCAGGTTCCTCCCCTGGGCTGGGTAGTCCTGACTCAGTGGGCAAGAATGACCAGTAGAAATGTGCAGGAGCGGTTTCGCACAGTGCCTCTGTGGGACCCTGAGTGGCAACATTAGTTGTGGCCTGGCCAGCTCCAGTTCTCTGCATGATTTGGGGCTGCATATGCTCCTGGACTTCCTGATAATTTTCCTTGAATATCGCTCAAGAGGGAGTTACCTGGCTGGTTAACAGAGCAGGTTAAATTTAAAAATAAATACCAAAAAAGAAATATCACTCTCTTTGTATTTCTAGCTTGGGAAATAGCTTATCTGGTTAAGCTTACAAGTGAGGAATTAGCCACATGCAGATTTTGAGATTGTGCAAACTCTATAGCCAATGAGAAGCAGTGACAAACAAAAAACCTAGATGTCAGGACTCCAACCCAGCCCAGACTCATCCTACCACACTGTGGGTTAGTTATGGGCTTTGAGCCAACTTATGTACAGTCACAAAGATGATCCTCATCAAAAGAGAATTTTATAGAATTTTCCTAAGAATTTCAATATTTGCAGAAATGTATTCATTTAGGAAAGTTTTAGGCATTTCAAAGCCTATTCCCAATTCAAATCATTTATTCACAAATTTAGCTCATTTTACTAGAACTCAATAAATTTCTCTTGAGCACTGTTGGTGTTGACAGGCAATAAATACGGCTCTAATATTTTTCATAATTTTATTCTCAAAGTTGAGTTTCTCAGCATTGCATGGAGAGATGTTTGTGGCGAGTCTGCTACAAATATGAGGGAGTACATCATTCTCAATTTCTATACCCTGTCTGCTCAGACAAGGAGGGTGTTCACCTCCATATTTGGAATGAGTTTTAAAATACTAAAATGCCATTTCAATTAGCCCATGATACCTCCACCAAATATTTATGAATATATTTTAATTTGAGCCATTCCTTGAGTGTCACTCTGGTTGACAACTCAGCCATGGGTGGGTTTTCAGATTTCTTCTGCATATTTGGGCATATTCTGGGAAGCCTACCTGTTTGAAGCACTGAAAATAGCAAGACATCATAACAGTATTTTTGAAAGCACCAAGCTGTGGCCGGAGTGAACATGGCCGGGAATGTGTTGCTGCTTACAAAGGACCTTCTGTATGTAGGAGAACAAGCAACCCTGGCAACAACACTAGCTCTAGCTTCATCGTGCCTGTTGTCATCACAAAACACAGGTAGTGAGGGTTTACCTTCTTCCAGGCCAAGGCAGGGCAGTGACCTGCTCTGGCGTTAGGTAATAACTTAGCCAAGCATGTCACGGATAAGTGTTTCCTTTTCTGATGTTCCTCCTTCTCTGCCCCCACCAGCATGACTTACTGAAGTGAAACCTAGGGGAAAGGGAACAGAGACAGAGGGCACTCACTCAAGGTGACACATCGCAGAATCAGACCCCAGTCTCATGGCATCGCTCATGCATGAGGCAAAGTGGGTTGTGAGGCAAACAAATGAATGAGATAAGAAATACCTGACTCACAGGAAGGAGGCAGGATTGCAGTGGGAAACCAGCCTCCAGAAGATGGAGAAGATCTCACTCTGGTTTCAACATTGCTCAAGATGCTCTTGAGTAAATCTCTTTAGAGTTTGGGCTTATACTTCTTGTCTATAAACTGAAGGGCCTAGGTTCTGTGTTCTCCTAAGGTTCGTGTGTGTGTGTGTGTGTGTGAGAGAGAGAGCGAGCGAGAGAGAGAGAGAGAGAAAATGTGTTGTAAGGTAAAGGGATGAGGCTGGTAGTGAACACAGCAGTGAGTTCAAGCTCATTTTCCAAAAAATAATAGTGGAAAATGTGTGAACTACAGACAATTTGCCTGACACTAGGCACTTTACACGGATTATTTAGTTTGGTCTGACTGTAATTTCACAAAGGAAGTAGTGTTGTCACAATTTTACAGACGAGGAAAATGAGGCTTAGAGTGTGTATTAGTTAGTTAGGGTTCTTCAGAGAAACATAACCAATAGGTTCTCTCTCTCTCACCCTCTCACTCCCCCCGCCCCCCATCCCCCACCCACCGGCTGTCTCCTCTTGAGAGAGAGATTTTAAAGAACTGGCTTATGCAATTACGGGGGTTGGCAGGTCTGAAATCTGCAGAAAAGGCCAGCTGGAGACCCAGGGAAGCGTGTACATTGCAGCCTGAGTCTAGAGGCAGTATGGAAGCAGAATTCCTTCTTCCTCATGGGACCACAGTCTTTTTACTCTTAAAGTCTTCAGCTGATTAGATGAGGCCCACCCATATTATGGAGGATAATCTGCTTTCTTCAAAATCTACTGATTTAAGTGTTAATCACATCTAAAAAATACCTTCAAAGAACTCCCTTGACCAAATATCTGGGTGCCATGACATAGTCACATTAACACATAAAATTAACCATCACAGAGAAGCAAAGCCCATGCCGATCAGCTGTAAAATAGAACGAGGATTTGAACTCAGACAGCCCTACATCAGAGCCTACTCTTCCCTCCTGTGCCAGTTGCCAGGGTGGCTTTGTGCAAATCACCCAAGCATCTACTCCCAGAGTCTCAGCAGTAAAATGACCACACAATTTCTGCTTTGTAACCCATAGGCTAAATGTATGTGAAAGTCTTAGCATGGTGCAGGTAAATGTCAGTAACATTAAAATGTAGAGTCATTTCTTACCCCTGCCCAATTTAAAGTAATTTCCTCAGGAAAGTAAATTAGTATAACTGTTTTTAGAGGGCAACTTGAAATTTTTAAAAAATATAAAAATGTGAATCCTCTATGATGCTACAGTCCAGCTTCTAAGAATTTTATTTTGCAAATAGATAAAGATATAATTATAAAGATGCCCTTCCAATATTGGTTAAAAGGCAAAAAAAGGAAACAATCTCAATATTAATAAGGGAACATAGCATGAACTGTGAATCCATACTATGAACTGATAGACAGTTACCTTGGAAAGGTGTTCAAGACACGTTATTAAGTGATAAGCACAATATGTGAAACAGTATCTTGGAATAGTTCTATTTTGATAAGAGAAAAAAACTATATATGTTTATATATTGATAAACATAGAAAAATACTGATGTATACATATTAAATTAGTGTCCCTGGAGAGTGAGATTAGAAGAAAAGAAGAACTGTCTCTTTGTGCATGCTCTCCATATTTCTACAGTTCCCAAATGTGTTACAATGGGGTTTTCCATTTATTTAAAGATGCATTTAGTTTGTTACTAAATTACCTTTTAAAAAGATATTTATTTATTTAAATTTACAAATAAAAACTGTTTATTATGTACAACATGCTGTTATGAAATAGGTATACATTGTAGAATGGCTAAATTGAGCTAATTAGCAATATGCATTATCTCATATCTCTTTTTTTTGTGGTGAGAACACTTAAAATCTACTCTCCAGCAATGTACAGAAATACACTGTTATTAACTATATAATCACCTTGTTATACAATAGATCTCTTGAACTTACATCTCTTATCTAACTGAAATTTTGTATCCTTTGAAAACATCTCCTGATCCCCCACCCCTTGTTACAAAATTATTGATTTCATTTTGAAATGAGTCAGCTAAACAGAATAGTTTGTTTTTGATCTTAGTCTATTTTATTTCATGTTAGATTGACTGCTTCTCCTCCCAGCCCCTAACAGTGGGTCTATACTAATTTGCATAACTTTGATAAAACTTTTATTCAAGAAAAGAAGAACAAGTCTCATGTGGCTTGTGAGAAGATGAAACCACTGTGACTTATAAGGACATTTTGGGAAGACAACTCCTAAACTTGGTCAGCAGACAGGATGGCACTCATAGGGAAGTCTGTCCTGGCAGTTCTTGCCCTCTGGCTGGCAAAACCAGACCTGCAGAAAGGGGGTGGCCTTTAGGTTAAGGCAATTTCTTGCTGACACCTGGAGGGAAAAGTGTGTGCCAGTGACAGCTTACTGGGATACAAAACCCTCACAGGGGCTCTGTGGCTTTCTGTAGTTTGAGGGAGTGCTTTAAGCAGACGTGGGGGAAAGTGATTTAGCTAGGAATGTTAAGCTGTCTGAGGGAAAAATAAAGGTCCTTCAATAATTTTTTTAAAAAGTTATTTTTTCCCTTTGTAACACAGAGCTACTTGGATACCATGATGGTGCATTGTGGCATTTGCTGGTTACTCTCCACATAGCAAGGCACTTTGCATTCAAAATAAGAATTTTTGAATAAGAATAAGAATTTTTGCCAATATTGTTTAAAGGGAAATAATTTTTCACATTTCTCTGTTTTCCTGAGGGCAGGGGCTGCAGTCTCTTCTCTTTATTTTAGTACCCACCCCAACAGCACTTGGCAGCTTGTGTGGTGGGCACTCACTGGTAAACTAAACTAACTAATCTGCAGATCAGTCTCTCTAGAAAATATTTATGACTCAAATTTGATCCTGATACTCCCTTGCTGAAACTCTTCAATGTCTTTTTCTTGCTGTGAATATCAAGTCCAGAACTCAAAATATGTCCTCCAAGGCCTCTCATGCTGGGCTGATGGTCATCTCCTTGTTCTGGTTCCACTATGCAAGTTCTTGATAGCCAGCCTCCCTTCAGAATGGCCAAGTCTGTGCCTTTCTAAATTGCTAAATGTTTAGAACGTCACCCCTGCCTATGTGACCTGGCCCCTACCCACCTCTCAGACTCATCTCTGGCTCACCGTCCATGTAGTCACACACTCTCTCTCTTTGGTTTCACTGAATGTGCTGGGCTTCAGGACACCTTGGTTCCCACCCAATCTGTGTCTTCTACTGGGGAATCTTCCCAGTTTTCTTCACCTAGTAGTTAACTCTTTCTCGTTCTTCTGATCTCAGTTGTAATCTCAAGGCTGTATGTGGCTTTTCTGAATCCATACCCTGTGATTAAGTTAAGGATTACTTTAGTACACTCTTAAAGCACACTAGAGTTTCCCTTAAGTATTGATCATAACTTTGGTAAGATGATTATTTGGGTAATTGTTGATGGTAGGCTTCTTGAGGCTAGGAAACTCATCTTGTTCTGATAACACAAATGTTTGCCACACAGAAGATTCTTAAATATTTGATGCAGTGAAAGAATAAACAAAAGGTAGGCTAAAGCAATGTGAATGATCAGTTTTTTTTTCCTAAAACTATTCAGATTCCATAAAAACCCTTGTTGAAGAAGACCTCTGATTCAAATGTTTCATGCATACTAATTTCATCTGCGTTTGAAATGAGCCTCAGAGGTTTCTTAGCTCTTTTGCAGCTGGACAGATCTACTTGAAAACAATTTTAAGGGATCTGCTTTGCTTTTTTTTTTCTTTTGACATTCTTTTTGCCACAGTCTCCTGATTACATTTCTAATCTCTGGGTCATAATCAAGTGATGGCTGAGTTTCACTTACATATACACATTCTATGAAAACCCACAAGAAACCTAAAGGAAAGGTAAAGCTTATCAAATTTCTTTTAGGCTCTGTAGCCTAACTTGTTTTAGACCCTAGGATTTAAGCATGTGCTAATTTGTCTGTTTTGTTTGATCAAATTATACTTTTATACTACATCAATTATACTTTTCTGGTTTTATTTGAAGTAAAAATATTTTCCCACATGAAAGAGTCATTTTGAGTAATACTGTAACAAACCAAAGTTTGCCACGTACATCCTGAATGCTATTGCCAGTATTTCTTCTTGTTTTTATTTTAAATTTGTTTTTAATTAGCTTTGTGACCCATCAAATAGCCACTTCCATGAGTGAACCCTATACTGCACTTTCCTACCAACTACCAGCCGGTTCATTCAACATTAATAGTCATGAAAAAACCCCTGCACGAAAACTTACAACAGGCTCCAAACACCCAAATAAAACTCCCCAAACCAAATAAGCAACACATAAATAATTTATTTTTTCAGGATAGAAACACATTTTTCTTTTGGATAATATCAAGGTTCACTTTTAAAAGATGTATTCATTTTTTACGGTTCTCGTCAAATAGAAATGACTGTTCAATGCTGTAACTCTGAATCACGAGATAAAATCAAATCTCCTAAGCAGATCTTCATGTCGCCATATGGGGAACAAAGAATGATGGTGAGCAAGAGAGAAAAAGACTCTCTTAGAGTGGGACAAAAGAAGAGGACATACAAAATAACTAAAAGAGCAGAAAGTACCCTGAATGCTATAATTTAGGCTGTGGTGAAAGTAAATTTGGACTCCCCTGAGCCCTGTCAGTGGTAGACAAAACATGCCAGTTTAGCAGGAGGAAGGAGATGCTCTCCGGTTGACCCTAAGGCAGGACCCCATCCCCCCTCCCTAGAGATCACAGGATGCCCCCTCTCTTGGGGGAGATTCCCATAGTGAGTTACTCATTAGACTCCAACTGTTTCCGAGATCTGTGAGTGTGAGGACAGGAAACCCAGAAAGGTCTGCAGAAGTCTGGTCAATGTGGCTTCATTTGAGAAGGAAAGAATCTTCTCATGGGCTCAACCCAAGGCCCCTTCCCAAATGGGCTGAGAGCCGTTATGGGACCTCTACCCTGCCTGAAAAAGAAATTCTACAAAACCAGTCAGAACTTGGGGCTTATCTTACTTCTGCTGTAAGAGTGTGCTTGAAATTGACACTCAGTTTAATTCCCTTAAAACCTTAAAAATAATGACAAGGGGCTTGCTGGAGTTCTCCTGTTGCCATACTACTGATGTAAAGATCCACAGCTGGGCTTTCTTTTGCCCTTGGGAACAAGAAATCTTGTTTTCAGGCCATTCAAGTCACAGTAGACGTTTGGCTTTTGTTGTTTCTGCTTTGACTTGCTAAAGAGGTGATATACATGGTGGATGAGAGAGGAGAAATACTTCCAAGTTAAGGATGGTGGTCCAAACATTGCTATTGTTATGAGGGCTGAAGAAAATCATAGTTTTACTCTGTGATTTTTAAGGTCTGTAAATGAACCCATATATATTTTTCAGTTAGTCCAGGATAGAAGGGTTCAAGAAGGAAAAGTCCACTGGTTGGCCAGGAGTAAGACAGGCTGTCTTCTGTGGAGGAGCAGGTCTGGGAGTCTGGGGGAAGCATGAACTTGATGCCTAGATTATCTAGAACACAGAGGCTCAGTTCAGAGATGGTGCATGGTGGCATTTGCTGGTTACTCTCCACATAGCAAGGCACTTTGCATTCAAAGTCAAAATAAGAATTTTTGCCAATAAAGGGAAACAAATTTTCACATTGCTCTGTTTTCAGAGTTTTAATGCAACCACTAATATCAGGATGCTTTTGGTTGTAAAGAAAGAAAACTCAACTTCAAGTAGCCTAAGCAATAAGGAACATTTTTAGCTCACATAACAAAACACCTGAAAGTTGAGCGGCTCCAGACTTGCTGAGTTTAGTGTTTAAATGATACCATCAAGGTCCCAGATTCACTCCACCTGTGCTCTCTGTAAATTGGCTTGTCTTTCAGCTGAATTCCTTCATGGCCCCAAGATGGCTGCTATTTTTTCAGCCTCAGCGCAGACAGCAACATCCAGAGGCGGCAAAGGGTTTGTTTCCTCTTGTGTGTCTTTTACTGTCGGTAACGAACACTTCTGCTGAGCTCCCAGCATACTTACATCTCACTGTCAGAGGGCAGAAGGCACAGGGAGGGGTAGCCATTTAGTAGGCAACAAAAATCATTTGTCACAAAATCAGAGTCAGCACCCTAAGTGCAGGTAGGCTTTCCTAGGAGGGAGTGGTCTTCTGGTGTTCTGGATTATACACAATATTTTGGCTTCAACATCTTTCTGCTTTCACAAAAATGGTGAAGTGATTTCTTTTTTGAAAATGAAAACTGGGAAGAGATGGATTATTGAAACCACGGGTTTTAGGCTTTACCTTAGGTGATTCTCAAAGAGGGGCGGTGTCGGAGTTTCCTTCTGAAGGGTGTTGGAGAGCTCAGTGTTTAGAGACGTGGAGAAAATACCTATTATATCTTTTCCCTCTTAAATTTGTTGAATAATACAAGTAGAAGTCGGAGTTCTATTCTCTGACCTCTCGCCAAAGGAAAATGTAAAAAAACACTCAAGATGTTTATCAAAGACTACAGGTAAATTGAGAAGACTGTGGGAAACTTCGGAGGGATCAACGCCTAAAGACAGGGAGGAACGCAGACCCTATGGAATCTGTAGATGAGGCAGCTGTAGTCTCTTTAGGTGACTTATTTCAGGGTCCAGCCACTCCCAGCATCTCCTTACACTGCAGATCTGCCAGGTTCCCCTTGTTTTGCCCTCAGAGGTGGATATTCATTGATTTCCATCTGCTATGTAATGATCCCAATTCTCAAAAAATGACTGAAAAGAAATGTTATTGTGAGAAAATCTCAAGGGGAGGAGAAAACAAGAGAGAACAGAAACCTCAAATCTGCTGGATATTTCAGAATCAGAAGAGGTTAGTAAGCAAAAGAAAACGGAGAACAAATTTAAAAGTTCTATTTCTCTATTTTAAAGTAAGAGAAAATGTTATTTGTGATTTTGGGGTAGAAGCTGAATGGCTAAAGAGAGAAAATAGAGTATAGGATGCTTTATTTTCCAAGTTTTGATTAGAAAGAAAACGTTCAGATACTCAGTACTTAAGTGGTGATTACATTAAAGACATTTAATTTTGTGTAGTTTTTTTCATCCCTGGATTCCCTAATTCCCCACACAGTTTTATTTTTAAAGCCTTTGTACAAGATGAAATGACCAGAGAAGAGCAGTTTTTTAAAAAGGGTTTGAAGTTTGTTTGCTTAACAAAGTGTTTGCAGTCATAATTAGGTTGCATATTAAAGTTCAAAACCAACTCAAGTTGGAAGTGACTGAAAATTGTTACCATCTGACGGCTTTGTGGGCCGAGCTTTCACAAACGACACTGCACGCACCGAGGAATAAAGGCCCTATTCTGAGCATTGCCCTGGGAGACTTCACGGGTCTGGGCAACACTCAGACTGCAGATTTCCCATAGTGGCATCATGGATCTAAATCTAACTGTCATAATAGCATGGCCTTGATCTGCTGGAGTCATCCCAGTTTGGTTTGCTCTTGTTGTTATTTTCACCTCCTTAGGGTTCTCATGTCTTATCTCGAGTCCATATGTCTATCTGTGGAACTGCAGAAGCCATGATGAGTTGTAGCTCCCGGGCTCAGTTCTGCAACTCTCACCATGGAAAATCCATCTCAAAGCCAATGTTTTCTGAGAGAGAGAGAGAAAGAGACACTGATTAGGGTGTTTGGGATGAGTCAGCTCCTCATCTGTTGTGTTGAAAGGCAAAACTGTCTTTAATTTTAACAGTGCTCCATTTCCATCTTCACTGGCATATGAAGCCTATTTGGGAAGAGAAAGAGGAGTTTTATGTGGTACATTTCAAATATCTTGCCTCAGGCAAGAACCTCACTGTTTCTTAGAGGGAAATCTCTTTATTGGCCTCCACACCTGAGTCTTTTATTTCTACTTAGGAGGAGATGGAATGATGGAAGCTTGTCTCTTCTAATGATAAGCACGAGGTAAGAATTAAGACCTAATACACCCCATGATGGGGCATAATTATGCAAGAGTTAGTACAAATGACCTTGATGCTTGGAGCCATCACAAACATTGTACTTGCTGAATGTATCTGATGTGTAGGTTCAGTGTTAATCTGAAAACCCAGGTTTATATCAAATAAGAATGAGAATGGATTTGTTTCTTTAAGTAATAAATAAAAATATAATATGATTGTATATTAAATCATCATTGAACCTGGAGCGATTTGAAGATAAATTTTGGTTATTAAGTCAGTTGTCTTCTTGAATATTGATGCATATTCCCTTTTATTTCTTTTAGGGTATTCTTCCAAATGCTTGCTAGTATAGCCATTCTGCTTAACAAAATAAAAAAATGGGGTCAGAATTTGGAAGAAAGCTAACATAATGACAAAAGAAGCAACTAAGTCTTTGGTTTTGTGATTCAAAACAGACAACAATTTTAAAACAAAATAGAAGGAACCAAAAAATACAGGGTTGACTTTACAAAGAGCAGAAATGTTTTCTTGGTGAGGGTAAGGCTGCATTCAGCAGAGGTGAGGGAGGACAAAGATAAATAGATTTATTTTTAGAACTTTTCTAACAGCTAATTGTGGAATATTTCTTGAAAATCTTCATCAAAAGCAGGTGCCTTCAGTTGTCCTTAATAAATTAATGTTGTCCTTCTTCCCTCTTACCCTAAAATACTGGTATTGGAAAACAAGTAGACAGTGCTCATCGTGACACTCTGCATGGACCCCCACAATAAAGACAGTGGATGCATCATTTCAGTCAGAGAATAGAATCAATTTGACCAATGATATTAGAGTGTATAGTTTTGCAAAGTGACTCACTCGCTATGAGCACCTAAAAACCACTGGGATCTAGTAGTATAGCAACAACACAGCCACAGGGAGAATCCCTAACCCCAACATTTACACTGATATAATGTCCCCTAATTCAGTGACAATGGGATTGGCCATATTCTAAAACAAATTTAATTACTTTGCTTAATTAATTTGAAGCTTTTGAGAGCTTATTACTTTTTAATATACTGCTGCATGACCCTCACTCGCAAAAATAAGTATATTACATACAATCATAAAAGGAAGTTGCAAACATTTCAAAAAGAATGATCTTTAGAGATATTTTACAAAGAGATTAATATATTAAAATGCCAGGCTCAACAGACTGGATATAAGGTCAAGTTGTTACCTTTGGGAGTGAGGCTCATGGGTGTTGTTACTTTGGGAGTGCCTGGGGCTCATGAAAAGTTTTCCTATGGAAATCTCAGATGTCTATACTCTGTTCTTTTTTTTTTTTTTTTTTTTTTTTGTGGCGGAGTCTCACTCTGTTGCCCAGACTAGAGTGCAATGGCACGATCTCTGCTCACTGCAGCCTCCGCCTCCCGGGTTCAAGCGATTCTCCTGCCTCAGTCTCCCAAGTAGCTGGGATTACAGGCACGCGCCATCACGCCCGGCTAATTTTGTATTTTAGTAGAGACAGGGTTTCACCATGTTGGTCAGGCTGGTCTCAAACTCCTGACCTCAGGCGATCCACCCACCTCAGCCTCCCAAAGTGTTGGGATTACAGGTGTGAGCCACCGCGCTGGGCCTACCCTGTTCTTATAACCATCCACCATTCCCCTTTAAGTTATAGCTCTTGCATCAAAAAGAGAATATTAGAGGCCAGGCACGGTGGCTCACGCCTGTAAACCTAGCACTTTGGGAGGCCGAGGTGGTGGATTGCCTGAGCTCAGGAGTTCGAAGCCAGCCTGGGCAACATGGTGAAACCCTGTCTCTACTAATATGCCAAAAATTAGCCGGGTGTGGTGGCATGTGCCTGTAGTCCCAGCTACTGGGGAGGCTGAGGCAGGAGAATTGCTTGAACCCAGGAGGCAGAGGTTGCAGTGAGCTGAGATCACACCACTGCACTCCATCCTGGGCGACAGAGTGAGACTCTGTCTCAAAGAAAAAAAAAAAAAGCATATTAGGATAGAAACATCCATCAAAACTTCCCCTGTTGAATCTGTTGTTCACTTGGAAGGACTGAAAGGGGAATGAGTAATATGGCAGATAAGTCCAGGGAAAGTGCATAGACCCAACTCTTTAAATTCAGAATCAAAAAGGAAAAGTCCAGTAGCCCTTTGTTAAACTCCAGTCATGAATACTACAGAGCAATAAGTGAACAATGGAATGAACCAAAGTGAAAAATCTATTGTAAACAGTTGATCAAATGAGCTGAACATGGTATGGCGCAAGCAGAAAACAGCATTACATTTTTCTCACATTGAACTTTTACTTCTCTCCTGGTAGATTTTTTTTTTCTTCCTCTAAACAGTATCTTTGGAAGATCCCTCACCAGTTCCAGGTAATTTCAGGCTGGGCCAATGTCAGGTCCAGTTATACCAGTTACTTGTGGCCATTGTACATTCTGATTGGCCACTATCTGTGCTATCCTAGCTGGAGAACATACCAAATATCACCCTTGCCTTCTGATATTAATGACCAGTTATGTTTTCAGCAAATAAAAAGTCTAATGTATGAAAACCCTGATTTCATATCAATTCAAAGCTTTCACCCCTCCATGCCACTCAGGCCTGACACAGTCTCAGAAACCTGCAGTATAAGAAATGGACATGGTCTCTGTACTATTTTTGCACTACCTTTGTGATACTTCCAGCTATGTTCTACTCTAGGTCCTCCAGAGTAGAGACAAGGGGGTAGGGAAATGAGGTGAGAAAAGAGGGAAAATATTTCTTACTTGGCCAATGCTGCTGTTATCTGGCAATGAGGCCCTCAGTGTAGCAGGAGCCCAATTATGGGTCCTTTCTCTCGTGGGGTGCTATGTTGGGAAATCTGAATCACCCACTAAGCCTGTTCTACCTTACTTTTACTAAAAGAGATTGAACAGATGAAAACTACACTTCCTAGACTGCTTTGCAGATAGGTTTCTATTAAATAGATGTGAATTTGTGTCCCTTAGATTCACTTACTAGGAGATTTGGAAGGCAGGAATGAGGTAGAGGTCATCTTCCTGAGGCTTCAGGCTATGATTTCTTTTGTTTTTCTTTAAATTTTTATTTTTAGTTCTGGGGTACATGTGCAGGAAGTGCAGGTTTGTTACATAGGTAAACATGAGCCATGGTGGTTTGCCACACCTATCAACCCACCACCTAGGTATTAAGCCCAGCATGCATTAGCTATTTTTCCTAATGTTCCCCCTCCCCCAACTCCACCCACCAACAGGCCCCAGTGTGTGTTGTTCCCCTCCCTGTGTCCACGTGTTCTCATTGTTCAGCTCCCACTTATAAATGAGAACATGCGGTGTTTGGTTTTCTGTTCCTGTGTTAGTTTTGCTGAGCGTAATGGTTTCCAGCTCTATCCATGTCCCTGCAAAGGACAGGATCTCATTCCTTTTTATGGCCGCATAGTATTCCATGGTATATATGTACCACATTTTCTTTATCCAGTCTATCATTGATGGGCATTTGGGTTGATTCCATGTCTTTGCTATTGTAAATAGTGCTGCAATAAACATATGTATGCATGCATGTAACTTTGTAACAGAATGATTTATATTCCTTTGGGTACATACCCAGTAATGAGATTACTGGGTCAAATGGTATTTCTGGTTCTAGATCTTTGAGGAATCACCACACTGTCTTCCACAATAGTTGAACTAATTTACATTCCCAGCCACAGTGTAGAAGTGTTCCTATTTCTCCACAACCTTGCCAGCATCTGTTGTTTCTTGACTTTTTAATAATTGATATTCTGACTGGCATGAGATGGTATCTTGTTGTGGTTTTGATTTGCATTTCTCTAATGATCAGTGATGTTGAGTTTTTATTCGTATGTTTTTTGGCTGCATGAATGTCTTCTTTTGTGAAGTGTCTGTTCATGTTCTTTTCCCACTTTTTAATGGGGTTGTTTTTTTCTTGCAAATTTGTTTAAGTTCCCTGTAGATTCTGAATATTAGACCTTTGTCAGATGAATAGGTTGCAAAAATTTTCTCCCGCTCTGTAGATTGCCTGCTTGCTTTGATGATAGTTTCTTTCGCTGTGCAGAAGGTCTTTAGATTAATTAGATAGCATTTGTCAATTTTTCCTTTTGTTGCAATTGCTTTTGGTGATTTTATCATGAAATCTTTGCCCATGCCTTTGTCCTGAATGGTATTGTCAGACTATGGTTTCTAACAAGTGAGATAATGGAACCATGAGGTTTTGGGTGGTAATTATGTATTGATATAGGTTCATCAGTTGTAACAAATGTACCATTCTGTTGTTCCTGTGTCCACCTGTCTCCCATATGGAGAGTAGTGGTGGATATGGCTTCAGCTTCTAACTCAAGAGGTAGCCTCAGAGGTACTAGGTCTCCCAGTGGGTCAGTTCTGTATCACTCTGTGAGTGATTCTGGGAGGCTTGCTCCTTTAGCTCTCCCTAAGATTTTGTAAGCCCCTGTATTAAGTAATGTAGGTGCTTTTGGGGGTTCTTGATGAGACCACTCCCTTCCTCCCAAGACAACCTCCAACATTGCTATTCCCTAGGGCAGGTTATATTCCTCTGTCCGACTGCTTGCCATGCAGCCCAGCTCTTGCAACTGATGGGACACCCACAAAGACTTCTATTATTGAGACTCAGATTCTTCCAGTAAGAATTAAATGCTAGTCTCCACATTTCAGAAAACACAGGCCAAATTTTCCCAAGAATTCTGTAACCAACTAGGCTCTGCTCTGGACCTCTGTTTAGAGAGGGTTGTGGGAGAAGATGGGAGGTGTGTGAGTGCGGTACAATGTCAGTATTCTCTTCTGGCAAGACCCACACCCTCTACAAATGGTTTTTATAAAGGCCTCCTTCATTTGTTTTGAATTACGGGGAACATCTCCCTCTCCTCTAACAGTTCTCTTCAAAGTAATACTCTCTTCCTCGTCTGATCAGGCTGAGGTAAGGGCCACCTCCTTGGTACGCTTTGAAGAGATGGTTTAACATCTCTCTTTAGAATGTGGGTGTAGTTATCACCTATGATTTTCAGCTTTGGGACCTCAGCTGAAAGGAAGGTAACAGGAGAGGTCTCATTTAGCATCCAGTTATACTACTGTGTCTGATTTTCCAGATGGGAAGCCGGTACCCTGCTTTGAGGATTGTTTGGGGCAGAGTAGCCTGGGTCATCAGCAAGATGAGAATTGTCTTCAGCAGTATTGAGTTAAAACTACCAATTCAGGACAACTTTCTAACCCAGGTGACTGTTAAAACCATATTTCTTCTCCATGCCCCTTCTCATTCCAAACCTTGCATTTAAAAAATTATTTGCTGGATTTTTTCATGCTTATATGGTTTGCATCAAAAAGTTAACGGCAAAATCTGAGACTGAACCCAATGGGCAAAAGATCTTTAAAATTTACTAGTCATTCATGAACTAATGTGACTGCATTTTAAAAACATCTGAAAGCAAACACACACACACACACACACACACACACACACACACACAGACACACGCCAAAAAATAAAATCCAGGAAGGCTAGACTTCTATAAAGGATAGAATAACAACTAGTCCATGTATATGTGGCTCAGTTTCCTAAAGTAGAGTGAGTGGATTAGGCCACCAAATTTCCTTTCAGTCCTAATGCTACGTGGCTGTCTATAAGCCGAAAGAAAGGCTAAACCTTAGTTAACTCTAAGGAAGCATTGTTCTCTTCCCTCAAGAGCTCAGATAAGCTAAAAATAAAACAATACCCAAATGACTTGAAAACTTACATTCATTCAAAAACCTGCACGTGGATGTTTATAGCAGCTTACTTATAATTGTCAAAACTTGAAAGCAATCAAGATGTCCCTCAGTAAGTGAATGGATAAACAAACTGTTGTATACCTAAGAAATGAAACATTATTCAACATTAAAAAGAAGTGAGCTATCAAGCCATGAAAAGACACGGAGGAAACAAATGCCTATTAATAAGTAAAAGCCAATCTGAAAAGGCTATGTACCGTATGATTTCAACTATATGACATTTTGGGAAAAGCAAAACTATGGAGACAGTAAAAAGATCAGTGATTGCCAGCAGTTACTGATCAATGGGGGAATCAATGGGGGGAATATAGAGGATTTTTAGGGCATGTATGGTACTGCAATGGTGGGTACACATTTGTCAAAACCCTTAGTTTCACCAAGAGTGAACCTGAATGTAAATGATGAACTTTGGATGATACTGATGTGTCAATACAGGTTCATTAATAGTAACAAATGTAACACTGATGCAGGATGTCAGTAGTCGGGGAGGTTATGGGGGAAGGGGGCAGGGACAGAGGTATATGGAAACTCAGCACATTCCACTCTATGTTGCTGTGAACCTAAAACTTCTCTAAAAGATAAAATGTATTAGCTAAAAAATACTAAAATAATAGTTAATATATAATATAGTTAATTATATTAATAATTAACTATATTAATAGTTAAACCCACATTAGGCTAGGTTTCTTGAGAAATTACATAATAGGTCAAATACTTTGTTGTAGCCCCTGTTTAAGTCAAGGCACTTCTTGTATCACAAAAGGCAAAATGGCCTGGCCATCTTTTGCCAAATATTTTCAGGAAAGAAGTCAAGGAAGCACCCAAACTGGCAGGTTAGAGATGAAGCATGAGCTGAAATCCAGAGATCTTATAGCAAGAAGTAGCAATCACCCTGTTCTATTTTCTGAGACGTACAGTTTGAACTTTGAAAACGGCTGTCTCCAGAGTGGCAATTAGTTGAATGTTGGTCCTTGGCTCATAATGCTTATGATGAAAAAAATGATTGAATAGATAATAAATTTCTAAGGTATTTACTTTGCTTCCAGAATCATGTTGAAGCATCCCATTTTCTGTTAGCCATATCCACCCTTTAATTAGATGAATTCTCTTGGTGTGTGATTCAGTGGACCTGGTAACTTGGAGTTTTAGTCTCTGTCCCATTTCTGCTGAATATTCCTAATGCGCATTAAATTGAAGACAAATGATTTTTACACCTCCGTTTTTATTCATTTAAATGAAAATTGTGAACATGAAGAACAGCATTTTAAGAATAATTAATTCAAGTAATCAATATTCAAAATGTTAAGTATATAGCCTCATGATGCCCTCTAGTGGTTAACCCACAAGAAAAGTGCCTCCAAAGTTCCACAGAAAACAGAAATTTTCGCTTTCTAGAGGTGAGTCTACCCATTCAAGTATGCTGTTATCTTTTATTTCTCTAATGAAAGCAATGGGGTTTTATGTTCAGTTGATGTTGGATTATTTTCTTAGTACTGCAAAGATAAAGACACATCAAGTTAATAACAGTAATTGTGTCAAAAGCATTATAACCATTAAGTAAGGGCAATGGGTAGATATGGCCCCACTACAATTGGATTTATTGCCTCAGAGTATAGGAATACATCCCTTGGGGATAATGAGAAAATTCTCCTGGGATTGATTAATCTGTTATTGTTAGTCCTTTTCCACCATTGAAATGGCTGTCTTGGAAGTGAGCTGTGATTCTTAGGCAGGTAGTGGCACTATTCAAGAAAGAAAAGAATAACTGTTAGGCCCAATTAAAAATAAAACAAAAAATGGACCTATTACTTGATACATGACTTATAAGAATTGTTTTCTGCATTCTTGAATTCTCAACAATAGCCATTAAAGTGACATCTATCTATCTATCTTCACATATAAAAGATGTTTTATAAGATTTTGAATAAATGTTCAATAAAATTAGTGAAGGTCTTAAAATTGGGTTTTCTTCTAATTATCAGTTGCAAGAAATAAAAGATTTAAAAATGCTCATAAATTGTTGATTTGTACATTTTCCTTCATTCTATGGAAACCAATCTCATTTGAATACATTTAAAGATATCTCTTTAATGATTTCTCCTGGATAACAAGTTGCAAGCTTCACACTCATATTCTTTACTGATAAATCTGTGTTTTTCTCCAAAGTATAAAGTTGCATGACAATAAATCCCTTCAAAAGAAAACATGCTTCGTAGCAGAGCTGTTTATGTGACCTGACAGACACTGGTCTATGATAACAGTGCTTTTTGGAAAGTAGTTGAAGCATTTTCTCGATAATAAACTCAATAAATATTTTTATTAGTCTCCTTCCATGCGCCTGCTAGTCTGTATACTAAAGTTAACTAATCGTAGGCATTGGCATTGGGGAGAAAGACTGAAAAAGTGATTGCAACATAGAACTTAACAGACATTATGTCCTGCCATTAAGTAGTAAGAATTTTTCAACTTTCTTTTTCTTTTTCCCCAACAAATATTCTAACCATCCCCACAAGGAAATTAATAATAATAATAATAATAATAAATCTCCAAACAATTCACCAGGACAAGAGTGCATATACCAAAAAGGATCTGGAGCTGGAATTAGAAAGAAACAAAATGGGGAGAGCTGTCTGAAGGTGAAACCTTCCTTTCCCATCAACTGTGTTTGTTACCCTAATGTATAATTTATTCCTGGTGCTAGTTTCCTTCTCTCCCCAGGTTCTTGAGATTGTGAACATTGTTTCCAGGACTATATTTGTTTCCATAAAATTACCCTCTCATGAAATGATTTGTCAGATTCACAGGTTTGTTATACTTGAATTTTACCTGATGCTATTAAGCCTGTTCTTTTTTCCCTTTCATCCCTGCTAATTCTAAAGCGAATGTATTCCGGGATCTTTAACTCATTTTCTGAAGGCAATCTGAATCCACCCAACCCTCTGAGCATTGAATCTAGGAGTGAGTCTCACATATACTAAATTCGAGTGATGTTAGGTTCACAGGATTCTCAGAGAAGCCTAGTTATCTTCAAGTGAGCCAAGGCACCAGGTCATTCTGAGCTTACTAAAGAGGACACGTGCTTCATTAAGTTAGGCCTGGTTCTGACCCTTACCTTCCCAGTGTCCTCCAATTGACCAGGAGCCAAGCTGGAGCTCCTGGAGTCCTTCAACAGAGGAGTGAATTAATCTGGCATCCAAACTGGAAATGGAAAATTTCTTCAAATTTTGTAACCATGGCCCCAAGGGGTGGGAGGGAGACTGCTGGGTGGAGTAGTGGGAGGCATTGTTTTCTTCTTTCTGAAAAGAGAATTTAAAATATATGCATAATATTTTGAGTTGTCTTTTCCAAATGAAAAAAATATTTTAAGGAAAATACACCCACATTATAGTATAATTTGATCTGCCCCAAAGTGGGGCACACTGGGGACGCTAATTGTGAAAATACAACTTATACACAGAAACCAACTTTCTAATTATATTGACTTTTAAGTGTCTATAGTTTTAGTTACAACAGAGTTACAGTAAATCACATTTTAAGGTATTTAAAGTGACTATAGGTTTTGCTTGTTAAGGAAAGCCAACTGAAGATCAGAGGCAAGCATCAATATTAAAGTAAATAATGAAGCAATCATCTGACCTTAATATCCCCTATCGTGTCAAACTGATACTTATTTTCAGAAAAAGCTTTGCAAAACAAACGGTAGTGGGGAAAAAACAGTCTGCATGTATTTATCGAGGATCTGTTTTCTGTGTGGAGGATTTTTGAAAATATGCCATTAACATTTCCTTATTTATTGTTTGCTCTTTTGAACATATCATTGTACTTTTACTTGCCTTACTTTTTAAATAATCAAGTTGGAATTTTTTTCTGTATTTACAAAGCATTTGTATTACTTTCTTGTCAAAATCTGGAGTATACTCTTTTTTAAAAAGTTGATATAATAGTCATTTTCTTACTGATTTATAAAATGTATATAAATTAATATAATTAACCTCTATGATTTTCCCCTAGTTTATTGTTTTCAAATTTTGTGTATGGTGTTTCTTTTAAGTACAGTGAAAAATGATTTTATAATATTTATCAGCCTTTTTTATATTTTTGTCTTTGGTGTTACACACTGAAAAGCTTTTCTCTCCTTAGACTATGTAGTCCCTTATTTTTTATTCTTGTAAAATTATGGGATTTAAAAAATTTATATTTTAGAGACAGGGTCTCATTCTGTCACCCAGGCTGATGTACAGTAGTGTGATTATAGCTCACTGCAGCCTCAAACTCCTGGGCTGAAGCAATTCCCTTGTCTTAGTTTCCCAAGTAGCTGTGACTACAAGCACATGCCACCACGCCCCATGCCTGGCTTTTTTTTTTTTTTTTTTTTTTTTTTTTTTTTTTTTTTTAAATTTTGTAGACACGGGCTCACTGTGTTGCCCAGACTGGTCTCAAACTCCTGGTCTCAAGTGATCCTCCCACCTCAGCCTCCCAAAGTGCTGGGATTACAGGCACGAACCACTGCATGTAGCCCTCATTATGGTTTTATATTTTGCGTTTCAATATTTAATCCATCTGGGATTCATTTTGGTACCTTATATGTTTTGTTAATTTGATTTTCTATTTTCCCACAGATTTAGATGGTAGTTTTAATCAGTCATTGAGTAATTCATTTTTCCTTTGATGATTTGAGATGCTAGCTTATCCTGTATTAATATTTTATATCTTTTTAAGGCTGTTTATATAAAGTTATTAAAGTCCTGGTATGAAATAAAACATTAAGCATTCTATGATTTCCTTTTTCCTTGCTCAGTTGACTTACTGCCCTTATTTTTATTATGCTCTAATAATTGTTTACATTATTTACACTCTCTTGACATTTGTATTAGGTTTTATAACTAGGTTTTGAGTTTGTTCTTTTTATTAATTTCTAAGTCAGCTGGTGTATATTTCCAATTCAAAATATCAGAAAAGATAAATGATTTCTGGTCTTTGTTTATCTTTGTATGTCCAAGAATAGGTCTTTCTGTTGTTTATATACATTGGAAATAATAGAAATGAGTAGAGAATTTGAGGACTTTTTGTTGTAGGGGATGACGGGCATGATCCTGGAAAATATCCCTTTTCTGGAGAACAGATTTTGTCTCCCTACATGTGGCTTGTAGGATTTTTCTTTCCCATTAAAATTCAAAGGTTGGCCAAGTTAAGTCATTTCATTAATTTTGCCACATACTTGATAAACTTTTGAAATCTAAAGATCTGAATCTCCCTTTGGTTCAGGTCAAAGGTTTTCTGTAGGTTTTTATGTTAGCTTTTTGTACGTTTGCTTTATTTTCTTCTGGAATTTCTAATATACATATCATTTCCTGGAACTGTTTTTCATGTCCCTTTTCTTTCATCTTATTAATCTTTGCATAATTGAGTTATAGGATAACCTTTTTGAGCATATCTTCTAATTTTTTCATTTTTCCCCTGCTGTTTGCAGTTTGTTGTTACTTCTGGGTTCCAAGCAACTTAAAGCCAGACTGTGTTTCAGATCTTTGTATTTCCAGTTCTTAGTGCAGTGCTTGGCACAGAGAACATGATGAATAAAAGTTTATTGAATTATATTGCAATAAAGTTGCTCAAATATAAATGGTAAAAATTTATTAGGGAATAATTTTCAGTGACAACAATATGTATATCTTGGTGTAAAATGACTGAAATAAACTATATTAGCTGTGAAGTCTTTTCAGAAATTATGGTATTGTATGTAAGAATTTTAGCTTAGAGCCTTCAATATTACTCTATAACTTTAAAATCAAGCCCAGCCCAGCCCCAGCCCCCAGGCACACTATTGTAGTAGGGTAAAAAGACATGTAATAAAGCATTAAAATAATGACTAACATTTGCTGGGGCTTACTAAGGGGAAGGACCTAGCCAAGGGCTCTGCATACATAATCTCATTTAGTCTTCTCTACAAATTTGTTTTATATTTACTTATATTTACTGATGAAGAAACTGAAGTTTAGAGGGTAATTTGCAAAAGGTCATATAGCTAGTAAGTAGCTGAGCTGGGATTTGAGCCCAAGCCTGATTAATTCCAAAGTCTGTGATTTAACTAATTAAACTGGACTGGATGGCTTTTCCTTTCCCCAGTCCTCCCAATGCTGAGGTTCAGTGACACTGTAATGTTTCTTGACTCCATATGCATACTGACTCTTCCTTCCTTCCTTCTCTCTTTTCTTTTCTTTCCTTTTTCTCTTTCCCCAGAACTCTGATTTGGCTTTATAGAATCTGAATCTTTAAGATTATAGACCGTGAAAATGGGAGGCTTATCCTTGATCTAAAACTGGTCAATTTTATGTCATCACCCTTTTCCTCATCCTATTTGCTTTTAAGCCACATAATTAAATGCCTGTTGTTTATAGTGGCCTCAAAGAAAGAGAAGTAGGGTATGGTCTTTAGCTGCAGAGGGTTATAGTCTGGTTGCACAGGACAGCATATATACATAGAGCCCATTTCCCCACATAGCTGCTTTTAAAATAGCATCTGTGTTATATGTTGGTTTGATGTTTCAAGATTCTCTTAAAGATTCTTAAGAGATGAGGGAGGTTCTGGTGTGAAATGGGTGTTCTCAATCATCCTTTACTCCAAGACCCTCAAAACCAAACCTTGCTCATTGCAAGGGAATTTAGACACCTGGATTGCCCACTCCAGGTGCTCCAAATCTGGGACCTCTGTGGGAATGATGGGGACCATGAGTGCTCTGCCTTATGTTGGAGCACAGTGCCATGGAAGGAAGAGGATTGTGGTGACTCTTTTTTGACCTCTGTCTTATTTGTTGGTGACTGAGGCAAAAGCTACATTAAGGAGTGACAGTGATAGCAGAGATTATGAAACTAATAAGCAGAAAGCAGTATGGTATATTAATTAAGGAATTGGGCTTCGGATTAAGAAAGCCCTAGCTCTGAATCCCTTCTCCAACAATTATTAGCTTTACGACCTTAGACAAGTTGCTTAAAACCCACTGAGCTTTATTATTTTCATATTTTACATCAAGTACTCAATAAATAATAGCTACTACTTTTAATAGTAATTCACTGGGTGTAATGGACTTCTTTGTTTTTCTACCTAGTGTCCATTTTTCCTTTTTTTTTTTTTTTTAAATAACATGATGATTTTCTCACCTCTCCCTCAATGTAATTACCAAAGTTCTGAATCCTCCTCTCAGCAAGGGGTGAACATAGGGCTGGAACTAAGCCAACCAGTCTCTCTTTGGGGACTTGGAATCTTGAATGAATTGATACTCTGAAGAGATTGTGCATTGATTCCTGCCACCTGGACCTTTAGAACTGCCTCAATTGCTGTCTTCCTTTAAACTTCATAATTTGACCACCTCCTGTTCTTCTTCTGCATCTAAAATCTTCTTCTGCATCTAACATCTTCTTCTGCAAAAAGCTGAGCAGAGTAGGTTTTGTTTACAACTAAAGGAACCTGCCTACTACATCTGGTCAACCTTCTCCTGCCCACATGGTTGATTTCTTTATCTTTGATTTACTTCAAGAAACCCATTCGATTGGTTACTCTGGTCCTAAATATTCCTCTTGAAAGTAATATAGTAGTCATCCTAGGCATCTCCTGTATTGTCTAACATTTCATCATGAAGTGTATCCATTTTCTCCAAAGCATTTCTGTGCATATCTAAAGCCCATGTCATCTGTGGTAACCTCATGTATACCTGAGAATAATGCATCTTTCTTCCCCATGGTGTGGTGCACCTATGTGGCTGCTGTGTCTATTTTCTAGACCCAACATGCCCAGATTTTTCATCTGCTGTCACAGAGTTTCATCTCCAAATCTTTTACTATATTGGATTCCCTCCTCTGAACTCTTTCCAGTTAGCTAGAAAGTACACCCTATCCAATAATATCATATTATCCCAGACAGCACAGAGGTCACATCCTGTCCAGAAGGTAACTGTGTAGTCCCCAGGGCATGACATTTGTTCTTCATACCTGAGGTAGCTGTGAATGTTCTGGGTCTCCTGCCCAGGCATACTCTGAGCATGCCACAAGTGGGAAGGGGTTAGCAGACAGGTATCCACGTGTTCCAGGGAAGAGTCATTGCCTATTCTGAGCAGTGCTAATCAGTTCAATTTCTCTTTGTGTCTGCTTTGAACTGCAGCCTTCTTTCTAACACAAGAACACCAAAGTGAGTGATAATTAACAATTATTCAGAGCTCATGATGTGCCAGGCACTGTGCCAAATGCTTAATGTTTATGAACTCATTTAATTCTTACCATATCCCTTTACACTAGGTTATTACCTTCACTTTACAAATGAAGAAACAGTTATACTGGGTCTAGATTACATGGCTAGGAAATGAAGTAGCAGAAATTTGGACCCCAGATTTGACTGTGAAGCCCATGTCTTTAAATATAACATTGAATTGTTTAAACATGCAAGAGGAATGGACTAGAAAATGTTAGACAAAAATTAGAAAGGGCATGTGCTTTTTTTTTAAAAAAAGATAGAGTCTTATAATTCATGCAGCATGGCATAATGATTTCCTGGTTAAAAAGAGTGAGAAATAACTCATGCATATTTCCTTTCCTAGAGATTAAAAATGAGTGTTGCATATTGAAGGTTCTAAGAAATCCTGATATGAAGAAAGCTATTTAAGGCCACATTTTCTCTCTCTCTCTCTCTCACTGTCCCTCAATTTTTTTTTTTTTTTTACAATTAGCACAGCTTTAATTTCTTTGTTTTGCTTTATTGCTTAGCTCGAATGCCCAGTATATTTTCCAGAACCTCTGATTCTAGGGGAAAGACATTTAGTTTTTAATTATTAAATATCACATTGAGTAAAAGTTTTTGTAAGTTTTCATTTAGCAGGTGAAGAAAGTTTCTTTTTGTTTTTTTAGTTTGCTGAGAGTTTTGTTTTTTTTTTTAATCCTTTAAGTTCTGGGATTCATGTGTGGAATGTGCAGGTTTGTTACATGGTATACACGTGCTATGGTGGTTTGCTGCACCCATCAACCCCTCATCTACATTAGGTATTTCTCCTAATGCTATCCCTCCCCTAGCTCCCCACCCCCTGACAGGCCCGGGTGTGTGTTATTCCCCTCCCTGTGTCCATGTGTTCTCATTGTTCAATTCCCACCTATGAGTGAGAACATATGGTGGTTGGTTTTCTGTTCCTGTGTTAGTTTGCTGAGAATGATGGTTTCCAGCTTCACCCATGTCCCTGCAAAGGATATGAACTCATCCTTTTTTATGGCTGCATAGTATTCCATGATGTATATGTGTAAGGCCACATTCTCTAAATTTATTTTAACAGAGGAGACCTCTTTCTCACTGAGAGTACAAAAATATACAGTAGACTTAACTACTTGTTAGAATACTACACTGAATTATACATATAACACCTCACATCTTCATAATAACCTTGTAATAAATACATTATTATTTCAATTTTTCAGATGAGGGAACTGACTGTCAGAAATATTTACCTCTCCAAAGGCTGTGTATGGGTAAGTTGCTAATTAGGGATTTTATTCCAGTTCTATAAGATTCTCATGTCTTTGCTTTGCTTGCATGCTTAAAATATTTATTTCCCCCATCTAAGACCTCAAATGAAGAAAATTCAGTTTTAAGAGTTATTATTGCCTCAACTTTTTGGATGTCTTGGACATGTGAAAGCAGCATGCTGAGGAGAAAAGAGCACCTGCTTGGTGTCAGGAAATCTTAGGCTGGATGGAAACCTCTGCTACTGACAGCTAAGGTTGCCTGTGAAAATTGCCTGTGAAATCTCTCTGAGCCTATTTTCTTTCCTATGAAATGGATATTCATGGCATGAGCAGCTTATTAACTGTTTTCCCCAGCATATGTATTCAACTCCATATTTCATTCTAACAAAGTGGACAAAACAAATGGCTTTATTTGTAGCTCAAAAGACAGCACCTTAGATCAGATCATGGTTTTCCTGATTTCATAACATTTTGGAGATAGCCAAAAAATACTAACATGCTTTTCCATATTTTTGTTTGATTTATTTATTTATTCATTTATTTATTTGAGATGGAGTCTCGCTCTGTCGCCCAGGCTGGAGTGCAGTGGCACGATCTCTGCTCACTGCAACCTCTGTCTCCCAGGTTCAAGTGATTCTCCTGCCTCAGCCTCCTGAGTAGCTGGAACTACAGGCAGGCTCTACCATGCCCGGCTAATTTTTGTATTTTTAGCAGAGATAAAGTTTCATGATGTTTGCCAGCTGGTCTTGAACTCCTGACCTCACGTGATCCACCCACCTCGGTTTTATCAAAATATCTTACTTAAGAGGCCAGGTGCAGTGGCTCACACCTGTAATCTCAGCACTTTGGGAGGCCGAGGCAGGAGGGTCACTTGAGTCCAGGAGTTTGAGACCAGCCTGGGCAACACAGTGAGACACTGTCTTTACATAAAATGATTTTTTAAAATTTAGCTGGGTGTGGTGGTTCACACCTGTTGTCCCAGTAGGAGGCTGAAGCGGGAGGATCTCTTGAGCCTGAAAAGTTGTGGCTGCAGTGAGCCCCATCGTGCCATTGTACTCCAGCCTGGGTGACAGAGCAAGACCCTCTGTCAATATCTCAATAAATAAATAAATAAATAAACAAACGAATGAATAAATATATTATTTAGGATCTTCTTTTTATTTTATGTACTTTAGATACAGAAAATTGATCTATTTTAAGTGTATATTTCATTAAATGTTGACAAATGTATACAATCACATAACCACCATTGCAATCAGGTTACACAATATTCCTATCACCCCAGAATGTTCTCTCTTGAACTTCTGCACTCATAGCCCTCCCCGGAGCCCCAGCTCCCAGAAACCACTGATCTGCCTTTGTCACTCTGATACATTTTGTCACTGTTTCGCCTTTTCTAGGATGTTATCTAAAAGGGATCAGACAGTATGTAGTCTTCTCTGTCTGACTTCTTTCATTTAGCATAATGCTTTTGAGATTCATCTGTGTTGCTTTGTGTTTCAGTAGTTCGTTTCATTTTGCTGCTATGATTTATCCATTAGCCAATTAATGGAAATTTAGATTGCTTTTAGTTTTTGCCTTCCATGATATTTAGTACGTGTCTTTTTGTGAACATACATTTTTATTTATTTTGGGTAGATACCTAGAGTAGAATTTCTGCATCATAAAGTGAGTATGTGCTTAACATTCTAAGAAGCTGCTAAACTGTTTTCCGAAACAGTTTCTTCTATTTTGCATTTGCACAAGTACAAATTATGAGAGTTCTTGTTCCACATTCTCACCTATTTGTCATTATCAATCTTTTAAATTTTTGATATTCTAATATATGTGTAGGTATCTCATTGTAATTTTAATCTAAATTGCCATAGTAACTATGTTTAGTATCTTTTCATGTGCTTATTTGTCATAATATACCTTCTTTGATAAAGTATATATTCAATGTTTGTCCATTTAAAAATCAGTTTGGTTGTCCTATTAGTGTGTTGCAAGAGTTCCTTATATATACTGGATAGTAAAACTATTTCATATGTGTGTTTGCAAATGCATTCTCCCAGCCTGTGACTTGCCTTTCCTTAAAAATGTGTTTTGAAGAGGAGACAGATTTAATTGTAAAGACATTTAATTTATCCACATTGTTTTCCTTTATGGCTTAAGCTTTTGGTGTCATATTTAAGAAATCTCTGACTGACCCAAGGTAACAATAATTTTCTTTTGTATTTTCTTCTAGAGGTTGTATAATTTTAGTGCTTATTTATTGTTCTAGGATACATTTGTGTTTATGTGATAATTATGTTTATAATTAATTTTTGTAGGTGACATAAAATAAGGGTTGGGTTCATAGTTTTGAATATGGATGTCTATTTTTTCCATTTGTTGGAAAGACTCCTCTTTCCTGATTGAGTTATCTTGGCCCCTTGTTGAAAATCAGTTGACAACATATGTGTGGATGTCTATGGGCTTTCTACTGAGTTTCAGCCACCTATATGTCTATCCATACATTGTTAACTACATATTTTTTTAGATGTCCCATATCAGGTTGAGGAAGTTCTCTTTCATTCCGAAATTGCTTCAAGTTTCTATCAAATATTAAAAAATAAAATGTTTGTAATTCTTTTTTGTTTGGCATCTATTGAGATAACTGTATACTATATCCTTTATTATAGTATGTTAATATGCTGAATTTACCGAGTCTCAAATATTAAACTAACCTTGAGTTCTTGGGATGAACAATACTTGGTCATGGCATGTTATCTTAATATTCTGTGGGGTTTTTTTCCTTATAATAATATTTATGTCTGGTATTAGTATCAGGGTAATACTGGTTTTATAGATGAGTTGGAAAGGATGCCATCCTCTTCTATTTTCTGGACAAATTTGTATTCTCTTTCTTAGATGTTTAATTGAATTAACTGGTGAAGCTGGGCATAAAATTCTCTTCATGGGAAAATTTTTAAGCTAAAAATTCTATGTTCCTAGTAGATATAGGACTATTTAGATGACTTATTTCTATAATAGTTTGTGTCTTTCAACAGATTTTTCATTTATTCTGAAATGTTGAATTTGTTGGCATAAAATGTTCATAAGATTTCCAATAATATGTTTGATGTCTGTAGGATCTGTAGTGATACAGTTTTTTTCATTTATGATATTGATACTTTATGTCTTTTCTCTTTATTCTGATTTACTTGGCTAGATCAGAGGTTGACAAACTTTTTTGTGTAAGGTATTAGATAGTAACTATTTTAGGCTTTGTGGGCCATAGACTTATTTCTTCTTCCTCGCTTCCTTCTTTATCTCCTCTTTCCTCTTTAACATCTTTTAAAAATGTAAAAACCATTTGTAACTGCAGAGTATCAAAAACAGGTGACACACTTTATTTGGTCCATGGGCCATAGTTTATCAACACCTGGTCTAGAGTTTTATCAGCTTTATTAGTAATTTTTAAAAACCAGCTTTTTCTCTATTGATTTTCTCTATTGTTTTACTGTTTCCTTTATCATTGATACCCGATTTTTTTTCTTGTTTAGTTGAGGCTTTATTTACTCTTCTTTTTCTGGTTTTTTAAATATAGATTCTTAGATTATCTACTTGAAATATTTGTTCTTTTCTAATATAAGCAGCTAATGCTTTAAAATTACCTTTAAGTGCTATGTTGCATCCCATAACTTCTGATATGTTGTTTTTGTTTCTGTTAATCTCAAAATATTTTCCAATAATCATTGTGAATTCTTCATTAACCCATGAACTCTGAAATATGTTGACTGATTTGCAAATATTTTTAGATTTCCCATATAGCTATCTGTTATCGCTTTCTAATATAATATCACTGTGGTAAGAGAACATATTTTTTGTTATTTTGACCTTTTAAAATTTATGAGACTGATTTTCTATCCCAGAATATGACATATCTTGGTACATTTTCTATGTGCACTGGAAAAGAATATGTATTCTTCTGTTCTTGGGTAGCATGTTTTATAAATGTCAATTAGGTCAAAATTTTGGTAATGTCGTTCATGTCTTCTATATTTTTATTGATTTTCTGTATACTTGTTATCTCAGCTAATGAAAGAAAGCTGTTAAACTCTCCAACTATAATTGTTGATTTATGGATTTCTGTCCTCAGTTGTATCAGTTTTGTTTCATATATACAGTCATGTGCCACCTAACAATGTTTCAGTCAACAATGGACCACGTATACAATGATGGTCGTTCATGTCTTCTATATTTTTATTGATTTTCTGTATACTTGTTATCTCAGCTAATGAAAGAAAGCTGTTAAACTCTCCAACTATACTTGTTGATTTATGGATTTCTGTCCTCAGTTGTATCAGTTTTGTTTCATATATACAGTCATGTGCCACCTAACAATGTTTCAGTCAACAATGGACCACGTATACAATGATGGTACCATAAATCATAATGGAGCTAAAAGATTCCTGTTGCTTAGTGATATTATACCTATTGCAATGTTGTAGCACAATTTTATATTTTATGAATTTAGTGTAGCCTAAGCATACAGTATTTATACAGCTTACAGTAGTGTACAGTAATGTCCTAGGTCTTTACATTCACTCAGCACTCATTCACTGACTCACTCAGAACGGTTTCCAGTCCTGCAAGCTCCATTCATGGTAAATGCCCTATAGAGGTGTACCTTTTTTATCTTTTGTACTATATTTTTACTGCATCTTTTCTGTGTTTATATATACAAATACTTACCATTGTGTTACAGTTGCCTACAGTGTTAAGTATAGTAACATGTTGTACATGTTTGTAGCCTAGGAGCAATAGGCTATACCATATAGCTTAGGCACTTAGTAGGCTATACCATCTAGTTTTGTGCAAGTACACTATGATGTTCTCACAACAAGATTACCTAAGGACACATTTTTCAGGATTTATCCTCATCATTAAGCAACATACGACTGTATTATATTGCTTGTGTACTTCGAAGCTCTGATATTAGGTGCATATGTATTTAGTATTCTCATAGACTCTTAATGAGTTGACCCCTTTTTCTTTTTTTAATTAATTAATTAATTAATTTATTTATTTATTATTATTATACTTTAGGTTTTATGGTACATGTGCACAATGTGCAGGTTAGTTACATATGTGTACATGTGCCATGCTGGTGCACTGCACCCACTAACTCGTCATCTAGCATTAGGTATATCTCCCAATGCGATCCCTCCCCCCTCCCCCCACCCCACAACAGTCCCCAAAGTGTGATGTTCCCCTTCCTGTGTCCATGTGTTCTCATTGTTCAGTTCCCACCTATGAGTGAGAATATGCGGTGTTTGGTTTTTTGTTCTTGCAATAGTTTACTGAGAATGATGATTTCCAATTTCATCCATGTCCCTACAAAGGACGTGAAGTCATCATTTTTTATGGCTGCATAGTATCCCATGGTGTATATGTGCCACATTTTCTTAATCCAGTCTATCATTGTTGGACATTTGGGTTGGTTCCAAGTCTTTGCTATTGTGAATAATGCCGCAATAAACATACATGTGCATGTGTCTTTATAGCAGCATGATTTATAGTCCTTTGGGTATATACCCAGTAATGGAATGGCTGGGTCAAATGGAATTTCTAGTTCTAGATCCCTGAGGAATCGCCACACTGACTTCCACAAGGGTTGAACTAGTTTACAGTCCCACCAACAGTGTAAAAGTGTTCCTATTTCTCCACATCCTCTCCAGCACCTGTTGTTTCCTGACTTTTTAATGATTGCTATTCCAACTGGTGTGAGATGGTATCTCATTGTGGTTTTGATTTGCATTTCTCTGATGGCCAGTGATGGTGAGCATTTTTTCATGTGTTTTTTGGCTGCATAAATGTGTTCTTTTGAGAAGTGTCTGTTCATGTCCTTCGCCCACTTTTTGATGGGGTTGTTTGTTTTTTTCTTGTAAATTTGTTGGAGTTCATTGTAGATTCTGGATATTAGCCCTTTGTCAGATGAGTAGGTTGCGAAAATTTTCTCCCATTTTGTAGGTTGCCTGTTCACTCTGATGGTAGTTTCTTTTGCTGTGCAGAAGCTCTTTAGTTTAATTAGATCCCATTTGTCAATTTTGGCTTTTGTTGCCATTGCTTTTGGTGTTTTAGACATGAAGTCCTTGCCCATGCCTATGTCCTGAATGGTAATGCCTAGGTTTTCTTCTAGGGTTTTTATGGTTTTAGGTCTAACGTTTAAGTCTTTAATCCATCTTGAATTGATTTTTGTATAAGGTGTAAGGAAGGGATCCAGTTTCAGCTTTCTACATATGGCTAGCCAGTTTTCCCAGCACCATTTATTAAATAGGGAATCCTTTCCCCATTGCTTGTTTTTCTCAGGTTTGTCAAAGATCAGATAGTTGTAGATATGTGGCATTATTTCTGAGGGCTCTGTTCTGTTCCATTGATCTATATCTCTGTTTTGGTACCAGTACCATGCTGTTTTGGTTACTGTAGCCTTGTAGTATAGTTTGAAGTCAGGAGTTGACCCCTTTTTCTTTATGAAATTACCTTCTTCATCCCTGATATAATTCCTTGTTCTAAAATCTACTTCATACAGCCATTCCAGCTTCCTTTTGATTAGTGTTTTCATAATGTATCTTTCTATTCAATAACTTTTAGCTTACCTGTGTCTTAATATTTATGTCTTATACAGGGCATATAGTTGAGTTTTGCTTTTTAATCTGATAATCCACTTTAATTTGGGTGTTTAAACTATTATATTTAATCTAATTATCAATATGTTTGAGTTTAAATTTAACATATTTTTTTCTTCTATTTGTCATTTCTGCTGTTTGTTCTGTTTTTTCCTTATTTCTCCAAATTTTGTGGAGGTTAGTTTTTATTTAATTTCCATTTTTTCTCTGCTATTGTGTTATTAGCTATATTATAATAAAGTAACCACTTTGTTTCACTATTTTAGTGGTTACTTCAGGGTTTACAATATACATTTTTAAGCTTATTACTGTCTACCTTCAATTCATGTATAGTGTAAGACTCATAACAATGCTTCTATTTCCCCACTTTTGTGTTATTGTTGTCATACATTTTACTTTTACCTATATTATAAACTTGACAATTCATTAGTTTTGCTTTAGATAGTCAATTACTTTTAAAGAAGTTTCAAACTGATAAAAATGTTTTCTATTTATTCATATTTTTACCATCTCCAGAGCTCTTCATTCATTTGTATTGATTCAAATTAACATCTGGTATAATTTCTTTTGATGTAAAGAACTTTCTTTAACGTTCATGTAGAGCAGTAAATCTAGTGACATTCTCTCAGGTCTTTTTGCTAAATACAGAATTCTAGGTTGATACATTTGGGTTTTCTTTTTTTTTGTTTTCCTGTGCGGTAATATGTCTTTCCATCTGGCTTCCATAGCTTTTGAAGCAGTCCGCTGTATTTCTCATTTTTGTTTCTCTGTTTGTAATGTGTCTTCTGGACCCCCTCCACCTCCAGATTCTTTTAGGATTTTCCTTTTAACACTGGTTATCTTAACTTTTTTTATTATTATGTGTCTTGGTATGTTTTTCTTTATATTTATTCTGCTTGGGGTTTGCTGAGTTCTTGAACTTGTTTCCAGTTTTCATCAAATGTGAAAATTTTTCAATCATTTCAAAAGAATTAAACTTTTGTATTCTCTCCTTCTGGAACTCCATTAACACATACATTATACTTCTTAATATTGTCCCTCAGATGATTGATGCTCTATTCATTTTTTTCCCTGTGTGTTTTATTTTTTTGTCCATCATGTTGAACAGTCTGTATTGCTTGTCTTCAAGTTCACTGATTTTTTTTTTCTTTTCTGTAGCATTGAATTTGTCTTTGATTTCATCTGATGGATTTTTCATTTAACATATTGCATTTTCCATCTTTACAATTTCATCTGAATCTTTTTTTTTTTTTTTTTGAGACTGAGTTTCACTCTTGTTGCCCAGGCTGGAGTGCAGTGGTGCAATCTCGGCTCTCAGCTCACTGCAACCTCTGCCTCCTGATTCAAGCAATTCTCCTGCCTCAGTCTCCCAAGTAGCTGAGATTACAGGCGCCCACCACTGTGCCTGGCTTATTTTTGTATTTTTAGTACTGACAGAGTTTCACCATGTTGGCCAGGCTGGTCTTGAACTTCTCACCTCAGATGATCCACCCTCCTGGGCCTCCCAAAGTGCTGGGATTACAGGTGTGAGCTACCACACCCAGACTCATCTGAATCTTTTTAAATATCTTATGTTTCTCCTCACTATGATTGTACTTTTCTCTACCTTCTTGAACATTTGGAGCACATTATAATAGCTGTCTAACATTTTTGTGGGGTAGTTCTCTTGTTTCTGGATATATTTCAATTTGATTAGTTTATCTTCTGATTATGGGTCTTGGTTTTTGTTTTGTATGCCTGATAATATTTTATTGGATGCCATACATTTTGAATTTTGTGATTTTTACTTCCGGGTTTTGTTTTATTACTTTAAATAGTGTTGGATTTTGTTTTTTGCTAATGAGACAGATTAACATGTATTTCCATTAAAATGCCCTTTTCTGTTTCATTAAGAATACAGTTACTTATTCCAACCTGTATATATAATGTCATTAAAATATGCACATATATTTAAAAGATGTATATATATATAGGGCAACCTTTAAAGACATGCATGTTTAAATAAATTATATATCTTATTCAATATATTTGATTACTTTTTGTATCTCTAGTTTTCGTGTATCTATCCTTTCACATGCAAGAGAGAGAAAATATTTTTTTAAAGCAGTAATTGATCCTAGCCATGGTTGACTCCTAATGCAATGACATAATTTGTATTTGAAATAGATTTTTTTTAGTGAATCCAATTTATTGGCCCCTTTGAATGTAGAAGTTAAAGTTTTAACTACAAGTTCAGTAAGGGGAGAGTGACATAAAAATATTATTTCACTCATTCATTTATTCACTGAACAAATATATAGGGAATGCTTATGTTTACCAGGTTGTGTTTCTACGTTTGTAGGCCCTGAGATATACAAGTGAAGAAGACAATACATTCTCTACCCTCATGACACTTTGATTCTCATGAAGGGAGACAGACAACAAACAAATCATTTTTAAAATAAATAACAAGATTTCTGATGGTGGTAAGAGCTCTGGAGGAAACGAAGGGAAGGGAGAGCAACTATAGGTAGCTAATTCAGTGATAGCCCTTTTGAGAAGGTGACATTTGAGCAGCCCCTGAATGATGTCAGAGAGAAGAAACATAAAGAACAAACACAGGGAATAGCAAGGATAAAGGCCCTGAAGTAGAATGAGCTTACTGTGTTTAAAGAATAACAAGCAAACTAGGGCAGGTAGAGCAGAGTGGAAGATGATGAGGTCAGAGAGGCAAATGGGAGCCAGAGCATGTAAGACCTTGCAGGCTGTGGCAAGGAGTTTGCATTTTATTTTAAGTGTGATGCTAGTGGAGGGTTTGGAGCGGGAGAGTGACATAGTCAGGCTTATGTTTTAAGATTACGTTGTAGCTGGCTATTGTATGACCAATAGACTCTAGGATGGGGAGGATGGAAGATGGGAGATCAGTTAGATGCTTTACAATAGATAAATCCAGAAAATTAAAATTATTTACATGTAAAGTTAATAGGCGTTTGAAAGGAGGAGGGTGGAGAAGATGAGTCAAGGAAGGGAGGACTGACCCATTAGTCAGGAGACTGGAACTCATGAGAAAAATATCTAGTGAGAAATAGCAACTGGTGAGATTCCCAGTGTCAGTGTGTCTGAGGGACATTTTAAAACAAGGCTGTCTACTAGTCCATTTCAAGTTGTTTGTGGGTCTATGATGTAAGCTCACTCTACTATCCCAAGCCTTAGTAAAAGTATGCCGCACATACAGTCCTGCATTGCTAGTACTTTGAGGGTAGAAAGAAATCAATCTGGTGTCCTGCGCAATACCACATAGCATAGGAGAAGGAGAGTGTACAGAACATGGCAATATGCTTCACAGGGCAAACTAACCTAGTGGATTTGAGAGTACACAACCATCAGTGATGAGCAAAAAGTCAAAATTTCTCAAAGATTCTCAGGAGAGTTTGGGATGGATATTGGGTTTCCCAGCCCATACGTGATAGTGGTTTGAGCTGACTCATTTGCCTCTTGAAAGGCAAGGTGACCTAGCAGATTACCAGTCACATAAGTAACTGAAGAACAAAGAGTAGTTTGATGGTGTCTGGCTATGTCAGTAGCATAAATCATTATGATGGTTTTTCCCAGCCAGATATTTTTCCCAGAAGTTACTTATTAATAACTAATTTATATGCTCACTGACAAATATATATTGAACACCTATTATATGCCGGACATTGGATTAAGAACTGAAGCTACTGCACTAAACAACACAGCAAACATAGCATAATTTATCCCAGTTGGAGTAACTTGACTCCACTCAGTACTTCACAATGGCCAGGCATTTGGCTCAATTCAGAGCTGGGCATTTTGATCCGGTGAGACACACAGATACCTAGGTTGGGCATTTGGAGAAATAAGCTTCTTTTCTCTTTTGTAGGAACTCCTGCTCTCCTTCATGGGGAGATCTGGTAGCTGCACATGAAAAACTTAGCTATTATCATTATTACTGTATATTCTCTTTTTCTTAACTTACCGATTTCCCTTAGTGTTTTAGGTGAACTGCATTTCTAAAATAGTTTCCTTAAGTAGTCAGAATTTTTACAACTTATTCTAATACATAGCTTGTAATAATAAAATGTTCATGTGTGATCAAATTATTTCTTGGAAAAGGTCAAAAGTAGTTCTAGAATAGAATATTTTCTAAACATTTAACCAGAAAAAATAAAGGTAACGTAACAACAATGGAAAACGGTTTGGCATTATCTGCGAAAGTTGAATAGACACATAACTTATAACTCAGGAAATTCTACTCTTAGTTTATAACCAACAGATTATCTCTGTCTGTCTATCTTACAAGAATGTTCATAGTAACACTACCTATGATGGCTAAAAACTAGGAATAACTTAAATGTGCATCAACAGTAAAATAAATAAATGAATTGTGATATATTCAAACAATTGAAATGTATATAGCAATACAAATGAATGGAGTACCTGCAATAATATGGCTGAGGCTCACAAACATAATAGTGAGCGTAAAAAGCTAGGTAAAAAGAGTACAACTTGCATACTTTCTTTTACATAAAAGTTCAAAAACAGGTAAAACCTCCGTGGTGATGGAAGTCAGGAAAGGGACTCCTCTAGGAAGTGTAGTTACAGGAAGGGAGGTAGAGGAAGTTTCTAGGGGCCTGATCAAATTCTGTTTCTTGATCTGAGGGCTAGCTACAAAGACGTGTTCACTTTATGAAAATTCATTGAGGTGTATACTTATGATTTGTGTATGTATTTGTATGGATATTATACTTGAATAAAAAGTTTACTTAAAAAAGTAGAACAAGAGCAAAACTCCATCTCAAAAAAAAGTACAGATAAATGCATTTTATTATATTCCCTAGGGTTCATAATTCATTTTTTTTGAAATGCTATGGATTCTCAGTGAATATTTGGTGATTATAAATACTATCATTTCAATTTAAATTTTTATTTTATTGTAGTCTTTGGGGAATAGTTTTTCAGCAAATATATGTTGGAAAGTAAAGCAAATATTTATATTAAGTAATCAGCATCATCTAAATAGGAGTCCTAGCCAAGCAAAATGGTTCTAAGCCAGTATTAGATTTAACCATTAGATTTTACCAAAAAAAGATATGTATCACTAAACTCTCAAGCAGACAGAATTTACAAAATTCAGCAAGCTAGAGATTTCTTTTGTTTTACAAAATTAAAATTTCCAACTTACGTTCTTCAATATAACTTTTTGCAGAGTTATTTGTAAGTACAAAATATGCGTTAGTTTTTGCTCATAAATATTTCTTGAATCTGATCTATTATCTAAGCTATGCTTGCTTTGGCGAAGATTCAATTCTTTCTTTACTACAGTAGCCTGATAATCTGTCACATCCTGACTCATCTTGTTCTCTTGAAACAACCTCCATCAAACCTCCATAGTGGCCACTGAAACAACAAATCTGATCATTATATTGCCTGCCCTGAAACTATTCAATTCTGGGCTCTTGCCAAACACCTTCTCAGTCTTAATTTTTTTTCCTGTCAGAGTAATCCAATTCTGTTTTCAAACATAATCAGAATCTGACTATTTAATGCCACCAATATTGTTATCACCTCAGTTAGAGTCACCATTATTTCTTGCCTAGACTATTGCAAAGGCTGCCTAATTGATCTCCTTACTGCCATTCTTGTTTCCCTACAGTCTACACTCAATGTAATACGAGAGGGATTTCTCACAAAACATAACTCTGATCATGGTACTTCTATGCCTCAAACCCCTCAGTGGCTCCCAGTGTACTTAGGGAAAGATATAGATCTAAAGCCCTTATGCAGCTCTGTGACTTCTAACCCTCATTACTTCTCTCACTTTCTCTCTTACTCAAAAATACTCCACTCTAGGCACACTGGTTTTCCCAGGAGCACACAGTTGCTGTCTTCAGGGAATTAGAATCTTTTGAGCATTACAGACATACAATAGATAATTACAATGCAGTATAATAGATGCTATGATGGATTTGAAAAGTATTGTTCTAAATGTAGAGGAAAGGTAGGACACATAGATTTGAGATTGAATTGCATATACATGAGAATTTATAAGAATGTAGAGAATGGGAAGAGGACTGAGGATTGCATACTAGAGAGTAGTTAGAAATGTAATAAAAAAAATTCAGGCTAGTGTCTTACCTTGAAAGCCATTATATGAGAATTTCAAGAAAAAAGGTGGTCTGAATATAGGGTATTAAAATTGGTGATTAAGTCACTAATGACCTCAAGAGAGTGTGGAAGAAATAAACCAGTTAACGATTGTCTTAGTTCATTTAGGCTACTGTAACAAAATACCTTAAACTGAGTATTTTATACCCAGTCTACAAATAACAAAAATTTATTTCTCACAATTCTGGAGATTGGGAAGTCCAAGATCAAGATGCTGGCAGATTTGGTACCTGTTAAGAGCCCACTCTCTGGCTCACAGATGGCATATTCTCCCTGTGCCCTCATGTTGTGGAAGGTGCAAAGGGTATCTCTAGGGCCTCTTTTCTAAGGGCACCAATCCCATTCATGAAGGCTGTACCTTCATGACTTAATCACTTCTTAAAGGCTCCACCTTCTAATACCATCACTTTGAGGGTTAAGATTTCAGCAAATGAATTTTGGAGGGATGTGTACATTCAGACCATAGCAGCAATGAATTAAGGCCTGAATAAGGGTTGTAGAAATGTAATCAGTGAGTGTCAACTATATAAATTATTCTTTCAAGAAGTTTGTCAAGAAGGGAAGAAGGAAGTTGGGATGAATAAGGGGAAATTTGATTTTGCACAAGACAGTGGTACAGACAGAGCAAAGAGATAAAGTTCAAGAAACCTAAACCATGTGATGGGGGGGAGGTTACCATTCTTCAAGGAAGTACCCTGAAGTAGGGCTACAGGGTACTAAGATAGCTGGAGAAAAACTGGCAAATGAGAGTGCAGAAGGGTTTGGCTCAGCCTAGCTGAATAGGAAAGCATTTAGAATTGGGTTATTATACTCAACCACCAGCTTGAATTATGCAAAGGAAAAAAGATAATAAGGAATGGCTATACAGTTGACCCTTGAACAATACAGGGCTGAGAGGCATTGACTCCCATGCAGTTGAGAATCTGTATAGAACTTTTGACTGACTCTGCAAAAACTTAACTACTAATAGTTTACTGTTGGTCAGAAGCCTTACTGATAACATGAACAGTTGATTCACACAATTTTGTTTGTTATATGTATTACATTTGCATTCTTCCAATAAAATAAGCTAGAGAAAAGAAAATGTTATTAAGAAAACCATAAGGAAGAGAAAATATATTTACTGTTCATTAAGTGGAAATGGATGGTTTTCATCCTCGTCGTCTTCATGTTGAGTAGCTAAGGAAGAGGGGGGGTTAGTCTTACTGTCTGAAGGATGGCAGAGGCAAAAGAAGTGGAGGGGGTAGAAGGGGATGCAGGAAAGGCAGGCACACTTGGTTTAACTTTTATTGAAAAAAATCTGTATAAGTGGACCCATACAGTTCAAATACCATTGACCCCTTTATCTCCAAGGGTCAACTGTATTTAGGGAACCAAGAGATATTTTCATAGTATGTCTGATGATGAACATTATTTGTAACTGTGAATAGCATTCCTTTGGACATGACCAATATTTATTGGGGCGAGGGGAAGGACCCTAAGTTCCATTTTCTAGGATGGTCACAGTTACTGTTCATGGTTTTAGAAACTAATTGTATTGCCTCTGTGACTTCATCTGCCAAATTTGACATTTCTAATCCTTTTAATATATTCTAATTTGGAAACCACTATAGTTCTATAATACTGAAACTTCACTTCTTTGGGTTTCCTCTTCTTCTGTTTCTTCTGCATTGAGGTATGGTGACCATAGCTACTTTAATACAAGGCAATGTTTATATTTTTTCTTCTATCCGAATATGCTGTTTAAAGATGCTCAACATTTTGTGAGCCTTTTTGGCCACACCAGCACTGATGCCTCTGAGAACAGTTGACAAGGTTTCTTGACCTCTCTCCCAGGTAGAAATCTATACATCAAGGCTGTCACTGTAGTAATGAAGTGATTCTTAAATCAATTGATTTCAGATTCTTTCTTCACCCGCTTATTTCCTGCCCTTTAAGACTTGTATTAACTTGGCTTGAACTGGGGCAAAATTTGGTTTAATTTGCAGAGCTCAACAAATACGTGTTCGAAGTGTGTCTAGTAATATTTTTGGGAGAGAGGGGAAGCAAATTACACTCAAACTTCCTTTTGTGTTTTCTAGCCATGATCTTAGAAATCCTGGAGAAAACCATAACACTGAATATTACTTGTTATTATATATTATTACATGTTATTATACGGCAGTTATTATTTTATATGATGTGTCATGATTAGTGAGATTTCCCCCTATAAAATTAGGAAACAGACTTGCATGTTTGGTAATTCTATCCTTAGGTTTGATACTCTTTTCATACCCTGGACTTAGCAAGTACTTTGAAAATTCAGAATCAGATTAGGAATTAGAAAATTTAGAATCAGGTCAGGAATTAGAAAATTTGAAATCAGATTAGAAATTAGAAGAAAGTTTGTCAAACTTTTTCTTTTAACCTCCAACTATTGGAGCTGGACACAGAACCATGAAAAGAAAACTTTCACAGACAAAGATAGACGAATTAAAAAATGTCTACCTTGCACATTACGTGTGCCGGGAATGGATTTTAGCACTGTGCCACTGCTGCTGATGGTATTCTGTGGTTCCACCACAATACTGATAGAAGGATTTTCCATTTATATTGCCACCCTGATGTCCCATGATCAGAGCCCTGCTGACCTGGTGTGGTAGGGAAATCTGTTGTGGATTGATACAATCGGGTTCTCTACATAGACAAGGCATGCGCCTATATAGATGAGGTGGTGCCAAGTGTTAGGGCACAGATGGGTGTGATTCCCTCTGGCTGTGCAATAGTCCCATTGGACAAAGGGAAACTTCCCCAGATGATGATGAGAGTGTAAGATACTGTGGTCCCGAGAGTGGAGAGGAGGTGAATTGTCTATGGAGGCTGCTTCAGCCCCCATATGGCTCCAGGGCACTAGTGATGGAGGGCTGCTCAGAGAAGCACAGTGTTATTGTGGTGCACATCCACAGGGTCCCTTCAAGAAAATTCCCATATTCCAACTTGTTATAGGTTGAATTGGGTGTCTGCTTCCCCCTCCAAAATTTATATGTTGAAGTCCTAACCCCCCCAGTATCTCAGAATATGACTATATGTGGAGATGACATCTTTATAGAGATAATCAAGTTAAAATAAAATCATTAGGGTAGGCCCCAATCCAATATGACTGATGTCCTTAAGGAAAGGGGAAATTTGGGCACTTCGTAGTGCCCAATCTGTAGAGGAAATATGATATGAAGACACCCAGAGAGAAGACAACCAGCGAGAATGGCCTGGAATAGATCCTTCCCTCACAGCTCCCAGAAGAAACTCATCCTGCCAACACTTTAATTTCAAATTTCTAGCTTCCAGAAGTGTGAAACAATAAATTTCTGTTGCTGAACTCCTCAGTTTATGATACTTTGTTATGGCAGCTCTAGCAAACGAATACATAGCGTTCTCAATATTTCTGTTTCTTCAGCTACCCTCAATCAGCTCCCCTTTCCCAGGGTTGGCCACTACACTACTTCCTTTCACAGGTCATTTTTTGTTCCATACCTTGTGGAAGACTTGTTCTTCCTCGAAAGGCTTCATCCCAGATTGTTCCTGTGCTAGGATTCCATGCTTCTGTATTTCTGCACTCAGAATCGAGGAAGTGAATTCCTCTTTCCTGTGCTTTCTGTGTTCATATCTCTTCTTGGAACAGTGAATGTGGGCCACCCTCAGTGACAAAATGAGAGGACACAAGACAAAGGATATAAAAGAAAGCACCAGGATAAAGATATCCCTTAATTAATATTTCAATGACTTCATCATGTTGCCTACACCTAGATTTGGTTTATCAAGACAGTTGTCTGGAGCAGACCTCTGTGTTCTTTCCCCCCGTACATACCAGTGTTTCTACAACCTCAGAGAAGTAAATAAAACCTAGAATTAGAAGGACTGAAAATTCAGCAATTGCCCAGGGTAGAAAGACTAGCTTTCAGTCTTTCTATCAGCTTTTCAGTACCAGCTTTTCCCAGGAGAAGCAGCATCACCAGGGTATGACGGCACCACTGCTGCTGGAAAGGGAAGGGATCATCGGTCACTCACTTGACACTCACTGGTGATTTCCAGTGCACAGCCAAGGGATTTCAGGTTTGTGGATCTAGGAGTGAATGTTTACAAGATAAGGTAGGAAAGGCCAAGAGGAGCCCCTCTTACCCTTCTGGGAGAATGGGCACAAATGAAAACAGAATCAAGAGAGCCAGGAATTATGCTCAGTTGTAAAGCACTTAATTCAATGGCTCACAGTAAGTTCTCAATAAATGTCAGTTATTATTATTATTATTAATGTCAGTTATTATTCCATTAACTCTGAGACGTACTTTTAATTTTTTTCTGAAGCATTTTAAAGCAACACCAGATGACATGTCATTTCACCTGGAAATATTTCAGTTTGCATTTCTCTGTGTGTGTGTGTGTGTGCATGCATGTGTGTGTGTGTGCGTGTGCATGTGTGTGTTTAAACATAACCATTCATGAAGATTTTCTGATTGCTTTAATTTTCCATTTTTCTCAATCATAAAAGAAGTTCCACAGACATCCTTCACCATGTCTACCCACATCTCCATCATGTGCATCATATGCTCGGCCTCCTGACTATTACTCTCATGAAATTTACTGTGTTCCTTCTTGAATCTAATCTTCCCAGTTTGCTCTAGCTCCCATTTCTTCTTACCCACCCAAGGGTATCACTCCAGAGACTCTCCTTTTTCTCTAACATCAGTCGGTATTTCCCTTCCACTGACTTATTTCATCAGTATGCATGCATGCTGTTCTTTCTTGAATTTTGAACTTGCTCTTGACCACACTTTTTTTTTTTTAATCAACTAGATAGGTAATTAGTCTATTCTTATGCTGCTGATAAAGACATACCCAAGACTGGGCAATTTACAAAATAAAAAGGTTTAGGCCAGGCATGGTGGCTCACGCCTGTAATCCCAGCACTTTGGGAGGCTGAGGCAGGTGGATTACCTGAGGTCAGGCATTCGGTTCGAGACCAGCCTGGCCAACATGGCAAAACCCTGTCTCTACTAAAAATACAAAAAAAATTAGCCAGACATGGTAGTGCATGCCTGTAATTCCAGCTACTTGGGAGGCTGAGGCAGGAGAATCGCCTGAACCCAGAAAGCAGAGGTTGCAGTGAGCAGAGATTGTGCCACTGCACTCCAGCCTGGGTGACAGAGTGAGACTCCATCTTGGGAAAAAAAAGAGGTTTAATGGATTTACAGTTCCATGTGGCTGGGGAGGCCTCACAATCATGGCAGAAGGTGAAAGGCACATCTCACATGGCAGAAGACAAGAGAAGAGAGCTTGTGCAGGGAAACTCTCCCTTATAGAACCATAAGATCTCGTGAGACTTATTCTTTATCACAAGAACAGCATGGGAAAGACCTGCCCCCATGATTCAATTACCTCCCACTGGGTCCCTCCCACAACACATGGGAATTCAAGATGAGATTTGGGTGGGGACACAGCCAAACCATATCAGTAGGGCTCATTTTTCTCCCTCCCTTTGCAGCAAAACTCCTTAGAAGAATTGTAAGGTGCACATTTTTGCCTCCCATTTTTAACAGCTTTGAAATCACAGTCCTCATAAAATGAAGGCTTATAGTCACATGGGTATAGCAATGGTTGGTGAAGGGCAGACCAAACTTGTAGCTGATTTTTCTGCTGGCCTTGTCATGAGTTTTGCTGGCCTCAGCACACTCTAGTTGAACCATACTCATTCAGAGAATAGGCTCTGGAGTAGGATGAACTCAACTACAAAATAGGGAAATAATACAATTATGTAAATAATACATTTGTTATGAGAATTAAGTCAGATAATACATGTTATGTGCTTTGCAAAGTGCCTGGTACATGGTGCTCAATAGAGAGCAGCTATCATTATCATCCTTATTGTCACCATCATCATCATCCATCATAAATGATCTTATATGCACACATAAATGCATGTACAATGACCAAGGATGGGTCACATCAGAATGAATATATAAAGGATTTATTCACATTATATAAGGAGCAGTGCATCATTTTGTTCTTTGCCCCAGCCCCCTTTGGTGAAAATATCAGCCATTCAGTTGTGATAATCACAGTGTTATCAACCTAGTAGAAACACCAGCACAGCAGAATACTATAAAAGGCTAAGTTTTTTTTTTTAATGGACTTCAGCAATCTATTGAAAATGAAAATGTAGTGTGGCAAAACAATAGTTCACATCTTCTAATTACTGTTCTATTTTTTGACAGAATGTTTTAATTATTGTTTTCTTTCCTCTTCTCTTCTGTTTCTATTGATTTGTTGCCAGTTTAATTGAGTCAGTAGGACCTCCCAGTTCTCCATAAGTTACCCTCAGGGGCTTCTGTCTGCTTCATTGTTTTAAAGTAAACCAGATCTCCAAATACCTACAAAACAAACCCAGAAGTTGAAGGGATATTTTTAAATGAGAACAAACTAGAAGGAATAAAGAATAAGACATACAATTCAAGGTATAAAGGGAAGATTAGACAGAAAACCAGTTTCTAATTTTAGAGCTAAAGGAATAATTATTATTAATAAATATGCTACAGACTTACCTATTTAAAATGCTAAAGCAGAGGAACAACAACGTAGAGTAACAGATTAAAAAAATTTTTGTTTTACTTCTCAAACAAAATTTGTTTCCAATTGTATGTGGAGACCTGTGTTTGAATAAGCACAGTATACGGAGAGATGATCACTACATGGGGTGTATGTGGTGTACATTAGCCACGCCCACCCATCAATGAATTGGTGTTTTCCGTTGAAATTGGAAAATTCCAATTGACTTTTGGGTCAAATGTAGTGGGAAGGATTTTAACATAGAAGTAAAAGACAGGCCAGGCACAGTGGCTCACACCTATAATCCCAGCACTTTGGGAGGCCAAGATGGGCGGATCATCTGAGGTCAGGAGTTAGAGACCAGCCTGGCCAACATGGCAAAACCCCATCTCTTCTAAAAGTACAAAAATTAGCTGGGCATGGTGGCACATGCCTGTAATCCCATCTACTCAGGAGGCTGAGGCAGAAGAATCGCTTGAACCTGGGAGGTGGAGGTTGCAGTGAGCCACAATGGTGCCACTGCACTCCAGCCTGGGCGACAAGAGTGAGACTGCCTCAAAAAAAAAAAAAAAAAAAAGTAAAAGATCAAGAAGACATTGATTAATGTTTTCTTTTATGATCAATTGGTCTAGTAAGCAAAGTGTTCAAAGAGTGAACAGCCTTTTCTACATGAACAACACCATGAATGACAATAGTATTGTGTCAAACAGATTTGGATTTGAGTGTTGGCTCTACCACTATGCGGACCTTGAGCAAATTACTTGATCTTCTGAATCTTGGTTTTTCCATCTGAAAATGGGAATAATGTTAGAACCTACCTTAGAAGGTTGGTATGAATAATTAAATGAGATAATGCATATAAAGCATACAATAAGTATGCATTTATTACTATTATATATAATACATAATAAACATACATTTTATTATTGTATTACTATTATTACATACTATTAAAATAGTATTATGCAGCCAAAATTCGATACAAAGCCTTTTAATGGGTGTATTAGTCTGTTCTCATGCTGCTGATAAAGACACACGTGAGACTGAGTAAATTACAAAGAAAAAGAGGTTTAATGGACTTATAGTTCCACGTGGGCTGGGGATACCTCACAATCATGGTGGAAGGTAAAAGGCACATTTTACATGAAAACAGGCAAGAGAGAATAAGCAGGGAGACTCCCGGTTTTAAAGCCATCAGATCTTGTGAGACTCTTTCACTATCACGAGAACATTGCAGGAAAGACCCACCCCCATAATTTAATCACCTCTCACCAGGTTCCTCCCATGACACATGTGAATTGTGGGAGTTACAATTCAAGATGAGATTTGGGTGGGGACACAGCCAAACCATATCAATGGGCATACATAAAAACACCCCATCCCTCACCCCCAAAAGAAGCAAATACAAGTGTACAGAGTATTATGCTGGGATCAGGCTGGGAGCAGCAGCTGGGATCAGTGTCTTCTTGTTTGAGTATGTTCTCTTGTTCCATTCCATGAAATAAATGGCATCCTGGAGCCACTTCCACACCCAAGAGTTGGGTATGACCTTGGGGTAGGCCCAAATGTCACACCAACAGTAGCTTGGTTGGTTTGGTTTTAGGAATTTATGTTGATGAGGGTGTTGAGGCAATGGTATATAGTACTTTTCAAATGCTTTCTACCATGACCCATAGTAAGAAATACATGTGACATCATGATTTCACACATATACACATACACACACACACACACACACACACCCTGCAACAAAAGTTTTACAAGATAATATTTACTCTTATGAGATAGTCTCTGATATTTTCTCATCTCTTCTTTCCTGTTCTGTTTCATTTTTTAAACATGTATTTGGTTGCATCAAATTGATTTCACTTTCCTAAAGGGTCTCAACCTACAGTTTGAAAAAGCATGCTGTAAATAACACCAGTTTTTACCTTTTTGCTTTCTTCATTTCTCAGCATTTTTGTAATTTTTTCTCCAAGAGAGGTAGGTGCTGTTACATATTAGGTCAATTTTACTGACAGCAATGAGTTTCTAAGCTGAGCAAGAATTTTGTTGTGTAGAGGTTTTTTAGGGGCATGTCAAGATACCACCTCAGAGGTATAGAATTCGAAAGCAGTGAGAGTTCTTTTAGGATCAAGGGTGAGGCCACAACATATTGCTGTTTCTTCAGAGGGTTTTGAAACACCTCAGATGCCTACTTGTACTTCCACTCCCTGGGCATTGTCATTGACATGAAACACCTTTAGATGACTGATCTGGGGCCCTTCATTTGCTCCTTCTGCCCCTTTGGTCTGGATAGCTTCTATGATTGCTCCTTGCAGTGCCCTATCAAGGTTACTTGATGATGAGGAGGAGGCGGAGAGGCTGGAATCTGCTCATTATCAGCAGCACCTCATGGACAGAAACGTGCAAGGCAAGCAAGTCTGGATGTTCCAAAGCTAAGAGGTATAATACCAACAGGGCCAGTTGGGAAGCTGGCATCAAGGCATGCAACTTAGTACACCTTACATGTGAAGATGTCCAGGACACAGGGAAACACCTGCCTTTTCTTACTAATCATCCATAGCAGAGAAAATTGTGTCATTATGCAATGTAACATCTTTGTACATATCTCTTCAGTTAGATCATAAGCCCTTGGAAGTAGGAATAATGTGTTTAATTTTTTTTGTATTCCTCTGGAGTAGCATGTACATTGTTCACACCCAACATGGATATGGATTGAATAAACAACATGCTGTGGTTGCATTTTCCAGATTTGCTATTTAATTTTAGTTTGTTCTTCAATATAAAATGCTACTTTCTTCCCCCTTGCTGTCTGGGTGATTAAACTAGATTTGAAAAGTTTTAGAGAGAAATGTAGAAAAGCTGACAGCTTGCAAATGTGCACAATTAGTTGGTTATCCATAGTGATGGGGATGTCTGAAGTCTTTCTGACGACGTGTATAGAATGTATGAAACTTGTAAGAATTCAAACAATTCGAAAACTTCTAAATATCTTGGCAATTTAATTTTCAAAATTACAGAAGTGATGAGAGGAACTTATGATGAGTTGGGAACATTTTTTGCCAGATTTTTCCCCCTCTTTTCTTAATGGTCCTGAAGTGACTGCAATAGAAGAATGGACTAGGATGCAAGCGGCCAGTTGGGTTCTCCTGAATATTTTAATGGTTTTAGAAAGGGGTCAGTTTGCAAATGTAGTCTAGGGGGAAAGTAGACTTGCCCCTGAGCTGAAACTTATTTGGCAAGTTGCAATAAAGATCATGTTTTATGACAGAGTTAACATAAATACATGATCCGCAGGGTCTTTCATGAAGAGGTGACTGCTGGAGTAGGTCTTCATGTTTTATTTTCCTCATTTGGTTGAGCTCACTTAATCTCTAATCATTCTTAAATAAAAAAGAAGTGCTCCTTTCATTTAGTTTCCTCTGAACTAAAGAGAAAAACTGTGAAGCTTTGAAAAAGACCCCTAGTCTGTAGGCTTCATTAAAAGCAAAGCAAAAGCAGATGCCATGATTACAAGGTTTAGCTGTAATTTCATATGGACAACAGTAGCCATAACCACCCAATGACCTCATTAGTCATTTAGATACAGCATCCTTGAGGAAAGGTAGATCAGCTACAGCCTGCTGCAGGTGAATGATGGGATCTTATTTACAACACAAATAACTGTCAAGTGCCTTTGTGGTTTGAAGAGCGATTCAGAAGAACTTGGATGAAAAACAAAGTGGCCATTTGAATACTAGCCAGCCAGAAGCCTAAGTTCCTTGGGAACAGGGGCTTGCTAGGTGGTTGACTTTGGAATTTTAGGCGATATGTGAGAGAGTGTGTGTGTGTATGTGTGTGTGATGTGTAGCTGACGAGGGGTTCTGAGAACTCATTCATCTAGCCAACATAATCTGAGGAACTACAATGAGTATTATTATGTTGATTTCATTCATAAAGACATACAGAAGCCCAGGCCCTTACTGCGTTCTTAAGCTCCTTCAGTTTGGAGCACTCTTCTTCCCCAAGTCCTATGTCCTCTAGCTTCTTCCCTCCTTAACTATGCGTGCCACCCCTAACTGCAATTCACCATTCATGGAAAACCCTCTGCCCACCCCTCCCCCTAAATTTGGCTGAATTCCTGCCATTCATTTCCTTTCCAGCACTTACCTCAACCAGAAATAAATATCTGAGTAATTATTTGTTTAAAGTCTACCTTCCTTGTTGGGCAGAAAGCTCCATGCAGGCAAGGCCAGGTCTGTCCTACTCAACTGTGTCCTAGGGATCTAAACAGTGTCAACCAGAGGGCAATATTAAGATATTTAGAGGCCCTGCCACCTTCCAGATTGGGTAAGTAATGCTAAAATGGAATACATGCATGTGAGAATTAAAAGAACTACTTCTGGATTTAAAGATTTTCTGACTACAAAATCCTAGACACCCAGCTGTTGCTCTACTGGAGGTCAAAACAAGAGTTAGTCTGCCTATCAAGTAATCTAGCACAGACTTGTCACTTGATAATTTGTCCAAATTCATATAAGTAGCCAGTGGGAGAGCTGAAATTCCAACTCAGGGCTGATTGATTTCCAAGTCTTCCATCTTCCATCTGACCAGGCAGGAGGAGCGGGGAAGGGAAGGAAAGGGAAAGGAGAAGAGAGGAGACGAGATATGGTTTCTGCCTTTCTGGGACTGGTTTGTGTGTCTAATGTTGTAAATGTATATACCACAGTGTTCGGCTTCTTTGTAATCATTCTTTTATTTACTCCTTCGTATATTTGATATTTTTTGTCTACTATGTGATAGGCTTTGGGGATACAAAGGTGAATAAACTCTGGCCCATGTCTTTGAACACCTGGGTTCTGTGGGAATGACATGGAAGACCCCAGACACACGGTGATACCACATGGCCACTGATGTGAGAGAAGTAAGAACAAAGCCCCTAAAGAATCTACTTCTAGTAGTCAGGATCTCCACTGGAAATAATCATTATTTTAGAACAATTAAGATTCTCTTTAGAAAACAAAAATAACTTGTAACATTATTGAGACATCCCTTGATACAAACCCAAACCAAGACATATGTTCATAGGGCAGGTGCACACACATAGCATGTCTATGTTGAGATTCTTGTATTAGGAATAAACATTTATTATGAAATCTCTGTCCTTTAGCACCAAGAGAAGCATTTACACAGATTCTACATAAAGTTTTTCCTGTTTTCTTACCCAACATTACATTTACATGTGAAAAATTTTGCCACTGCTTTGATTTAAAACATAATGATGTACACAGAAATACATTTGCTCCTGTCTCTTACTTGCCAAGGAATGACTGAAAACGAATTCCCCGATCTACTCCCCGAATTCTCTATTGCAATTCTCAGCTCAGCATTGGTACTTCTATGCTTCCAGTTGTGTGGGGATCTTTAACTCCTCTTTTTCTCAAGCTTCCTTTTCTCATATGACAGGAAATCCCGTTCATTAAGTGAAAAGCATATCCAGCATCTGATCATCTTTCACTGCCTTGGTGGATGCCGCCATCATCCCTTGCTTTGGGTGTAGTAGGAACCTTCTAATTGATCTGCCTGCCTCTCTCCTTGCCCCACTCATTCCACTCAGTGTATCCTCCTTTCAAAACTCTTCAGTGACTTCTCATGTCATTCAGAGTAAAAGACATGGGATCTATAATGGCCTATAAAGCACTGCAAGGTCAGTCGAGTCAGTGACCTCTCTGATCTCAGCTCCAACTCCCCAACCACCTTTACTCCACTCTGGCCACACCTTGACTTCCTTTTGTTTCTTTACCCTACTAGGTGAGCTCCTACCTCCAGCCAAACCAGCAGTTTCTCAGCTGTGATTTACTTTTCCTCCAGGAAACTTTTAACAATGTCTGGAGACATTTTTGGTACCACAACTAGGGTGGGTGGGGTGTGCTGCTGGCATCTAGTGGATAGAGGCCAGGGATGCTGCTAAACATCCTATAATACCCTGGACAGTCCCCACTGCAAAGAATCATCTGGCCCATCATGTCAGTAGTACCGCTGTTGAGAAACCCTGGATTATCCATATGCCTGACTCCCCCACCTCCTTCAGATCTGTACTCAAATGTCACCTTTTCAGTGAGGCTTTTCCTGATCATCCTATTTAAATGTACTTCCAACACTCAACCTCCTGACCTCCCTTATCCTGCCCTATTTTTTCCTTTAGTCATAACACTTATCACCCTGTAACATACTGTATGATTTACTTATATGTTATGTTTATTGTTTATTTTCTGCTGCGAGCAGGTGTGTTTGTCTGCTTTGTTTACTATAGCCCAGCAGAATGCCTGGCAATAGTAGGCCTTCAGTACATTTTGTGGCATGAGTGAATTTAATGCTACTACGTGAAAGACTTGTAGTGGGGCTTTGGTAAGGTATAAATTTTTCCATCCTCACCTGCAACTCGATATCCTTCTAGGGATTCATTAAAAGGAAATCATCATCTTATCAAACCATCAGTTTGCATCACCTGTTGAGAAGTAGTTTGAAGGTCTGGGCTTAGATGGGGGGCAAATTTTTCTTCTGTATTTTTTGAACTGATCCTCAAGCACTATCAACAAACTTCCAAAATAATTAAAATAATATCACCAAGAAGCTCTGTGTTATTTTTCTCTAGGTATAAATAAAAAATATTGTGCATTCAGGCAGTTTCCTTTTTTTGTGATTGGTGTGACTGTCAGGAAACATTTATTTAATAATATTATAATTTGTCACCTTTCTTGGATTAAATGATGTCAAAAATGGCCAATATAGAATATTTTTTAATTTTAAACTGCAAAATAAAGAGAAAGATCATTTATCTCACCCATGCTCTTTTTAAAGTATTAATACATATTTTAGTGTTTTGTCCTCCTCAGTTTGAAATGTCTCCAGGGATAATTAATTGAATTTCAAAAGCTGTCATGCTCAATAGGTCTTTATCATTATTTACAGGTTAATTTTCCTAATTTTCACTCCACAGTGTGTTTGCTTTTATTGGAAGATGATTTTTACTAAATAGATACCAGTTGAATGTAATTTTTGACACTTACATGGGGGGCTCTCTAGACTGCCCTTTTTTTAAGAGCAAAATTTCTCTAACGGGGGAAAAAGAACTAATTTGAAAATGTTCGAAAGATAGTGCTTACTCTCATAATTTTGCAAGTATTCGCCTTCAGATCTCATCATTCCCCTGCCCCATAACCTGTTTTCATTCACACTTAACTTGCTCATTACACAAGGAGACTGGAAGTCCAGTTCAAGGAAACCACACATTCTCAAGCAAATTACAGGTTTTAAGATGATAGAAATTTGTTGTCTGGCACACACTCTGTCTGGTTCCTTTCTTTTCATCCAAACATGTAACATTGACGTGCTGTTTCGTTGTTTAAAGGGTGTTCTTTCTGTATGTGTCTCTCTTAAACCTAATGAAACAAAAATATGGGAATCATTGTTTTCTTTGTTTTGATGGCACAGTAAGGTTGGTTGCGACACAAGGGAGGGAAACTGGGAAGCGGCTTTTTACTTTTAAGCACAGCTTTAAAAATAAATCTTCAGACAAATGCTCTGGAGACATCTCAACAAATGCCTTGTGATCTTCAGCTGAACTGTCGAGTTATTTTTTCCCTCCTCCCCCCTTTTGAAACATCAGTAGCTTTTATGCTTTTCTGTAAAACAAACACAGCCAATTTTGGGGGGAATCAGTAATTACAGATGATTTTCATTATGATTTCTCTTTTCTGTGTTAAACAAAAAAACAGACACCAAGGCAAAACCTCTTCTTACTTTCATGAGATTTGAATGTGTCTAAATGAATTATTAACTCCATAGGGACCCTCAATAGTTCCAGAAGATGAGTGTGGACAATTTTACTCTTAAACTTTTGCCTCAATTTCTTGATTTTTACTCTCATTCATTTACAAAATGGTTTTCCTTGACTAAGATTGGTAAGAAAACAGGTGCTTTTAAATACTGAAATGATTAAAAAATTATGTTATAGCAAAATCATAGGTCTGGAAAGAAGTCCCAGACTTCCTAGGGCTGACTTCCTTTGCAGAATAAAAATGACTAGAGTGTTATACAGAGTGTGAAGAAGTGGATTATTTGCATGTACATACATTATAATGACTTGTATCTATAACTTCCTTGATCTGATGTTAACCAGTATTTTGTGAGGTTGCCTCTGGGAGCACAAACTATGCATTTGGTACAGAGATTGACATATTTGTACATCTTTTATATACTAGAGTGACATGCATATATTATTAATATATTTATGACTCAGTGCCCCCTACATGTGCAATTAGAATGGTTCTTGAGAGTTCTGCATGTTTCATTTTTCTGAAATAAACTAGAAATTGTATCATGAAAATTATTATTGAACAACAGCAGAAAGACATAAAACATATCAAATCATCTTTCTAAGCATACCCATATGCTTTCTTAGCATACCCATATAAACTACAAGTCAGAGAATAGCACACAGTGGGGATTGTGTAATTAAGAGTAGGCATTAAACTAAGGTACTCGGAAGAAAGGTTTTGTGAAGCCCAAGAAGACAAGAATCAAGTGAAAGGTACTCAGCTTTTTGTCATAGCCAGTGACCTTAAGGAAAAAAACATGACTAGATGTATTTCCCCAAATGGTACACTATCTTGGTGATTCAGAAAGGGGAAATACAAGTTTTTTAAATGGATTACGCTCAGGAACAAAAATCAGGTCTCTGTTTCTGTTCTTACAGTGACATGTGCCAGAAAATAAGAGTTGATTCCCAGTCTGATCTGTCTGCAGATGCATGGTTTTTTTCTTTAACCAGCTGTAGCTAATTGCATGAGGGCCGCCTCTTGTGCTGAACATGAAAAGGAAACCTGTAATTTATTGCAACAGACCATACCATTTCTGCTGTACAACTGTCTTTTCTGTCATGTCAATGAGTGGATTTCTCATGGTACATTGGCAGCTCAAAGACTGGAAAACAGCATTAGCTGGAGACAGAGAGAGAAAAAAAAGAGTTTCAGAATCTCTTCATGTACTTTACACAGAGCTCAATTAAAGAATAAACTGGAAACAGAATTTCCCTTTGCCATCTGCCAGGGGCATTTTTTTTTTCTATTGTTTATATGTAGTTCGTTGATTCAACTATACTGACTTACTAAGATACAAGCACGTGTTACGTGTGACATTCAGTATAAGATTAGTTTCTGTTGAGCAATCATCTTTGCATGCCCAAGGAAGTGGTTGAAGGAGATCCCCCACTCAAAGTAGAGCCGGGACCACTCTATCCTCTGCACCCCATCCTCCCCCATGAGCCTTTCGTGATCTTGAGCATCTCAAGAGTTCATCTAAGCATAAAATAGGCACGAAATAACTCAGTCTGAATTTTGTGCACTGGATCTGCCTATTGAGGTGTTTACTAGAAATTTAGTTGCTAATGAACTGGTCTCCTCCCTGCCTTAAGGCTCACTTGTAAATGCTTGTCAATGTGATGCCCTTCTTTTGTTGAGTGGAAATCCAAATTAAAAGCCATTCTGTTTTGCAGCAATGGAAAGAAACAAGTTGAGAAAGTTCCATGTATGTTTTCCAGTTGACTCATGGCCCCCATCAATAGTTCTTTTGTGTGAGGGTGGTTAAGTTTTCCCTGGATGCTCTGACAAGCTTGAAGAAGGGAGCCCCGGGACACTAATTCCCAGACAATGGGATGGAAACTCCATGAGGGTCTCCAAAGTGGGCCTTTCTAATTAGGTCAAGTGCATGTAGTACCTGGAGCCACACATGCTGATTGACTTTTTATCCCCACATTTGTGCCCACGCACCAAGCCCAAACTACCCCACCTAATTAAGCATATTGTTCCTAACGAAGGCCACCCATTTGCCTATGACTGTCTAATTTGGCGCTGGAGATGCTCCCTGAGGTCATTTCCAATCTATCACTTCTTCCCAGTGCAGTTTGAATCAATTAGAAATACCCCAGTTTTGCTTGTATAACTTCAAGAAGCAGATCTTGACTACATTTTTTTTGTTCCTATACATATTAAACAATGATATCACCGAGAAAATCAGTAAATGATGTCCATCTAAGTAATGAAAAATAACTGAACAAAACATTAAAGTATGTTACAGAGGAAAATGCCAATTGAAACATACATATGTATATGAACCAAATACATGTTTGTATGTGTGTCTGTGTGTACACACATATACACGTATATTTCAGGAGTCAGTGGTGTCTAATCAGACGAATATTTGCTAACTGGAAAAATATGGTAGGGTCGTGTACATTCCAATTCACATGATTTTTTATCCTTTGTGGAAATAAGGAGTAAAGAAGGGACTTTTCGAAAATCTCAAAAAGTGAATAGTGACCAATTTTCCAACCACAACCCTCACAAATAAACTTCTGTTTTTGATGACTTATACTACTTTTCTGTAGGGAAGTAGTTTCCCTCCCCGACCCCTCCCCACACACATGGCATATTGCCCTTAAACCAGAAAAAAAAGGATCCATAATGCAAAATTACACAACTATCTCTGCCTATGACAATATGTATGAATATAGAAAGTCTAGAATTGTTATACTTTTACTAAATTATCTTTATATTCAAACTATTTTGGCAAGAAACTCAATGTTTTCACATTAGAAAAGTTAAAATATAGAGAAAATACACTATATCACACCATTATTAAAATTTACCCTGTATGTAGTCTTGGAATAAATCAGACATACATAGGTCCCCTAAGAGCTTTAATTCCCAGAAAAGGTACATTTTTACTGTTTCTCATATAAAGACATGTAAAATATTAATTTAATTTTTATAAACCTTTGGAAAATTAACATGTACTTTACTTTCAAATATATTCTCTGAAAAGCTTTTCAAGAATTGCATTTAAGCCTTCAAAAATTATATTTAATTAAATTGTGTTTAACTCAAGAATGTATTTAATTTTTTGAGGTTACAAATAGAATTTGTTAGTTTTCAGGGTTTGTGTAATACTCTACATTATTGTTTTTGTTGGTATAGGGGTTCTTGAAATGATTGTTAGTCCAGGACTAAATATGATTCTTCTTAGGCAGATTAACCCATCAATATCTATTTATCCTCAAGGCTGAAATAAGAAGTTATTCCTTGACATTAAGAAATTTCAGTTTTATTTGGAAGCCAACACTAATCACTCAAAATACCAGAGAGCACAGTGAAGTGCTATGCTGTGAGGTCCAAGATTTAGGTGTTGTGGGTCACCAACAGAACAGGGGGCTGGCTAATGGGGGCTGCTCTAATTAAGGAAAGATTCATGGAAGAAATGAATATGATTCCTCATGATTGACTGGAGTATTAGAGTGCCTATAGATACCTGGAGGTCCAGGAGACCTTCGGGTCATGTTGGTTTTCCTAAGGCAGTGATTTATACATATCCCAACAACTGGTGCCTTGCGAAAACTTGTGAAAGGATTGATAGCTTTATATATTAGGTTGGTGCAAAAGTAATTGTGTTTTTTGCCATTGAAAGTAATGGCAAAGAGAGAAAAGAGAAGTAGAAGAAAGAAAGAGATATTTGTTGAGTGCTTCTATGCCAGACACCGGCCTGAGCTTTGCTTATGTGTATTACATTCAGTATTCACAGTGACCCAGTAAGACAGTTTATTATCCACATTCTACAGATGAAGATGCCCAGGCTCAGGAGGATCAATTACCTTGCTCATGGTCACATGGCTATTCACCATTGGAGCCAAGATTTGAACTAAATAAGTCCCATTCCCAATCCCACTCTTTTCTCTATAGTGTACTATTTTTAGCAAGGTCTTTTTGAAAAATTTTATCCTTTGAAGTACAGAAGAATTGTTAAATATATAGCTGTATATAATTTATATATAAATTATAGCTTGGTCCAACTTTATAAATAAATTAATTCATAAAATCCTTAGACCAAAATTCATCTTTAGAGTTTGTTTTGGTTTTGGTTTCTAAAAATGTGATATCTTTCCTATTTTAAAAAACTATCTAATTTGCACTAAGCAAGAGATAAGGAGAGTATATTTATGAAAAGAAGCTATTTAATAATAGAAACATGGAGGGAGATCATTCTGCAGAGACAGGTGACTCAGCATCTAGGCTCAGAGTAGCCACTACATATCTGAGTGACCCAAGACATGAACCCTAACTGGGGCTCAGTCCTGTTATCTGTTTTAGTTCTAACCATCTCTCCTCACTCCTTTTCTCTATTCATATTGCTTATGGAAGAGAAGTCTTTAGAGAGACTCATTGTGCATAAATGTCTATGAGGAACTATTATAGAATAGGAACAAATTAGTTAGCAAGATGTTGACTTTGACCAAAACTGTGATTCTAATAAGCTTTATTTCAATTATAGATTTTGGGTTGAATTGTAACGTCAACCCACTGAGTTTTTCTGACTTCTAGTTTATGTGACAGAACTAAATAGTCCCTGAACTTTCTTTTGACCTAGGGCAGGAAGAATACCTCAAAAGTGCCATAGTAGCTTCAGCTGATGATGCTAGACAGCTGTACTAGGGCAATATATTGATGCCATATGAATCTGGAAACCAGTCAGCCAGTGGTCCTATGGGGCTGACATCTGAAGGCAAGGAGTTCTATTCTGTGTGGCAATAAAACATCAGGCAGATTTATAGCTTGAGTTGAATATATTAGGCTAGGTGAAGTACAAGCATTCAAACTTCCCCCTGAATTATTTATTTTGGGATGGTTTTGGGGTAGGGTTCAGGCACAGCATACACATTTTCAGCTGGACCTTCATACCTTGTACCTGGAAGTCAATCAATGTGGACAGATAAGAATCAGCAGCCACTGATGGCCGCAGGTGGTAAAATGTACCATGAAGTTGGTACTCACAGGCACCAATGAACTCTGCCCACATCAAAGTCATGAGGGCACTTTGGTTTCATAGCCCTTTTCATTGTCCTTTTATGTTACTGTGACAGAGGTTTCTGTGGTTAAAATGAGACGGTGTATCTGCCACTCACCCATTCAGGATAAGCTGCCCAGAACTTTAAAGAACTATGTAGAGCATTAGAGTACCAGTGATCTGCTTCTGTTGTTCTATGGTACACACCAGTGACTTTCACCAATACACTGTGTCAAAACTTTTCAAAGCAAACAAAGATTTTAGGTTTGAGATAATTCACAGTCGTCTTTCAGTCATGTTTTTCTTTGCTCAAATGTAACCACTGTGTCTCTCTCTGTTTCTTCCCTCCCACACCCTTTGCAATGCCATGTTGTCCTTTGTGCTGCTGTGATGTACACCTGTGGCATGTTGGCAGTGTGTTTTCATATGGTGCAGGAAACTCCCAGATTCCCAGCTGGCCCTTCCTTGCAATTTAGTCCCCTTTTATGAAACAAGTTGTTCTTGCCAGAGTTAAAACAAACATAGAGCAGAAGAATATAAGGCACTGAGTCAGAGTAAACGAATGAACCAGTCACTGATCCAGCCTCTATTTTTGTCACACACACACATACACATATGTATTAGTCTGTTCTCATGGTGCTATGAAGAAATACTCTAGACTGGGTAGTTTATAAAGAAAAGAGATTTAATTGACTCACAGTTCCTCATGGCTGGGGAGGTCTCAGGAAACTTACAATCATGGTGGAAAGTACCTCTTCACAGGGTAACAGGAGAGAGGATGAGTGCCGAGCAAAGGGGGAAAAGCCCCTTATAAAACCATCAGATCTTGTGAGAACTCATTCACTATCATGAGAACAGCATGGAGGTAACTACCCACATGATTGAATTACCTCCTACTGGGTCCCTCCCATTACATGTGGGGATTATGGGAACTACAATTCAAGATGAGATTTGGGTAGAGACACAGCCAAATCATATCATTCCACCCCTGGCTCCTCCCAGATATCATGTCCTCACATTTCAAAACACAGTCATGCCTTTCCAACAATCACCCAAAGTCTTAGCTCATGCCAGCATTCACCCAAAAGTCCAAATCCAAAGTCTCATCTGAGCAAGGCAAGTCCCTTCTTCCTATGAGCCTGCAAAATCAAAAGCAAGTTAGTTAATTATTTTGGGGATACAGGCATTGGGTAAATACACCCATTCCAAATGGAAGAAATTGGCTAAAACAACAGGGCTATAGGCCCTATGCAAGTCTGAAATTCAATGCTCTTCTTTGACTTCATGTCTCACATCCAGCTCACACTGATGCAAGAGATGGGTTCCTATGGCCTTGGACAACTCTGCCCCTGTGGCTTTGCAGGGTACAGCTCCCCTCCTGACTACTTTCACAGGCTGGCATTGAGTGTCTGCAGCTTTTCCAGGCACATGGTGCAAGCTGTTGGTGAATCTCCCATTCCGGGGTCTGGAGGATGGTGGCACTCTTCTCGCAGCTCCACTAGGTAGTGCCCTGGTAGGGACTCAGTGTGGGCACTCTACCCCCACATTTCCTTTCCTCACTATCCTAGCTGAGGTTCTCCATGAGAGCTCCACCCCTGAAGCAAACTTCTACCTGGATATCCAGGCATTTCCATACACCCTCTGAAATCTAGGTGGAGGTTCCCAAACCTCAGTTCTTGGCTTCTGTGTACCCACAGGCTCAACACCACATGGAAGCTGCCAAGACTTGGGGCTTGCACTCTCTGAAGCCACGGCCTCAGCTGTACCTTGGCCCCTTTTAGCCATGGCTGTAGCAGCCAGGACATGGGGCACCATGACCCTACACTGCACAAAGCATCCAGGTCCTGGGCCAGGCTCATGAAACCATTTTTTCCTCCTAGGCCTCTGGGCCTGTGATGGGAGGGGCTGCTGTGAAGACATCTGACATGCCCTGGAGACATTTTCCCCATTGTCTTGGCAATTATCATTTGACTCCTCATTACTTATGCAAATTTCTGCAGCCAGCTTGAATTTCTCCTCCAGAAAATGGGTTTTTCTTTTCTATCACATTGTCAGGCTGCAAATATTCTGAACTTTTATGCTCTGCTTCCCTTTTAAACAAATGTTTCCATTTCAAACCATCTCTTTGTGAATGCATAAAACTGAATGCTTTTAAGAGTACTCAAGTTACTTCTTGAATGCTTTGCTGCTTAGAAATTTCTTCTGCCAGATATCCGAAATCATTTCTCTCAAGTTCAAAGTTCCACAGATCTCAAGGGCAGGGGTAAAATGCTGCCAGTCTCTTTGCTAACATATAGCAAGAGTCATTTTTATTCCAGTTCCTAATAAGTTTCTCATCTCCACCTGAGACCACCTCAGTCTGGGCTTCATTGTCCATATCACTATCAGCATTTTGGTCAAAGCCATTCAACAAGTGTCTAGGAAGTTCCAAACTTTCCCACATCTTCCTGTCTTCTTCTGAGCCCTCCAAACTGTTTCAACCTCTGCCTGTTATCCAGTTCCAAAGTTGCTTCCACACTTTTGAGTATCTTTATAGCAATGCCCCACTATGAGTACCAATTTATTGTATTAGTCTGTTCTCATTGCTGCTATGAAGAAATACTTGACACTGGGTAATTTATAAAGAAAAGAGATTTAGGCTGGGCGTGGTGGCTCATGCCTGTAATCCCAGCACTTTGGGAGGCCAAGGCAGGCGAATCATGAGGTCAGCAGTTCGAGACCAGCCTGGTCAACATGGTGAAACCCTGTCTCTACTAAAAATACAAAAAATTAGCTGGGTGTGGTGGTGTGCACCTATAATCCCAGCTACTTGGGAGGCTGAGGCAGGAGAATCACCTGAAGCCGGAAGGCAGAGGTTGCAGTGAGCCGAGATCATGCCACCACATTCCAGCCTGGGAGACAGCGCAAGACTCCATCTCCAAAAAAAAAAAAAAAGAAAAGAGGTTTAATAGACTTACAGTTCTGCATGGCTGGGGATTCCTCAGGAAGCTTACAATCATGGCAGAAGGCACCCCTTCACAAGGTGGCAGGAGAGAGAATGAGTGCCGAGCAAAGGGGCAAAGCGCCTTATGAAACCACCAGATCTTGTGAGAACTCATTCACTATCATGAGAACAGCATGGGGTAACTGCCCCCATGATTCACTTACCTCTCAAGAGGTCCCTTCCACAACACATGGGGATTATGGGAACTACAATTCAAGATGGGATTTGGGTGAGGACACAGCCAAACCATATTAACATACATTGTCCTGGCCATCCCTGACTGTGTCTTTTGGCACTGGACTTTTGCAAAATAGGTCATATGGTATCCTGAACTGATCAAGGTACAAGGCAAGATTGTAATTTTTCAAAAGGTTTGACAGAAACAAAGGAAAAAGTATACCATATCAAGTAAAGAAACAATTACAGATAATTATGATTTTTGATTATCAATAATTTTTTCCAAGTAATTATAAAAGTCAAACTCCCATACTATTTGTTACCTTTTTATCAAGCCTTACCTCAAGTTACTTCTCCTCCCAAATAATGGCTCTATTAGCTGGTGCATACAGCATAATCCCAGTCTCCTTGCAATGAATCATGCCTCATGCTACCATAAGACACGAGGTAAACAGTTATCAAATTTATAGTACTTTGCTGAGCTGTTGAATTAAGATTGCCTGGAGAGATTTTCTACAATAGAGATGTTTAGCTCCCTCTTTATCTGATGAAAGACTTGTACTGATTGTGTTTAATAAGATACAGTGCTGTACCCTACTGTGCAAAGTTCTCATCTTTATATGTACTGCCTTATTTTTACCATTACCAATCAAAAGAAAGAAACTTATTTGGATAACCAGTTTAGAGAGGCTTCTTTGAGGAGACTTTCAAGGAATGTTAGCAATATTTAACACCTTTCTGAGAAGTGGGCATATTTTATTTTATTTTTGTTATAAGCTTCCTCATAACAACAATAGGCCTCAGAGACTAAGCTGTTGGACATTTGCTGACTTTGAAACTGACTCTTGGCTTCCTCCATTTTTTTATGCTGCTGCTGATCTAGAAACTCCTCTTTGGCAACTGCCATTAAAAATGCTTGAATTTTTGCTTTTCAAGGGCTGTTACTCTTTTGTGCTTCCACATGAAAAAGTCTAGAAAGTTTGGTTAAATGGTGACTTCATCCAAAGACAACTAAAATTAACCCTAAATTTTAAAGATTCCAACAGAGTAATATTTCCTTGTGTTGGGAAATATTCTTCCTTGATTTGGTCCTCCCCATCAATATTTCTAGCTACCTGGCCTGTGTTATTTTGTCATATGTCATTTCTCACCTGACATATTAGATTTTTGTTTTGTTTACCCCTCCCACTCACCCCACTAGAATGTAACCTCCGTGAGAGCAAGGACTGTGTTTTCTTTTGTGCTCTATTGCTCTATATGGTGTCTGGCAAATACTGAGTGCTTGATTAGTACTTGTTGAAGATTTGAGCAATTCAACAAAAGCAACAACAAATGTAACAATTTGTTTGCCTTCCCTGAGAGAAAGGTAAAGAATATCAGCTCTGGTGGCAAGTCTGTTGCTAGAGTATTAATTTTGTTTTTTCAATAATTTTTGTGGGTTTTTTTATAGGTAGTGTGTGACCTATATAGGACTAAGTCTGATTTTCTAGCAAACTAACCAAATTTATACACCCAAAAGACTATTCTCCTTCAAGGTGGTACTCTTGAGAGAACACATATCTATTCAAATAAAGCTTAGAATATTTTGAGGAATGTCTCTTTGAAATCACCTTAACAACTATTTGTCAGCTGTGTAAAGTAATTGACCTCATTTCTTTAAAAAAAAAAACCTCATATTAATTTTTGAATACGCAATACACTTGCATAAATGTATATTTAGACTCCAAATATTTGAGAATATTTCAGATATCTTTCTTTTATTGATTTCTAGTTCAACCCCATAGTAGTCAGAAAACAGTATTTGTATGACTGATTGGAATCCTCTTAAATTTAGTAAAACTTGCCTTATTCCCCAAAATATGATCTATCTTAATAAATATTCTACACTTAAGGAAATAAATATGTATCTGCTGTTGTTAGGTGTAGTGTTGTATAAATGTCAGATCATTTTGTTGATGGCGTTGTTCAAATATTCTATATCCTTACTGATTTTTTGCCACTTTGTTCTACTAGTTATTGAGAGAAGGTCAGGAGAAATCTATGACTATCACTGTGGATTTGTCTATCTCTTTTGGAAGTCCTATCAGTTTTTGCTTCATGTATTTTAAACCTCTGTTTTTAGGTGCAGAAACATTTAGAATATGTTATCTTTTAAACCCTTTAATATATTGTTATTATTTTGCTTTAAACAATTATCTTTCAAAGAGATTTAAGCAATGAACAAGTCTTTTTTATTTAGCCACATGGATACCATTTCCAATACTCATCATTCTTTTTGGTAGAACCAGATTTACATCTTTTATCCTTTTTCGTTCTGCCTAAATGACTTTCTTTTAATATTTTGTGTAGTACATGTCTGCTAGTGATTAACTCTTTTTGTTTTGTAGATGTGAAAAAGTGGGGTTTATTTCCCACGTTATTTTTGAAAAATTTTCACTGGGTTCAGAATTTTAGGTTGATTGTCTTTTCTTTCAATACTTTAAAGATGTTTCTCTACTATCTTCTGGCTTGCTTTTTTTTTTTTTTTTTTTTTTTTTTCAACAAGACTACTTGCCTTTTTTTTTTTCTCTGAGTACATTTAAGATTTATTTTTGTCACTGGTTTTAAGTAATTTGATTATGATGTCCTTTATAACTTTACTCATGTTTCCTGTGTGCAGGGATTCTTGGATTTGTGAGTTTGAAAATTTCATCAAACTTTGAACATTTCAACCATTTCTTAAAATTCTTTTCCTACCTTCCTCCTCATCTCCTTCTGGGACTCCAATTGTATCTATATTTGGCTGATGCCTTTTTTTCCCCCAGAGTTTTGCTCCTTGTGTTTCATTTTGGATAACTTCTATTGTCAAGTCAACCAATCTTTTCTTTCTGCAGTGTCTAATCTTATGTTAATCCCATCTAATACATTTTTCATCTCATAAATATATTTTCATTTCTAGAATTTTGATTTAGGCTCTTCCATATTTCTACTTAACATTCTCGCTCTTTTCTCTAGATTCTTTGACAAAAAAAGTTTGTAATTAACTGCTTCAATATTCTTGTTTACTAATTGTATTACATGTATAATTTCTGGGTCAGTTTCAATTGATTTATTTTTCTCCTCATTATGAGTAATATTTTCCTGCTTCTTTATATGCTTGACAATTACTGATCATATGTTGGACATTGTGAATTTTACTTTTCTATGTGCTGGATATCTTTGTACTTCTGTAAGTATCCTTGAACTTTCTTCTGGGACACAATTAAGTTACCTGGAACAGTTTGAATATTTTAGGATCTTGCACTTAAGCTTTGTTACATGGGATCACGGCAGCATTTATTTTAGGGCTCTTATCCAATCCTTCTGAGTATTCTAGCTGATGCTCCTAGAATTATGAGGTTTTTCATTCTGAATAATGAGAACAGAAACTATTCCTGGTCTTGTGTAATCTTCAATGAATGTTCTCTCCAGTCATTTTGGGTGTTTCTTTCTCTAGCCTTGAATAGTTTCCTCACGAGCATGTGCTGATCATTACCCAGGTGAAGATTTAAGAGGACGACTCTGAAGATTTCCATAATATTCTCTCTATATATAACACAGCAACACCTATAAACAAGACTGACTGATTAGACTGTGACTACTTCTCTCTGTGCTCCTGTCTTGGTTTCCCAGAAATATTGACCTTAACCTTCAACTCCACAAGTCAATATTTCCTGTTCTTGCTTTCAACTTGATGTCACTGGATTTTTTCAAATCAATAACGTCTCCAGTTTGTTTGTCTGTCTGTTTGTTTGTTTGAGACAGTATCTCACTCTGTCACTCAGACTTGAGGGCAGTGGCATTATCTCGGCCCACTGAAGCCTCAACTTCTGGGGCTCAAGTGATCCTCCTCTGCCTCCTGAGTATCTGGGACTACAGATGTGTGCCAGCATGCCTGGCTAATTTTTGAATTTTTTGTAGAGACAGGATTTCACCATGTTGCCCAGGCTGGTCTCAAACTCCTGAGCTCAAGCCATCTGCCTACCTCAGCCTCCCAATGTGCTGAGATTACAGGCGTGAGCCACTATGCCCAGGCGACATCTTCATTTTGATTGAAAGATTTTTGTTCCTGCAAGGAAATTAGACATTTCTCTTATTTTCTCTGATTTCTTGACAATTTTTCTTTGGATTTTGGACTTAGAAAAACATATAGATTTTCTAAGAAATGCCAAAATGGAATTCCCACACAATTTCACAGTCTCCCTTGCAGTTAACCTTGGCCACATGAGTAAGTAAATGAATAGAAAGAAATTGTCCAACTTTATTTTTAAAATAAAGCCACTTTCTCTGGCCTTCCTTTATGTTCCCCTTATTGCAAGTATGGGGCTGCTGAGTCATTGTAGATAATGCTGGTGAGAACAACGCATTACAAATATCCAGGCCACAAAGTAGGCAGAACTGAAGTCCCTGAATGTTGCTTACCTTCTTTGCTTTATATATGTACCTAAAGATTTTTAGGAAGGCTTATATTTTTGTGTTTACTGATTACCTTTATAACGATCCCCCCTATTTTTTAATCTTACAATAGTTTTTGCAGTTGTATAATTCCTATTTTGTCAAATCATTTACACTCTATTTTGTCCCTGTCAAATATATTAAATGTTTGTTTCCTGTACAACTATCATAGTTTTCCCTGTTATCCTTTTGTTGGCTGTAGTTCATTATCTAATAGTCTCCTCAAAAAAGGCTCATGGGGAAAATATTCTTTCAGTTCTAGAAAGCTGTTTGCATCCTTTATTCTTGCTGACTGTGAGGTCTCTTAGGACTACATTTTCTTTCTTTGAATATTGGCAAGAGTTATTAATCTGTTATCTTTTGCATAGAATATTGAACTCAGCCCGTTTTTGCTCCCTTATAAGTGAGTTCTTTCTGCCTGGCTGTGCAAAGAATTCTCTCTTTATTTGAAGGCCAATAACTGTATCATGATATGTTATAGTGTCATTACTCTGGATCTGTTATTCCTGATACATGTTTTAATTGCAGAAAAAGTTTCTTCAGTTAAATCTTTAGATTTTTGTTACGTCCCATTATTTTGTTTTTCTTCTTCTGGAATGCTAATTTTGAGTATGTTTGATATCCTTCTATATCTATGATTTTTCTATTGTTCTTTAAAAATTTGTTTTATTTTGTGTTTCTGATTTTTTTAGTGTCTATGCTCTATGTACCTTACTGTGCTTTCTACAAGGTTGATTCTTCCATGTGTCGATTAGAATAAAAGGAAGATATGTGCATTATTAGAAGCAATGTACAACGAGAGAGCAAAGGAAAGTAGCTCAGACCCAAGGAAGATAAAATTAAGGTAAGAATGACGGAATGTGGGAATGCAGCAGGAATCATGAGAATCCTAATTCTTAATGTTAATCTCTTCCTACCTTGTTGTCATAACCTTTGGAGTAACTCTACCAACCTTCCCAGGGACCCACAAACAATACTGAAATCTCAGGAGTGTCTTTCTTTAAAGAGAATATGCCCAAGGAAAGGAACCATATAAGCTGAGATGTTAGCCCAAAGTTACCATTATAATTTAGACTCATTTTCTTAGAGGCTGTAATAGAACATGATAATTTTCAAAGTGAAAATGAAAAGGAATAGGAAATCACATTTTGGTTTGGGATATACCTACCATTCTTTTTATTTTTAGGAATTATATAAGGATAGAACATTCCTTCAGGGAGAATGAGAAAGACAATAAAAAGAATGGGGTCTATACATGTAATTCATGTATACATATCTTTAGAGATGAAAGAAGAAAATATTTATAGCATCATTAAGCTAAACCAAGGATATAATTTAAAACCCTCACACACTTATTGCTCAAGTGAGTCTATTTATTGTTAGAGTGATGACCCAGGAGGCGGGGCCATGTGGACAGAGATTAAACCATGCACCACATTTCTTTACATAGCAAGGAACTAGTAGAACTCATATATCACTTCAAGTTATTTGAAAGTCATTTGAGGTAAACCAATAAAAATGGTTTTACATTTCAAATAGTCAACACTGACATACTTATAATTGCCCATGATTCAGGGTATTTATAAATAATAGTTCTTATTATGCAATACGATTGAGATGGCCAAAAGCAAAGCCATTTCATCATAAGTGACATAAATTTCAACTAGTCTTTGCAAAAAAATCTTATATTTTTAACAGGGATTTCAAAGTTCATCATTCCCAATCTAAATATTTTCTGTTCTCTGAGAGCATTTCCGTATACAGTCCTTTATTGCTCCTTTGCTTCTTCATTTGTTCAACAAATATTCATTGAGGGCCTACTGTATGTAATGTTGTGGGGCTAAATTAGGTAAAGCCCTTGTTCACATGAAGTTTATATTCTATTGTGAGAGATAGAACAAGGAGCCAGCCAGCCAACCATCTGATGTCAGCTTTGTACTAAGAATAACAAGCCTGGATAGAAACAGAGCTATGGGAGAGGGGGTATTGTCTCAGATAATGTGGTCAGAGAAGATTTCTCTGAGGGAATGAGCAACGTCTTAAATGAGAATAGCTGGGAAAGTGTGTTCCTGGCAGAGGGAACCCTAAGTCCAAATCTCTACATGTGGGAACATACTAGATACTCTGGGTATAGCCAGGAGGCTGCACTGGCTGAGAAAGCAAGTGCCATCAGAGAGTTGAAGAGGTTGGAGAAGGTCATATAAAAAGGTCATGGGTCATATAAGATCTTGCAGGCCATGACAAGTGCTGTGAATTTTATTCTATGGAGATAATGGATTTATATCTATAAAAAGACACTGAGAGGTTCTGAGCAGAAGAGTGACATGACATCATTCACATTCCAAGGATGGTAGAAATAAGAGGTGGTGAGCATTGTTCACATACAGGTCATGTTTTGAAGATTATAGCCAATAGGTCATGTTTTGAAGATTACAGCCAATAGGATATGCTGTTAGATTAAATGTCATTGTATGAGAGAAAGAATAGTCTAGGACAATTCCAGTTTTCAGCCTAAGTGCATGGTTGAATTTGGGAACCATTCACTGAGAAGCAGACGATGGAAGAAGGGGTTGGATGAAAGGGCTTGAACGAGTTCAGTTATCACATGTTAAAGTGAGATACCTATTAGATACTGAGCAGGAGAGGTTGAGTAGACAGTTTGATGTCAAGGAATTCAGTGGAGGGTTCAAGGCTGGAGATAATAATCTGGGAATTTCTTCATATACAGGCTATCTAAAGCCGTGGGATTAGACAAGGTCATGTGAGATGTGAGCTTAGATAAAAGAAGATAATGTACAAGGATTGAATCCTGAGATATGATAACACTTAGAGTTAGGGAGAAGAGGTGAGTCCCACATCAAAGACAGGAGAGGAAGAAAACCAGGAGGATGGCACCAGAGAAACTAAAGGAGAAAAAAGTTTTAAGAAGATCAGAGCAGCTTTTAAAACTGAAAAGTTGAAAAGTGCATAATTGTGCTATGGTTATAAAAGATGGTATTATTAGACGAAGCTATGTGAAAGTACTTAGGAGCCCTCTGAACTATTTTTGCAACTTCTGTGAGTCTAAAAGTATTTCAAAGCAGACATTTAAAAAAATAGTTAAAAGCAGTTTTAAGAAAAGGAGCAAACAAATGCTGCTGAGAAGTCAGTGAAGAAGAGGACTTGGAGTTGAGTGTTTAATTTGGCAACATGGAGCTTATTCATTAATGACCTTGCTAAGAGCAATTTCATGGAGTAGTGAGAACAAAAGTTTGATGTGAGTGTTTTCGAGAGAATGGGAAATGAGCATGTCAAGATAGTGAGTATAGACCATTTTTGGAGGATTTTTACTGTAAGAGAGAACAAAGAAATATGCAGTATGTGGAGGTGCAAATAGGGCCAGGGAACATTTTAAAACATAGTTAAAAGTTGAAATTCCAGTTGCTTAATTCTGTATATTTCACTAACCACTTTTTTATTGTAATCTATTCAATCATTTAATTCTATATCAGCTGATAATGGAATTTTCTTTTGCCATTCACGAGTTTTCTTCTATCCCCTCTAAATTATAATTTAATTAGTTTCTATAAACTTAATTCCTTGGGTTTTAGCCTGTTATCTATCACTTTTGAGGTAGTTTGCATCATTCAAAGTACTCGTCTGGTGCTATCTTCCATGAGCTATTTTCTGTCCAGGGAAATATACAACTAACTGTTCTCAACAATTTTAGAACTCCAAGAACATTCTCACCTTTGCATAGACATGAGATTCAGATTTGTGTGCTTGTGTATGTGTTTAGCAGTTAATCAACAAAGTTCATTTAGGAGCCATTGTGGAAGGAATATGCTCTGGGTGTTGTGAGGATACAGAGGGATGGAGCATTTGAAGGGCCATGTGCATTTCATGACTAAAGAAGCCTGAGCCCTCTGGCTAGCTGTGGTTATGGCTCAGCTTAATGGGCTGACTCATTTCTGTGGCTGCTTTATAATTTTGTATCTCAAAAGGCCACCGTTCCTAAATACCTCCTGTCTCCTTCAGCATCTCCTGCCAACACTTGTAACTAAAATCAAATAGTCACGGCAAAGCCATGCTTTTTAACTGACAGTGCACACACCAATTACCTAAGTGTAGAGCAGGAAGATACACAGACACCTCCCCTCCTCTCAATTGCTGGTCAGAAAGATCCAGCAACAACAAAAGACAAAGCATCCTGTTTTCACAAAGCACATTAAACAGAGCAAACAGGCCTCTAACCCAATGGTTTAATTACAGTATACGGCATTGTGGCAAACCATGCTTAGCCTTTCAAACCACTCGTGTGTTTCTCAATAAAAAGGAAAGCTCACCCAAAACCCTCACAAAGCTTCTCACACCCTGAGAAACCAATGGTGTCAGAGAACACTGTTCTGTTGGTTTTCTTCTTCAGTTCCCAAACTATCTCAACTTAGGAGAGTTCACTCAAACGTGAGGAATTCATATATGGTTTTTTCCCTCTGTCTTCTAGCCAGTCTGACTGTCTGTCCTAACTTCATGCATCCCACTCCCTCTGCTTTATTTAGAGTTTTTTGTGCAGGGAGCTTTAGGTAGAAGTTTTTGAACTAATCATCTCATCAGTTCAAGCCTCATTAACATCATCAGTCCAATCAAGGCCTCTATAAGTCATGATTAATTTTTCTTTTTCCCCCTCCGCAAGCAGTCACTCTAGAGTACTTAATATGTCTTCTAATATGTATACAAATTTTAAGAATATTTTGTGTATGTATGTGTTTTTAAACAATTATTTCAATAGCTTTTGGAGAACAGATGGTGTTTGTTTAACATGGATAAGTTCTTTAGTGGTGATTTGTGAGATTTTGGTTTACCCATCACCCAAGTAGTGTATACTATACCCAGTTTGTAGTCTTTTATCCCTCAACCCCCTCCTACACTTCCCCACTGAATCTCCAGAGTCCATTATATCATACGTATGTCTTTGCATCATCATAGCTTAGCTCCCATTTATGAGTGAGAACATATGATGTTTGGTTTTCTATTCCTGAGTTACTTCACTTAGAATAGTGGTCTCCAACTCCATCCAGGTTGCTGTAAATGCCATTATTTCGTTCTTTTTTATGGCTGTGTAATATTCCATGGGGTATATGTATGTGTGTGTGATGTGTATATATATATAGATAGATAGATAGATATAGATATATATAGATATATATCACATTTTCTTTATCAACTTGTTGATTATTGGGCATTTAGGCTGATTTCATATTTTTGCAATTGCAAATCGTGCTGCTATAAACATACATGTGCAAGTGTCTTTTTCATATAATGAGTTCCTTTCCTCTGGGTAGATACACAGTAGTGAGATTGCTGGATCAAATAGTAGTTTTACATTTAGTTCTTTAAGGAATTTCCATACTGTTTTCCATAGCAGTTGTACTAGTTTACATTTCCACCAGCAGTGTAAAAGTGTACCCTTTTCACCACATCCACTCCAACATCTTTTTTTTTTAATTTTTTAATTATGGCCATTCTTGCAGGATTAAGGTGGTATCGCGTTGTGGTTTTGATTTGCATTTCCCTGATCATTAGTGACGTTGACCATTTTTTCATACATTGGCCACTTGTGTATCTTCTTTGGGAATTTTCTATTCATGTCCTTAGCCCACTTTTTGACAGGATTATTTGTTTTTTCTTCCTGATTTGTTTTTCCTTGTAGCTTCTGGAAATTCGTCCTTTGTCAGACGCATAGTTTGTGAATATTTTCTCCCATTCTGTGGGTTGTCTGTTTACTCTGCTGATTATTTCTTTTGCTGTGCAGAAACTTTTTAGTTTAATTAAGTCTCATCTATTTATCTTTGTTTTTGTTAAATTTGCTTTTGGGTTCTTGGTCATAAACTCTTTGCCCAAGCCAATGTCTACAAGAGTTTTTCCAAGGTTATCTTCTAGAATTTTTAGGATTTCAGGTCTTAGATTTAAGTCTGTGATCCATCTTGGGTTGATTTTTGTATAAAGTGAGGACCAGATCCAATTTCATTATCCTACATGTGGTTTGCCAGTTACCCCAGCACCATTTGTTGAATAGGGTATCCTTTCCCCACTCTATGTTTTCGTTTGTTTTGTTGAAGATCAGTTGGCTATAAGTATTTGGCTTTATTTCTGGGTTCTCTATTCTGTTCCACTGCTCTACATGCCTATTTTTATACCACTACCATGCTATTTTGTTAACTATAGCCTTGTATTATAGTTTGAAGTCAGGTAATGTGATGCCTCCAGATTTGTTCTTTTTGCTTAGTCTTGCTTTGGCTATGTGGGCTCTTTTTTGGTTCCATATGAATTTTAGGATTGTTTTTTCTAGTTCTGTGAAGAATGATAATGGTATTTTGATGGGAATTGCATTGAATGTATAGATTGGTTTTGGGAGTATGGTCATTTTCACAATATTGATTCTACCCATCCATGAGCATGGGATGTGTTTCCATTTGTGTTGCCTGTGATTTCTTTCAGCAGTGTTTTGTAGTTTTGCTTGTAGAGACTTTTCACCTCCTTGGTTAGGTATATTCCTAAGTATTTTATTTTATTTTATTTTATTTTATTTTATTGCAGCTGTTGTAAAAGGGGTTGAGTTCTTGACTTGATTCTCAGCTTGGTCACTGTTGGTGCATAGCAGTGCTACTGTTTTGTATACATTGATTTTGTATCCTGAAACTTTACCGAATTCATTTATCAGATCTAGGAGCCTTTTGGATGAGTCTTTAGGGTTTTTTAGATATAAATTATATCATCAGTGAACAGTGACAGTTTGATTTCCTCTTTTTGTATTAGAGTAGTACTGGCTTCATAGAATGATTTGTGGGGGATTCCCTTTTGCTCTATCTTTTAGAATAGTTTCAGTAGAACTGGTACCAATTCTCCTTTGAGTGTCTGATAGAATTCAGCTGTGAATTCATCTGGTTGTGGACTTTTTTTTGGCTGGCAATTTTTTCATTACTATTTCAGTCTCACTCTTGTTGTTGGTCTGTTCAGAATTTCTGTCTCTTCCTCGTTTAATTTAGGAAGGTTGTATATTTCCAGGAATTTATCCATTTCCTATAGGTTTTCTAGTTTGTGTGCATGAAGATGTTCATAGTAGCCTTGAATGATGTTTTATATTTCTGTGGTATCAGTTGTAATATCTCCCATTTCATTTCTAATTGAGCTTATTTGGATCTTCTCTCTTCTTTTCTTGGTTAATCTTGCTAATGGTCTATCAATTTTGTTTGTCTTTTCAAACAACCAGTTTTTGCTTCATTTATCTTTTGTATTTTTTTGTTTCAATTTCATTTAGTTTTGCTCTGATCTTTGTTTCTTCTTTTCTTCTTCTGTGTTTGGGTTTGGTTTGTCCTTGTTTCTCTAGTTCCTTGTGAGCTTAGATTGTCTATTTGTGCTCTTTGAGACTCTTTGATGTAGGCATTTGATGCTATGAACTTTCCTCTTAGCAGGACTTTTGCTGTATCCCAGAGGTTTCACTATTATTATTCAGTTCCAAGAATTTTTTGATTTCCATCTTGATTTCATTGTTGAACCAAAGATCATTCAGGAGCAGATTATTTAATTTCCATGTATTTCTATAGTTTTGAGGGTTCCTTTTGGAGTTAATTTCCAATTTTATTCCCCTGCAGTCTAAGAGACTACTTGATATAATTTCAATTTTCTTAAATTTATTGAGATTTGTTTTGCAGCCTATCATATGGTTCATCTTGGAGAATGTTCCATGTGCTGATGAAAAGAATGTATATTCTGCAGTTGTTGGGTAGAATGTTCTATAAATAACTGTTAAGCTAATCTGTTCTAGGGTATAGTTTAAGTCAATTGTTTCTTTGTTGACTTTCTGTTTTGATGACCTGTCTAGTGCTGTCAGTGAAGTATTGAAGTCACCCACTATTATTGTGTTGCCATCTATCTTATTTCTTAGGTGTAGTGGTAATTGCTTTATAAATGTGAGAGCTCTGGTGTTAGGTGCATATGTATTTAGGATTGTGATATCTTCCTGTTGGACTAATCCTTTTATCATTATTTAATATCCCTCTTTGTCTTTTTTAACTGTTGCTGCTTTAAAATCTGTTTTGTCTGATTTAAGAATAGCTACCCCTGCTCGCTTTTGGTTTCCATTTGCATAGAATGTATCTTTTCACCCCGTTACCTTAAGTTTATGTGAGTCCTTATTTGTTAAGTGAATCTCTTGAAGACAACAGATACTTGGTTGGTGGACGTTTATCCATTCTGCCACTCTGTATCTTTTAAGTGGGGCATTTAGGCAACTTACACTCAATGTTCATATGGAGATGTGAGGTACTATTCTATTTATCATGCTCGTTGTTGCCTGAATACCTGTTTCCCCCATCCCCCTCTTTTGTTGTTGTTTTATAGGCCCTGTGACATTTATGCTTTAAGGAGGTTCTATTTTGGTATATTTTGAGGTTTTGTTTCAAGATTTAGAACTCCTTTTAGGATTTCTTGTAGTGCTAGCTTAATAAGGGCAAATTCTCTCAGCATTTGTTTGTCTGAAGAAGGCTGTATCTCTCCTTCATCTATGAAGTTTAGTTTACTGGATACAAAATTCTTGGCTGATAATTATTTTGTTTAAGGAGGCTAAAGATAGGACCCCAATCCCTTCTGGCTTGCAGGGTTTCTGCTGAGAAATCTGCTGTTAATCTGATAGATTTTCCTTTATAGGTTACCTGATGCTTTTGCCTCACAGCTCTTAAGATTCTTTCCTTTATCTTGACTTTAGATAACCTGATGACTATGTGCCTAGGTGATGATCTTTTTGTGATGAATTTCCCAGGTGTTCTTTAAGCTTCTTATATTTGGATGTCTGGATCTACAGCAAGACCAGGGAAGTTTTCCTTGATTATTGCAGCAAATAAGTTTTCTGAACTTTTAAATTTCTCTTCTTCCTCAGGAACACCAATCATTCTTAGGTTTGGTTATGTAACATAATCCCAAATTTCTTGGAGGCTTTGTCTATTTATTTTTTTTATTCTTTACTCTTTGTCTTTGTCAGATTGGGTTAATTTGAAAGCCTTGTCTTTGAGCTCTGAAGTTCTTTCTTTTACTTATGTGATTCTATGATTGAAACTTTCCAGCATATTTTGCATCTTTCTAAGTGTATCTTTTATTTCCAGAAGGTGTGATAGTCTTTTCTTTATGATACCTATTTCTCAGGATATGGATTCACCATATCCTGTAACATTTTCCAAATTTCTTTAAGTTGGTTTTTACCTTTCTCTGGCACCTCCTTGAGTAGCTTGATAATCAACCTTCTGAATTCTTTGTCTGGCAATTCAGAGATTTCTTCTTGGTTTACATCCATTGCCAGGGAGCTAATATGATCTTTTGGGGGTATTATAGAACCTCGTTTTGTCATATTACCATAAATGCTTTTCTGGTTCCTTCTCATTTGGGTAGACTGTTTTAGTAGAAAGATCTGGAATGCAAGGGCTGCTGTTCAGATTCTTTCGTCCTACGAGGTGATCCCTTTTGTGGTACTCTCCCACTTCCCCTAGGGATGGAGCTTCCTGAGAGCCAGACTGCAGTGATTGCTATTTCCCTTCTGGGTCTAGCCACCCAGTGGGGCTACCAGGTCCTGGGCTGGTGCAGGGGAATGTCTGCAAAGAGTCCAGTGATGTGATCTGTCTTCAGATCTCCCAGCCATGGATACCAGCACCTGCTCCAGTGGAGGTGGCAAGGAAGTAAAGTAGACTCTGTAGGAGTCCTTGATTGTAATTTTGTTTATTGCACTGGTTTTCTTGAATGCTGGTTTTGCTAGCAATGAAGTTGTCATGTGGACAGACTCAAGAGCTCTGGTTAGCCAGGGTGTTGCAGGCAGTGGAATTAGCTGTTGTTTTCTCCTTCTTTGGAGCAGGGTTGTTCTGTTATGAGTTGCCATAATGGCTTGAGTTGGTTGGCCTCCAGCCAGGAGATGGCACTTTCAAGAGAGCACTAGCTGGAATAGTTGAAGGCTGATATAAGCTTGCCCTACCTTGGCCAGGAGAAGCATTCGGGTTTTGCCAGCAATGGGTGAGGTCTTAGAGCTCCCAAGACTTTATGTTTTTTGTCTTCAGCTACCAGGGCAGGTAGAGAAAAACCACCAGGCTGGGGCAGGGTTAGGTGGGTCTGAACTCAGAATCTCCTTGGGCAGGGCTTGCCTCGGTCACTGTTGATGGCCACGGATGGGAGGTGTTTCTCCCGCCAATAGAGTTATGTTCCCAGTGGGATTGTGGTTGCCTCTGATGCATCTAAAAGGTCACCAAGGAAGTGGGGGAAAACCAGCAGTGACAGGCCTCACCTAGCTCCTACACAGCCAGCAAGGCCAGTCTCACTCCCGCCATACCCCACAAATATCCTAAAGTTTATATCCAGGCAGCTGGTCACCAGGGCTGAAACCTTGCCCCAGGCTACAAGCCTCCCTGCTGAGAAAGCAAACAGTCTCAGGCCTTGCCCCTCCCTTCATGCCTGCCTGCACCATGCACTGTGGCTTCTGCCCTTGTATCTACACTTCCCATTTGCAGTACCCCTGCCCCTGATCTGCTTAGGTAAATTCATGCTCAGTCAAAATTATTACAAAGTTCAGCTAGAAGCTTCCTTCACCCTGTGGCCCCTCCCCAATTCCACTGGCTTATGTTGCTGTCCCCAAGGACTGCTGTGAGATAAAGCCAGGGATGGTTTCCCTGGGCTCTAGCTGGGGACCAGGAGTGCCTACAGGGCTTTTCCTGCTGCTGCTTCTACTTTTATATTTTGCTCAACTCGAAATCCATTTCCATTATAGGTAAGGTTAAATCCTCCTGTGATCTGGATTTTCAGGTTCCCTAATGGGGATGGGTGTTCAGAGGCAGACTTTTCCCTTCTCACACTTTGGGAACTCACAATTTCTTGGATGTCTCACGGAGTTTATAGCAGCAAACCACTTCTTTCTGTATATGTATATGATAGTTAAGACTGAGTGTCAACTTGATTGGATTGAAGGATCCAAAGTATCGATCCTGGGTGTGTCTGTGAGGGTGTTGCCAAAGGAGATTAACATTTGAGTCAGTGGGCTGGGAAAGGCAGACACACCCTTACTCTGGGTGAGCACCATCTAATCAGCTGCCAGCATGGCTAGAATATAAAGCAGGCAGAAAAATGTGAAAAGACTAGACTGGCCTAGCCTCCCAGTCTACACCTTTCTCCCATACTGGTTGCTTCCTGCCCTTGAACATCAGACTCCATGTTTTTCAGTTTTGGGACTCAGACTGGCTTCCTTGTTCCTCAGCTTGCAGACAGCCTATTGTGAGACCTTCTGATCATGTGAGTTAATACTTAATAAACTCCCTTTATATCTATCTATCCTATTAGTTCTGTCCCTCTAGTGAACCCTACAATGTATGTGTTTTTATTTATTTTTTTAACCTTCCAAAGTTTAATCAATCAACTCCTTAGAAGCAAAATCTAACAATTACTTCAAATATTCTAAAATTCAACAGAGCAAAATCTCAAATTACTTTCTCATCTTCCTAATTCTAACTTTAAAAGGAGTCCCTCCACGAAGTGACTGCACTTTCATGAGGATGCCAGGGAGGACTCATTGATTTTCACAGTGGATAATGTTGAACTGCTCCAGTTTCAGAGACTCATGAAAAAGAGGATTCAGTATGTTAAAATGTTCACATCCCCAAGTTAAAAATGGAGACTGAATAAAACAGCATCCATATTTCTGGAGAAAAATTAGTACACATGTCACTTCTGTTACAGAAATCCATTTACAGCATCTGTCCCGCTCCATGGATGCGACTGGTCTCAGGCATCTCCAGCTTCACCACCTCATTGCACACATGGGAGGCCTGGAAGGCTTTGAACAGAAGCCAAGGTCCCATCAAGGTTCCAGACTTTCAGTGCCCCCTTTGTTTTCATTGAGTCTGGGCTGTTTTAGCTCTGCGGGACTGCCCTGAGTGTTTCCAGGCATCTCTTACTAAATTCTTCTGCAGAAGGGGTGGAAATTACATTGATTGGTACAGACTTTGGTGGAGTGTCTGTCTTTAAGTGTATTAAGTTTATTCTCCAGGGTGTTGTCTTGCTCCAGGATTGCAATGTGTTCAGAGTGACCCTCCGGGATGGGTGGGCTTTTGTGTTTTAACTACTGGGCGGCAGGGTCTTCTCCTCCGAAGGCCTCGGCAAGGAGCTTTTGACAGCAGAATGATAGAGGGAGGGTCCCTGATGGCTGCTGGGGCTGGGGCCTGTCTGGCCTGAGTGGGGGTCGAGCAGGGGTTGCTGGGATCTTGGGTTCTGCTGGCAGTTGTTCCCTCTACTGGTCTGGGTCCTGGCAAAGACCCTCGGTGTGTCTGACTCTTGGTTTTCTTTGCTGTATCAGGAGTTCTTGTGCTCAAAACTGACTTCTCTTTTAAAAGTATTCCAAGTTCACCTTTCTCAAATGTCACGAACGAGCAGTAACTGTCTGTGGAAGAAATGGCCATGAAGGCGCCATCGCTAGATCATGAAATGTCACTGAGGGTGTGGTAATGTATATTAGACACGTAACCGAAAGGGAAGGATTCCTGGGTGTCCAGAAGCACAGAGTCCTCCTAAGCCACAGCAAATACCAGGCGGTAGGGCAGACTCATTAGCTCCACACCTGTTTCCACCACCGGCCTCAGTTCAAAGTAGACCAGACAGCTGCCAACAGCAAGAGTGGCTTTTCCAGGACATGGAAGATGAGCGATGGGCCTTTTAAGATTCTTCCTGGAGAAAACGTAAGTGGTGTTCATTACATTTTCACCAGATTCCACACATCCAGCTGGTGTGAGGAGCAAAGATCCATCAGGAGTGAAACTCAGTCTACGGAAGAACAACTTCATGCTGCTGTCATGAAACATCCAGTAGCTTCTTGCCTCTCCTTCAGCCCCTATTCCAGATAGCATCTTTGAAACATTAAAAACCACATGCTTCTTCTGTATACTGTATACCCGCAGCACCCTGTCACAGCTCAGAGTAGCAACATATTGACCTAAAGGTTTACTCCTTGGACATAACTTTTATGTTATGTTAATTGATATTTTTTGTCCTTTATTGACATCCCATATGATGGCTGTGTTATCCACAGAGGCAGAAGCCATAATATTCCCATCAAATATCACACACATCTTCTAAGTGGCCCCGCAGAGTCTTCACAACCATCCAGTTCTCCTTGTTCAACTGGGCCTCGTCCTCATCCTGAAAAGCAATCTGCTCCAGCTCCTTTTTATCATTCACCTTCTACAACAGGATGACAGCATCATCTCCTCCCGATGCTAAAATCTCCCCAGTTGGAGAAAAACGCAGGACATTGAAGGCTTTGGTATGACGAGCAAGACTGGACAAAAATTGCATGATGGCATTTCCATCTCATCCTTTTTCTACCTTCCAGGTCCTGACAGCGGAGTCCACGCCTGCAGACACCAGTCTGTGCGTCCTCCCTGCCGTCCCATGCTGGAAGTCCAGGCTGTACACAGGCTCTTTGTCATGCCAGGCTATTTCACAAGTGATAACTTTCATCCTCCTGAGTCTTGAAGGGGCAAAACGTCTCTCTGGCACCGTTCTGCAGGGACCTGGACGGTCAGCGGTGCCGTCACCTCCCGGGCAGGGCTGTGCTGCTTCCCGCACACTGCAGGTCCCGACCCCCCGTGGGCGGGACCGGAGTTTTTATTTTTATTTCTGTTTTTTGAGACAGAGTGCTCTGTCCCCCAGGTTGGAGTGCAGTGGCACAATCTCATCTCACTGCAACCTCCAGCCACCGGGCTCAAGCAATCCTCCCACCACAGCCTCCAGAGTAGCTGGGACTACAGGGAGGTACCACAATGCCCGGCTAATTTTTGTGGAGGCAGGGCCTTGCTATGTTGCCCAGGCTGTTCTCGAACTCCTGGACTCAAGCAATCCTCCAACCTCAGTCTCCCAAAATGCTGGGATTACAGGTGTGAGCCATCACACCCAGCCACGTATGTGTTTTTAATAGTCAATAAATGGGGTGCTATCAATTTCATTCTGTAACTTTATTTTTAAAAATCATCATTCGATTTTTAAGATCTTCCCTCATATGCATGTTCATCCAATAATTCATTGCTTCTAACTGCTTCATGGTACTCCACAATGTGTAGCCATCATATTTGATTTCTCTATTTCTTTCGTAGTGAGCACTTAGGTTGTCTCCAACTCTTGCTACAGTGACATATTCTCATATATGTCTCTTTACAGCATACGGGTATGTCTCATTTTATTGAATGTCACTATTGTACTTTGCAGATATTGTGTTTTTCTCAAACTGAAGGTTTGTGGCAACCCTGTGTCAAGTAAGTCTATCAGTGCCATTTTTTCAACAGCATGTGCACACTTTGCATCTCTGTGTCACGGTTTCATAATTCTTGCAATATTTCAGATGTTTTCATTATTATTATACCTGTTATAGTGATCTGTGGTCAGTAATCTTTGATGTTGCCATTGTAATTGTTTTAGTGCCATGAACCATGCACATAGAAGACAGTAAACTTAATCTATAAATATGTGTTCTTACTACTTCACCAAATGGATGTCCCCTCAACTCTCTCCCTCTCCTCAGGGCTCCCTATTACCTGAGACACAATAATATTGAAATTAAGTCGATTTATAACCCAACAACGGTATCTCACTGTTCAAGTGAAAGTAAGAGTCACACACCTCTCACTTTAAATCAAAAGCTAGAAATGAATAAGCTTAATGATGAAGGTATGTTGAAAGCTGAAATAAGCCAAAACTAGGCCTCTTGCACCAAACAGATAGCTCAGCAGTTAGCCAAACAGTTAGCTGTGAATGCAAAGGAAAAAAATTCTTGAAGAAAATGAAAAGTGCTACTTCAGTGAACACATGAAGAATAAGAAAGGGAAACAGTCTTATGCTGATATGGAGAAAGTTTGAGTGGTCTGCATAGAAAATCAAACCAGCCACAACACTCTCCTAGAGTGGAGAAGTTAATATCTGTCTTCAAATATTCAAACAACAGGCTGACTCTCTTTTTAGGGCTAATGAAGCTAGTGACTTTAAGTTGAACCCAATACCCATATACCATTCAAAAAATCCTAGGGCTCTTAAGCATTATGCTAAATCTACTCTGCTTCTGTTCCGTAAGTGGAACAACAAAGCCTGGCTGACAGCACATCTCTTAGCACCATGGTTTACTGAATATTTTAAGCCCACTGTTAAGACCTACTGCTCAGAAAAAAAGATTACTTTCCATAGATTACTACTCATTGACAGGGTACCTAGTCATCTGAGAGCTCTGATGGAGATGTACAAGGAGATTAATGTGTTTTTCATCACAGCCTTCATTCTCCAGTCCATGAATCCAGGAGTAATTTCGACTTCCAAGTCTTATTCTTTAAGGAATACATTTCCTAAGGCTATAGCTGCCATAGATAGTGATTCCTCTGATGCATCTGGGGAAAGTAAATTGAAACCATTCTGGAAGGAATTCACTATTCTAGATGTCATTAAGAACATTCATGATTCATGAGAGAAGGTCAAAATATCAACATTAGCAAGAATTTGGAAGAAGTTGATTCCAACCCTCATGGATAACTCTGAGGAATTCAATATTTCAGTGGAGGAAGTAACTGCAAATGTGGAAACAGCAAGAAAACTCAAATTAGAAGTGGAGGTCAGGTGCGGTGGCTCACACCTGTAATCCCAGGACTTTAGGAGGCCGAGGCAGATGGATCACCTGAGGTCAGGAGTTCGAGACCAGCCTGACCAACATAGTGAAACCCCATCTCTACTAAAAATACAAAAATTGGCTGGATGTGATGGTGGACACCTGTAATCCCAGCTACTCAGGAGGCTGAGGCAGGAGAATCGCTTGAACCCGGGAGGCGGAGGTTTGCAGTGAGCTGAGATCATGCCATTGCACTCCAGCTTGGGGGACAAGAGTGAAGCTTTGTCTCAAAAAAAAAAAAAAATTTAGAAGTGGAGCTGGAAAATGTAACTGAATTGCTGCAATCTCATGATAAAACTTAAATGAACAAAGAGTAGTTTAGTGAGTTTCTTGAGGTGGAATCTATTCCTGATGAAGATGCTATGAACCCTGTTGAAATGACAACAAAAGATTTAGAATATTTCATAAACTTAGTTGATAAAGCAGTGGCAAGATTTGAGAAGAACTGACTTCAATTTTAAAAGTATTGTAGGTAAAATGCTATCAAACAGCATTTCAAGTTACAGAAAAATCATTCAGGAAATTGAGAGTCAATCCATGCAGCAAACTTCATTGTTGTCTTATTTTAAGGAATGGCTACAGCCACCCTACACTTCTGCAGTCACCACCCTGAACAGTCTGTAGCCATCAACATCGAGGCAAGACCTACCATGAAAAATATTATAACTTGCTAAAGTCGAGATTATTATCAGCATTTTTAGCAATAAAATATTTTTGCACAAAGTCTGTACCTTGTTTTCTAGACATAATGACATTACACACTTCATAGACTTCAGCGGAGTATAAACAAAACTTTTATATGCACTGGGAAATAAAAAAGGGAATATTGTTTTATTGCAATATTCACTTTATTGTGGGAGTCTGGAAGCGAACCCACAATATCTCCAAAGTATGCCTGTAAATCCAGAAATGGAATGATTGGGTCATGTGGTAAATGCACACTTTTTTCATATTGATGTTTTTATTGAAGCATAACATAACAAATACAAAAGAGTGTATATAGAGCAAGCATACAACAGCATAGAGTGTGATGAGTTTTCACAAAGTGAACACACTTAGGTGACAACTACCCAGGGTGACAAGCCCCCATTCATACCCCATGCAGTTTTAGCCACCTCTTCTCCCCAGACAACCTCTACCCTACTCCTAATACATAGGTTTAATTTCTCTTGAAAGTTGAAATGTTTTTAAAGCAAAATAGAGTATTATATTTTTTAAACTTGGAGGAAAAAAAAGAAATTTTACACCAAGACCGTGAAGATTTTTTTTCCTGTTTTCTTTTAGAAGTTTTATTGTTTGACCTTTTGCATTTTGGTCGTGATCCATCTCAATTCAATTTTCAATATGGTAATAAGGTCAGGTCACCATCCATCCTTGGCCTGACTGTTAGCCTAGTGTATTCACCTGGACTCCTTCTTCAGCAGATCTTGAATTCCTATTTTCATCTTATAAAACTGCTGAAAACTCTGATGATTCTCAGAGGCTTTCTACTTCTGTTTTTTTAGCCCCATACACTCCCAATTCAGCAAATGTCCTGAAGGGAATTCCAGCTGTGTGTCTGAGGCTCTTCGTGTCTCTTTGGGAAATTCTCTGGTTTCGCCATCTCCAGATTCTCAGCTTCTCCCATAACCCAGGATAGGTGAATGACCTTCAGGTAGAGGCTGCTAGCTGCAGCTCACCTCTCTCCAATTTTACACTCTCCAGTCTCAGCCCCTACAGTTCTCTTTGCCTCAACAGCATGCCACTACCTTCAAACAGGCTATTTCTGCCTTGAACTTGGCCTTTCTTCTTTTGCTGGACAAGAGTGCCATTCTGCACAGTTACTCCATATGGCCTTACACAACGCACTTTTCATGGTTTTTGATTTAACCCCCAAATGACTGGGAGAGGTGGGTGCAGTGTTCTTCTCTTTACAGAAGAGGGTTTTGAACCCAGGCTTGTTTATATCCAAATCATACACTATTTTCACAAGACTCTTTACCATTGCTGTCAGGATGGCTCAGCCAGAACCTGGCCTCTCCCTAAGTCATCAACTCCTCTTATGAGCTATAGCTTCACAATGTTGCTTGGTTATAGCATCCCATCTCATGACCCTCAGTCACAAGGAAAGCCATTGCAGGTGACACCTCTCCTGTGCTGGGCCTGCCTCTGAGAGCAACTTCTAATTTTCCACTTCTTTTCTTTCTTCATCTTGCTTCACTGAAGACAATTTGTTCACAGTTTCCTTAACATATTGGTATTACTTTTCTCACTTTATACTGACTTTGTGTGCAACTGCTCCCAGGAAGGGAGATGATCACCATCGTTGTCTAGGAGAATCACAGTTATGTAGTTTACCAGTTTATTATAAAGAATATTACAAAGGATATAGGTTAAGAGATGCATAGGGTGAGGATAGTCTCTCTATCCTAATGGCCACTTAATATTATCTGACCTTTTGATTTTTGCAAATCTGATGTGTGCAAAGTATTTCCTATTTTGCATTTTTATAACTGCTATTTCTGTTGAACAGCTCATCCTATACTAACTAGTCACTCAGTTTTCCTCTCCATTCTTTCCTATTGGGTTTCCTGTATTTTCTTTTTAAATTTTTATTCAAAAAAAATTTTTTTGAGACAGAGTCTTGCTTTCCTGCCCAAGCTGGGATATGGTGATACGAACATGGTTCACTACAGCCTCGACCTCCTAGGCTCAAGCAATCCTCCCACCTCAGCCTCCTGAATAGCTGGAACCACAAGTGTGCATGCACCACTACATACAGCTAATTTTTTATTTTTTTATAGATACAGGTTCTCACCCTGTCACCTAGGCTGGTCTCAAACTGCTGGGCTTAAGTGATCCTCCTGCCTTAGCCTCTCAAAGTGCTAGGAGTACAGGCATGAGCCACCATGCCCAGCCTTCTTATTGATTTGTGGGGTTATGTGGATAGTCTAGTCATTAATACCTTATTGCGTTTAGATAAGGAGACTATATGCCAAATTTATGCCTATCGTCCTAACCTAAGTATTAAAAGGACCCTTTTTTACTCTCAAGCATGTTTTTAAGTTTAGATGTTATAAATATCTTTTCCCGGTCTTTGATTCTTCTCTTAATGTTTTCACTGGTGTTTTAATGCTGTCAAATCCGCTAAGTTTTTGCCTTGTGGTTTGTGCTTAAGAAGTCTGTTTTCAATTCAGACTTGTGCTATTAGACATTTAGGTTTTTCTGGCCATTTGCATTTTCAGACAATGCTGTATTGAATATCTTTTTATATCTCTTTGTTCATATGTGTGAGATTTTTTCTAAGTTGTGTATCTGTGTGGCTGAGACTGCTATGTACTAAATAGTTCCCATCTCCTTTTCCTCTGTCCACACAATGGCTCAAATACATTCCACAGCCTCTCTTATAATTGTTAACTGGGTGCCATGTGACTGGCTTCTGGTCAATAGAATGTGGGCAGAAGTGATATAGGATGTGTCCAGTCCTGGCTCATGAAAACTTCCCATAGGGATCCCCCAGTGTTCTTTCTCCTGCCTTCTGGGCAGATACAGAGGATACAATGGAGGACTCAGAAACCCAAAAAGATGGTGGTGCCACCAGATGAAAACACCTTGAGACCTGGGATTACTAGATGGATCCCAGAATACTAAATTGGGATTTGTGTAAGCGCAGAAAAAAATTATGTTAAGCTATTAATATTTTGATGTTGTTTGTTACAATAATATATTAATTGATGATATGTTTTGGCTCTGTGTCCCCACCCAAATCTCATCTCAAATTGTAATCCTCAGGTGTTGAGGGGGGGACCTGGTGGGAGGTGATTGGATCATGGAGGCAGTTCCCCCATGCTGTTCTTGTGGTAGTGAGTGAGTTCTCATGAGATCTGATAGTTAGAAAATACGGCACTTCCTCCATAGTTCTCTCTCTCTCACTCTCCTGCTGCCATGTAAGATGTGCCTTGCTTTCCCTTCACCTGCTGCCATAATTGTAAGTTTCCTGAAGCCTCACCAGCCATGCAGAACTGTGAGTCAATTAAACATTTTTTAAATAAATTACCCAGTCTCAGGTCATTCTTTACAGCAGTGCGAAAATGGACTAATACAGTTGAAAAAAGCATGCAGAACTTGAAAACTATAAAATATTGTTGAGGAAAAACTAAATACAAGAGAGAAACGTTGTGTTTCTGAAGTGGAAAATGATTTTAAGATTTCATTTCTTCTCAGATTCATCTATAGCTTCAGTGTAATCTTAGTCAAAATCCTACCAAACTTCGTTCTAAAAATTGACAAGTTGATTCTAAAATTTATATAGAAATATAAAGTGCTTAGAATTGCAATAACAACTTTGAAAAAGGAGAACAATGTTGGAAGACTTATACTAGATGATTTTAAGGCTTATTATAAAGATACAATAGTCAAGATACTATGATATTTGTATGAAAGAGACATATTTATCAATGGGACAGAATAGAGACTCTAGAAATAAATCCACACATATATAATCAATTAATTTTTAACAAAGATAGCAAGGCAATTCAGTGTGAAAGAAAAATCTTTTCAACAAATTATGCTGAAACAATTAGTCAAATGAAAAAAATAAACTCTATCATTAACTCACACTGTATACACAAATGAACTCAAAATAAATTATAATTGTAAAACAAAATTAGAAAACTTCTGTAAGACAACATAGGAGAAAATATAGTGCACCTTTGGATTGGCAAAGATTTCTTAAATTCTATAGCAAAAGCAAGAACTAAAAAAACTTAATATATAAATGGAATTTAATGCACCATTTTTAAAAAGTTTGCCCTTCAATCAATATTCTTACAAAAATAAAAAGGCAAGACACAGATTGAGTGAAAATATTGGCAATATCCGACAAAGAGCCTATATCTAGAATATGTAATAAATTCTTCCAATTTAATGACAACCTAATTTTTAAAACAGGCAAAAGATTTGAATGAATAGTTCATCAAAGAAGATATATAGATAGGAATAACCACATAAAAAGATGTTCAACTTGATTAATCACTAGGGGAAATGCCAAGTAAAACCACAATAATATTACTGTGGACGTTCATTAGAGTGAATAAAATTCAAGACTTCGTATCAAAATTTTGGTGAGGATACAGAGCAACTGGAACTCTCATATACTGCTGGTGGAAATGTAAAATAGTATTTAAAAAAGCAGTTTCACAATTTCTTTAAAATTTAAACATGCGTATACACCACAGCACTATGTCCTAGTCCATTTTTCACTGCTATAATAGAATACCATAGACTGGGTAATTTACAAAGGAAAAAAGTTTATTTGGCTCATGGTTCTGGTGGTTGGGAAGTCCAAGAATATGGTGTCAGCATCTTGCTAGGGACTTTGCATTACATCATAACAGAGGGAAGTAATTTCATGATGAGAGAGGGTGAGAGTGTATGAGACACAGAGAGAAATGAGTGCCAAACTTTATCCTTTTATCAGGAACCCACTCCTGAGATAATGGCATTAATCCATTCATGAAGGCAAAGCCTCATAACCTAACTACCTGTTAAAGGCCCCACTTCCCAATATTCTTAGACTGGCAATTAAATTTTAACATGAGTTTTGGAGGGTATATTAAAACCATAGCATTCTATCCCTGGCCTTTTCACGTGCAAAATACATTCATTCTATCCTAGTAGCCCTAAAAGTTTTAACTTGTTCCAGCATTGACTCAGAAGTCCGAAGTCCAGAGTCTCATCTAAATTGGATGTTAAGACTCAAGGAACCATTTATCCAGAGGCAAATTCCCTTCAGCTGTGAGCATTGAAATGAAAAGACATTATCTCCTTCCAAAATACAATGGTGGGACAGGCATAGCATAGATGTTCCCATTACAAAGTGAAAAAATAGGCAGAAAAAAAAAAGAGAGAAAAAGAGTAACTGGTCTTAGGTACGTCCAAAACCCAACAGAGAAAACAACATTAAATCTTAAGCTAGTGAATAATCTCTTTTCACTCCATGTCCTGCAACCTGGGCACACTGGGGTGGGTGTTGAGCCCCCAAGACCTCAGGCACCCCATCCCTAAAGCTTTGCTGGGATCAACCCATGTGTCAGCTCTCTCAGGTTGGAAGCTCATGTCCGCAGCTCTTCTGGGCTGATGTTGCACACTGGTAGCTCTAAAATTCTAGGGTCACTTGGTGGTGGTCCCACTGCCGTAGCTCCGCTAGACATTGCCCTAGTGAGGACTCTCCGTGGAAGCTCCAACACCACATTTCCACTCAGCATTGTCCTAGTAGGAGCTCTCTGTGGTGGCTCCACATCTGTGGCAAGTTTCTGCCTGGGCTCCCAGGTTATCCAGAACATCCTTTGAAAAGCTAAGTGAAGAAAGCTATGCCTGTATACCTCTTGCATTCTGCATGCCTACAGACTTAACACCACTTTCACCTTCTGGAGTGGTGGGTTAAGCTGCACCTAGGCCTGCTTGAGCCACAGCAGGAGCAGCAGAGGGGTGGGAACACTGCTCTGGAATGCAGGGAGCAGAGATAAAACGCAGCTCTGGGTTGCAACTCTACAAAAGTCTGTAGAGGCTACCCCAGGCCCAACCCCCGAAACTATTCTGACCTCCTTGAACTGTGGGCCTGTGATGGGAGGGATAGCCTCAGAGATCTCTGAAATGCATTTGGAGTCTTTCTCCCATTGTCTTGATGAATAGCACCTGGCTCCCTTCTAGCCATATTAATCTCTTCAGCAAATGGTCACTTTGGCCACACCCTTAGTCTTTTCTCCCAAATATGCTTTTTTACTCTTTACATGGCCAGAATGTAAATTTTTCAAGACTTTTCATTCTGCTTCTCTTTTAATTTTAAATTCTGTCTTTAAGTTTTCTCTATCTTCTCACATCTCACTGTATGCGTTAAAAGTAGCCACTCAGCAGCTTGAATGCTTTGCTACTTAGATATTTCTTCTTCCAGATATCCTAATTCATCGTTCTTAAGTCCTGCATTCCATAATGCCCTAGGGCAGAAGTCCATTGTAATACAAAGAGACACCCTAAGGGATGTCCTGTATTACAGACATACTCCTCTTTACCTCCATTGTGGAGTAGTAGTCAAATTTGCCCTTGGTAGTCAGAATCAATTACCCCAGCCAGCAAGTGACTCCCTTCTGTAACTATGGATTCAGAGGCATGAAGAATCCAAAGTGGCCAGATTTCCAGTTCAATGATATCATTGTTGTGTCTCCTCTTTTCTCCCTTTGAAAGTAGGATATCTAGGCCAGCAAGTCATAAGGTCATGGGAACAAGAAGCAAAAATTTTACTAGTGGGTCACAAGGGGTAATAGTGAACTAGGGGTAATAGTGAGTGGTGCCACTCCCATGTCCGTCTCTTGATTCCTAGAACAATGAGCCCTAGCTATGGGGGAAACAGCACCACATATTTGATGCCAATTCAAAGCATATAGAGTCTTCTAGAGAACATTGCCCGAGCTCTTTAAGGTATTGCCACCTAGCTGGTATTATATCTGAGTATTATATATTCCAAAGGCCATCCCACTATTTTATCAAGCTACTAGCTGCTTCCAGATGGTAAGGAACATGGTAAGACCAGTGAGTTCCATGAGCATGAACCCATTGCTGCACTTCTTTTGCCATGAAATGAGTTCCTTGATCCAAAGCAGTGTGTGTGTGGAATACTATGCTAATGAATAAGGCATTCTGTAAGTCCATGTATGGTAGTTTTGACAGAAGCCTGTGTACAAGGAAGGCAAATCCATATTCAGGGTAAATGTTTATTCCAGTAAAGAAAAAATGCTGCCCTTTCCATGATGGTTGTAGTCCATTGTAATCAATCTGCCTCTAGGTAGTTGGCTGATCACCCCAGGAAATAGTGCCATATTCGGAAAACAATGTTGGTCTCTGCTGTGGGCACATTGTGCACCCATCAGTGGCCATAACCAGATTAGCCTTTGTAAGTGAAGTCCATGTTGCTGAGCCCAGGCATAATCTCCATTCCTGTGACCATGGCTACTTTGTTCATGAGCTCCCTGGGCAATGAAAGGGTAGCTGGGGAAAGAAGCTGACTAGTACCCACAGGACACATCATTCTATCCAATTGATTATTAAAATCCTCCTCTGCTGAAGCCACCCTTTGGTGAATATCCACATGGGACACAAATATCTCCACATCTTTTTGCCCATTTGAAGAGGTCTATCTGCATATGTCTTACCCAAATTTCCTTGTCACCAATTTTCCAATCATGTTCCTTCCAAGGCCCTGAACATCCAGCTAAACCATTGGCCACAGTCCATGAAATGGTATATGATCACATGACTGGCCGTTTCTCTCTTCAAAGAAAGTGAACAATCAGATGCACTTCCAGGATGAATTCCCTTTACCACTGCCTTATAGTGTCTGTAGTGCTGCTGCTGTCCACTTTCAGGTGGTGGTGCCTGCATACAGTGCAAAACCATCAGTAAACCAGGCCTGAGTCTTTTCTTCCTCTCTCAGCTGATTGTAGGAAACTTCCTGTGAGGCCATAGTTACAGGCTGGGAGAATGAAGGCAGTGTAGCAGGCGTAAAAACCATAGACCTTTTGGTCATTTTTTCATGTAACTTACTTGTACCTTTAGGTCCTTCTCAGGACTGATCTCACATATACCACTTGAGGTGATGAGGACATGAGGATGGAGTGCTGCTGTGTATGTTCAACTTTATGGCATTGTAGGTCAGATAATACCCAGTTCACAATGGGCAGTTCAGGTTGCATGGTAAATTGATGGCCCATGGTTAAGCCTTCAGTCTCTACTAAGGCCCAATACCAGGACAAGAGCTGATTCTCAAAGGAGAATTAGTTATCCACAGAAGATGGCAGGACTTTGCTCCAAAATCCTAATGGTCTGCACCATGAGTCAACTACAGGGGCCTGCCAGCTCCTCCAAAACATATCCCTACTGCTGCTTCAAGCACCATGGATCTGCTGGATCATGTGGCCCAAGTGTCAGAGTACATGCAGCTTGGATTTATTGCAGAGACTTCTCTTGTTCAGGGTCCCATTTGAAACTAGTCCTGAACTCAGACTTCCTACCTCTAGAACTGTCAAAAAATTAATTTCTGTTGTTAAAGCCACCAATCTATGGTATTTTGTTACAACAGTCTGAGCCAACTAAGATGATAACCAACTGAAATTTATCCTAGGAATGCAACATTAGTTTAACATCAAAAAATTAATTAATGTATTAAACTACATCAACAGATTAAAGAACAAAAGCCACACAGTTATCGCAATAGATGAGGAAAAAAGCACTTGACAAAATTCAACATACATTTGTAATAAAAACATTCAACAACTAGGAATAGAAGAGAACATCCTCAACCTGATAAATCTGTGAAATACCCACAGCCAACTTTACGTTTAATGGTGAAAGATAATATGTTTTCCCTCTAATATCAGGAATAAAATAAAAACTTTCACTCTGTCACTTGTATTCAACATTGTACTGAAGGTTCTAGCCAGGGCAATTAAGCAAGAAAATAAAATTAAAGGCATACAAATTGGAAAGTAGTAAAACTATTTTTATTTGTAGATGATATGTTCATGTGTATAGGAGCATGTTTATAGGAAATCTTTTGAATACACTAAAGAACTGTTAGAACAAATAAATGAGTTTAGCAAAGTTACAGGATACAAGATTAATATACAAAAATCTGTATTTGTATACAGTTGCAATGAGTAAACTAAAAATGTAATTAAGGAAACAATTCTATTTACAATAATCAAAAAAGATGAAATACTTAGTGAATTTAATAAGGAAATGCAAAACTTATGCTCTGAAAACTATAAAATCTCATTGAAGAAAATTTTAAAATTTCTAAATAAATGGAAAGACATCCCATGTTCATGGATTTGAAGAATTAATATTGTTAAGATTCAATGCTCCCCAAAATAATCTATAGATTTAATGCAGTCCTTATCAAAATTCCAGCTGCTTTTCTGACACAGTTGACAAACTGATCCCAAAATTCATATGAAAATGTAGGAACCAAGAATAACCAAAACAATCTTACAAAGAAAAAGTTGAAGGACTTCTTCATTTTGAACTTATCTCAAGACAGTATGCTTCTGGCTTAAGGATAGATTTATAGATAAATGGAATAGAGTAAAGGGTCTAAAAATACATTGGGCTTCAGCAGGCTGCCAAGACAATTCAAGGGGGAAAAATATTCTTTTCTACAAATGATGCTGAAAAGAGTGGATATTCATATGTAAAAAATGAAATTGGATACCTATTTCATACCATACACAATAATTAACTAAAAATCAGTCAAAGACCTAAATGTAAATGGTAGAACTGTAAAACCCTTAAAGAAAACATAGGTGTAAATCTTTGTGACGTTAGACTGACAATGGTTTCTTAGCTATAACATGAAAGGCACAAGCAACCAAAAGACATGTATAGATAAATTGGACTTTAAAACTAAAGTTTTGTATTTCAAGGGACACTGCCAAGAAAATTAAAAAAAAAAAAAACAGCCCACAGAGATGGAGAAAATATTTGTAAATCATTTGTCTTATAAGTATTTCTTATCCAGAAAGAACTAAATTAAAAAGCCATAAATCCATCAATAAAAAGGCAACTCAATTTTAAAACGAGCAAAGCATTTGAACAGATATTTTCTTCAAAGAATACATAAAATGCCCAATAAGTACATGAAAAGATATTCAGCATCATTTGTCATTGGGAAAATGCAAATCAAAACCACAACGAGACACCAATTCACACCCATGAAAACAGCTATAATCAAAGAAATGGAAAATAAGTGTTGAGGAGGTTGTGGAGATATTGGAACCCCTCATACATTGCTGACAGAAATCTAAAATGGTGCAGCCATTTTGAAAAAGAGCTTGGCATTTCTTTAAAAAGTTGAACATAGAGTTACCATATGACCCACTTCTAGGGATATATTCAAGAACTGAAGACTTATGTTCACACAAAAACTTGTGCACCAATATTCATAGCAGCACTATTCATAATAGCCAAAAAGTGGAAACATCCCAAATCAACTCAATGTCTAAAAACTGATGAATGTATAAACAAAATTTGATAATTTCATACAATGGGATATTATTTAGCTGTTAAAAATGAATTATTGATACTTGCCACAATATGGATGAACCTTGAAAAAATTACACTAAGTAAAAGAAGCCAGACACATAAGGCCACATAGTGTATGATTCTGTTTATTTGAAATGTCCATAAGAGGCATATCCATAGTGACAGAAAGATAGTGGTTTCCAGGGGCTTAGGGGTGGGGGAAATCAGGAGTGACTGCTATTGGACATGAGATTTCTGTGAGGTGGTAAAAATGTTGTGAAATTAGATAATGATGATGACTTCATAATCTTGAAAATATACTAAGAAACAGTCCCCATTCAATCAGACTCTTTTAAAGAGTGAATTTTATGGTATGTGAATTATATCTCAATTTTGTTTTGTTTTGTTTTGAGACAGAGTATCGCTGTGTCGCCTAGGCTGGAGTGCAGTGGCACGATCTCAGCTCACTGCAAACTTCGCCTCCCGGGTTCAAGCGATTCTCCTGCCTCAGCCTCCTGAGTAGCTTAGATTACAGGAGCACGCCACCATGCCTAGCTAATTTTTGTATTTTTAGTAGAGATGGGGTTTCACCATGTTGGTCAGGCTGGTCTCAAACTCCTGACCTCGTGATCTACCGGCCTCAGCCTCTCAAAGTGTTGGGATTATAGGCGTGAGCCACCACACCTGGCCTCAATTTTTAAAATCCAGAACTCTCTGTACTGGTATAACTGCATAATAAGACTTAATAGGCTCATCCTGGAAAATGTGGGCAGAAGCTTGCTTTTTGACAGTTTCTTGGTGCTTCTGTTATTCATCAGTTGGGTTTGGCTGCTCCTAGCATGTTCGAAGCCTCTATTCCACCCAAGTCGTTATTATCTCCTCCTTTCCCCTGTCTCTGAGAGGGGCTGTAAGACTCACGGCTGTGCCCTTGTGGCTTGGTGTGTGGTCAGCCACTTCTGTGTCGACTCTCTTGCTTTCTGGTACCAGTGTCTAAAAGAAGAGAGAATATTCTTGATGTGATGAGCTGATTTCCTCTTTTTTGAGGAGCAGGATGGGACCCCTTCTGAGCCTGGTCAGTTGGCTATCCTGGAGGGAATTGAGTGAGTGCTACCTTTTTCTCATTTTTACCTGCACAGATACCATTTGGACAAAGTGCTGCCACTCATCTCAGCCCCGGGTCATCTGTGAATCTGGTCCACAGGAAACCTCTGTTACTGATGGGAATGTTCACACCCTCAGGTGTCGGTGTATGGAGAAGGATAAGGATCACTACAGGTCCCAGCCCACTGTGCAGATGCTTATCTTACATTTTGGCTTCTAGAGAAAGCAAAGGAATCTCTGAAATGAATAATTCTGCACTTTCAGGTATTTTAAGTCTCTAAGAGAAGAGAAAATCTCTTTATGCTTGGAAAATCAGAATTAGGGTAATATCCCGAATTCTTCTAAAAGTTTTCCCTTCAAAAACTACCCCAAAATGCAAATGAGAACAAACATTCAGGATGCCATCAGAGCTTATAGATTTTATTTCCCACTGAAATTGATGTATTTATGAATTATCCTTTTTCTTGTTTTCTCATCCTTTTTCTTAACTAGACCTTCACCTTTTCTGTATTCTTTCTACTCAAATTTGTTTCTTCCTTTCTATCTCTAAACAAAGAAGAACTACATAATTTTAATTACCTTGACACTGTTGTTGGCCTCTGCTCTCTTCAATTATTCAGCATTTTATTTTTGAAAGATGAATCAATGAAGTTAACTGAAGTCTCAGTGACTAATAATGCTTATCTTCCTCTCAAAGATGATGTAAGAATCTACACCTAAATGAATAATGTTCACAGAAAAGCAAGTTACTTATATGTTAAATGATCATTTAGGGAATATATGGTTACTGAAAACACCCTTAAATGTATTGAAATATTTATCTAGGTGTTATCATGCCATTTAAGTAACTTTTATCATGAGGTTCTGCAAACATTTATAAGGCAAAGGTTTTTCAGAATATCTACCTTGGCTGTACCAACAGACCAAAGGTCACTTTCTTAGTAAACAATAAACATTTTATTAAGTATTTGTGAAAGATAATTAGGATAAGTTTGAGATGGTAACATGCTATTCTTGCTGATTCAAGGATCGCTATTCTGCTAAACTGGTATAGCAGTAGAGGTGAGAAAAATGCACTGTAAAAGTTATGTTTTTCAGATGTCATCAAATGAGAGTAATGAGTTCAGTCACAGTGTCCTGCCTCCTCCAATTTTGCTTCTTCAAGCTAAAGGCCCTGTCTCTTTTTTAGCCAAAGCATTGTCATTTATCCATTTATTTTGCACATTTAAACAGAAGAGTAGAATTTCATGTTTGGCTTTTACAAACTCCCTAAATCATTTTTTTTTTCAGCTTTAAAAATGAGTATATTAATACTGATGCAAAGGTTGAGGCGACAGTGTTTATAATGTTTCTTGAGATCTTCAGATGAAAGGTAGATGTTGATGTTATAATAGTGTAATCTGGATTGTTATTGAAAGCTTCTGTATTCTCAGAGTCAGGTTTAAAGAGATCTCAATCTCTTTCTTGTGGGCTTAGAATGCTTTTAAAAATTGTCAAAAGGAAACCATTTCCTTCACTATAAAAAAAAATTGAAAGAGAAGAACTTCTGAATATTTATTCAGAAGTAGTTCAAAAAGGAGCTGGTTTTATTTTATTTTGCAGAGGATTAGAAATGTAGTTTAAACTACAAAAAAAGGAGTTTTTCAATATTTCAGAAAGAATCATTGGTATACTGAAAGAGCAGATTTGAGGCTGGGTGCAATGGCTCACGCCTGTAATCCCAGCACTTTGAGAGGCCAAGGCGGGTGGATCACCTGCGGTCAGGCATTTGAGACCAGCCTAGCCAACATGGTGAAACTCTGCCTCTACTAAAAATACAAAAAATTAGCCAGGTGTAGTGGCACACACCTGTAGTCCCCGCTACTTGGGAGGCTGAGGCACGAGAATCACTTGAACTTGGGAGAAGGAGGTTGCAGTGAACCGAGATCGCACCACTGTACTCCAGCCTGGGCAATAGAGTGAGACTCTGTCTCAAAAAAAAAAAAAAAAAAAAAAGTGGATTTGAGAAATGACAGCAAACTCAGAATTATTAATGGGAAAATAAAAATAGAAATGTAATATGATGTTGAGTTTATATTTATGTAGAGCTTTAAAGTTTACAAAGTATTTTTATCTTAACTCAGTCTATCCTCACAACATCTCTCTTGGAGCAAAACCTGTGTTTTATGTCTGAGGAAACTGATATTTGGGGAGACTAAATCACTTGCCCCAGGTTGTATGGCTGGTATCTTGTTGATGTGGAACTTGAATCTGCATCTTCTGATTCTTGGGCAATGATTGTTCTGTCCTTTAGAAAGGAAGATAGAACTTCTGCTTTGCCATTGGCTGATTTCAGGGAAATCAGAAGATAAGAAAGAAAGACAATATTTCTAGCAGTTTGCTTTAAAGTGGTCGATGAAAATACATTGGTCCACACTACTCCAGTCACCTGCTTCTTTTGCATGAATTTTGGCCAGGTGAAGACTTAGCCTGAGAGGGAAGAAGGACCTGCTTTTAGACCTTCATCAGATGTCTTAAGTCACTTATAGGGAGTCATTCTGTTATTTCTTACCTCATGCTTTCTCTTTCTGTGGACATAAGTTTGTAGTGATGTCTCATTCACAGAACATGGTAGCATACAGGAACAGAAAAGAAAGGAGGGATGGGCAGTGCATGGTAAGTGTGAGCAGATGTTGGAGAGATGCTAAGCTCAGACCACAGTTCAACTTCACAGGAAGTTGAAGAGCTACTTAGCCTTTCCTAAAACTCAACCTTTCTAAAACACTGACAATAAGGACAAGTAATTGGTGGGTCGAAAATGGAGAAATGGTCATGGGAGGGAAGAGATAAAATAGGTTTGAACATTTACTTATTTCTTTACTTGTCTCCAAAATTAACACTTCCACAAGCTTGATGAATGGGGACCTTGTGCATGGTTACATTTACCATCTTACAGCTTTCCTCTCCATTAGTGAATTTAACAATATGAATGAAAATAGATGACACAATTTTGAAGTTGATAAAGGTTTTGTTTTTTTTTTTCACTTAAGTCACCAAAGGATGGGTGGGCTCTAAATAGGAAATGGAAGAGGTAAAGAAGCAGGTCATATTGAAAACAAAAAATAATTAAAAATTTCCCCAGAGGAAATACCCCTTTCTAGAGCATACTAAACTCTTAGTTGCCGTATGTTGCTTGAAGAAAAAGTTATATACCAAATTTTTTCATAATACAAACTATAGAAAATGAGGTTATAGGAAATCTTTTTAGCTGAAGGAGATCTTCAGAAAAGTGAGAAATCATCTGGGTGGAGGGGCTTTAGTTAGAGAAGTCTGAGAAACCCCAAATAAAAGGAATCAGCAGTTCCTAGAAGGAAACAGTTTGGTAGGAAGAAGGGATTATCCCAACTAAACGGCTAATGAAAACTGATAGCTCGAGTGGCTTCTGCTTGACAAGGAGATTGTCACTGTTGACAGGGTTGACTGGCAGGGTGGAAAAATGAGGGGGATAAAGCTTCACAGAAAGACTTCAGAGGAAACTTGACACCTTCAAAACCACAGGTGTGAGGGTAAGTGAAACCGTCAAGTAAAAGTTGGTGTTGTTTTTCAGGATCTGACGTTCTACATACTTTAGGTTCAAAATTTAGGAGTTTAAGTGGACCACTGAGATAAGTTGGGACATGGGAGGTTAGGAATCGAGGAGTCAGAGGACTCTTTTCTGCCCTTGAAGAGACTCCAAAGACTTTATTTTTAAATGTATTCCACAGTACTTTCTAGAGCTCTAAGAAGACAAGCTAGCTTTTTTCTCTACCAGCCCAGCCTGTTTCAAATCACAGGCTTCAATAGGCTTTCTAACCTAGCTCTCAAAGGTGATTTATTGAGTGTCTGTTATGTCCAAGATGCTGAGTGTGGTGTGTGTGAACATATAAACATGTTTGAACATTTGTTCCTTGCCTTCAAGGGTTTCATCTCAATGAAAAAATGGGATAGAATGAATTCTGCCTCAAGATGAATTATTCTCAAATAGAACTAACAGTAAAAAGTAAAACACAAAAAACACAAATGCCAAGTAAATAGTATTAGCATTAAATGCTATAAAAATTCAGAGGTGGAGTTGACAGTAGTTGAAGAAGCCCTTTTTGGGAGAGGTGGAAGTTGAGTTACATCTTTAAGGCTGAATAGAATTCAGACAGCCTGGGTGAGGGTGGGGGGAGGAGGGAATGTGAAGAAATGGGAAGAATGGTAGGACACTCCTGAAGGGGTAAAGAAACTACTGGAGTAAGGGGAACAGAGGATCACGTTTAATAACTCTAAGATGCACCCCCTGGGAAAACAAACAGTGGAATTTGTAACAATTATTTTTGTTTGGCTCTTGAAGCTCAGCATTTGGGTCTGTTGAGGATATAAAAAGTTCAGTGTTTTAAATGGGAAGAGAATGACCTGAAGTGAATAGCAGAATGGGCTCTGGGGACACTGGACCTAGGGCTGCACCCTGGCTCTGCCATTTGTGAGTGGTGTGATCTCCAATGAGTTCACGTTTTCATGCCTCAGGCTCCTAATTTTTAATTTGGGATAATATTAGTATCATAATAGTATCTAATTCATAGGGAGCTGTGAGGATTAAGAGATAAAGTATTTATTATGCTTATAGTGTTGGGCACATAGAAGGAGCTCAATACATCTTTATTATTTTTATATTAATATAAAATTAATAACAATAATAATGGTAATAAAATCTCAAAGCCAAGTAGCATCATGAAATTTTTCACGTGCCCATGAGCACATAGGAGATCTTCAGAACCTACTATTTTCTGATCTCCAAGAAAGATGGAGAAAAGAAAATCATAGCATTTTTCTTTCGTTTTTTCTTCCTTACTCTTTTTTTTCTAGAATAAAGAGATGAGGAAAATGCAAGACAGTCCATGTCGCTCTTGGCTGTTCTCTGCCACTCCCACCAAGTCCAGGGGTCTGTGAGTGGTCATGAGGACCCCACCCTCATGCTTCTGCTTGGGTCCTTATCATAGTGGCTTCTCCTGCTACCCAGTGAGAGTTCACTGTTCTGGCAAGGGATATGGCTCCCGACTCAAGGAGAAAGGGAGCGCAATGCTTTCCTTCTCCGTTATTCTATGGGCAGGTTTAATATCCAGTGCCTCCTATTTATAATTAACATGAAGCTGTTTATTTCTTGCTTCTCATTTTAGCAGGGTAAGCATGTCGAGGCAGGCCACTTTCTAGTAGATTGTGAGAAGATAGACCTCAGCATGAGCCTGACTGTGGGTCTGATGTGGAGAGAAGAGAGTCAAAAGGAAATATTCTGTGGCTTTCTATATGACTGAAATGCAGCAAGGCTGTTGTTTGCTGTAGCAGCTGATTGAAAAAGAGTGACATTCTGTCCACTGAACGTTAATAGGCTCAAGTGGAAGTGTGGTGATCAAAGCTGAGTCATAACTTGAGAGGAAACCAGTCTTACCCATGTTTTTTGTTCTTTAGTGGAGACCCCTAGTAAGCTCTTCGAAGACAGTGGCTTTCTACAAAAGGAGAGCCATAGTAACCGTTGGCCGCAGCAAGAGGCTCTTCTCACTCTAGTGTTGGAACAAGAACCAATTATGAGAAGCCTGGGTTTGACTTGCTTTTGGTGTGGTTAATGCTGGTGGGAAGGTTTCTTATAGGTCTTTTTATTTATTAATACATTTGGTCATAGATGGGCCTTCAGGATTTTCAATCGCTGTGACTCTGTTGGTCTGGCTAGCTTTTTCCAGGCTAACAATGCAAACACCCCCCAGCACCCCTGAAGGATAATCTCACAAAGCCCCTCTCTGTCTGGCCTGTGGCTATATAAGCAATCTCTTGACAGTTCTTGGAATGTGAGACTTGGTGACGTGACCTAAGACTTTGATGTCTTTGTGATTTATCCAGGACACTTGACTAGGTAACAGGAATGCAGATGATCTCTGTCTCAGTGCTAGAACCTGCAGCTTTAGCCCAGGTTTATTCTTTGGGGTATGACTGGTAATCTGAAATTTTTGGGGACAGTCCAGTGTCTGTGTAAGAGCAAATCTTCAATTTGGACTGATTCCACTACAAAGGAAATTGAGTTTTTATGGGAGCTAAAAATAAACAATCCTTAGCACTCCCTCCATCCTAAAATACGTTAAATAGCCCTTATATTTTCATGTTAGAACAAATCTGGCCTCATTGTTTCTGTCACTCTAACACTTGTTAATGTTATTTATCTAGTTTTCAGATATTCTCAGATCAAAATTTTCCATGCCCAGTTATCTTTCTCATGCAAAGAAATTGTGATCAGTGTTCAGTTTCAATCAGTTTACTGAAGGAAGGGTCGTTTACAACACCTGTAGCCACTTTTCTCTTAGGGACTTAGTTAAAAAATCAGATGCAGGGTGTGAAATAAGACCTAAGTAATTCTTTCCAAGTTCCTTTGAGGAGCTCCGTGCTAGTACTCTCTCAGCCTAGAAATCAACACCTGCCTTTCACAAAGGAGCCTCCATCCAGTGTGGAATTCCAGCAAGTACACAGGTAGTTATCTCTAGGAATATTGCCCTTGCACATCTCTCCTCTTGCCAGGCACCAAACTAATTTCTCAAAGACAAACTGTGGGAAACAATATGTTCTGTGCTGCCTTCACATACTACCATAAGAGGCAGTTAGTTACATAAGCCAGCTTCCAGAGATTTGCCAAGTGCACTTTTTAAACAAAGTGGCTGCTGATGGGTCACTCTTTACATAAAACAGATACTTGTTTCAGCAACTAAAGTCCATGTCCACAGCAAAATCCAACTAGTGTTCTACTTTTCTATTTGTCTATAGAGTATAGATCTCTGTACACTTCAGGAGAAAAACTTGTGTCAATAATGGATTGGGTTCCAGAGTTTAAAAGAAAAAACAAATGGACATTTTTCATTACCTCAATTTTTTCATTATCTACATCAACTCAGAACTGGCAAGAGGACCCATAGTGAAGCCTAAAGATTTTGAAAGGGGCTACTATGAGCCTTACGGATTCTGTCCCATACTCAGGAAGCACCCCCCAACCAGGAATTTCTCAAGACCAAGGCATGATGAGTGCAGTTTTACTACTCCCTCTGCTCATGAATAAGACCTCTGTGGTAAATCATTTCCCAGGTAGAATTTGCTCTTCCTCCTCAAGTAAAAGTAGTCTTTTTTAAAAAAAAAATCCTTTCTCAGAATAGTAAACAACTCTCTGAAGTAAGCATCATCTAGATAACCTTTACAAAAGACATTCTCTGCTTGATTCCATATTGGCTCTGATGTAAAAGTGCATCAAAGTTAGAAAAATGTTTCTCAAGTTTTACTAGTAAATATTCTTAACCAGAGGAGCTGACGTGGGGGTGAATGGAAAGGAAGTAGAAAGTCAAGTGCAAGATCAGTTACAAGAATACCACTTAGAATTTTTGGTTTTCTCCTATGCTTGGTGAATATATTTTTTACGTGTCAGTGGGTTGGGCCCATCATTAAGCTATTATCTCGCAGCATCAAGCCCATCCTCCTACACTCTGCTCTGTGATGCTGGACCTCTGCAATACACATTTATTTCTGTGTTGCTGATAATTCCCCGTTAGGCTCTGCCAACAGGGGATGCTAGAGAAAGACTGCAAGTCTGGGAAAGGAGAAAGTTTATTTTCCTCTCTGCTACCTCTGACTCCAGTTTTGCTTCCTATTTCTTTCAGTATCACCCAGCAACACTTCTTCACCCAAGCAGTGGCATTTTACTTCAGTAACAGCTGTTTATACTAGTTTGCGTTTTTTTTTCTTGACACAGGATCTCATTCTGTCGCCCAGGCTGGAATGCAGTGGTGTGATCACAGCTTACTGCAGCCTTGACCTCCTGGGCTCAGGTGATCCTCCCACGTCAGCCTCCCAAGTAGCTAGGACCACAGGTGTGCACCATACCCAGCTAATTTTTGTATTTTTTTGTAGAGATGGGTTTTCACTGTGCTGCCCAGGCTGGTGTCGAACTCCCAGGCTCAGGGGATCCACTTGCCTTAGCCTCCCAAAGTGCTGGGATTATATGCATGAGCCATCATGCCCAGCCCAGTTTACAATTTTTCCAATACTTGCAGAACCAGTCTCATGGTACGCCCCTCAGATGCACTGTCTTAGCTGGCAGTATCCCCTTTTTGGAAGTTTGGGCCAACCCCGTGGCCCCACACTGGCATTAGGTACATCACCACAGGCCACCAGCTGCCACTTCCCCTGGGGGATCTGAGGCTACCCCCTACTTAGGTACACCAGCACCAGCCAGCTGCCACCTCCCTGGTGGATCTGAGTCTACCCCCCTACCCAAGGTCTGAAGCACCAGCAACTTCAGAGCAGTGCCCTCTCCTCAGATATCTGAGTGTAGCATTCATTGGGATCTATTTTGATGGTTCCCATCTCATCCCTTTGTTCCCCAGCCCTGCAAGTGGTAAATGTGTCCTATTTCCATGATAACTTATTGTTCTCTTTTTGCATGTTCAGTCATTCACTACCTAATAAGTACTTCTTTGTATTCTTTATGTTAAATTATCTCCATTGGTGTAATTTGTCTCTTGTCTGGATCTGGATTGATAAAATAGGAGTCCTTTCCTTGATCTCACAGCTTTCAGTTGGACATTGACTAGATCTTACAAGGTATAGCTGAAGTCAACATGGTGTTCTTTGGATGGGAATTTCTTGTTCCTATTTATTCCCTGGGCTTAAAAGAACAGGGTCGATTAAGAATTCTTACTCTGGGTTCTAGAAAGATGTTGGCAGCTTACTTAATACCTGAGTTAGCTGTTGCATAAGATGGAACAGGAAAAGGTGTTTCCTTTTTAATTGATAAGAAAGACTTAATGAGGTGCCATTTTCTCATTCTAAGTCTCCATGGAAAACTAAAATGTCAGAGGGCACTTGTCACTCCAGGCATCAGATGTTATGAAAATAATAGATCTGAAAGATTTGTAGCATGAGGCAAGGGAAAAAGATTGATGGGTTTAAGTGACATAATTGAAGTTCTCAACATTAGAAACTCCTTTTGTAAGCTGGGACACTTAAGGCTTGGCAAATATGCATGTCTGTTAGCCGTCTGCATCACTACTGACTGTGTATCTATATTGAAGGATTGAATGAATCATAGACATATGATCGCTGCATGGAAAAAAATGTGTTGTGCCCAGCACTCTTTTCCATAAAGAAAGCGTCATTGGGAAATGCAAACATGTGGAAACAGGCCACAAAAATGCAGCAAATTAGTCCTTATTATCCACTCATCCACGCAGGAAAGTTTTAAAAGGTAATAAAGTCTTAGGTTCTTAAAATTGGCACTTTAGCCTTACTGTTTTTAGAGTAAAATATATGGTGCTGGAAAACCACTGTGCATCTAAGCATTTCATTTAGCTTTTAACTACCTTTCAATTCAATAGGCATTTCAAGTCATGCTGTCACCTGTTCCCAAGCTTTCCGCTGCAGGTTACCATCCCAAACTACCTCATTAAAATAAATGAAAACAAATAGGATTATCCAAGTAAAATGTCACTAATGCTATTATGAAGTAAGAATGTTTTGGCGCCATTCAATAAAGCTGCAACTCTAAGCTGTAAATGTAACACATGGAAATTCAGATGACATCTTGACTCATTAGATCTTCTGTTCCATATTTGTGCTTGTGCTTGGAATAGATGATAATGTAATTCTGTACAGTCACAGTATCATAAAGGTACTTGTTTTTTCTAATGAACAATGATGCAATTCTAGGATTCCACTATCCTTGTTTGTCAGGTATCCTGTTTATTGTAATTTCTGAGCACAACGGATGACCCTGTAATTTAAATATGGGTATGCCAACACCGAAAAGTCAAACCTACATACCTTTCAAAACTATTTTTCTCAAATTGCTTTCTAATTTTTCAGTGTTTGTTGGAGGAGGAGTTGTGCTAAAAATCTGGATGAACCATGTATGTCCTTTTCTAGAATTTTTTTTTAACTATAAGCACGTTGGAAGTTTATGATTTTTTATGAGATCAAGCCTGAGAGAGAGACAGAGGGAGAGAGAGAAAAGGTATGGACTGAAAGACGAGATGATGTACTACCAGGAAAAAAAAGGACAGGAACTTATTTGCCTGACTCAGGGGTACCCAAATACAACATAGGTGATACCAAATGTGAAGTGATTCTCACCAAATGAGCTGATACCAAATGTGAAGTGATTCTTAAACTGTAATCTAAAAGCTCAGTATATAACCCAGCAGGCTACTGTGTGCTATGACATGATGCACAACTGTACGCCTACAACTCCCCAGCTGGCCATTCTTCATCCAGATGTACAGGAAACAGAGAATCAAAGAGACCAATGTGGTCACATGTACACAGCACATCTGATGCTGAAGAAGCATCAGCTTTTTAAGCACAGGACTCACCCCCAAGAGTGACAGAGACCCTAAAGAGTGAACAGAAAAATGATGGTTTCTGAGAACTCAGAACATATGTTATCGCCATGGTAGGGAAAAGTATATTGTCAGTGTAGAAAACACCCATTTAGGTCCAATTTACATCTGGGAAATAAAGCTGAATTTTATGAATCTTTCTTTAAGTCATTTGTTTCTTTTACATGACCATGTGATGGTGTTTCTGCCTTCCCACTGCTGAGAGAGCGCACCTTCCTCTCCATTGGATCTTTCTCCATTGGCTGTATCTTAAAGTTTTCATCACTATCACCAAGAGGCTCAGATGGAAATGGAAAAGCATAGGGTAACAAGCATTCCTTTAACTAGCTCTTACTTGCTGTGTGACATTAGGTAAATTACTTATCTTTGAGCCTGAATTTTTCCATCTTAAAAATGTGTATATAATACCGATCTTATAGAGTTACTGGGATGATGCTGAAATGAAATTATGATACATGAGGCCTAGTGCTTGGTACATTCCTAGGTGCTCAGAAAATGTTACTTTCCCACCCACTCCCTTCACTTTTTCATTATACTTCCAGGTGTCTTACCAGCTTTGAAACATCTTGGCCTCAAAATTATAGAACCAAGTGACATACATAGGAAATGTAGTTTATAGCTATCTTGTCACGAGGTTAGCTCAAGTCATGGTAGAATGGGTTGTTCTGGAAAGTGTTGGCATTGCGAAGGCTACAAGGAGATCAAGAACACATCTTTCTACCTGAGAAATACACTCCAGTTCCTTTCCATAGGTCAGAACCCCAAACTGAAAGAACTTAAAGATGTTGGAGCATGGTGGGAAGGAAAAGAATGATGTGATTCTGGAACAAATACATCTATACTCTCTGGGCCAAGACAGAATGTACCAATTCACGCTAAGCCAGGTCTGGATCTGTGAGGGCAACTTTGAAAATTACAGTGCTCCTGAGGTCTTTAGAATTAATATGAAGTCTTTGGTATTATACATCTGTGACTATATATCCTGATTTTCCCAGTATGGTGCCGATTTATATGTGTTATCTAAGCACAATTATTCATGATGCCTCTTTTGTTCTCCAAAGTATCACAGTTTGAGTGACACATTATATGGTTTTCAATGCCACTGGGTAGTAGTTGGAAGCTCTAAGCCTCCAAGCGGAAGTCACTAATCAAAAGAATCTACATTGGCTCCAGTCAGTAACTCTGTTACTATTATTAGTGCTCCTAGTATCGTTTTTAATAAACACACATTTTCGACAAGCTCATCCCCATCCTTGAATGAAACCTGAATGTGAAGTAAAGAATGAATGGGGTCAGCTAAATCAATGAATGATTTTAGATTTTTGATAATCTACTTCTTTGGGGGTCATATTTTACGTATCTGACTCATTCATTTTCTCACTTTCTCTCAAACGTTGCATTTTCTCCATATACTTCTGAACTCTCCATTCAATTGATTTATCTTTTTGTCCTTAAACACTTCTGTGTATTTAATTACTATGGCCTTATAATGTCATGCTATCTGATAGGATGTGTTTTCACCTCACTGATAAGATATGTTTTTTCCTTGCCCAATGTTATTCTGATTTTTAAAAAATTGCTTAACTATACTTGCAAATTTATATATAATTTTTTCTTTACTGGAATATTGAGGAAACAGACCCTTACTTAAACTTTGCAAAATAGGAATATCAAAGCCCTACAAAATTTCCTTCTACCAGTTTAACCTTTTCGATCTTAGGATCTCAGGTTTAACTGCACACCTGTCTTTGATTTTTCATGTGTTTATACATGTTATGGATGGGCTATGAGATGTGCTTGTCTTTGGTGACAAGTGTTATGAAATAAAATTTCCTCTAATTCAGAGCAGACTATTAACATGAAAGTACAATCAAGACATTCATGGAAACTTAATGACAAAAATATTCCAAGAACTGCAGAGGAGCACTCCACTCGTCTTTTCATTCTACACCCATTAGAACAAAATCTCCGTTCGCACACACTGGGGAGAATCAAGGTAGAATGATCAGTTTGAATGTATCAGGCTATAAAGGATTTCCCCCCCCTTTAAGTTAGTACAAACTGAGCTACTAAATACGTATGAAAATTAATGGTATTTATAGCCATTGTTATGACCATGGTGTTTGTACAAAAGCTTTCTCGTTAATGGAGAAAGGAGTTTTTATGTTTAACAAGTCCATGCTAGTTGTTTTCCAACATCTTTGAAATCCTTCATAAATTGCTAAAGTATCAGCGATAAGCTGACAATGGGACTATTGGGGTGCTGAGTCATGGCCAGAGTCAGAATATCTCCTAAGTCCCTAGGAGTTTTCGTGCTAAGCTTCCCAAGTTGAATTGATTGGGTAGGATGGCACTCTTTAAGAAGAGATCTACCTATCTGTGGATTTTCCTGTGAAATATGCTAATCTCAATATAAATAAATGGGCTTGGATGGAATACACATGTGGTCTAAGGGTCTGCAGATGCAGGTTGAATGTACATATGATGGTAATCAAAACATGTCTGTAAATATGCCTTTCCTTTATCACCATGGGTACAATACTGGCTAGGACATAGTTTTTAGGACAGAAAGAAGTATTCCTACTGGGGCTATTGGCACAAAATAAAAAATACTCATTATCCACCTTGGGCTGCTCTGAATCCCCGTATTTCCATCAAAACAGGAATCTTACCACTCCACTTACTGACTATGAACCTCAACCTCCTAAAATCAATCAATCATCAATCAATCAATCCATAAATGGAGTAAGTTGAGGACCTTTTCCTGTAATCCTTGGCCTCATCTCCAGAAGGAGGAGTAAGAATCTGTTATGGTGGCCTAAAGTCTCTACCCAGCAAGTCAACTAATACCCAAAGCCCTCATCTTTACGTTACTTCCCTCCAACTTATTCCCATGTTTCTTATCTCCAGAGTAGACCTGCCTGCCTTAGTGTGGAGCCCTCAGTGATTCTTCCTCTAGTCTCCTTTTTGCTAAGTGAGGTCTGAAAGGCCCAGGATGACTTTCATGGTTTCCCTTTTCTGTGTCCCATTTATGGTGCACATTTTAAACATCGACCAAAATATATTGAGCACCTATTATATGCCAGGCTCTGCTCTGGATACTTAGGGCACATCATCAAACAACACAAAATTCCTTACCATTGTGGGGCTAACCTTCTAGCTGCTTCTCAGTAGTCTCTGCCCCTCCATAGGGAACAGGTTGAGGAATTCTAAGCTTCAAATTAGTGTTCTTCTAACAAATGCAGGTTTTATCTCTCAGTCCAAAACTGTAATTGAGGAATAGTTGGAATTCAGGCACATTGATATATTAACTAAATTACATTCTCTTCCACCTTAAGGAAACTCTGTCCATGATAACAGGAGTTGGTTTTCAGTTTTATCATTTTATTATAGTATTTATCTGTGCTATTTCCCATGATTGTTTTGGACATTAGCCATCATTGTGGGAACCATGTCTTTTCTACTTTACATTGATTATTGGTGATAGCTGCTATGAAACTTGGATTTTAATCCCTCTGCAAGAATTACAGCAAAACACAAGTTGCAAGATTGTATGACAGACTCATTACATATGAAAAAACAAATTTAATCTTCTCATACTCTTAATTTTCACCCTAATGCCATACATTTGGGAAGAGGGAAAGTTATTTGACTAAAAATGTCTTTATTTTATCTTTCCTCTCAAAGGACAGTTTAATTAGGTTGATATTTATTTTCCTTGGCACTTTACTTTCTCAGTCAACATTTCATATTAATTTCTTAATATAGATCCAATTCCCACTTGATATTCAGATTTCTCCAATTACTCAAAAATGTCTTTATAGTTGCTTTACCTACAAAGTGACAATTAGATATTGAGGCTTGAGGGTTTCTTTTAGGCAGGAAGACAGCAGGAACACTTTATGGGTAGATGCTGTGTGTGTCCTTTTGCCTTGTATCAAGAAACATGTCCTGTCTGGTTGGCATACTTTTAAAGATACTAATACTGGCCAGGCCAATGGGTTTAGGTAACTATCAGCCCAACTCCTCTTTTATAAAATCCTGGAAGATTAGAGAGGAATATTTTTTAAAGTATTTTTTTTTCTGAATATGTAAGTAATGTGTGTTTATTTCAAGAATAAAAAGATGTACTATGAAAAAACTGAAAACTATCCACACTCCCACCCTCCAAATTTTTACAGACAATGTGCAGTTTCATAGTCAACTTTTTTCAGTTAGCTTGAACTTATGACCTGTTTGGATGCACTTGTGCTATGCAACAAACAGGAAACAAATAACCTCCTTGGCAATGGTTTTATGATCATGAGGTAGCAGTGACCCAAAGAAGCTAAGCAATATGGATATCAAATATGGAACCAAAAAAATGTAGCTCAATATTATGCTGAAACCAAAGTCAGTGGCGCTAACAGATAATCTGTATATTTAAATTGCAGGAAACCAAATAACCCCATACCGCAAGCCAATATGTTCAGATACCCAGAGGATCATTGTTTGGCCATGGAATTGAGAATCCACAGACATACTGCAGATTATTTCTGTGGGTAAAGCCAATGTCCTAGTAACATCTGTTTTGAAAATATTCCAGGCCTGAATCAGCTGTGTCCTGCTGTGGTTATAGAACTGTAGGCTTCTCTGCGCCCATGAGCAGAAGTCTCTCCAGATCCTCTGGAGTATTTTTCTTAACTCATGTTAATTCATCTTGGAAATTAATAATTCCATAGACCAATTAAGAAGATAGATTTAGACCAAGTGTGGTGGCTCACATCTGTAATCCCAGCACTTTGGGAGGCTGAAGTGGGCAGATCACGTGGTCAGGAGGTTGAGACCATCCTGGCTAACATGGTGAAAACTTGTCTCTACTAAAAATACAAAAAATTAGTTGGGCGTGGTGCACACGCCTATAGTCCCAGCTACTTGGGAGGCTGAGGCAGGAGAATCGCTTGAACTGGGAGATGGAGGTTGCAGTAAGCCAAGATCACGCCACTGCATTCCAGCCTGGGTGACAGAGCAAGACTCCGTCTCAAAAAAAAAGAAGAAAGATTTAAACGCATTTTATGTTGTTTTACCATAAAATGTAAAGTGATTTCTCATGACAATGACAGACGTTATTAGCTTTTGCGGATGTATTTGGAAGCCACATGCCAAGCACCAGTGCTGCAAAAATGAACTGTTCTGTTTTCTGTGTGTTTGTCCTGGCCACTGAGATTTATTTTGAGAAGATGGAAAAAGCATGGGGCCCACTTTTTGTGGTGCTTGTGGTCCCATAGTGTGGTGTGATGCCTCTTCGTGGACACAAGTCTCCAGTGAAGCTTTGGTACCTGTGGTTGAGCCCATTGTGAGGAAATCCCTGACTAATGGTTCAGGGGAAGCTTTTTGGTCCCCTTCAAGCGAGGAAGGGTTGGATTCGATGCACAAAAGAACATTGGTCATCCTTCTCTGGCTTTCTGATAGAACATCAACCACTCCACTTGCTCTGCGGATCTCCAAAGCGACATTCAACGCACACCCTCTCGGCCCTCCTTGCCATTGCTGGAGTTAACTGGAGAGATTTTAGATTGCTTAGAGTGAGAAACACTCTGTGTATTCTGCTACTCCATAGGTCTTAAGATCTATCCTTGAATCAAGTTTTGATTTTCCCATGGAAGACTGTCTGAAGTACTCCAGTAGTGGGGAGGCCCGTAAAGGGCTGCTTATTGCTGCTCTGCAAAGTTGTGCCTTCAATTTTAACACTTGAAGAAGGGAAAAGTAGAGGATAGCAAATGGCTGTGGATTTTTTGTAATGTTGTCAAGGATATTGTCTACAGGACACAGAGTATAAGGTTCTACTTGAACATCTTCATTTTGGGTTGAACGCCAGGATAAATAAAAAGGCTTCTGTGCATTCAAAGTGATTGGTCCAAAGCAAGGAGCAAAGGAAACTGGAAGGGACTTGTTTCCATTTACTTCCCACTAGCCAGATGTTAGCCTCATGGCCATCCTGTCTACACAGGAGGATGAGAAATGCTTGATTTAAAGGAGAAAAGGAGAATAGATATTGGAGGACAGCTAGAGTCTCTGCTGGAATCTTCCCCTCTGGCCATATAAGTATCCACGTGCACCCTTCCTCCCACATGTAGGACATTCTCCATCAGGCTTAAAGTCCAAAATCCCCATGATGTACAGTCCTCTTCGTTAAGTCTACATCTAACTCCTATGATCTGGTGACCTAGAAAATAAGAGACAAGTTATCTTCTACCCCACTTTCCACCCAAAATACCACAATAAGCAAAGCTTTATGATCATTTTATTGTGGATAACCACAATAAAAACTATTCAAAAAAGTGAAAAATGATGAACATACAGCAGCCACTGGTGCAGAGAAGTTGTCAAACCCCATCGGGCAGGAATTGCAGACCCTATGCTCTGGCAGTGCAGGCTCCTTGGTTAGATCCCAACTCTGGGAACAACTCCCCTGGGCGTCTATTGTTCTCCCTGGCCCTTTAGAAGGATTTTCCTTGTCTTTTATTCTTCATGGCCACACATGAAGTGGGCATAACCTATTGCCTGCTGGTGAAGGTTTAGAAGGCTGGGGATTAGTTTAGGGTTCAGATAGTCACAAAGTTTTGCAGGCCAGGCTTATGGTTTCTTTGGCAATACAATTCCCTTAAAACCTAATAGACTTAAAATCCAGTTGCTTTCCGTCAGTTGCAGATGCCAGTAACCACTGCTGAAGTTCTCATCTATCAATAAATCATCAGCCACAAGATTCTGTTCTTTCATTTCCCGGTCTCCATGCTCAACATACCTCTTTCTCTCATATTGCTAGAGACTCCCTAGAGGTCATCAGAAACAATAGATTTGAGTGAGAAGGCAACACACTTCATCTTTACCTTAGGAGTGGCCTATTGTCTAGTAGAGAGCACATAGTATTAGGTCTGAAGAAGACTTGAGGTTACAGTTTCATCTTTCAGTGTATTTAGTGGTACAAAAGCAGTAATTTTTTTCAAACCTACGAATTACCAGATTTTCATTCAATTTACATGCAGGCTTCAGGCAAGAGAGAGCCTTTCTGAGCAGAGATCTGCTTGCAAACTTCTATCAACCGAGTTAACCACTTTCATAAGTCTTTGCTAAAATTGGCAATTACCAGTCATCTATCACTGGTAGTAGTTTTACCAAATGTTTACCATGACATGACAACTATCAATATCTTTACAGATTTCAGTGTCTTTGTCCTCAATGCCTGTTGCCTGATATTAAGGCACTGTTGTCTATTTTAGGGTTTCTGTTTTTCCTATAGGATTCCACTTCTAGACATCAGCTTTTATATAGGTAGAGTACAGTCTAAGCTGATAAAACAAAATATCCCAAACTACAGTAGCTTCAGCAAAGGAATAGCCCAAAGGTCAGCAGTCCAGGGCCAGTAGGCAGATTCTGCCATCCTTACCACACAGCCTCTCTGGGTTCCAAATACCTGCCCCAGCTCCTACCATCACACCTGCATCTCAGCACATCCATTACACTAAAAGGTATAGCCTGTGAGTTGCACCTATCAATTCCACTCATATCCTGTTGGCCAGAGGTTAACTGCATGACTAGGCTTAGCTGTAAGGAAAATTTGAAACATCATTTTTAGAAAGAAGTAGGCCTTGGTGAGCAGCTGCAGTTTCCACTGTAGAATCAAATAATCTTGTTTTTCTTTTGTCCTGGGAAATCAGGAAGCTCAAAGTCAAATTTGTTTCATTCATGTACATATAGGTACACATTAGTGCTTGGGAATAATGCTGTCAAGAAATGGGAATGCAGATACCTCTTCAGATCTCGATTTCAATTCTTTTGGATACATACTTAGAAGTGGGTTTCCTGGGTCATGCGGTAGTTCTATTTTCAGTTTTTTGAGAAACCTCCAAACTGTTTTCCATAGTAGGTGCACCAATTTACATTCTTATCAACAGTGTACAAGGGTTTCAATTTCTCCACATCCTCAAAGACATATGATATTTCATTTTTTTAATGATAGCCATCCTAGCAGATGTGAGGTGATATCTCATTGTGGTTTTGATTTGCATTTCCCTGATGATTAGTGATTTCGGCAACTTTTCATATACTTTTGGGCCATTTGTATGTCTTCCTTGAATAAGTGTCTATTCAGGTCCTTAGCCCACTTCTAAATTATGTTATCTGGGTTTTTTTTTTCTATAGAGTTACAAGTCTTCCTTATATATTTGGGATATTAACCCCTTATGAGACACATGGTTTGCAAATATTTTCTCCATTCTGTAGGCTGCCTTCTCAGTCTGTTGATTATTTTTCTTTGCTTCGGAAGCTTTTTAATAGTTTGATATTGTCCCACCTGTCTATTTTTGCTTTTGTTGCTTGTGCTTTTAGTATCATATGCAAGAAATCATTGCCAAGACAAATGTCATGAACCATTTCCCCTGTGATTTATTCTAGAAGTTTTACACTTTCAGGTTTTATGTTTAAATCTGTAACCTATTTTGTGTTGATTTTTGTGAATAGTACAAGATAAGTGTCCATTTTATTCTTTTTCTTTCTTTCTTTCTTTTTTTAGACGGAGTCTCACTCTGTTGCTAGGCTGGAGCGCAGTGGCATGTTCTCGGTTCACTGCAACCTCTGCTTTCTGGGTTCAAGCAATTCTCCTGCCTCAGTCTCCCAAGTAGTTGCGACTACAGGCACACACCACCATGCCCAGCTAATTTTTGTATTTTTAGTAGAGACGGGGTTTCACCATGTTGGCCAGGATGGTCTTGATCTCTTGACCTCATGATCCGCCTGCCTAAGCCTCCCAAAGTGCTGGGATTACTTCCATTCCCCATTGTGTGTTCTTAGCCCCTTTGCTGAAGATCAGTTGACCATAAATGCACGGGTTTATTTCTGGAATTTCTATTCTGTTCCATTGGTTCGTATGTCTGTTTTTATGCCAGTACCATACTGTTTTAATTAATGTAGCTGTATAATAGAGTTTGAAATCAGGGAATATGATACCTCCAGACGTGTTCTTCTTTTTCAAGACTGCTGTGGCTATTTGGGGTCTTTTGTGGTTCCATATGAATATTCGGATTGTTTCTTATGTTTCTACATTTAAAATATTTTCTATGTATTTTTCCCTTTCCATAGTCTTGATTTTCTATTTTGATTTTATTAAATTCTTTATATACTTGTATTTTATTGTAAGATGACTCAAGTCCTTTTCAGGAAGGGCTGTGATATAAACAAATGGTTAATGTGACTATGAATAATGAAAATTCTAACATAGAACACTCCCAAGCAACATTCAGCTTTGATTTTCCATCTGTGCTGGAAAATGTTAGTCATCTCAAATATACCAAGCTTGAATTCCATTTAATTTGCAGTGTGCCTAACATATTACCTGATATTTTACCATTAGTGGGTTTCTCTCTTGGCTAAAGGTTTGTGCCATTCTAAACTGTAAATATACTTGGGAGGAGTAATCACTTACATTATTATCAGTCATCTCTGTTGTAGTGAGAATTAGCTAAATGGTTGTGTTTCATGGTAATAACTGCCAAGAAGGGTGGGTCTGAGGAAATGTGACACGAGACCAATGAGTATTCATTCTGGGCAGGGCAAAAGTGCAGAAAATGTGTCGTGTGGATCACTACAGAAGGCAGCATGGCATCTGGATGGCTTCTGAGGCATGGCGGAGATGGGGGAGAGGGCTTGATGTTCTTTCAGTTTTATTTTGCACTTATTTGTGCCAAGCCTTGTTCAAGGGCTTTATGCAAATATATTACCTTACTTAAACCAGCCCTGGCAGTAAGACAGGAGAAGACAGACAATGTGCCACAAAATGGAATGCAATTGCTAACACTGTCTTGCACTAGTTTACCAAGGGGTTTCATAGACCTTGTCTCATCTGATCCTTTAGTAACCCTGTTGGATAGGTTGAGTAAATAGGAGGAAATGAGACCCAGGTAGGCCAGGTAATATACAGGTGATAGAGCTGGGACTCTACCCAAGTCCTCCCCAAAGACTCATTTAACTGCACCATGACAATGCCCCCAATTCCACATCATTTCACAGAGAGTTGGCATCACATCTAAAAACAAAGTTAAAGATGTTTTTAAGTGGGGAAATGGGAAGACTTTTAGATGAATAATGGAATAAAATGTTTGGCATGAAAACACCATAATTCGTTACTCTAACAGCTGAGGAAGAAATTTCTCCTGGGTGGCTGAGGTATCAGGCTCCTGGGTAGACCAGCCCCTCTGCTGTGCTCATTCTCTCCATCCTGGAGACATTGTGTTTACTCTTTCTCCCTTCAGCCTCTAAACATTTCTAGATCTTACCCATTCTACATGAAGGAAAAGCCCTCCAAGTTTTGACCCCTCATCACTCTCCATTCTATTGTCTTCAAACTTCTCAATAAAAGGCACAGTTCTCCTCACTTCTTTCTCATTCCTCTGAAAACATGTCTTTTCTTCTGACACCTGCTCTCAGTAAAGTTGTTGATTACCCCCTAATACAAAATTCAGTGGACTCCTCTCAGTCCCTTCCCTTCTTGACCTTCCTAGGTCACATTTGACATGACTGACCACTCCCTCCCTCCTCCTTTATCTCCTCTATCAGTACCTTCTCTTGGTTCATCTTCTACCTCTCTGAACATTCTCTCTCAGAATCCTCACTGAATCAATTTCTCTGTCCACCTCTTAAATGTTGGGATGCTTGAGTGTTTTCCTGCTGCATTCCTATTCTCTTCTCACTCTCTCTGCTCTAGCTAGATACCGATGTCCACCTCCATGTCTATCTTCCTCTCCATCTCCATCTCTAATCTCATCTTATATCTCAGTTCCCCAAGCTCCTGAAGAAGCACCTTATCTCTTATTACACAATGGACATTTTCTTCCATGAATGACCATTACAAACTGAAATTCATTACTTCTGAAATTGAACTTCTTACCTTTCCTCCCACTCAGTTTTGCAATTTCTTCCACACTGCCTGTGCTGACTGGTAATCCCACCATTCACCTAGTGTCCCGAAGGAGAAGCAGAACTCCTTCTTTCCTCACCCCACATCCAATCATCCTTCAAACCTCACTGTGCCCTTTAGCCATCTCTTGGATCCACTCTCTCCTCCCCACTATTCCATAAGTTCAGGCTATCCTTGGCTTCTGCCTAGAGAGTGGCACTAGATTTCCAATTGGTCTCATTGCCTCTAGATTCATTTCTTTCCCATCCAAACAGCCCATCAAGTGGGTCTTGCTAAAACACAGGTCCATTTCTTAAAACCCTCAACAACTCCCCACAGGCTACCAAATGAAATCCAAACTTTTCCCATAGTAAAATCTTCAAGAGTTACATTCTAGTGTTCTACCTCCCTGGCCTTATTTCCTGCTATTTCTTCATCCACTAGTCCTTCCTTCCAATGCCCTCTCCCAATTCCTTTGGTATGCTTTTCTCCTCTCCAAACTCTATAATTCTGTATAATCCTTGCTATCTATTCATCAGATTTTCTTGATTGCTCATAAGGGAGGTCTATTTCATGTACATTAGAACTACAGAGAAAGGAGCAGCTATATCTGCCTAGAGAAATCCATACAGAAGAGGGGAATGCTTGTGTTGAGGCTTGAAAGAGGAGGAAACGCTGGCTCCATGAAGCCTTCATCGACCCTCAAGGATTGGTAAGTCCTACCTCTTTCTTATGTGCTGCCTTTGTGCATTTACTTGTTTGTTTCTCTTGGTAGACTGTGAGCTCTTTGAGTGTAGGGATTAGGTTGTAGCCCTTGTAGTAGCCCCAGTGCCAAGTACAATGCCAGCGCTTTGTAGGCCTCAATAAACTTAGATTGGACTGAATCAGAGTAGCCAAAGGCCGCTGAGCTCATTAATGGCAAGTGGTTGGTTTAAGAGAAGTGGCACTCCATGCTCAGGTCTGGAATCTTGACCTCATTAGCACCCTGTTCCAACCTAACCTGCCAACTGGCTCTGACCTTTCAAATGTTAGCACTATACATCAGCACGTGTGAGATAGCATGTGCACACTGAGTATCAACATGGCATATGGGTATGTAGTATATGGAAACTCAACTCATCTCACTCACCAAATTTATAGCCCTTTTAAACCTCCCGGGTTAGTTTTGAATCAAACCCAGACTGTCTAGTGTTTGAGTTCATTTTCTTTTGGCAAACACATCTTCCTGTTGTTAAGAAGAAAGGCTTTACAAAGATTATTTAAAATTTTAACTAGTTTCTTGAACATCAGCTAGTTCTTATAATACACGATTTTAATGGTACGAGTGTAAATGAATCAAAAACACATGCATTAATATCCCCTCAGAATCCTTAGGCTGTTTAAAAATTTGCAAGAGACATTTGAGGAAAATATAGTTTAGATTCTGTCAGATTCTACATGCAGAATATTTTAAGATATGCAGTGATTTCAAAGTATGACTTTGCAAGCCTATTGGAGTATCACTGACATTTGTATAAGTGAACTATTTAGTAACTGGAGTTATCATGAGTGGCCACAAGGCTCTACTTAAGCAAAGTGACTGCCACCACACGGTGCAGTAGACCTGCAGTTTAAGAGTTTCTAAGTCCGATCCAACTGGTAACAAAGAGAAGCTTTCTCTCAAGTTCAGCACAGCAGCCCTTCGGAGGTTGGTGCTCTTTATGTTTTTTCTTTATCAAGGAGACTGGGAGTTTTAGATACAGGGAGGCATGGGATGCTTGAGTGAAAGGAAAGCAGTGCAGGGGTCCTACCTGCCTCTGTAATGGAAACTCTTCCTCATTATGAAGCTACTGCCTTGTTTGGCACACAACAAATACGGGCTGGGAAGAACAGGGTGATTGCAGGTCATGATGACCTAGTAGGATTAGCTAGTTTGTATAAATGCATTCCAAGTCCAGTTATGTTTCAGTTAAGCTGCGCACAGACAAATACCAAAGCAGCCTAGCCCTGGTTCAGTGTCACAAACTGTTTATTTATACAAGAGATCCCTAGAAGTCCACTAATTTAGGAGACAGCCATCTTAGGGAATTCATGGGACCCTCTCTGTAGTGGTTATTTTAAAACCAAATTAAACGAGGCCCTTGAGAAAGCAGTGTAGACAGTGATCCCATATTGCATCTTGATGTAAGCAGGACAGTGAGTCTTTCGAAAGAACTTCCCTATCACGAATGTCTATTGGTTTCATTTGTTCTACAGGGATGTGAACCGTTTGGTGTGCTGGGTTGTGGCTCACACATTGAGATAAGAATGAAGCCTATGTAGGTCACTCTTCTGTGTATAACATGCTTCTCTTCTTGCCTGTTGAGAAAGAGCTGTAGCCTTCCTGGGGTTCAAGCAGACACTCAAAAAGCTCCTTTTCCATTTTGATACATCTAATAGAGCCTACAAATGGAAGCTACCTTGTGCATTGTTCAATAAACATTTATGGAGCACTTCCTGTGGGCCAGAGACTGGGTTAGGGATTGGTTACTGGGTTAGGGATAGTTGATGCAGATAGGAAAAAAAAAAAGTTAGATCTTCAGTAAAGTTATAACCTGAGTCTGGAGGCAAAGAGGATGGAAGAGACAGATATGTAAAGAAACCGTAAACATATAATAAGTCCTGAGACAAAATCAAGGACAAAGTCCTAGGAAGGTAGAAACTTCACAGGAAAGGAAGCAACTCACTTTTTCTGGGGACATCAAGAAAGCCTTCCCAGGGAAGGTGATTTTGAGATAGGTTTTAAAGGATGGGTTGGAATTTTATAGTTGATCAAGGTCAATGATATAAGTGGAAGAACAGATCCATAGGGAGGTCAAAAGGAAAAGGAAAAGGAACTTATCCAAAAGGCCTCAATGGGGTTGACTTTTGATTGATACCCTTTGTACTTCCTATTTAAAGAATGGTTTGGCTTCTGTCTTTTTGTTTCCTCAATGCCCTGTTTCCCATTTGTCACTTTGATTTTTCTCTTGTATTTCGTCTCCTTTTGCAGTCTTGATTCAATCCAGTTCAGCATTTATTGACATCTTATATTTTTGGTGCTGCATCAACCCTATGGGAAATACAAGAGAAGGAAAACCCTGTCTCAGCCCTCTGAGAGCGTGTTCTCCAAGGCTTGTGTTGGCATGGTCTACATGCACTCACTCATTGAAGCGCTTTGGAAACAGGTTGGTGATTATCCTCCAGCCTTTAAAAGCCATCCAAATTGACAGTTGCTCAGCCTCATCTCAATTAGGAGGTTAGTGAAAATGTGACAAAATATATTAGGCATGGAAATTAAAGTTTCTGATGGTGTAATACAAATTCTTTCTTATGACAAACACAATCCCCAGGAGTGGTACCACAGCTGATTCATTTTTCATATGTTTTAGGAAAAGCACAATTTTTCAAAAATCTTAAATTGGCTATTATAGGAATACATGCCTAAGGGAGACATAAATGTAGATTTTCCTGGCACTAATATTTCCTGTGCTCTAGGGGTAAGAAATCCACAAGATATAACTTTAAAAACCTGCTACGTTGCCTGAAGTTTCTCCATACCTTCTATTGCTTAATTGCTTTTATTTTATTGGCTGGTTAAAGAAGAGAAATGCTAACCTAGTTATTGGTCTGACTCAGCAGTCTCTCATGTCTGAAAAAAAAAGTGATATGAGTGGGAAGAGCCTTGAAACAAATTTGTAGTGAGACTCACTGTTCCTCTCTATCTTGAGGAATAGAAATCAGATTTCATAGAGTACTTGTATTTTTACACCTAAAAAAGTCTTCTGAAATAGAAAGAAAAAGATCATGCCATGGCAATCAAGGTCAAGAGAGTTTACATTGGGTCTGCAGATACCAAGATGGGAGTGATGATAAGACTGAGGACTTCTTGTCACTGGCTCAAAGCACCAAACTCAATCCTTCTTGCTTCAGACACACAAGAAACCAAGAAGGCTTTCACAGCAATACTTGCCATTCAGGTTGTTCAAAATGACTTCCAGAATGCCCAGCATTATTGGGAGAAAGGTACTACCTAATGAACTTCATGCTAAACACTATTGAATCCCATTGTGTTTCTTCCTGCCACAGTTCCAGGAACCAAACTGAGTCAAAAAGAGAATACTGAACTATTTACCAAGTCATATGACTAAACTAAACTTTAATGCTAACTGTAAAAACAAGAGGCCTAATCTCTTGGATGTGTAGGTTTGGTTTTTGTCTTGCTTTTTTGTTTGTTTGTTTTTTGTTGTTTTGCTTTGGATTTTTTTGTTTTATTTTCATAGTGGTAATTTTGGCATTTGCCAAGTGACTAATACTCTTCGGTAACATCAGTTTATGCGGACCCAGGATCTCTTCTTTCAGAGCAAGTATGTTCATGATTGTTCAGGTATTTCTGCAAGATTAGCTGGCCCAATCGCTTAAAGTTCTGTATGGTCTACAAAATACTTTCTCATTTGTTATTTCATATGATTCTCGAAAGTGACCTGTGAGATAGACTGAAATGTTTGATTATTCACAGTTCACAGATAGGGGCAGCAGACCCAGAGAGCCTAATTTAGATTCAGTTATACTAATTTAAACCCTAGTAAGTAGCAGAGCTGAGATTTAAAACTAAGTTTCCCCTCTCCAAGTTCTGAATTGTTCCCATGATACAAGAGGTCGTGTGTGGTGAAAGAAATCAGGCCTGGGTATGAGGCCTCTCTGCCAATGGTCGCCTGCCTGGCTTGATTGTTTTGCCAGAGATAAAACCCGACAGAGACATCAGTGCATCAGGCAGGGTGATGACCAACTTCTCCTTCAAATGGGTAGGTTTTAGATACTTACCTTTATTTAGTGAGAATTGGAGAGACTGACTTTCTAATAACAAAAATTCCACATTCCTTTGTTTTGAACAATATGTCCACCTTCTTGTCCTATGACTCCAGTTTCTCCAAGTCAAAAGCATTAACGACCCTTGTAGATTCATATATTTGGTGAAGACTTTAACAAAATCTACTGCTTCCAGAAGTATGGAAGATGATCACACTGCAAATACCCTGCTTCTCATTGGTCACTTTGATTTTTCTCTTTTATTTCCTCTTCTTTGGCAATCTTGATTCAATCCAATTCAGCATTTATTGACATTGTATATTTTTCGGCACTGCATTGGCCCCGTGGGAAACACAAGAGAAGAAAACCCTGAACCAGCCCTCTCACACAGCCTGCAACTTGAGAAGCCCCTTTGGATAGACCCCTTGCCCAAGTCTCTCTCTCTCTCTCTCTCTCTCTCTCTCTCTTTTTCCCCCCTCTCTCTTCCCTTTTCTCTTTCAGGCCTCAACTTTCTCAACTCCGACATCCTATTCTCGGGTCTTACACCTCTTGAAATCTCTCTCCCTTTCTTGACAGAGCAACTTAACCTCACCTCAGCCTCTCTCGCTAAACTTGGAATCTCCTTCGCAGAATGATATAAACCTTCAGCTATGTCAAAGACCATTTTCTTGAGAATATCAATTTTGTTGAACTCAACAAATCAAAGAACCAAGGCTCAGTACCAGACTCTATCTTCCTTAAAAGGCAGTGAGGAAATTGTTAAAATATACGTGTAAACTTCTTTCTGTTGTATGATTAAATTCACATAAGAAAGTAATACATGTGCAAAGCAGAAGGGGGCCAATTTACACTTTACCAGTTATATAAGCAACCATGCAATAAAATTATTTTAAGTTGACAAACACCACATTCCTGATTAATTGCAAGATGTCTTAAGTCTCTTTTAAATGATTCTCTGACAGCTACTCAATGGGACTGCCCTTTCATTGGGCTCTTCCTCTAACCCTCAGTTTCCTCATCTGGAAAACAGAGATATCACTTTCATGCACTGATTTGATAAGAATTAAATGAGATACCCTCATTATAACACATCTAATCACAGCATCTGTTCATAGTAGGCAGTTGGCAAATCTGAGCCACCTCCCCACCTCACCCCCTCCAACATTTACCCATAATGCTTCTCCTTCCCTCAGGCCCAACTTCCATCAAATATTGTAAACTTTCCTGGGAACAGAACCTTGTCCTTTATTCCCTATGCTTAGAATAATGTGGCAAAGGCTGGGTATAGACAAGTCATTTAATAGTTGACCTTCCATATTAAATTTCCATTTATATCTATCTATCTATCTCTTTATCAATATTTTCCCTTGAGTCTCTATCTTTATACATATATACATATGCATGCATAAAAGTATATGCATATATATATTTTAGCCTGAAAGTTTTTGCATAAATTGTAACAATAAAAGTACTATCTTTGGAGAAGAGATAAAAGATTAGAAGTCTTGGTTACTCAACATGTTGAGCCATGATTCTTTGGCAAGCAGGACCTTAGTTCTTAGGGTTCCGTCTGGAAGACAAAGCCTCCTCCTTTTTGCAATAATGTCTTATCTGTCTATGAAAGATAAAGGGGTCATCTGAAGTGGCAGAGACCTGAAATGTTAGTTCCAAGAAATTTTGTTGCTAGTTTTTATTCTTCTTCTCTGGATGGAATGTAGCCCCACAATTAAGTTTGCTATCTGACTCAGGTTTTATTTCACTTCATTCTCAACCCATCTAGAGTAGTTTGTAGATTAGTTTTTCTGTTTTGGAAAAACGAAGAATATTGGAAGATTCAAATAAGGCTTTAAGGAAATTCATCATTAATTTAGTAAATAACATCTTCCTAGAAAGAATGTTTAGCTTTGGCCCTTTCAATATCATCAGTTTTAGGAAGTGTATTATCTAGTTTGGTAGCTCAGTTGTAACTAATGTCTTCTATAATTTCCTCTTACTCACATGCCACAAAGATATTTCCCTGGAGCCTCAATGATTTCACCCCTGGATATAGATGGTAAAGAAGAGAGCAGCAGAAAATGAAGCTGAAGGAACAGGCTGTGATCAGATTATGACAGGCCTCGAGTTTTGGGCTTTATTTTGCGGACAAAAGGGAATTTGAGGTAGAGAATAGTGTGAGGGAAAGCTAAAAAGCATGAAAAGATGATGTTAAGGTTTGAATTTCAAGGCCATGGGAAACCTCTGAAGCATTTTAAGCTAGCAATGGACTTGAATATATTTGTATTTTTAAACAACAAAGATGTTTGCCTTGTGAAGGAGGTTGAGGTGGGAATGTGGAGAGAGAGAGGCTAATTAAGAATATGGCCTGTGATGGCCCACATAAGAATTGGTAGATAGTAACCCGGTTTAAGCAAAGGAGATGGTGAGGAAAAAGGTCACATTCAAGAAACAGGAATATTTCCTATGTAGGAAATAGGATTCCATGTGATTCTGAGTATGAAGAGAAAGAGGAAGAAAATAAAGATAATACCCAATTAAAGAACATAAGTTATTTAGAAACTGGGTGTAACTGATTTAAAATCAATGTGATTCTGAAAATGGTGGTCTCAGCTGGTTTCTCTTATAATATCACACCCACCATGAAGCTGTGCACACAAGACACCATCTACAAATGATGTAGGCTGGTAGCACACTCTCCAAAGGAAGGCACCGAGGATGCTTCCAAAAATACAGACCCACCTCATCTGCAAATGTTTTCATGGCAATGGATGACTTACCCTATTTACAAAACTTAATCTACCTGATTGGTATTATTCCACAAAGATTTGATCTGGTGGGCAGGGAATCCAGGTCCCTCAGCTTTTCCTTCTCTATATGAATCCTCCACCAGATATTTAGTAAGACAGTGACATGCAAGAAAAATCATCATTGAGAACTTTGGAACACAGTGGGAGGTTTGGTTGAAGATGAGTTTATAACAGCTGTGGAGATAAAACAGTAAACATTTACTTTTTCAGCTCCTTCCTGTCCTTTGTTTCCATTGATAAGAAAAAGCTGTCTGTAACTGATTACCAGGTAAATCTTAGGTTTAAATCCCCCCTTTATTTTTCCTTTTACTCATCCCAGAAATAAAAAACCATCACAGTTCAGTTCAATTCCTATACATGTATAACTCAACTTTTTGTTCCTGTTGATGACATTTCATGTCTAATGATTAAGAAAAAATAGTGGGCATATATTTCTTTGACAATCTAGGAAACAAATCAGTTGAAAAACCATGCCCTGTCTATCTCAACTGTTGTTAACATTGGGTCAAAGTACAGGAAGAAAATGAACCCTTCTTCAAATTCCTGCCCTGCTTAGCAAAATCTCAGTTTGCAGACAGCATATTCAGGGTAAGCCCTCTGACTTGGTTTATATCCCTATTGGCACATCATGAGATATTGGCCAGGTTGCTTAACTTTTCAGCATGAGCTCTCCTATCTGCACAGGGGGCATTTGATGGTGATCGTCCCTTTAGCAAGCATTTATTAAGCGTCTATTTTCATGTATCACTGTACTAGGTACTATACCAAGATGCCTACCCAAGAGAGATATGGTAAAAAAAATCTATGAGGTAATGAAAGTAAAATGTTTTAATGTCCTTGAAGGAATGAAACTATGCCAAGACAAGAGATTATGAATTTAAAATTTCATGAGAGTGAAGAAGGACTTTCACAGTTTTCATAACTTTAAGATTTATTTAGTTGATATGAAGATCGGGATTAATCTCGACAGAGAAGAGTTAGCATTGCACAGAGAAGAACTCTGTTCAGGACTGAGAATATATGTGCAGATCACAGAGTCACAAAGGAGGTCAGCATAAAGAGAAAGCGCCAGGATAATGGGCTGCAAATTTATCATAAGCCCTGGCAAAATAATGACATAATTTTGAACAAGATCATTGCATATAAAGAGCACTATGCTAAACAGATTAATATTTGGGCTTTCTCCATGCTGCTCTGTCCTGGGAAGCTGAACCCTATAGGCTTTGTTACTCAGGCATCCGTGACACTGGCTTCCAGTGAAATTTGTCCAATGAGCAGCACCAGCAGGAGATCGGGGTGGAAGGAAATAGCAATCAGAGTATTTCTTCCAGGGCTCCTACCTTCCCTGGGTGGGTCTCTGACAGTGGCTGTAGCCTCTACTAGCTTACACTGGATTCAAGCAGCACTGTTTCCTCCTCTTATTCTTTAGGCCTAAGTACAAGAACAGGTTCCTACTGTCGCTAGTCTCTGGGTGCCTCAACATCCCTTGTTTGTTTCTTTAACCTGCTTGTACCTCTGTAAGTAGGCATTTATCAAACTGTCTTTATGGAAACTTCTGGGGTGGATTTTGTTCTTGCCAGGATCCTGACTAATATGTAATATTACAAAATATTTATATAAAGTCCAGAAAGATCCTCATGTAGACTCTAAGATATTTTTCACATGAAAAACAACAACACCCAAGTTTTTTAATCAATCTCCCCACAAGATGTCCCAGAGATGTTTGGATTTTATTTCTTTGAAGCCCTAGAAGATCTCACACAGGGGCATCAAAATCCTCTGATGAAACAATTTTTAAGCAGAAACTCATTATGAAAATATCTTAGAAAGGGTGAGAAACCCCAGAGAATACTTCATGCATTGTTCTTTTCCTTTACGTGGTTGATGACGTGCATTTTAAGTCAGAAGAAAGGAAAACATTCAGTAATTCTGGCTTTTCTTAGGCAATAATGGGTTTTGCAGGTCTGGGGACAGGATTTTATCTGAGGGGTTAGAGTGTACATGGATCAGAGCTTTGTGTCACACACACAGAACACAATGAGGTGTCAGCAATCTGCAGTCTGGGAGGATGCTCACATGATCCAGCATTGACATTTTGTGACTCACTTTACCTCCCCTCTGCTCTAGTAACAAACATACTACCAAGTGGGGAGCTATAAATGAGTCCATTTCCTGCAAATAAGATTTTAATGAGATTCTTTAGCTGGTCACACACCAACGTGAGATAATAAAAAGTTGATTGTTGATCTCCTCCCTCCCAGCACTAGTGATAGTCCATGTTCTTGAAACATACCAAATTTAATTAAGCTTACAAAATTATAATGGGACAAAAAATTAGGTCAAAATAAATGTCTGTCTCCAGTGGTGGTGACAGGGACTTTTACGTACAGCCAAGTGATCTCCAGCAGAACCTCACTGCTGCTTGACCTAATGTCACGGAAAACATAACATTTTGTAACCGTCATGCTTCATTTGGCATGCCTTGGCTAACTCACTCATCCTCAGGCTTAAAAATAGGGCATTGAGGTACGTTAGAGAAAAAGGAAGTAACATTCCAACCCTCTCTCCATGGGACTTAGAAGGTCTACATGGGAAACGATTTGTTTTCTCCCCACAATTTGTCTCTGTCCCTTATTTTTAGACATTGATGGTAAGAGGGGCCTATGGGGCACAGGTATGATCAGGAGCCAAGGGGGAGGAGCAAATGCAGGAGGAGGAAATGGGAAGACAAACTATTTTCCCACTGCAGTATCTGCTCTTCTCAAGGCAAATAATCCGAGTTTTAGTAGCCATCAACTCATAGGGACAACTTCCAAATGATCTTGCTCCTTTTGGAACTTACCCTTTGGCTTGCAACATCTCTTATTGCTCACAAAGTTGAAGAAAATGGACAGAGAAGAGAAAAAAATACAAAAAAGATATGGTTGGACAATTATATGAGCTTTGCTGTTTTTTTGGTTTAATTATTCATTGATTTTATTCATTCAACAGATATGTACTAGGTATTTATTGTGTGCCAAGAAGTAACATAGACAGTATGGATCCAAGAGTGGAACAATACTAAATACCTACCCTCCATGAGTTTATTTTGGAGTAGGAAAAACAGACAATAAACTAAAAGACATGATCCATACATAATATGATGTCTGGTATCATAAGATGTAATGTGTGGCTGGGCATGGTGGCTCACGCCTGTAATCCCAGCACTCTGGGAGGCTGAGGCGGGCAGATCACGAGGTCAGGAGATTGAGACCATCCTGGCTAACACCGTGAAACCCCACCTCTACTAAAAATACAAAAAATTAGCCGGGCGTGGTGGCGGGTGCCTGTAGTCCCAGCTACTCGGGAGGCTGAAGCAGGAGAATGGCATGAACCCGGGAGGCAGAGCTTGCAGTGAGCTGAGATAGCACCACTGCACTCCGGCCTGGGTTCTGTCCCAAAAACAAAAACAAAAACAAAAACGATGTAATACGTGTGAGACTGTGTGCCAATAATTTACTTACAGAGCTCTCATCTACTCCTCACAACAACTCCAAGGTAGGCGCGGAGTTTATTATTTGTTTTCTTGTGAGAAGACAAACTCAGAGTGGAAGAGAACTTGTCCCAGGTAACCTTTGGTGGAGATGAGCTCAGATCAGCCTGACCTCACAACCCAACAAGAACCAGGTGGGTTTGTTTTGCCTCCTGCCAGCCTACCTACATTCTGCCTGTCCTGAAAGATGCCTTCCTGGGCCTGCCCTTTGAGGTCTGGGCACTTCCTGCTTGTAGAATTCACTTGGCAATTAACCATGGACAGCCTTGTGAAAGCTGTTGTCTCTTTTTATTTTGAGCTGCTATTGAAATATTTTATTTTTATTTAGATTGATTAAAAGCTTGATCATGATTCAAATTTTTGTTCCTAACTTTGCTGTAAACTCCTGAGGGTTAGAAACATTTCAAAGATTTTTGTTCTTTATGGCTCTCAAGGCACTCATATTATGCCTTGCACACGACAGACATTTAATATGGAGTTGACTTGATTGAGTCCCTGTAAGAGACAGCCCTGGGAATTTACTGAAGGATCCTCATTATTATCTCAAGTCATAGACGAGATCCTTGTTCTTGATTTCTCACCTCGGGGCATCTTGGACTAAAACTTAGAACATTCCTTCTTTTAAGCATGCAGTCTGCATTATAACACTTCTTGGGAATGCAAAAGAAACTGGTACAAAGTATTTCAGTATCATGGGAACATTAAAAGAACTCTGTACTCTTAAACATCCATGGAAAATAATTTGTAATTGTTAGACTTACTGTTTAAGCTGGGATTAAAAAAAAAAAAACACCTACAAAACAAAATGGGACCTGAAAATAAAATGACTTTCCATTACAAAACCATGTTACAGGAGGAAATATTCCTTCAAACACTGGATTCAAACATTGTCCACTGCAAACTTTGCTAACCAAGATCCAGAGCCTGGGTCATCCTGAGTCTACTTGTATCAAGACAAGGCCACCCTTTTACAAGAGAACTCACCCCACACCCTCGCTCACATAAAATATCATTCCATTTCAACATAATGTTTCTTAAGCAAGAATGGCAGAGTCAGGCAGAGGGTAAGTATATATAAAAACAAATAGAGCCTTATGGATGTGTAAATACTCCAGGGCTCTTCTTCAGTCAGAATTCGGTGGGGCCCAGGAGACTTGAGCAAAGTGATGCTGAAAGGAAATATTTTTGGGGTATAATCATGTTTTATTCTCACAAATGTGATCTTTCTGAGTGGTTATATGTCGGTATCCCATAATTTGAGAAAAAAGAAAACTCTGGATGTAAGAGGATTTTCTTGGAGTAATGACTTCAGAATGTGAGGCAGCTTCCAATTTTCTGCAGAGCTGACTTTCAACTCTTTTTTTCATATTTACTTGGTCAGTAACCAGGCTACCTCCACTCTCATTTTAATCACCTACTTGAGAACTAGCAGCCACAAGAGGCTCTTCTTAGGAGCAGTTTCAGCTGCCTCAAGGTTGACTTGCTAGCCTGGCTTCTAGGAAAGGGGCATATGGACCATGATTTTGCTGGTTGTACTCATTGGAATCTGTTGGCTCGGTATATTGCCATGATGTGAAACCACAGAGCCCAAGTTCTGTGTGGATGTCCCATGTCTGGAGAGTGGCTCCAGATACCACTGATGTCTTCTATGACACCTCTGAAGGCTAGGAATAAAACCGACAGCATTAAGGACTTAGGTGTGAGATACAGACAGGTGTTCAAACTGTTAGTATTAGGATGGTAAAGAATGGATACAAGTAGGGAGGAAAATAAGGGAGCAAGTGATTAGATGTTGATCATCAGAGTCAGGAAGATGCTTCTTTGTTTATTCATTCAACAAATGTTTCTGGACATGTGCCAGGCATTCTGCTAAGTTTTGTAAATAGAGAAATGCCTTTTAAGAGTATTCACAATACACCCCAGCACTTTGGGAAAGCGAGACGGGCAGATCACTTGAGGCCAAGAGTTAGAGACCAGCCTGGCCAACAAAGTGAAACTCTGTCTCTACTAAAAATACAAAAAAAATTGGCAGAGTCTGATGGTGTGCACCTGTAGTACCAGCTATTTGGGAGGCTGAGGCACAAGAATCGCTTGAACCTGGGAGGCAGAAGTTGCAGTGAGTCCAGATCATACCACTGTACTCCAGCCTGGGGGACAGAGTGAGACTCTGTCTCATTAAAAGAGAGAGAGAGAGAGAGAGTATTCACAATACAGAAGTAGAGATAGATAAGGCAACAATCATAGGATTGTATATGAGTTTGCTAGGGCTGCCATAACAAAATACCACAGATTGGGCTGCTTAAACAAGCAGATATGTATTTTCTCACAAGTTCTGGAGGCTGGAAGCCCCATCCAGGTGTCAGCAGGTTTGGGCTTTGGTTTCTCCTGAGATCTCTCTCCTCAGCTTGCGGATAGTTGGCTTCCCTCTGTGTCCTCACGTGGTCTTTCTTTATGAGGGAGCAGCTCTGGTGTCTCTCCCTCTTCTTGTAAGGGCACCAACCATATTAGGTTAGAGCCCATGTTAACAGCCTTATTTTAACTCAGTCACCTCTTTAAAGACCCTGTCTTCAAATGCAGTGACACTGAGGTCTTGGGGGTTCTTCAACATAGTAATTTGTAAGAGACACAATTTAGCACAGAACCGTCTGTCAAAAGCTAGGGTGGAAGTTGCCCAGGATATGTGGGAAGCCCAGAGGAAGGGAGAGTTGGAAAGGCTCCACAGGGCATATGAGGCATCACCAGGTCTTACAGGATATGTAGCAATTAGCCTGGTGCAAACAGTGGGCTGTCCCCACAGATGGAATGAGGCATGAATCAAAAGCTCATGAGTACATGGTGACATTATGTACTTTTAGAACCACATCTTATTTTCAGTCTAAAAATTCTACCATGCTATTTGTCCTTCCAAGACAAAGATGCAAAACAAGGATGTGTGCAGGTAGGAAAGAGATCTAGAAACATTAAAGGGTGTTTGCATAGGATGGAAGCTGAGCTTGAAGTTTAATTGGAGCGAAGCAACCATAGAAATGAGCCAGACAGGGTGGAGACAAAGACCAGGAGAGGCCTGCCTATCAACCATTTGTGGATTCTGCACTCTTGGACACTGTGTTAATGCAATTCTATTACACTGTCTCTCCATCTAGGCCCCTACCACCAGGGACCTCTATCTGAGGCATAAACCAGTAGGGAGGGCCCACACTCCATTTTCTCTTATATGGTCTTTGTTGTTCAGCAGATAGATTTTTCTGCTTGAAGGGGGCTTTTAAAAGCCAAAAGTTTTTGCATTTCCAAAATCTGTGGAACCATGTTGACTCTCTATTGATTAGCAAAGATGTAGATTGCAGTAGAGAATTAAAGAAATGGGACATTGCCTGGCATGGTGGCTCACGCCTGTAATTCCAACACTTTGGGAGGCCAAGGCGGGCAGATCACCTGAGGTTGGGAGTTCAAGACCAGCCTGACCAACATGGAGAAACCCTGTCTCTACTAAAAATACAAAAATTAGCCAGGCGTGGCGGCACATGCCTGTAATCCCAGCTACTTGGGAGGCAGAGGCAGGAGAATCGCTTGAACCCAGGAGGTGGAGGTTGCGGTGAGCCAAGATTGTCCTATTGTACTCCAGCCTGGGCAACAACAGCGAAATTCCATCTCAAAAAAAAAAAAAAAAAAAAAAAAAAGAGAAAGAAAGAAATGGGACATTTTCTGGCTTTGTGTAATATCTTCATGATGCTTCCCTAAAAAAGTCCTCCATTTTCCCACCTCAGAATCAGTAACAATGGTTTAGATTTAAAACTAAAATTGTTTATTTTAATTTTAAACCCAAATCATTTAGGATTTAATAATTTAGGATAATTTGGAGGTTGTAGAATATGAAGACATTATGAATTGAATTAAAGAGTTATATTCCTCAGAGGAAGCTGCAGGTGGGTAAAACAGTTCATTCAAATTTGCTTTTGATAATTAAAAGGGGGGAAATTCTGCTTTCTGAGGCACTGAAAAATGTAACCAGTATGTGATTCAAAGATGTCCACCATATGGGCTTGAATGGATCAGCTTTCAGAAAACAGTGACATCAGAGAATGATTCTCCACCTCTGAAACCCTGTGAGCCCAGGAAGCAGAGGAGGATTAAAATGCCCTGAAATTAATTTTCCTGCTTTTATGATTTTAGCCAGTGTTTTCATTTTAGTATTGATACCCAGAAGCAGTTTTTCAAAAGACCCATTTAAAAAAACAATCACGTCAAATAATCAAATGACACTATTCATTTACTTGAATAACTGGAATACAAATTTCAAAATTTGCTGAATTGCGTCAGATTCAAATGGCCAGGAGCAAGTTTGTACACATTCAAGTCAACTGGGGCATTTACTCAAAATTATTATAACTGAAATGTGCATTTAAATAAGCTGTAGGAGGAAACAGTGGTAAAATATTGAGTTAAAAGTATATAAATGTTTACTTTTTAAAAATCATTTTTTGTCCCTGAAATGCTTTGAGATTTTGATAATTCTCTAAGTCAGACTTCGTTTATCCATTTTAGTTATTATTATTATACCCTTAAGCTTTTCTGCATTTGGCATAATACCACAACAATGCAAAGGTCAACTAATTTTTATTTATATGGGACTTTCAATCACAGTGCAAGCAGGAAATGTGTACATTCTATAGTCCATTCATCTAAGTTGACAAGAAGAAACCTCAGGCATGAAGACAGAACGAGCATTTCCCAACAATACAAAGTGATAAAGCGTCAAAATGAGCTTCATATGCATCTCTTGAGTCCTTCATTCCAGCACCTTCTCCCATCCCCACTCTGGAACCTTTTCCTGGATCCTCCTCCCAGCTGGGTCTTGGTCAACTAGACAGAGGTTTGAGTTAAGGATAGACAGAAAAGAGTCGAGGGCACTATCGAGTTGTGGGATTCACCACAGAGCAAAGCCAAATTCATATGTGTTTTGTTTGAGTCGTAACTCGTTTTTCAATTATTCACATTCCTCCTTCCCTCCACAAGAGTGAAAGTGAACAGAAAAGCCCAATCATCATTCTAGAATTTCATACTGGACTGTGGAACAAGAACTGTCCTCACTGCTTCTCTATCACAGATATTACAGATATCATGAGCCTTTGCTTGGCCAAAAAGTTCTATATGAAAAAGGCTTTTCATTTGTGGGAGAGGTGGGTGGGCAAGTTTCTTTATCTAAAAGAATCATTATTCATCTCCAATTATGTGCATAAATATTACTGGGTATTGTGGGGATATAAAGACAAATGGTATGATCTCATGCCCACATAAAGTTTACAGAAGTAGAAATGTTAAGATAAAAAATGTAGCTTTTTAATTAGAAAAAAACCTCTTAGCCATGCTTGCATGTTCTTTTTGCATTTACTGGAAAGTGAAATCCTAATAATTTAGTGGGAAAAGGCATGGTTGGGGTTTTCCACTGGCATCCTGCAAGGAAGCATGCACAATTTCAGACAATATAATCACGTTCTTCCAGCAAGAGGGAACTAGTTTGGTGCCTAAAATTGGTTCACGGCAAAAGTTCCTGAGAGAAAGTAATTTGGGTGAGCCTTAGATCAAATCCTCAGAGACTAGCCTCCCTAGTTGTTTCATAATGCTGGGAGGAAAAAAAAACATTTTCCCTCCCACTCTTCTCCTGACGGAGGTTGCTAGGATGCCTGTGACTGGCAGCTAGAAGTGTCATTGCTGCCACTGCCATACCCTGGCTGCTATTATTTTGGAAGGTGAGATGACTGCTGCCTCTGGGATCCCTCTAGTTATAAAATGATTTACTGAAATGTTTATTTTCATAATGGTAAATGAAATTTGTATTCACGAATATGAAATTTTTACTTCTGAATATGTTGTGCACCATTTTCCATAAACACCTGCCTACATCTGCTGCTGGTGTTTCTCCCACCGTTTCCTGTGGGAGGCTGCATGCTTTTGCCTCTGTCAGCCAAATCATGCCAAACAGAGCCCATTCTCCTCAAAAGTTAGCAACCAACAGTTTCACCTTGGCAGAGTAGGAACCAGCTTTTTTTTTTACTTCTTTTTCTTTTTGAGATGGAGTCTTGCTCCATTGCCCAAGCTGGAGTGCAATGGCACAGTCTTGGCTCACTGCAGCCTCCGCCTCCTGGGTTAAGTGATTCTCCTCCCTCAGTCTCCCAAGTAGCTGGGATTACAGGCAGCCACCACACCTGGCTAATTTTTGTATTTTTAGTAGAGACAGGGTTTCACCATGTTGGCCAGGTTGGTCTCGAACTCCTGACCTCAGGTGATCTACCTGCCTCAGCCTCCCAAAGTGCTGGGATTACAGGCGTGAGCCACCACGGCCAGCCGAAACTAGCTTTTAAGCGAGCTCAGCATATTATAAAGGAATGAAAGCAATTAAAGCGTGGACTCTAAAGGTAGGTGAGACTTGCTGTTCCACTTAGAACATAGAAACATACTCATGAAACTAAGGACTCAATGGGGACATCAACAGTAGGATGGCTTTTAAGAGGGCTGAAGTATGTAAATATACACATTAAGCTTTGCAGCAACTCTGTGCCAAATCGAAGTTGTTGCAGACCTGGAATTTTAGTTTGGTAAAGGATAACTGTAGTTATTTTTTAAATAAAATGATTTATTAGAATTCTTTGGTTCTCTCCTCATGATAATTTAGCAAGTTTGTCTCTTTCAGAAAGAAAAGTTTAAGTGGGGTTAATGGGTACAAAAGAATAGAAAGAATGAGTAAGACCTATTTGATAGCACAATAGGGTGACTATAGTCAATAATAACTTAATTGTACATTTTAACATAACTTAAAGAGTGTGATTGGATAAATGCTCAAGGGGATGGATACCTCATTCTCCATGATGTGCTTATTTCACATTGCATGCCTGTATCAAAACATCTCACGTATCCCATAAATATATACACCTACTATGTACCTACAAAAAATAAAAAAAAAATTCCAATTTGCAAATCAGAAAAAATAATTTTTTTGAGACAGGGTCTCACTCTGTCACCCAGGCTGGAGTGCAGTGGTATGATCTCAGCTCACTGCAACCATCTCCCAGGATCAAGTAATCCTCCTGCCTCAGTCTTCTGAGTAGCTGGGGCTACACACGTACCACCACAGCCCGCTACTTTTTTTTTTTTTGGTAGAGATGGGACTTCCTACGTTGCCCAGGCTGGTCTTGAACTCATGAGTTCAAGTGATCCACCCACCTTGGCCTTTCAAAGTGCTGGGATTACAGGTGTGAGCCACCGCACCTGGCCAAAATAATAAAATTTTAATCAGTAAAAAAAAAAAAAAGAGTAGATGTGTTAATCTAACAAGGCCTTTCTTTCACACATATGAAATATAAATAGATCCATTTAAATATGATATCCAGTTGAACCAGCCCTGAAGGGCTTTCTGAATTGGTCATCTTCTGTCGCTACCAGTGGGGCTTCCTGGAAGCTGGCCCAGAGCTGGTCTTGTCCACGCAGAGGATCTGAGAGCACCCTGTGTCCTCGCCATCACCCTGCCCCAGGACAGCAACAGAAAGCACTGTCACTATCAAAACAGTTCTGTTTAAATCCCGTCTGGAGGACCCATCCTGAGAGTGGCCGCCGGTGGAGTCAGAGGCAGACTCTTGCGTGTGTCTTTCTTTTCCTTTCTAGGGCTGATCCCTCATGTTTAAAGTAAGAGACTCTCAAAGTCAGGAAACTGGTCAGACGTCCAAACGATGTGGTGACGCTGAGGCCCCTGTGAACCGGAAACAGACATTTACTGTATCCCTTTCCAACTCAATCGCTTCCAAAGATCTACCTCTGGTGCTAAGGGGGGTTGGCTGGTGGCCCGAAGTCTAACAGACTATGCAGAGGCAATGCACAGTTCACAAAGGTCACTTTTATTTTTCATTTTTACTGTCTAAAGAGAGAGTTGGGTGTATAATGCTGGCACTTTTACAAGAGGCTGGTAAAGGGAGAGGAAGGAGGAAAAAGTAAGACTGTTTTTAATTCATCAAACTGTGGCTGATTTAGGAATAATAAACACAAGTCTGTTTCCTTGATTATTTTATAAATAGCAAATATTTGGGTAAGGAATTTGATAAGTGCGCAGACTATAGGAATTGTTTACCAAAATGATGCGTCAGAAAAGAAAACAAACAATCCCCAAAAAACTCTGGAGTATGTCTGTGAGATTCTTCAGTCTGGTTCCCAAGGCGCTTAGTCATCATTCCCCTCATCTTTTGAACTTGATCAAAGCAACACGGGGGCCTCTGAGGGGAAAGATTGGTTCCATTATGCACAAGGCAATAAGGTAGTGCCCTTCCCAGCAGTTAATAGGCAAGAATGTTGTAAAATTCCGTGTGGTTTTCAAATACCAAGGCGGAAGTTTTCTGGTTTATAATCTTCCTAGTCATCTTGACCAGCCTCGTGGCTTTCTCAGGCATTGCTGACTGTTTCCATGCTAAACCAAGCTAACTAGTCCAGAGATCTGCTGCCCAAGGCAGGCCGGACCACTGCCTGAGGCTTAATGAGAGTGGCCCTCAGTGCCCCCAACCCCACACGTCTCCTCCAGACCCTGGCCAAAGTTCTGGGATTTCCACAGTGCCAAGTTACTGTAAGAGCCTCCGGACTGAGGCCACTGACCCAAACATATGGCAAATTGCATTTAAATGAGCAACACAGGCCCTGAGGAGAATAGGAGGGAAAATATAAACTGTGGTCACTGCATTCTTCTGATCTTTAAAAATTAAAATGGAAATATTTTGTCCATTTGGATTTCTGGGAACTTTAGGATGGGAAAGTTCTTCTGAAGTTCTTGTAAGTGGGGTATCCATTTTTTAATGGAATACCAACAGAAGAATAAGGAAGCGATGTTTTATTTGTTGGTTTATTCAACAAATATTTGTTGAGCATCTATAGTGGCTAAGGCTGTGACAAGTTCTGAGGAGAGAGTTTGGCACAGGGAGCTAAAGAAAATAGGAAATACCTGCCATGAGAATCATGGTTCTCTCAAAGTGAGGAACTGCCTTACCATGGAAAAAGGAAAATGCAAGTGTATCATCTGCCTCCCAGGTAGCACTACGAGTCGCCCATTCCTTGTGAATAGTTTGTTAGCCTAGAACCTCAGAAAGAAGTCATCAAAGCCCACCCCAACCTTGCTCTGTCCAGTGGTTCCAGACCCTGGGAGTCACCAGATACCAGCTCAACACTGCTTGTTTCCATGCCTGAATTAGAGGTGAAAGTGTATTCTCTCTGCATCTATAAAGCACAATGTGCTTTGTGAGGGAAGAATGACTCCAGCCACGCAGCAGGGAAACCATAGCCCTTCAGGACAGATGAGACTGTTTTGGTGTGGTCAGCTCTCTTGGAATGCCTCCTTAATAAAGCTTGTGACATTGGTCCCCAATCCTACATCAAGAAAATAACTGCTTTTAACCACATTTGTCTCAGGGTCTTTGAGTTTCTTGATACAACCTTAATCCAAATCACAGGTTGTTCTGGCAGATTTAAGAACTCAGAACAGCTTAAATGTGGAAGGCAAAGACTGGCAGTTTTATAACCAGTCAAGGAGAAGTAGGGAGTCTCTGGCAGCCCAGAAGGGGACAGGTACCAGGCTGACGACAGATGGGATATAAATAGAAAGGAAGAGGCTCTCAGCCAACATTCTTATCTTCACAATAAAGTCTTTTAACATGATAGTTATATGTTACATGTAAACTTAATTCATTTTCTCAAGAAAATAGATTGAATTTATAAAACACCTTTCTTAGTTACTCATTTTGAGTAGCTAAAAGAAAACACACGACTGCATCTAAGACTAGTTCTATTGGAGACCCTCTCTGTGGAAATCTGACATCATGCTAACTTTAAGTGGAGGTCAGAACAGCTTTTAAACTTTGTAAAACCATGTTATACTTTTACAATACCTTTCATTTGAACATTTCTTCTCCCAGCACTTTTGCATGGGTGTAGATAATTTATGGCTTATTTTATGGGTAGAGAAACTGAAATGGCTAACCATTAACAGGTTGTGTTTTCTCAAAGTTACCCAGTAGGTAATTAGTAGATTTAAGAAAACAATCCAGGACTGCAAATTCCCAGTTTCTTGTTCTTTCCCCTTAGGCCTTTATACTTTAGATGATCCTAAATGCAATGCCATAAGAATGTAAAAAACCTGTATTAGGTACCCTAAGGCACTATTACCTTATTCTAAATTCTCAGATAATACCTTAATAGGGCATTTTAATGGCGAGCTTGATAGTTACTGTGTATGAATTTCTTTCCCATTTAATATTGCTCATAGAGTGAGGCAAGAGGGATCTTGCCCTGGGCCCTTGGCTTTAGAGGACTTCCCATATCACAAGCACACACACTTATTAACCAACGAATGGATTCTCAGTCCTGGCATCATACAGCCTAACATCTGACTGTGTGATTAATACTCTTCAGGCCCCAGGGAAACACTGTGGCACTTCTTTTGCCCGATGTCATCAGGACAGAAGGACTGTGACCAAATGCCATGAAGTCTTGCAGGCTGTGCCACTGCTGACAGCTGAGATGGGCGATGCTTTGGGATATGGGGAGTATTAGGTCGCAGGAGCACTTTGGTAAAGAAAAAGACAAATTAATTAACTTGTCAAGTCCTTTCAAATCACAAAACCAAGTATCACTTCCCAGTAGCCCTGAGCTGCAATTTTCTTGCTCCTCTTCAACTTCGAATTGGTGGTTCCAGAAACATTTAAGAGTTAGTGTGGTATTTACCTTAGTTTCACATGGCGGCTGAGGAACAGTTTACAACATTAAGCACTTTGTATTCTTTAATTTGTACATATGTATGGTTAAATGTGCCATTAGGGAATCATGATATTCTTTACTTGAACATAAATATTAAAGCATATATTGTATAGACCTCAATTCATACAGTGGGCCCCACAAATACTATATGTGGATCTGTTCAGAGGTTATTACCTTACTGTGGGGCCTTGGACAGGTCATAACTTCTCTGGGCTTCTGGTTGCCCATTTGTAAAAGAAAAGCATAGGACTAGATGCTCTCTAATGTGTTTTTAAGCTATATAAATTATTTTTAATTATTCTACTTATTTATAAATAATCATATGTTTCTTATAAGGCTTATATAAACTTAAGTAAAACCTACCATAAATCTTATATAAAACCTACCATAAACCCCATAAACCTAGTATGAAAATGTAAACTCTTCTTTTACCTCATGTTGCCTATCCAGCCTCATTTATTCATTCATCAGACATTTATGAGGTACCACTATATGTCAGACATGGTGCTGTATTTGGGTAAGAATACAACAATGAATAAGTTACAGTTTATGTGTTCAAGCATGTCATAGACCAGAGGATGCATAATTAGATTACTGTCTTAGTTCATTTAGATTGCTATAACAAAGTATCTTAGGTCAGATAATTCATAAACAATAGAAATTTATCTCCACGGTTCTGGAGGCTGGGAAGTCCAAAATCAAGTTGTCACCAGATTCAGTGTCTCGTGAGGGCTAGCTCTCCAACTCACAGAGGGCGGAAGGGGTGAACAAGCCCTCTTGGGCCTCTTTTATAAAGACACTAATCCCATTAATAAGTTTGGAGGCTTCATGACCTAATCACCTCTCAAAGGCCTTACCTCTTAATATCATTAATTTGGGGGTTAGATTTCAACATGTGAACTTTGCAGGGGAGAAAAACACTCTAAACATTGCAGTTACTATGCTCCGATATTCAAGTGCAGTGAGAGCAAAGCCTGTAGGATTAGGGGGCCCACAAGGAGCTGGGCAGCTTACCTACCCTGATGGACAGTGTGCCAGGGAAGGTTGTTTGGAGAAGGCAGTATAGGAGTTGAATTTTAATGGATAATCAATAGTTAGCCCAGCCAAGAGAAACGGGAAAATGTCTCAGGTAGAGAGGGCAACAGAAACAAAGGCAGAGGTGACAGAGATCATTTAGCATGAGGAATGCAAGCCTATTAGCATAGGATGCCCACAGAACCATGGGACTGAGCCTGGAGCAACAGGCAGAGGTGACACTGAGAGTCTTAGTTGGACTTCATTCTGTAAGGTGAGAAGAAAACTCCAAAAGGTTATAAACGGAAATGACATAATAGGTACAGGTAATATATGGATCACAATTTGACAATGGTCCAAAAAGATAAATTAATGGAAGCCAATGAGAGGGACAATTTAGCAGGGTACAGATATCATCCAGGTGAGAGATCCTAGAGGCCTAGGGTGGGTCAGTGACAGCACAAATGGAGAAGGGGGCAGGACTCGAGATACATTTTGAAGAGTGACATGGACCCATTTGGATGACAACCAAATTCAGTGTCCATTTCTACATTGGGCCATCTGATTTTCCCCATGTGAACAGCAGAAAGAAAACTTTACCTGCTCTGTGTTCACAGATTTGTCTTTAACATGATACTTATGTTATACATTTGTACAAACACAAACTATTATTTTATTATGATATGCAAGTTGAAAGAAGAACATGGATACCCTGCATTCCGAGAGGATCTTCATTGATCCTTATCAACTTTGGAAGCTGTTAACAAATTATGTCCAATTCTCACTTTGTCATGTCTCATTCCTCCTAATAGTGCTTTTGTGCAGGGGACATTTGCACCATTCAACAGGACTCGTGCCATCCACCACACAGGTTTTCAGTTTTCAACAGCGAGAGCCCGTTCACAGCCAAGAATAGCAACAAGTCACTTCAATTTAGGCATCTGCAACTCTGTGTGTAAATAAGTCAGCAGCGGAAAATTGAGTTTTCTTATGAAAGGCAGATGCTTTTAAAATTCAAGGGGCAAGTTCTTGACACAGCAAAGGGGGTGACATTGTCCCGAATTATCTGGAAAGAACTGACGGCTGTTGGCAAGGGTTGGTCAGCATGGGAAGGCAAGGGTTCCACCAGGGAATCAGCAAGCTGCCTTCAGGAAGCTCCAGAGGGAAGTCAGGTTGCAGTTCCAGCTAGAGCTCTGCTGTCCAAATGGCATTTAAAGGGATCTGTGATTTACACAGATTTATATAAGATTGAAGGCACTTTATGAAATTTGTTCCTACAATTACATTTCCTAGGAATTACTAGGGATTAGAAAGTCACTATTCTCAGACACTCTGCCACATAGTTTTCTGTAAACAGTTTATACAGAAATAAAGGAGAGGGAATGATCAGTTGCCAATTTGTGCAAGCCATTCTGTACAGAGTCTCACTATGGCCAATTCCTTGTGATTTATGTGCCAACTGCCTGTAGCCAGCTGGACAACAGTCATCCTGACTCTTCAGTGCTTTCAGAACATTTTAAAAGTAAGCCCTAATAAAAGGCTTCCTTTCTATTATCCCTGTCCTTTGGGATAAGAAAAATTCCCCACAGAAATTGTACACATTTTGCAAAAACCATAAATCCTGAGGGTGACGTTTTAATGTCCCAAAGGCAATGCATGATAAATGTCTCTAATAAGTTAGAGCCTTTCTGGGATCTGTTGACCTTTGAAGTCTCTCCAGTAGATAGGTTTTCTCTCTTACTCAAGGCTACCGTATATTGATTTTAATTTCTATTAACCCCAAAATTATGATCAAAATCTTCTGAAATGTTATTTGGGTTTTTTAATGCCCTGAAATGATGCTCAAATTCAGTGACATGAATCACTTTCTTTTTCTAGCACTAGAGAATTAAAAACCAACTATCACATTAGAAATTGTTTGGTGAGGAAGAGTATTATAGGATGCATATCTTAAATAAATTGTAATTTGATACATTAGAACTCAAATACACACATTATTTAATATTGTTACTGATCTATTTCAGCCTACACCTGCATGCATGCACACAACTAGTTTTGTAATTCACTAAAAGAATCCACTAAGAATCTAAGATTCTTTATTAATAATCTTACTAATTACTAAGAATACTCGTTCTGCTATCAAAGTTGAATTTTCTGATCCAAAGAAGATTAGATGTATTTTATTGATTGCTGGTTTAGGGAGAATTTCAGCAGCACCAAGGGCTGCTGACCTCTTTGGCCTCCTTATTCCCTCCCCAGCCATGTACGTGCACTCACCTATAGACTTGGGGGCACCAAATTGTTACCATGCTCAGGAATGGGACTCACCATAGCATGACACCTCTAAGTGGAAGTTCACATGGAGATCCTGACATCGAATTCATCAAAGAAAGCTTCTCATGTATCCGTCGAGCGTCTGAGGTATGGGGATAACTGTTCTCCCAGAGGTTTTCTGACTGGAGCAGAAGACCCTCAAGACTTCCATATGGAGTGTTTGCAACATGTCAGGCAAAATTCACGCAGCGTTCAGCAAGATAGACATGATCGCTGCCTTCCTGGAATAGGTCTTAACTTGAAATTAAATGCCCTTTGGCCCTAATTGAAAGAACATTTTAATACCAAATTTTAAAAACTGAGCTACAGAACTATATAGTACAATTCCATTTATGTAAAAAAAAAAAATACACAGAAGTAAACAAGTACATATGCATACCCTTGTGTATGTTTTTGCAAGATTCCAAAGACCACAGTGTTACTGTGGGGTGGAGGACAGAAGGAAAGCACTTTTATTTTTAATAAATAGTTCTCTGTATTCTTTGCTTTTATTCTGTGTAAACCTATATATTTTTAAAGTCTAGTTTTAAAAACTAAACATGATACCTTTATAAACAAACATGGAAAGGTAGTTGAGTAGAATAAAAAAGCAATTTATTAGTATATCAAGGAGATTCTATTCTCATAAAAAATAGATAGATAGATAGATAGATAGATAGATAGATAGATAGATAGAGCGAGCATCTGTGGGGAGAAAATTGAGGATATAAAGCAAATTGCTAATGAAAGTTATTCCTGGGGATGTGATGAAAGGGAAACCCTCTTGTTTTCTATTACACATTTCTGTAACATTTGACTATTTTTTCAATGAGTATGAATTGATAATCAGAAAAAAACAGATTTTTAAAAATAAAAAATATTGTGATATGTTTTATGCCAAACAAGCTCAGCTAATTTATCTTCATTTAGGTGATAAAAATATCTTATGAAACATTAAAGGGAAAATATATATATATATGTACATATATGTACATATGTATTTGTTGGTAAAAGGCTGCAAGCATAAACATGGACCCAGTGCTAGTTTTTCCAAATCCTCATAATTCTCTTACACCCTTTAAAGCTCTAAACGAGAAGGATTTCACATAATTCTTCAGGGTCAGTTTGGAGCCAGTCCCTCTGTGAGGTGTTCACAAAGGAAGGGCCTGGGTTGGATGTGGCCCAGCAGTGGGCATGTGGACCCCAGAGAGGGGATCACTTGACCTTCCTCTGTGCCACCTTCCCAGTGACACCTCCCCAGTGACACCTCTAGGAAAGGATATTTATTTAGGCTGAGGAAAGAAGGTTCCTTTCTGTTTTTAACTCTTCAGCTTGACCTTGCACCCCAAAACTGTTGCTATCTTTTGAACCTCATCGACATGTAGCAAGCAGATTCAGTTTTCATTTTACTCTCGGGGCACTCATTTGAAGGTTTTCATTTTGAATTGGCCCGAATCTGGGTCTCAGACCCACACACAGCAGCAAGCTCTTGCATGATGGAGTTCGCCTTGGCAGGCTTGTCTGTACTTTCACTTCCCACCTAGATTCCTGAGCACAGACCAATGGAAGATTGCGTCAGCTTTGCCAAGGCAGACCAATGAAACAATCCTGAAATCCCCTTGGTGACACAGCATATGTGAAAGACTGTTTGTACCATATCGCATTGCTAAATTTAGAGATAGTCTGAGAAGAGGCAAAGAGAATGCAAGGACTAATCAATCCAAGAATACAGAAAACTTGCCTAGGCCAGTTAGTCTCCACTTATTTTGTAAAGCAGACAGAGGAAGTGTTCATTTCAGCCTCAGCCAGTTGCAACAAAGTCCTTGTTTCCATAAAGTTACTCTGGAGAAGGAAGTGCCTTCTAGGTGCTAGAAGCTGATGTCTGCCAAAAGCCCACACAAGATGTAAGCCGGGAAGAGTAATTGGTACCCTGAAAAACAAGCCGGTTATCCAACTCTCAGTTACTGACAATATCATGTGAGTGCTTATATGAAGGCAAATAATAAGCATGCACATAAAATCAAGAATCCCTAAAGGGACAAGTATCAATAGCCAAAGTATTGTTTTAATTGTACTGAGGACATCATTTATGTTATTAATGAAGTATTTAGAGCACAGGCCTCAGAGGGACCCTTAAATTCATGTTCAGAAATCAGACCCTTAGGATACGTTATCTCATAAGTTACTGAAGTTTTAAATGGCTTTAATAGTGAAACCAACTAGAGCAACATTATCCACTTAAGACTGCTTGATATTTTAGAGGGCGTCATAGATTCTCTTTTCCAAGTAAAGATGCAAAAAAACTGTCTGGCCATGTTAACTAGCATTTGCTTTTAGAACAGCCAATCTTCTCCAGAATATTTCCAGATATTTTCATTTATAGAATGGTTTTCCCACTCCTTCTGAACTCTGGGACTCAAGAGCTACAATTTAAGAGGGTGTTCTTAAAGCTTTTCACAGTCATCTCACATTGCTTCACCTGATGAGGGGTCAATAGATAACACCTCAGAAAGGTAGAAAGAAGCACAGATAGGGATTGGAATACACATGACAATGGAGAACACAGAATGGAATTCCAAAACGCTTTGGGAGACCTGGAAATCCAAGTTATCCTGAGAGAAGACTGATGAAAAGGAATGCATACAAGCATAGGAACACCCACAAAAAGTAGCCCAGTGCTTAGTGACCGGGCTGCTCTTTCCCATCGACCAGTCAAGAAGGTGGTGTCCCCGGTTGAATACGTATGTACTGAAACAGAGGATTTCACATTCCAGAACCCATAATTCATCTCTGACTTAATCTCGAGCAAGGCACTGACGTGAATTACACAAACAGGAAAAATGGTGGAGCCCAAATAGAAGAAAAATAAATAGTTCTATCAGTACAAAGGAATCATACAAAGAATTGTCACAATAAATTTGATATAATTTTATAGCGTGTGTCTGTGTATTTAATTTTTATAACCAAAGAGATAAAGCATAGCAATTTTATCAATATCCTTTAATTTTTTTTGGCACAGGATTCTTTAAAAAATCAATCTACCCTAAAGTATGGATTTTCAGAAATATCCCTTTGGCATTGTTCTGATTTGCCTTCTCTACCCTAAAGTCCCTAACAATCAAAGACTGGGGTTTCATTTGTAGTTCTGTTGCTTTAGACACATATTTAAAATTAGAAGCAACCAGTGAATGAAATGAATTTGCCAATTTTTTAAAAATGCCATAATTCAAAATATGAGATGAGTCAAAGGGAGGCATTGCCGAGAAAGAACACACACACATATGCAACACACATACACACACACACACACACACACACACACACACACACACACAGTGAAAAGAAAACTATATCATTAGGCAAGTTTGTTCACTTTCCAACAACAAATGACTCATTCATCAGTTCCTATGCCACATGTATTACAGGACTTGAGTGTAAAATAGTATTTATCTTTCAACAACAACAACGAAAAGCCCCTGAGGTCTCACATTACCTCAGTTTTCCTCTACGTGTCTAAATGTACTAAGTCAGCTCTCGCCCTTTCTAATAGCTGATCTGGGGAACTTGAATAGACAAGAAAAAACAGCCAATTATATTTCTGCTTTGCACAAATAACAGCTACAGTTGCTCCCCTTGCCCGAGGCCGTTTCCCCTTTCCCTTTCACTGGGAGCTAGTAAATAAATAAATACATTTTAAGAAATAATGACTCAAAGCCTCTTAGAGAGCCAGGTGTGGGCCAAAGTGCTGCCTAAAACTTTAGAAGAAAGCTTCTAGAAAAACACAGCACATAATGACCCAACAGTTGCCTCAGGGAAAGCCCAGCAGCATTATTTTGGGGGTCTGCTGGTTCTGTTTTACTTGAGGAAGGAGCTTGGTAAGGTAAACTTTTCCTGTCAGACCTTTAAGCTTTCTGTTCCCATGTGGGCTGTGTGACCTCACAATCTCTGGCTTCCGGATCAAAAGATCTGAATTTTATGTTATTAAAATACACAAAAGATGAATAAATGAAGAGATATATCAACTTCATATTTATTTTTATATATAATGCAAAAATAGAACGTGTCCATACTGGTCAATCGTGTGGGATATACAGTCATATTTGTTATATTATCTACTACACCTTTCTATATCTTTTAACTTTTAAAACAAAGACAAATCAATAAAGGGAGCTTCGCATTTCTGTAGAAAAAAACACTATTTCACTTCATGGATCCATGAAATAAAGATCATTGTATTGTTTTTCCATAATAAAAAGTTTGCCACGAGTATTCCGTTCCTAGAACCAAGACAGAAGTTATTCATGTGGAGTGACTGCCAAATATTTGCTGTTTGAAATCATAAAATAATCAAGTCTATTTAAAAGTAACTAAAGAAAAATTGTACAATAGGATTTTAAAAATCAAATAAAAACTACTAAAATGAAAAAAAAAGGAAATCTGGATTTTAGTCTAAGTTCTGCTGCCAACTTATTATTTGATCTTAGGCAAATGTCTTGCATGCTTCCTCTGGGTCTCAGTTACCTTATTTTAAAAGTGGAGATGATAACGCCTTTTAACTACTGCACTCAGTTTTTGTGAGGGAAAAATGGGTTGTGTAAAACTATCTTCAAAGAACAAAGCACTGTTTGAATGCTAGGTAGTTTCATGAAAAAAATATGGCACTTACTTCGGATTTCCTTCTCTCACATTTGCTATCAATAAAAATGAGGGTAAGATTGGAAGTAAAAGTACATTCGCAAGAAGACATAAAAATGGTCAATAGGTGTTTGCAAAGGTGCTCAACATCACTAATCATTAGAGAAATGCAAATCAAAACCACAAGGACCTGTCACCTCATACCTGTTGGGATGGCTACTATGAAAAAGACAAGAGATAAAAAGTGTTGGGGAGGATGGGGAGAAAGAAGAACCCTTGTATCCTGTTGGTGGAAATGTAGACTGGTACAGCCATGGTGGAAACCATGTGGAGGCTCCTCAAAAAATTAAAAAGAAAACTACCATAAAGGCTGGGCAGAGTGGTTCACACCTTTATTCCCAACAATTCGGGAGGCCAAGGTGGCAGGATTGCTTGGGGTCAGGAGTGCATGATCAGCCTGTATAACATAGCAAGACACCGTCTCTACAAAAACAAAACAAAACATAAAAACTAACTGGGTGTGGTGACATGTACCTGTAGTCCCAACTACTCAGGAGGCTGAGGCAGGAGGACTACTTGAGCACAGGAGGCTGCAGAAGCTGCGGTCATGCCACTGTACTGTAGCCTAGGCAACAAAGCAAAACCCTGTCTCAAAAACAAACAAAGAAACCAAACTACCATATGACCCAGGAATCCCTCTTCTGAGTACATGCCCAAAGTAAATGAAACCAGCACCTTGTAGAGATATCTGCACTCCTATGTTCTTTGCAGTGTTATTTACAATAGGCACAATATGGAAACAACCTGAGTGTCCCTTGACAAATGAATGGATAAAGAAAATGTGGCATATAGATAGAGATGGATATAGATATAGATAGATAGGTATATAGATATATAGATGTAATAGAATATTATTTTTGAAAGGAATTCCTTTAAAAAGGAGATCCTGCCATTTGCTACATGTGTGAAACTGGAAGACACTATACTAAGTGAAAGAAACCAGACATAGAAAAATATGGCATAATCTTTCTTACATGTAGAATCTTAAAAAATAAAGTCAAATACATAGAAGACAGACTAAAACAGTGATTACTAGAGGTGGCAAGGGGTGCGGGAAAGGGGGTGGAATGGGGAGATGTAGGTCAGAGGGTATGAAGTTGCAGTTACATGCTAAGTCTAGAGATCAAATGTACAGCTTGAGGACTATAGCTAATAATATTGCATTGTATACTGAAAATTTGCTAAAAGAATAGATTTTAGGTGCTTTTACCACACACACACATACACAAGTAATATGTGAGGTGATAGACATGTTAATTGGCTCGACTTGTAGTTATCATTCCAGTTTATATGTATATCAAAATATATAGAGGTCAGGCACAGTGGCTCATGTCTGTAATCCCAGCACTTTGGGAGGCCGAGGAGGGTGGATCATTTGAGGTCGGGAGTTCAAGACCAGCCTGGCCAACATGGAGAAACCCTGTCTCTACTAAAAATACAAAATTAGCCGGATGTGGTGGCACATGCCTGTAATTCCAGCTACTCGGGAGGCTGAGGCAGGAGAATCGCTTGAACCTGGGAGGCAGAGGTTGCAGTGAGCCGAGATGGCGCCATTGCACTCCAGCCTGGGCAAAAAGAGCGAAACTCTGTCTCAAAAAAATATATATATATATTATATATATATGTATATACAGGTTGTATATCTTAAATATACACAATAAACAATATTTTTCAAGTGTATTCCTGATCTACGCACTGTCAATTATAGTGCAATGGCCATCTGGGAACTTAATGAGTCTTATATGATGCTCATAATCTACTTTCCTACACACAAAAAATTCACTCATAAGTCTTTAACCTAGAGGGACTTCCTGTTTCCATGTTGGAATTTTATTGCACGTGCCATCCAGATGGCAAAAGGCAGAATGTCCTAGAAGTGTTTGATAGATTCACTTTAAACGTGATTTTAAGTATGTGGTGTTCAATGTTCCCTACGCACATTCTCTCTAATTCATAGTCTGTTGAATTGGAAGTTGCCCTAACCACATTCCACTGGGTACCCGTCACATACAACAAACTCATACTAAATCCAGCTTGGTTAAACTGTTATTCAATGGGCATTTCAATCACAGACGTAGTAAAGTATCCTAGTTCTCAGCTGAGAACAACAGTCAGTTATAACATCCTGGGAAAATAGTCAATTTCGTCTGTGATTCATGTTGGAATAATGCAATGCTTTCTAGTAAGAGATTCCTTGGAGTTGTGTCTACAGTTTAACAGCAGACAAGTTTTACAAGAACAATTTGCTAAACAAAAAGTCCCCTCATAACTTTTGGAAATTGAGTTTGCACAAGTATATTTGAATAGCATAGGCATTACTGAAAGGTGGCCAAATGTAGTGCAATAATCTCATATCAATTTCCAGTTCTTGAATAACAATATTCAAAGCTGAGTTTGAGATTCCACTGCTTTCAAATGTGGTTTTTTTGTTCTGAGTTGATCTATCTTCCTCCCTGCAGTTTATCACATTTCACATCCTGAGAATGGAACCACTGATCTCCACTGACATTTTTAATGATATTGGTAGTTTTTGAGATGCTTTATGTCTCATGACTAAGCAACAGACTTAAATATACAGGCATTGTGGACCAGATTTCCAGTCTTCCCCTGAGATGCTGTGAAAGTTGAGGCAAATGATATGCTACACCCATGCCTCAATGTTCCCATCTGTGAAATAGAGGAACAGTACTGATCTACAACACAGGGCCTTTCTCTATCTTTAGGAAGAAAATGTTTATGAGTAGAAAGTGATATTATATTATTAAATCAAAATATTTTATATTGGGGGGCGAAATATTTGTGGAGTCAGTTCTAGCATTTTGGCACTTTCATTTAGGAGAAAAGTCTTTATTTTAATGTAAAAATGTATCATTTAAAAATTCATAGAAAATAAAAGCACGCTTTTTGTGGTACTGAAGTAACAAATAACTATCAGGATTAGAAATCTATCTACCTATAGAAAATGGCTAACTTTGGAGACATTTCCAAGAGTATTTGTACCTCACATCATTAACACTGTCTCACATGACACTAGTAATTCTGGTTCCTGCAAAACTAAGTAATATGGAAATTTGGGCTTTGCCTTAATAGATGCTACACAGCATAGGAAATAAAACAAGGAGCAAGTTCTGTTTTCCTGTATCCCATAATTGTATGCAAATCCCCACACTTGATATTTCACATCAAGTCTTCAAAATACACATTTTGTGGGCCCTGGAAAGAAAGTCAATCTTTCCTAAGACACACTTAATATTCCCCAGCCATCACCTCACCACATCACCACCCAAGGTGGTTGAATTTCTGTGGTGTGATATACAACATGGAATCATCGTACCCTACCTTACATAAAATTTTGGTCTGCAAATATTAATACATTGGTAAGTATACAATAGGCAGGCAAAGCTATTGTCCAAAAGACACAGGTCTAATAGGAGATGTGAGTCATGAATTCCTTCCGGGTTCTTCTCCATCGTAAGACTGGGTTAGGTGCCTTTTTTCTGTACACCAGAGCTCCTGCACATTCCTTCATCATTTGCATCTACTGCATTGCTTGGTCATTTCATGAGTATCTGTTACCCCTTACTAAACAGAGAGAATGTTGCCATAGAGCTAGCTCACCGTGGATATGCAAAAACCATAAGGTCTCTTTTGGCTGCTCCTGTCATTAATTTATTCATTCTTTTATCCAACAAGTGTTTTTGGTACACTTGACTGTGTGCTAGCCACCTAAATATATTATCTCATTTCATCTTTAAAACTCTCATTTTAAAGAGAAAGAAATAAGAAGTTAGGTCACTTGCCAAAGTTCCGTGAGCCAAAAATAAAAATAAAAAATAAGGAAGGAAACCAGGACTTGAATTTTTTAAATTAGATCTCTCTACAACAAAATCAATGATTTTTCCCCTCCATTTTGCTATTTCACAGGCCTAAGTTGTTACATAAAAAGCAATAGAAATGAAAATGAATGATGTTAAAGGAAGAATATGTGTGGGTTTTTAATCTAGGAGGAGCTGGATGGCAATACCGTAGGAGGTTCAGGCACATATGGTGACTGACAGCAGGACCTACTGAATGTATTTTGCAAACCTTTAAAAAACCAGCATGGCAGGTCAGCTCTGTTAACTGGAGGTCACTTCAGAGAAATTGGAAACTAAGCAAGTTTCCAAACTAAGAATACAGTGTAAGGGCCTCAATGAAAGAACCCCAGAAATGCAGAGCCTAGAGAAAAGGCTTGGGTCAGGGCTGGGAACCAGGATGCAGTTTTGGGGAAAAGGTTTAGAAGTAAAGGAAAAAAGCCCTTAAGGCTGATCTCTACAGCTGGAAAAGGAGAATTGAAGACTTACAGGAACAGGTACCAATTAACGTTTGGCAGGAAGGCAAGAAAAGCCTCAGGAAAATGCTAAGGATTTCATCAGGATAAACTTGTATAAGAACGTTAAGTTCAAGAGCACCAGATGGCATTTTCTGAAGTACTTGGTATTATAAACAGAGATTTTTGATACAGGCATTTCCTCAGAGACAGAGGTAAAGTCACCCGCAGATTTTTATTTGAGGGCTGATAAGTGGCACCAAAGAAGGCTACACACAAATGACCATGTCCTTGTAGAGCTGTGGTGAAATGAACCAGAAAAAGAAGCCTAGGCAGAACAAATCTTCTGCCTAGATTTGTTTTCTTTGGCCTACTTGAGGCTTACTGAGGTAATATACAAGCTCAAAGAGATAAACTTTTGGTATCTCTTTTAGGAAACCCATTTTTCATGTCTTTTTCCAGAAATCATCCCTTTATGAGACTGGAAACTCTTTTCTGCTATCTTTTGCCTGTCAAAGAAGAGAAGATTAAGATTTTCTCCTGGGTAATGTACAGCATTACAGAAAGTTTCTGAAGCTCTTTGAGTTTTTTGGAAAATAGCATTAAGAGAAGTTTATTTTCATTCATGTTTTCATTCATCTTTTCAAGATGCTAAAAGTAGGGCATTTGTTTCTCTACTTTGTACACAAAGGTCTCCTGTCTTTGTGTCTTTCCTCACTCATTTCCTTTGCTCTGTCTCCCCACCCCTCCCCACCCCCTCACCCGGCCCCAGCCAGCCAGCAACATCTTCTTATATCGTCTTTGTTCCCTTCCTAACTTCCACCTCGGTGTATTCTTCCATATGGCTTCATATGCTCCAAATAAAAGCCCATTGTCCATCTGACAAGTCACTTTTCTCCTGTCTTTTATATTCCTCCTCATGAGTCACATCCCTTGGAAGCCCATCTTCCTCTCAGAGTGTCTTTCTTTCTGAACCACTTCAGATCCTGAAATGATGAAGATAATCACAACAATGCCATATTTTCCTGACTTCTTTGTCACGTAAATGGTCTCAGAAAACTTCCTCTCCAAAATTTTCCATTCTTTTCCTTTTATGATGTCTTTTGAGGGACTGTTGTGATGAACAAAAGCACATTTATTTATAAAATACATGGAAGAGTCAGAAGGAGCCTGTAATATATCAGAACACAGATGCAGTGAGAAAGACCCAGACTAAGCTTGCCCACTGCCGAGGGGAGAGAGACCCACTGCAGATTTCCACCTAACTGAAGAGAGAGTAGATAGCAAAGCCACCAAGAGCACCACCTCTGGAATACACAGATCTGGGTTTGAGTTCCAGTTTCAACATTTTCTAGCATGTTAATCCTGCAAAGCCTCAGATTCCACTTCTATAAAATGGGAATCATAATATGACTCATGGCCTTGTTGGGAGGTTTAGTTCAGACAATATACGTGAAATGCTCAGCAAGGTGCCTGCTATACACACTGAATGTTCAATAAATGGAAATTATGATTATTAGATGCAGAAAGGGCATCCAGGGGATAGGTAGAGGTTTAGGGAGGCAGGCACAACCCAACACAAAGTACTAGGCATGAGAAACAGATGGAGGCGGTTCTCCACTCACTGGGAGGTCAACCAAGTGGCCAGGAGGAATCCTGGGAACAGGCAGGTTACTGGGAGTGACTCAGGCATCCCTGGGTAGCGGCCAGGTCTTACAAGGCAGAAACCCATAAATCAAGAAGTTGAGATCTTGGCTGGATGAGTTTTAGGGATGCCTTAATACTGAGTTCTTTCTGAGTCAGGCCAGGTTTGGTTTCAAGACTAGGAAGAGCTGGTAGGTCTCAGTAGTCAGCTGTGTAGCCCGTTTTCTTAGAAGTCTGACAGAACTATTTCTTTATTGCACATGGAAAACATGCAAACAGGAAGTTATCCTAAAAGGAATCACTGAGAGATGGCAGTTCAAATTTTCTCCAAGGTAGTTGTGTTTGAAAAAGACTCTTTCCTCAGACCTAATGTTCTTAGGTATTAATATCCTGTTCTACCTAACAACATCCAGGACTTTCTTTCCTTTGTATCTTGTTTGCCTGAGCAACACTCTGCAAACCTTCCTTCTGGATCTGCCTGCTGGTTTTACCCCTCAGTCCAAGAGTTTAAGGCTGTTCCCTTACATTAGATTTAATTCAATTACTCCTTTTTTCTGATTCGGAAACATCAATATAAAAAATTAACATAATTTGTGTCTCTTCAAGTGTAATTATTTCTATTAATGTGATGGAGAAGCAACATCTTTTTAAAATACACATATTTAGTATACCGAGTTTTCAAGAGCTTAGTTTTGGTGACAAATAAATGAATACCAAGTCTTAATATATATTTTTTAATTTTTATATGTGTATAGCTACATCAAAACAATATTTGATTAAACTATACTCTGGAATATAAACTGACTTGTGGTGAGTTAATACATTAATGAGGTGTTTTAAAGACTTCTTATGCCGTATAATGTTGTATTAGTTGATTCCTGATTGTCTTGAACTTTGCAACAGGCATCTAATCTGTTGGTGGTTGTTGTTGTTGTTTTATAGCCTCCAAAAAACCTCTTCTACCAGGCCCTTCCTGGACACATTGGTCACTCCATAAATACTGTGGATAGATTAGCAAAACTTGAACTGTATATCCATAATGATTCACTTTTTTATTTTGCATGAATTTACTGGCAACATTTGAGGGATTATCAACTTGGCTTTTACAAACAACAAGGAAAAGCCAAGTTGACAGGGGAAGTGCTGAAAAATCCATGAAACAGACCAGGGCTAGGTAAGGGCAGAGAAGGAAAGAAGGATTTTGCTGGCCCAAAAGGCTCAGGTGTTTCTCTCCAACTGCATATGGGGCAGACAAGTTGTCCAGGCACTCAATAGCTGTCATCTACAGACTTAGAGTAGAAAGTTTGTTTTCAGGAAGTGGCTAGTGGAATTTCCCAACTGCAGACAGATAATCTAGAAGGTGGGGCAACTGAAGAGTTGTTAATAGCCTCTGACTATGTTAGGGAGTGTCTATAAATCAGGCCATTCTTCAGAAGGGGGCATCGGGGGCGGGTCCTAAGTAGCATCTCAGGATTGCTGAGAGATTCACAAGGCTGGAGGGAGACTAGAGATACCTACAAAAGAAACTTTAGTTCTTAAAACCCACCACCCTTTCTCCCTTTCATGCTGGGATAAAGGGAGAAAGAAATGACCCAAAGACAAAAAGAATGCAATTCAAGAACAGGTTGATGGCATCTCCAAAATGGAAAGAAGAGATAACTTCTCCTAACATCTCTTCATTGTAATCTTTTTTTATGCCTCCACTTTTTATTTATTTATTCATTTAATTAATTTATTTTTTTGAGACAGAGTCTCACTCTGTTGTCCAGGCTGGAGTGCAGTGGCACGATCTCAGCTCACTGCAACCTCCGCCTCCTGGGTTCAAGCGAGTCTCCTGCCTCAGCCCCCCAAGTAGCTGGGACTACAGGCATATGCCCATGCTTGGCTAATTTTTGTATCTCTAGTAGAGACGGGGTTTCACCATGTTTGGCCAGGCTGGTCTTGAACTCCCAACCTCAGGTAATCCCCCTGCCTCAGCCTCCCAAAGAGCTGGGGTTACAGGCATGAGCCACCATGCCCGGCCTATGCCTCCTCTTCTTATGCTTGGAAGTGAAGGTGAGCACATTTTAAACCATTGGTACACCTTATTTGTTGAACTTACTGCTGATGCTTCAGGGTTCCTGACATCCCCAACTTTCCCAGCACCAGCTGCTGAACTCTCCAGGGCTTCTGCGCACAAAGCCTGTTCCCAGGAAGCCGCAGAGCCCTCTCCTTGGAAGAAAAGCCTCCCAGTACTGGCCAGAGGGGAACTTTGAATACTGAAGTAGACAAAACCAAATGAATGATATGCTTTCTCAAAGAATGAAGAAAAATAAAATAGAAAATAAAAAAGTGTCTGTTCCTTTTCTCCTCTAAATGAAACCGTAATTAAACTATTTCTGGGACATTGAGGTTTTATTCCACTGCTCTTTCCCCCATTCTGTACTCGCACAAGTCAAGGCAGTATGAAATGTACCCATAGAACAAGCTTCACAAAGTGAAAAGATGTGTTAGGATTCCACTACCAGATAAATTCCCCCTACAGGCCCTGAAATCTGCATACTTGCAGCCCAAATGACATTGGAATGGGAGATCTTTGAATATTGATTTCTAGCTCCTAAGGGTATCAGGCCTTCCAAAAAATATCTCCCAGGTGAATCATCTTAGTGGACTTTTGCCCTTGACACTGAATTTTCTCCTGTTCCTTTCCCTCCCACGAATATAACCCCATCAAAGAGGGAATTGTTTTATTCCAGAGAAGAGACCTAAAATAAATGAGACTTTCTTGGGAAACTCATTTGTGTAGATAGGAGGCTTCCTAGGAGGCTGACTCTTGCTTTCTTTGGCTCTCAGCCTCCTCTTGGCATTTTCAGGGCAGGTTCCTTGACTGTCCCTTTGACCCCAGTAAGGTCAGGCCAGCATATGTTTAAGAGACACTTGTCACTTCTCCCACTGAGTAGCCCAACGTAATTCCTATTTCATGCTTTGCTCTGAGTTTACCTTATCTCATCTTTCCTCCTTCTGTTTTTTCTAATCCTATAAGCTTTATTCTTGATATCCCAGCTTTTCCATCTCTCTCTTCTAATCACCCCAACCCATATTTCATACATCAGTAAATCCCTCCATATATTGGATTGGTGCAAAATAGTTGCTGGTTTTGTCATTAAAAGTAATGGTGTATGTAATCCCAACTTCTCAGGAGGCTGAGGCAGGAGAATTGCTTGAACCTGGGAGGTGGAGGTTGTGGTGAGCTGAGATCGTGCCATTGCAATCCGGCCTAGGCAACAAGAGCAAAACACCATCTCAAAAAATAAAAATAAATAAATAAAGTAATGGTATAAAAGGTGTAATTCAGTAGCCACTGACAGCAAACCACTTAAACCTTCTTCCCTCATTTTCTCCAGGAGACAACTGAATCAAAGAACCATCATGGGCTTTGCTTTACAGGAACCAGAAATCCCAAACCTACCTACTTCAAAAGTGTTAAAACGAGATTGAACCATATAATGGTTCAAAAGGATCACTTTCTCTAGCTGAGACAATGATTTATTTTCTCCTCACTAATGAGATTATATCTACTTAAAAAAAAAAAAAAAACTTCCAGCCATCTCACCAGATGACTCACTAGTATATTACAAGATATATGAGAAACCCTATATCCTCAACATTCATCAAGGTTTGTACCATATAGAAAATCCTCAGTCTCCCAAGTTAAACCAAAGAGAGAGAAGTTTATTTTATCTGCATCTGTTCCTCTAATCTGTTCAACCAAGTTCATCCTTGAGCTATTATGTATACTGAGGAACTTTACTGTGTCTTTCATCTATTTAGCAACGCATTCTACCTCCCATGAACATAACATTTTTGCTTCCATTGTAACCCTTGATTTGAAACTTTCTATCCCCTGGATAGAATGGAGAAATAATTGAGCAAATCTTGGCCAGTCTTATAAAAATTCACAGATGCTGCTTTGAATAGAATTGTTCATAATGGTTCAAAAGAGGCTTTCTGCTCTAACTTTCATCTCAACATATGAGGTGGGTGGTGGGGAGAGAGGAAATGGATCAGTGGCTAAAATCAAGGTTTGATCCTGGCTGTAACCCAAGCCCCACCCACAAACACCATCTAAAGCAAGACCATTTGTCAGCACTTCATTCACAAGCATCATTATCAAAATTCCACAATTCGCTGGTGGTATCAAAGGTTTGTTTTAATAGAAATGATTTATATGGCATCTTCTCTGTGAAGAGTCAGGAAGGTCCATTTGGAATCTCGGCTTTGAACACAGTGGTCTGAGCGCAGTTACATGCTGCAGAGTCAAAAGCCTGCTGCAGCCTGTTCTGAAATGGATGCTACAGATGTCACCCAGAACCCAGTGAAATGAAGAACTTCAACGAGCTAGGAAAGAAAGTGAAGAGGAATGTTTTCCTTCTGACATTTCTCTAACAACTGTGTCTAACCTGAAAATGTGGCTCCAATCCTTTTCAAAACTATTATTTTCTTTACAGCAAAGTTCTAAAAACTTGGTTTCTTTTGATTTCTCCCCCCTGGCAGGAAAATGACACATTTGGGGCCAAGGCATGAAAGCGTGGCCTCTTGGGAGAAGGGGGAGGGCTATTGCTTTCGAGCCCGCAAACAGTTGCAGGTGCAAAAAATGTGCACACAAAAGGGGAGGTCTGGTAGGGGCCCTTTTTCAAATGTAGCCTTTTAAGTTCAATACATCTCTTTGCTCTTCCTTTTGTGAGCTGCGTGCTTCCCTCCCACGCTCTAATGCACATCCCGGTCTTCAATGTGGCCTCCAGAAGGAATCTTCATGTTTGTTGTGAAGTTTTCCGTAATTACATAATCGTTGAAGTCTGTGAGTTCGTGTTGAGGTGGCTGAAAAATGCGAGCTTGAAGATTACAGTAACATAATTAGATCGCTTCCTGTAAGAACCCAGCGACTTTTCCCTGGGTCAGTCTTCGATTGGCTGCCCTCCGAGGCCTTCCTCCTCCGGAGTGAATCACAGCCCGCTCAGTGGGCATTTCTGCCGACCAACCGCTCCAAGGTGTTTCGCGGCATCTGTTTGTGTTGTGGGTGAATTCTACAAACACACTCTGTGTTGATTTGATTATGAAGGAAGGAGCAACGAAGCCAGAGGGCTGTGGTTTCTTGAATGCCTTTGTGTCTATGTGGTGACAGAGCCAGTGCTTAGTTTGTCTGGGCCACGGTACCTTGACTCATCCGGTGGTGTCTAGAAGCCTTGATTCCTTGCCTTGGGGTATAAGGGGAAAGAAGGAAAGAACACAGCTGAGTTTTAGGTTTATAATAGAATTTGATATCTGACATGCATCACTTATGAATTTTTTCTAAGTCAGCTGGATATTGAAGATTATATATTAAAAACAAACAAAACCAGAAATAGCTTTTTATTATCCACAGTATCATCCCCTTAGAATACACTTTCCCAGCACCTAGCGATCCTTAGAAATAATTATCCATGTGGTCTCTAAACCCTTTCTCGCTCTCCTTTGTTCAGTTCTCTGGGTGTGTTTGCTGCTTAATTTAATCCTGGCTCATGCAGAGACCCTAGATTTTTTTTTTTTTTTTTTTTTTTAAGCACAGGTGAAGATGTGACAATGGCTGATTATCTTCTAAATAAAAGTAACTTCATCACATAGGAAAGCTTTGCACAGCTATCTTGTTATTTAGCTGGTTTCCATGAAACTTCTGTGGTCCATCGATAGTCCAGGCCAAGGGAGGAGCTATGAAATAAGAATGTCTTCAGGGTCATAGGAGGGAAATCTCCACACTTTATTTGGTTTTGTAATAAAGAGCAGGAATCTGAGATTCTATCATTGATGCCAGAATATAATATTTGATTTTTTTTTTTAAGTGAAAAGACAGGTGGGTCTCAAGTGAAAAGAGTATACAGCTAGGCTGGGCACAGTGGCTCACGCTGTAATCCCAGCACTTTGGGAGGCTGAGGCGGGCAGATAGCTTGATCCCAGGAGTTGGAGACCAGCCTGGGCAACATAGCGAAACCCAGTCTACAAAAAATACAAAAATTATCCAGACTTGGTGGCACACTTCTGTAGTCCCAGCTACTTGGGAGGTTGAGGTAGGAGAATCACCTGAACCTGGGAAGTCAAGGTTGCAGTGAGCTGAGATTGTGCCACTGTACTCCAGCCTGGATGACAGAGCGAGCAGAGTGAGGCCTTGCCTCTCTTTCTCTCTCTCTCTCACAGCCACACACACACACACACGTGCACACACACACACACACGTATACATCTAATTTGGAAGAGTGTCAGGACTGTTTCAATTGCCAGTTACTACATTTAGCAAGCACAGAACCCTTCTTTGGAGCACAGAGTTGATCAGAGTTTGTGGATCCTCAAGTAAAAATATCCTGGAAGTCCCTTTTCATTCTCCTGCTCTGAGAGACTCCTTTGCCCTGCTCTCTGGAATCCCTCATTGCTGGACATCAAACTGCCCATTTATTCTGTTGGGTTTGCTCCCACACTTATTCTAGCTTCATAAGTACTATGTACATCAGGAAGTGATTTATATTTTTCTCTGCTTCCAAAGAGTTTAAACAACATAACTCTATTTTTTTTTCTTTTTTTTTTTCAGACGGAGTCTTGCTGTGTTTCCCAGGCTGGAGTGCAGTGGCATGAGCTCGGCTTACTGCAACCTCTGCCTCCCAGGTTCAAGCAATTCTCCTGCCTCAGCCTCCCAAGTAGCTGGGACTACAGGCGCATGCCACCATGCCCAGCTAATTTTTTGTATTTTTAGTAGAGACGGAGTTTCACCGTGTTAGCCAGGATGGTCTCCATCTCCTGACCTCCTGATCCGCCCGCCTTGGCCTCCCAAAGTGCTAAAATTACAGGTGTGAGCCACCGTGCCTGGCCTATTTTTAAGTATTTGAAGGAATCTCTTGGAAAGCTAACTGAGTTCTGTGACTTTTGGCAAGGTCGCTTTAATAACATATCTCCAAATGGGATCTAATTAAACTAAAGAGCTTCTGCACAGCGAAAGAAACTACCATCAGAGTGAACAGGCAACCTACAAAATGGGAGAAAATTTTCGCAACCTACTCATCTGACAAAGGGCTAATATCCAGAATCTACAATGAACTCCAACAAATTTACAAGAAAAAAACAAACAACCCCATCAAAAAGTGGGCGAAGGACATGAACAGACACTTCTCAAAAGAAGACATTTATGCAGCCAAAAAACACATGAAAAACTGCTCACCATCACTGGCCATCAGAGAAATGCAAATCAAAACCACAATGAGATACCATCTCACACCAGTTAGAATGGCAATCATTAAAAAGTCAGGAAACAACAGGTGCTGGAGAGGATGTGGAGAAATAGGAAGACTTTTACACTGTTGGTGGGACTGTAAACTAGTTCAACCCTTGTGGAAGTCAGTGTGGCGATTCCTCAGGGATCTAGAACTAGAAATTCCATTCGACCCAGCCATCCCATTACTGGGTATATACCCAAAGGACTATAAATCATGCTGCTATAAAGACACATGCAGACGTATGTTTATTGCGGCATTATTCACAATAGCAAAGACTTGGAACCAAGCCAAATGTCCAACAATGATAGACTGGATTAAGAAAATGTGGCACATATACACCATGGAATACTATGCAGCCATAAAAAATGATGAGTTCACATCCTTTGTAGGGACATGGATGAAATTGGAAATCATCATTCTCAGTAAACTATCGCAAGAACAAAAAACCAAACACCACATATTCTCACTCATAGGTAGGAATTGAACAATGAGAACACATGGACACAGGAAGGGGAACATCACACTCTGGGGACTGTTGTGGGGTGGGGGGAGGGGGGAGGGATAGCATTGGGAGATATACCTAATGCGAGATGACGAGTTGGTGGGTGCAGCGCACCAGCATGGCACATGTATACATATGTAACTTACCTGCACATTGCGCACATGTACCATAAAACCTAAAGTATAATAATAATAATAAAATAAAATAAAGAAAGAAAGAAAGAAAAAAAAATAACATATCTCCTTGCTTTTTGAAAACAACTCTTCTTGATTGTCTGCCAATTTCAGCTCCAGATAATAAAAATATTAATGATGTCTATTACATCTAAACTGTAGATTTTCTAAATGGCCGTAAGGTAATATAAAGATTTGCTTCCTTGCTTTATAAATTGAAAGCTAATATCAAAAATTACATTTGTTTGGCATTCTCAAATTTTAACGATCTCAAAATGATTTCAGTAGTTCTCCAATTAATTAAATGCGTGATAAAAGAAACAAAACCTTGACAAATTGAACAAGAGGTTCAGTTTTTTTTAGTAAAATGTATTACTATAAATATGCTTCAGATTAAAAGGAGACATACTCATGCTAATGCATAACGACTGGTGTGATAATTGTCAATATAGTATCAAGGGGTAAAAAAGATAGATTTAAATGTCATTGTCAACTGGTGGCGTTTATAATATAATTTATGGATTAAATTAATGATTTGTCAATGTTCTCAGTGTCCACAATATATCCTTACTCCCAGAATAATCAGTGACTAAGTCTCCATCAAATTGAGTATGTATAAAATCTCCATAGTAGAGTAACCTATTTTCTAATATTGTTTATATTGTATATTATAATACAACAAAAATTATTGTTATAAAAATTAATCAAAACAATTTAATATTTTACCTGCTCTATAGTTATCTATGGCTGTGTAACAAATTACCCTAAAATTTACTAAGTTAAAACAGCAAACATTTATTATCTCATAGTTTCTGCTGTTCAGGAATTTGGGCATGACTTAGCTGGGTGCCTCTGGCTCAGGGTCTCTCACAAGGCTGCAATAGAGGTGTTAGCTAGAGCTCAGCTGGGAGAGGATCCCCTTCTGGGCTTAGCAGGAGTCAGCTCCTTGTGGGCTGTTGGACTGAAGGTCATAGGTACTTGCTGGCTATTGGCTGGAAATACCATTTCGTTGCCAAGTGGGCTTCTCTATCAAGCAACTTAAAACATGGCAAGTGACTTCCATCAGAGTAGTCCAGCAAGAGACGGAGAGAGGACAAGCAAGAGGAAAGCCATGGGCTTCTTGTATCCTAATCTTGGAAGTGATATCCATCTCTTTCTTATATTTAACTAGTTAGAAGCAAGTCAGTAGATACACTCACATTCAAAGGGAGAGAACTGCACAAAGACATGAACACTAGGAAGTGGCTCATCATTAGGAGCCGTCTTAGATGCCGACTACCCACTCAGTGTCCACAGGCATTCCTGCTTCTTCCTATAATTACCCTGGCTCCAGCTATCATCAGAAATTGGCTCTTCTAGAAGAAGCAGTAGAAGGCCTCAGCTTTCTGCTGGTTCAAGATTCTAGGTGATTAGCAGACACTCCTGACCAATGGTTGTGTTGCTTCCCAAACCATTACCTTAATAATAAGCAGATATGGGACCAATTCTACAGACTCTGGCAAAGATACGCCATTCATGTCCAAATTAAATGAAAAGGCTACTTGACACTGGCTATCAAATGTATTAGGGATCTGTCCTGGTATTAGCTACCTGCTATATTAGTTATCTATTGCTGTATAACAAGTTACACAAACTTGGTGGCTTAAAGCAAACGAACATTTATTTTCTTAGATGGAGTACTGTAGGTTAGAAATTTGGGAGTGGCTTAGCTAGACTGTTCTGGTTGGTGTCTCTCAGGAGGTTGCAGTTGAGATGTTGTCTCTCAGATGATGTTGCAGCTGAAGCTGCCGTCATCTAAAGGTTGGACTGAGGCTTCAGGATCTGCTTTCACAGCGGCCACTTGCAGGACAAGCAAGTTAATGCTGGTTGTTGGCAGGAGGCTTCTCGCTGCATGAGCCTCTTCACGGGGCCATTTGAGTTTCCTCATCACGTGGTAGCTGGCTTTCTCCAGTGAAGAGAAAGAAATTTCAATTGATTATGGGGCACATGGAAAATGTTTCAAACTTCCATAGTGATCCTGGTCTTACTGTTTTGGCCATGTTGCTAAAAATGTATGACTTCCAGAGTGTGACATTCTACTACTAGGTTCTGTCGTGCCTAATGATTCAACAAATGTTCATCCCCAACAAAAGGACAAGAACCCCTGTGCTTGTGGAGGTCCATACACAGACAGTAAATAGGCGGACTAGTGGCTAATCAATACTTTGGCGCAGCTTCAAGAGAACAAGTACAAATATGAGTAAGCAACCAAAAAGTCCTGAGAGATTTCCTCCATGAGACAAACACAATAAATTAGTGCTAAAGGGCTCGACAAAATATTTGGAGCTCATATTGGTAGTGAGACTTGGCTTCTAAGTAGCCTCAAGGAAGTGGAGACTCAAAGGCTCTCAGCTGTGGATATCAGCAAAAGTCCTGGTCCGTAGCAGCAAGGGTTACAGACGAATCTTGATTTAATAAAACCCTCTGTCCGGAGACCATCAGGAACACACCTGTAGTGTGGAGGGGAAAAAGTGAGACTGATTTAACCTGCTGCAGCAAGGGAAAATACAAAACAAAAGAACCAGGGAATTTGTTGGAAAAAAAAAATAGTGGGAGGGGAGCTTAGAGTAGGGAGCTTGTAGGGCCCGGGGGCTAGAATTAGTCTGTAAGATGATTTTAGCATGGATTGTTCCAAACTTGCTGGAATAGTCGGTGGTCTCTTCTTTAGCCCTTTAGGGGCTTTGCAGAGTTACTGTTTTGTCAACCTGACCATGATCCTATCTTGAAACACAGGGATTCAAACAAATAAGTATTATACAATTTTGACCTTAAATCATTTGTCTGCTTCAGTCATAATGTAGATGGTTTTGCAACCTTTGGTTTCTGTTTCAAGTCTCATCCTCAAGGGATCGCTTTGTATTCCTTCATGTCTTATATAGAGGTCTGTAACCAAGGTGTATCTGATGAAAACACCCCTTCTCTCCACAAATGCTGTCTGATTTTGCTAACAAGACTCAATCCCAAGCTTGATGGGAAAGGAGTGGCTCAAAACTGGATCAATTCTATCATTGCCTTTGCACATAGTGTTTTCTCTCATCAGAATTCCACTGCAAAATTCCACTCTTTCTTTAAAACCCAGCTCAAAACTACAACCTTTAAAATTCATTTTCCAATGTCTTACCTTCTTCTCTTCCACATCATCACCCTCGTCATCATCACCCTCTCTGCCTGTAGGGTAAAACTGCGCTTCCTCTTCGTGTTTCTAGACTCACTAGAGTGCTTGGTATATAGCACATACTTAGTAAATATTTTTGAATTGCAGTGGGAGTATCTAATTAATTTGGCAGTAGATGTTGTTAAAATACTTTAATATTCCTGTGATTTCAGCTCTTTATGATTCTCCTCTCTGAATTTCTGTTGCAAAGTTTGGCATTGTCTTCTGACAGTTTCGTAGATGTTCATATTCTTTTCTTTTATCCCAACTATTAATACATTATGAACTCCTAGAAATAGACACAATTTTTTTATTTTTTCGCACCCTCTACCCCATTCCCATGGCCCCTCAGATTTAAGACAATTCTCATACTTCCTAAATGTTTGTGAGATTTGATTATCTTTTGAGATATTGACTTTTATGGTCTCTGGTATTATCCTCACCTCTCATTTTCTTCCATTCAAGAAGGCAGCTGGCTCCAAACTTGATGGACTCAGGGAAGGGTTGGGGCCAGGTATAAGGCAGCAGTAGAGCACCAGTTGTTGTGGTTTTATTCTCTAAAGGCCTAAACACTTAGGTGAATGGAGTAAGTTTGGTAGGTACATGAATGGGATTCCTAAATATAGACAGAGCAACTGGAGAGGTGGGGAGAGCAAGTGATGGCCAGGCCTCCGTCTCACTGACTCCAGCTAAGAGAGATGGGGTGAGAAATGCAGGGAGAAAACAAAAAGAGGTCTGCAGGTCCAGGAGTAGTGTGGACCCAGGTCCTGCATGCAAGGCAGCAATTCTGAGAACCCTCCAAGAAAAATGGCTACAAGATTCATCTAGCCACACTGGCCAGCAGTGGTCTTACAAAAAGCCCCTGTCCTCATGGCATTGTCTTAGATTTCCAAGCAATGTCCACTGCATTCTTGAGTATGAGAGGATTGGGGTGAAGATACTAGAAGGATTGAGAATAATAGAGTTTGGAATCTGAAATTAAAGTCTTGTAATCCAAAGTGTTCATGCTCACCTGAATATGTGGGGTTTTATTTCTCCCACATTTGTTTAATTGATTAATCTGTCAGTTATGTAAACTTGAAAAAATAATTGCCAAACACATCTAAGAAGGCAGAAAAAAGCTCATGTCTCATTACATTAAAAGGGAATACATTGCATAATACTGGATCCCAACTCTGTTACTAATTAGTTGTATAACTTTGAGAAAATTATTTCACTGTTTTTTGTCCCAGATGTATCAAATATTTTAAAAATAGATAAAATAATGTTAATAACATCTACCTTATTGGGTTGATGTGAAGATAAATTGAGCTAATATCTATAAAGTACTTTGCAATGGTAGCTATCATATATTAATAGCATGCCTTTTTTGAGACTGAAGAACCTTAACATTCATGTTGACTAATTAGTATTGATCATATATTATAGTTTTGACAATAATAAAAAATATTTTTCTTTTAAAAATTAATACTAAGGAAAATTCAGCACTATTTAAGAATAGTCAAAAACACTTCCCCAGTGTTAAAAATTCTCAACTAAAAAAATATAAAATAGGAAGAAATTCATGCATTCAGAGACCTTTGAACATTAAACAGTGTAGAAAAGATGAAAACACAAATAAGTTATGAGATACTGCCTATTACAACTAAGGTTGAATTAAATTGTATATATTCGTATATACACAAGCCAGAAAAGGAGTCATTTCTCCCAAGATTAATTTATAACCTATATGTCAATGAAATACAATTTTTTAATGATGGATGGAATGCCATATATAATGATGAGGAATACACTAAAAGCAAGAGCAGTAAATGGCAATCTTCTGACTTACTGTATGTGTCACCAGAAAGAGTGATTATTTCTCACAAGTAGAGGTGAAGTCAGGGACTATTATCGTCCATATTTAAGTGATTTTGCTCTTTTCTCCCACATCCACCAACATAATTAAATACTGATTTGGCTCACAGGAGATTTGAGCTTGGTGACTTCAAGTTCATTCTCAGTCAAGTTTGTAAATGTTTCTGGTGTTCAGCTTTAGGATAGCACAGAGATAAGGAAAGGCAACGTGAAGTCAGAACCAGACAGGGTCACCCAGGGGGAAAACAGCAATCTCAAGGATTGCTAGGTGAATCCTAGCCAACCCCGTAAGGAGGTTTGCTTTGAAACCCTCTCGGTCTGACTGGGGAAAATCCAGGGCTTGATGGAAGATCCCAGTTTCACAAGATAATCAAGGGAGACAATTCTCAGGTGATAGTTGATCAGGTCTTCAATGAGAGCCAGGTGGAAAGTATTAGAGTCACGTTCTTGTTCCATCATTTCAATGGAGAAACATGGGGAGAGGGGTGGTTAGTGATCCAACATCTGTGATTTCAATGGGCGTTTTAATTGGTACTTCACTTTGAGCGTGAAATGGTTTGGATTTGTGTTTCCACCCAACTCTCATGTCCAATTGGAGGAAGGGCCTGATGGGAGGTGATTGGATAATGGGAGTGGATTTCCCCCATGCTGTTCTACTGGTAGTGAGTGAGCTCTCACTGGATCTGATGGTTTAAAAGTGTCTGGAACTTCCCTCTTCACTCTTTCTCTCCTGCCGCCATGTGAGGAAGGTCTTTGCTTCCCCTTCGCCTTCCACCATGACTGTAAGTTTCCTGAGGCCTCCCAGTCATGCCTCCTGTGAAGCCTGAGGAACTGTGAGTCAAAGCTCTTTTCTCCATAACTTACCCAGTCTCAGGTAGTTCTTTATAGCAGTGTGAGAAGGGACTAATACAGAGTGTGTGGGAAGTAGAGAGGTATCTTTTCACCAGGAGGAACAGAAAGTCTTAGTATGGACTAACATTCAAGAACTTCAGAAAAGGTGATTGTCTGAATGTCTTTTTTTCTTTTATTAATTTGTACTATAAGCCGTAGTTACCAAACTTCTGCATTCAGATTTAGGCTTAGGGTTCACAATGTTTAATGTGAGCTAGATCCTTCTAAAGAAACCTATCTCAGGAGAAAACAGGTGGAAACAGTATTGTGGGAAATCAACATTTTTTTCTTTTCTATTTTTCTTTCTTCTTCCTTTATTTCTTTGTCTTCTTTCTGAGAACCTGCTGTGTGTCAAATACTAAGGCAGTGCCTATAGTCCTTGTTTTAACGTATTATCTCATTTAACCAATATAAGAGTACAAATGTGATGAGCACGAGTCCTGTTTCCAGATGAAGAAACTGAAACTGAGAGAAATTAAGTAACTTGCCCATGGTTCCACACAACCTAGTAAGTTGAAGCCATTTGCAGCTAGGTCTAATTTCCATAATCATGCTCATTTCTCCACAATTGCTCCCTCCCATAAAACAATGGAAACATAAGCCTTTATGTCAAAGAAGAATGTTATAATTTGACAAAATTTCATATTTTTTCATCTTTCTCACTTTACCTATTTTTATTTCTATCCTGATTAATACATTAGAATGAAAAAATATTTCCTTTATTAAAACATTGGGGTTTGACAAGATAATAAGTTAGTGATATGGTTTGGCTGTGTCTGCACCCAAATCTCATCCTGAATTCCCACATGTTGTAGGAGGGAGCTGATGGGAGGTAATTGAATCATAGGGGCAAGTCTTTCCCAAGCTGTTGTCCTGATAGTGAATAAGTCTCACAAGATCTGATGATTTATAAAGAGGAGTCCTCCTGCAAAAGCTCTCTCTCTTTGCCTGCTGCCATCCATATGAGACATGACTTTGTCCTCCTTGCTTTTTGCCAAGATTGTGAGGTCTCCCTCGCTATGTGGAACTCCATTAAACCTCTTTCTTTTGTAAATTGCCCAGTCTTGGGTACGTCTTTATCAACAGTGTGAACACAGACTAATACAGTTAGTCTCAGCTTATAACCCACTCTTCATGACCAGCTACTTATTTTTAGAAAGTGAATTCTGAGATTAAGCTTAGCATTTATTTCTTAGAAATTGCTTGCTCACAGAGACTTACAGTCTCTCACAGCTTTTTCCTATTCCTTTCAAGTTGGTAGACCACACCCTAAAATATGCTTAGGAAAGAACTCTTGCTATTATAGCTTTCCTTTAGTCTTAGGTATTCTGATACACTGATGAGAGGTGGAGAATAGATTTACAAAGCTGAATATACAAAATATATAAAAAATGTAGTTCATTTAAAAACATTTCTAAACGTTTGACTCATCTATGTGATGATAAATTTTTCATTTTATATGTCTACAGTTTCTTGACATATCTTGCTAAGTTGTATCACGGTGTATATATGTGTTTTCTGTTATGACAAAAGCCTGTTTTCATTATTTTAAAGTGGGCTATTGCTGATGTATATGTGTGTGTGTGTGTGTGTGTATATATATATATGTTTTAAAAATTATAGGGAGGGAGATAACTGACCATAAAAGGGCAGCATGAGGGATCCTGTGACGGACTGCTCTGTATTTTGGCTGTGGTGGTAGTCATACAAATCTACATGTGATAAAATTGCATGGAACTAACCACACACATATATACATACACACATGCAAATGAGCATATGTAAAACTTGTAAAAAGTTGGTAGATATTATCAATGTTAATTCTTGGTTGTGTTAAATGTTAAATTCTAGATGTTGCCCCTGGAAGAAACTGGGTGAAGTGTACACAGGATCTCTCTATGCTATGTCTTCCAACTGCATGTGATTCTATTTTAAAATAAGTTTTTAAAAATTATCTTGACATCATGTAGAATACGGTCTAGTAATAGAAACAGATTATAAATAAACACAAAAAATTGTATAAGAACTACTATAATGTAGTTAAAGTATCAGGTGCCATAGGCACATATAACAAGAGAACCTCATCTGTACTCAAGGGTCAAGAAAGGCTTCTCCAAAAATGTAACATTTAACGTGAAGCCTAACTAAGAGTAGGAATTGGCCAAACAGAAAGAGTGGTGAAAGATAGAGCATATCTTTGAAGGAGTGGTACCTAGGCATGGACAGAAAAGATTAATCACCAGGAAGGTTGACAGAAGGTAATGCTGGAGAAATAGCTTGGTGACAGGTCATACTGAACCTTGTGGATTATAGTAATTATGAGGATAATGGGAAGCCACTAAAATGCTTTAAGCAAGACAGTTAAACTATCAAATTTATATTTATAAACTATTAACTTTGACATTTAGGCAGAGAACAGCTTGGTTTAGAAAGGATACCCTAAAGCTTCAGAAAAAAACTATTGCAGGGTTCCAGGTTTCTGATGGGGGGTCCTTGGAATTGGATGGGAGAGGTATGTTATTGGATTCAGGAGATACTGGGCAAATCACTTTGGTAGTGATTTGAATGTGAAATGTTGGTATCAAAGATTACATCCAAGTCTTGGCATGGACAATGGAATGGAGGAAGAAGCCCTATTCTTAGGTGGGGAGGACTGGAGAAACAGGGGATCTGAAGTGGGGAGGAGATGGTTTGCTTCAGCTTCAAATCTAAGATAAGACACCAGTGAGACTTCCAAGTGGAGACTTCAAGTAGGCAAGGAGATCTCTCCAACTGGAACCCAGGAAAGGAGGCATAGGCCAAGGATAAAGGTATTAGGTCCTTGGCATATTGTTGATATTGAAAGTCAAGGGGATAGTATGGTCATTAAAGGAGAGTGGGAAGAGAATGAAAAGAAGTGGCCCAAAGGAAATTCCTGATGGACTTGAACATTTAAAGTGCAAGGAGAGAAGAAGGAGATGGCAAGGAGATTCAGAAGGAGCAGTCGGAAAGGGAGAGGAAATCCAGGAGGGGCATGGGGAAGCGAAGGGAAGAGAGTGTTTCAAAAAGGAAATATTTAATAGTAAGTCCTGTTAAATCCTCTTGTGAGGTGTCAAGTCAGACAAGGTATGATGGAAATGACCACTGGATTCCACAATATGGATATGATTTATTTATAACAGGTAAAGAAGGAGAGAAGGAATGCAAATGGAGATAGGCTTACAAGGGTGGGTGGAGGAAAATGAAGGAGTTGTAGTCAGGTGACATCTATTTACTCCACAACAATGTGGACACTGGGGAAGGATGTCAAGGAAGGTATAAGATAGCAGCTGCAAGACAGGACAGTGAGCAGGCTAGAAAAACATTTCAACTACCTGCTCTCCCCACCCTCCAATTGCTCTGTCTACATCTAGGAATCCCATTCGTGTACCTACCAAACTTACTCCATTCACCTAAGTGTTTAGGCCTTTAGAGAATAAACCCACAATGACTGGTGCTCTACAGCTGCCTTACACATGGCCTCAACCCTTCCCTAGCAAGAAGGAAGCCAGCTGCCTTCTTGAATGGAAGAAAATGAAAGGTGAGGATAATACCAGAGACAATATAAGTCAATATCTCAAAAGATAATCAAATCTCACAAACATTTAGGAAAGTATGAGAATTGTCTTAAGTCTGAGGGGGTCATGGGAGTAGGGTGGAAGTTGCCAAATAAATGAAAGAAATTGTGTCTATTTCCAGGAGCTCACAATCTATTCAAAAAGAGAATTTTAGACCAATATCCTTGATGAACATAGATGCAAAAATCCTCAATAAAATACTGGCAAACCGAATCCAGCAGCACATCAAAAAGCTTATCCACCATGATCAAGTGGGCTTCATCCCTGGGATGCAAGGCTGGTTCAATATACACAAATCAATAAACGTAATCCAGCATATAAACAGAACCAAAGACAAAAACCACATGATTATCTCAATAGATGCAGAAAAGGCCTTTGACAAAATTCAACAACGCTTCATGCTAAAAACTCTCAATAAATTAGGTATTGATGGGACGTATCTCAAAATAATAAGAGCTATCTATGACAGACCCACAGCCAATATCATACTGAATGGGCAAAAACTGGAAGCATTCCCTTTGAAAACTGGCACAAGACAGGGATGCCCTCTCTCACCACTCCTATTCAACATAGTGTTGGAAGTTCTGGCCAGGGCAGTTAGGCAGGAGAAGGAAATAAAGGGTATTCAATTAGGAAAAGAGGAAATCAAATTGTCCCTGTTTGCAGACGACATGATTGTATATCTAGAAAACCCCATTGTCTCAGCCCAAAATCTCCTTAAGCTGATAAGCAACTTCAGCAAAGTCTCAGGATACAAAATCAATGTACAAAAATCACAAGCATTCTTATACACCAATAACAGACCAACAGAGAGCCAAATCATGAGTGAACTCCCATTCACAATTGCTTCAAAGAGAATAAAATACTTAGGAATCCAACTTACAAGGGATGTGAAGGACTTCTTCAAGGAGAACTATAAGCCACTGCTCAATGAAATAAAAGAGGATACAAAAAAATGGAAGAACATTCCATGCTCATGGGTAGGAAGAATCAATATCATGAAAATGGCCATACTGCCCAACGTAATTTATAGATTCAATGCCATCCCCATCAAGCTACAAATGACTTTCTTCACAGAATTGGAAAAAACTACTTTAAAGTTCATATGGAACCAAAAAAGAGCCCGCATCGCCAAGTCAATCCTAAGCCAAAAGAACAAAGCTGGAGGCATCATGCTACCTGACTTCAAACTATACTACAAGGTTACAGTAACCAAAACAGCATGGTACTGGTACCAAAACAGAAATATAGATCAATGGAACAGAACAGAGACCTCAGAAATAATGCCACATATCTACAAGTATCTGATCTTTGACAAACCTGAGAAAAACAAGCAATGGGGAAAGGATTCCCTATTTAATAAATGGTGCTGGGAAAACTGGCTAGCCATATGTAGAAAGCTGAAACTGGATCCCTTCCTTACACCTTATACAAAAATTAATTCAAGATGGATTAAAGACTAACACGTTAGACCTAAAACCATAAAAACCCTAGAAGAAAACCTAGGCAATACCATTCAGGACATAGGCATGGGCAAGGACTTCATGTCTAAAACACCGAAAGCAATGGCAACAAAAGCCAAAATTGACAAACAGGATCTAATTAAACTAAAGAGCTTCTGCACAGCCAAAGAAACTACCATCAGAGTGAACAGGCAACCTACAAAATGGGAGAAAATTTTCGCAACCTACTCATCTGACAAAGGGCTAATATCCAGAATCTGCAATGAACTCAAAAAGTGGGTGAAAGATATGAACAGACACTTCTCAAAACAAGACATTCATACAGCCAAAAAACACATGAAAAAATGCTCATCATCACTGGCCATCAGAGAAATGCAAATCAAAACCACAATGAGATACCATCTCACACCAATTAGAATGGCAAACATTAAAAAGTCAGGAAACAACAGGTGCTGGAGAGGATGTGGAGAAATAGGAACACTTTTACACTGTTGGTGGGACTGTAAACTAGTTCAACCATTGTGGAGGTCAGTGTGGCGATTCCTTAGGGATCTAGAACTAGAAATACCACTTGACCCAGCCATCCCATTACTGGGTATATACCCAAAGGACTATAAATCATGCTGCTATAAAGACACACGCACACGTATGTTTATTGTGGCACTATTCACAATAGCAAAGACTTGGAACCAACCCAAATGTCCAACAATGATAGACTGGATTAAGAAAATGTGGCACATACATGCTATGGAATACTATGCAGCCATAAAAAATGATGAGTTCATGTCCTTTGTAGGGACGTGGATGAAATTGGAAATCATTCTCGGTAAACTATCGCAAGGACAAAAAACCAAACACCGCATGTTCTCACTCATAGATGGGAATTGAACAATGAGAACACATGGACACAGGAAGGGGAATATCACACTCTGGGGACTGTTGTGGGGTGGGGGGAGGGGGGAGGGATAGCATTAGGAGATATACCTAATGCTAAATGGCAAGTTAATGGGTGCAGCACACCAGCATGGCACATGTATACATATGTAACTAACCTGCACATTGTGCACATGCACCCTAAAACAAAGTATAATAATAAAAAAAAAGTATAAGAGAAAAAAAAGTATGAACATCTATGAAACTGTCAGAAAACAATGCCAAACTTTGCAACAGAAATTCAGAGAATTATAAAGAGCTGAAATCACAGGAATATTATTTTAACAATACCTACTGCCAAATTAATTAGATACTACCAATGCAATTCACAAATATTTACTAGGTATGTGCTCTATACAAGCACTCTAGTGAACACTAGGAACATGAAGAAAGAGCATAGTTTTACCCTGTGAGCAGAGGGGTAAATTTCGTATCCAAATCTTAGGAAGACAATATTGCAAAGATGTTAATCCTCTTCATATTTGTCATTATATTTGATGTAATAATTACAATTATATTTTTACACTTAAAGAGATCTTACCATATTTCAGGCACTGAGTTAAATGCTCATAAAATCCAAAGCAAAATCACAAGTTCAGGCGAGCTTGCAAAATGACCGTAAAGTTTATCCGAAAAATAAACATTTGAGAATAGCAAAGAAAATTCTGGGAAAGAAAAACACAAGTGTGGATAAACCAACTGTAATTGTGGTTTGCAACAATAGATAGCTCAATGGAAAGAACTCAAAAATAACCACAAGATTATGGATAACTTCAGTAAAGTTGGGGTTTCTAATCAGGTTTACAATAAAAAGTTTTTGGGACACCTGGATAGCCATTTGTGAAACAGTAAAGCTAGATTTATACCTAATTTCTTATCCCCAAAATGGAGGTAGCAAGGACATAAATGTTAAAAAGTTAAACTATTAAGAGAACTAGGGGGAGGAGCCAAGATGGCGGAATAGGAACAGCTCCGGTCTACAGCTCCCAGCGCGAGCGACGCAGAAGACGGGTGATTTCTGCATTTCCATCTGAGGTACCGTGTTCATCTCACTAGGGAGTGCCAGACAGTGGGTGCAGGTCAGTGGGTGAGCGCACCGTGCACCAGCCGAAGCAGGGGCGAGGCATTGCCTCACTCGGGAAGCGCAAGGGGTCAGGGAGTTCCTCTTCCAGGGGTGACAGACGGCACCTGGAAAATCGGGCCACTCCCACCCGAATACTGTGCTTTTCCGACGGGCTTAGGAAACGGTGCCCCAGGAGAGTATAGCCCGCACCTGGCTCAGAGGGTCCTACGCCCACGGAGTCTCGCTGATTGCTAGCACAGCAGTCTGAGATCAAACAGCAAGTCCGCAGCGAGGCTGGGGGAGGGGCGCCCGCCATTGCCCAGGCTCGCTTAGGTAAACAAAGCAGCCTGGAAGCTTGAACTGGGTGGAGCCCACCACAGCTCAAGGAGGCCTGCCTGCCTCTGTAGGCTCCACCTCTGGGGGCAGGACACAGACAAACAAAAAGACGGCAGTAACCTCTGCAGACTTAAATGTCCCTGTCTGACAGCTGTGAGGAGAGCAGTGGTTCTCCCAGCACGTAGCTGGAGATCTGAGAACGGGCTGACTGCCTCCTCAAGTGGGTCCCTGACCCCTGACCCCCGAGCAGCTTAACTGGGAGGCACCCCCCAGCAGGGGCAGACTGACACCTCACACGGCCGGCCAGGTACTCCAACAGACCTGCAGCTGAGGGTTCTGTCTGTTAGAAGGAAAACTAACAGAAAGGACATCCACACCAAAAACCCATCTGTACATCACCATCATCAAAGACCAAAAGTAGATAAAACCACAAAGATGGGGAAAAAACAGAGCAGAAAAACTGGAAACTCTAAAAAGCAGAGTACCTCTCCTCCTCCAAAGGAACGCAGTTCCTCACCAGCAACGGAACAAAGCTGGACGGAGAATGACTTTGACGAGCTGAGAGAAGGCTTCAGACGATCAAATTACTCCGAGCTATGGGAGGATATTCAAACCAAAGGCAAAGAAGTTGAAAACTTTGAAAAAAATTTAGAAGAATGTATAACTAGAATAACCAATACAGAGAAGTGCTTAAAGGAGCTGATGGAGCTGAAAACCAAGGCTCGAGAACTACGTGAAGAATGCAGAAGCCTCAGGAGCCGATGCGATCAAATGGAAGAAAGGGTATCAGCCCTGGAAGATGAAATGAATGAAATGAAGCGAGAAGGGAAGTTTAGAGAAAAAAGAATAAAAAGAAACGAGCAAAGCCTCCAAGAAATGTGGGACTATGTGAAAAGACCAAATCTACGTCTGATTGGTGTACCTGAAAGTGACGGGGAGAATGGAAACAAGTTGGAAAACACTCTGCAGGATATTATCCAGGAGAACTTCCCCAACCTAGCAAGGCAGGCCAACATTCAGATTCAGGAAATACAGAGAACGCCACAAAGATACTCCTCGAGAAGAGCAACTCCAAGACACATAATTGTCAGATTCACCAAAGTTGAAATGAAGGAAAAAATGTTAAGGGCAGCCAGAGAGAAAGGTCGGGTTACCATCAAAGGGAAGCCCATCAGACTAACAGCGGATCTCTTGGCAGAAACCCTACAAGCCAGAAGAGAGTGGGGGCCAATATTCAACATTCTTAAAGAAAAGAATTTTCAACCCAGAATTTCATATCCTGCCAAACTAAGCTTCATAAATGAAGGAGAAATAAAATACTTTACAGACAAGCAAATGCTGCGAGATTTTGTCACCACCAGGCCTGCCCTAAAAGAGCTCCTGAAGGAAGCGCTAAACATGGAAAGGCACAACCGGTACCAGCCACTGCAAAATCATACCGAAATGTAAAGAACATCGAGACTAGGAAGAGACTGCATCAACTAACGAGCAAAATATCCAGCTAACATCATAATGACAGGATCAAATTTACACATAACAATATTAACTTTAAATGTAAATGGACTAAATGCTCCAATTAAAAGACACAGACTGGAAAACTGGATAAAGACTCAAGACCCATCAGTGTGCTGTATTCAGGAAACCCATCTCACGTGCAGAGACACACATAGGCTCAAAATAAAAGGATGGAGGAAGATCTACCAAGCAAATGGAAAACAAAAAAAGGCAGGGGTTGCAATCCTAGTCTCTGATAAAACAGACTTTAAACCAACAAAGATCAAAAGAGACAAAGAAGGCTATTACATAATGGTAAAGGGATTAATTCAACAAGAAGAGCTAACTATCCTAAATATATATGCACCCAATACAGGAGCACCCAGATTCATAAAGCAAGTCCTGAGTGACCTACAAAGAGACTTAGACTCCCACACATTAATAATGGGAGACTTTAACACCCCACTATCAACATTAGACAGATCAACGAGACAGAAAGTCAACAAGGATACCCAGGAATTGAACTCAGCTCTGCACCAAGCGGACCTAATAGACATCTACAGAACTCTCCACCCCAAATCAACAGAATATACATTTTTTTCAGCACCACACCACACCTATTCCAAAATTGACCATATACTTGGAAGTAAAGCTCTCCTCAATAAATGTAAAAGAACAGAAATTGTAACAAACTGTCTCTCAGATCACAGTGCAATCAAGCTAGAACTCAGGATTAAGAATCTCACTCAAAACCGCTCAACTACGTGGAAACTGAACAACCTGTTCCTGAATGACTACTGGGTACATAACGAAATGAAGGCAGAAATAAAGATGTTCTTTGAAACCAACGAGAACCAAGACACAACATACCAGAATCTCTGGGATGCATTCAAAGCAGTGTGTAGAGGGAAATTTATAGCACTAAATGCCCACAAGAGAAAGCAGGAAAGATCCAAAATTGACACCCTAACATCACAATTAAAAGAACTAGAAAAGCAAGAGCAAACACATTCAAAAGCTAGCAGAAGGCAAGAAATAACTAAAATCAGAGCAGAACTGAAGGAAATAGAGACACAAAAAACCCTTCAAAAAATAAATGAATCCAGGAGCTGGTTTTTTGAAAGGATCAACAAAATTGATAGACCGCTAGCAAGATTAATAAAGAAAAAAAGAGAGAAGAATCAAATAGATGCAATAAAAAATGATAAAGGGGATATCACCACCAATCCCACAGAAATACAAACTACCATCAGAGAATATTACAAACACCTCTATGCAAATAAACTAGAAAATCTAGAAGAAATGGATAAATTCCTCAACACATACACCCTCCCAAGACTAAACCAGGAAGAAGTTGAATCTCTGAATAGACCAATAACAGGAGCTGAAATTGTGGCAATAATCAATAGCTTACCAACCAAAAAAAGTCCAGGTCCAGATGGGTTCACAGCCGAATTCTACCAGAGGTACAAGGAGGAGCTGGTACCATTCCTTCTGAAACTATTCCAATCAATAGAAAAAGAGGGAATCCTCCCTAACTCATTTTATGAGGCCAGCATCATCCTGATACCAAAGCCTGGCAGAGACACAACAAAAAAAGAGAATTTTAGACCAATATCCTTGATGAACATTGATGCAAAAATCCTCAATAAAATACTGGCAAACAGAATCCAGCAGCACATCAAAAAGCTTATCCACCATGATCAAGTGGGCTTCATCCCTGGGATGCAAGGCTGGTTCAATATACGCAAATCAATAAATGTAATCCAGCATATAAACAGAACGAAAGACAAAAACCACATGATTATCTCAATAGATGCAGAAAAGGCCTTTGACAAAATTCAACAACCCTTCATGCTAAAAACTCTCAATAAATTAGGTATTGATGGGACATATCTCAAAATAATAAGAGCTATTTATGACAAACCCACAGCCAATATCATACTGAATGGGCAAAAACTGGAAGCATTCCCTTTGAAAACTGGCACAAGACAGGGATGCCCTCTCTCACCACTTCTATTCAACATAGTGTTGGAAGTTCTGGCCAGGGCAATTAGGCAGGAGAAGGAAATCAAGGGTATTCAATTAGGAAAAGAGGAAGTCAAATTGTCCCTGTTTGCAGATGACATGATAGTATATCTAGAAAACCCCATTGTCTCAGCCCAAAAGCTCCTTAAGCTGATAAGCAACTTCAGCAAAGTCTCAGGATACAAAATCAATGTGCAAAAATCACAAGCATTCTTATACATCAATAACAGACAAACAGAGAGCCAAATCATGAGTGAACTCCCATTCACAATTGCTTCAAAGAGAATAAAATACCTAGGAATCCAACTTACAAGGGATGTGAAAGACCTCTTCAAGGAGAACTACAAACCACTGCTCAAGGAAATAAAAGAGGATACAAACAAATGGAAGAACATTCCATGCTCATGGATAGGAAGAATCAATATCATGAAAATGGCCATCCTTCCCAAGGTAATTTACAGATTCAATGCCATCCCCATCAAGCTACCAATGACTTTCTTCACAGAATTGGAAAAAACTACTTTAAAGTTCATATGGAACCAAAAAAGAGCCCGCATCGCCAAGTCAATCCTAAGCCAAAAGAACAAAGCTGGAGGCATCACACTACCTGACTTCAAACTATACTACAAGGCTACAGTAACCAAAACAGCATGGTACTGGTACCAAAACAGAGATATAGATCAATGGAACAGAACAGAGCCGTCAGAAATAATGCCACATATCTACAAGTATCTGATCTTTGACAAACCTGACAAAAACAAGAAATGGGGAAAGGATTCCCTATTTAATAAATGGTGCTGGGAAAACTGGCTAGCCATATGTAGAAAGCTGAAACTGGATCCCTTCCTTACACCTTATACAAAAATCAATTCAAGATGGATTAAAGACTTAAATGTTAGACCTAAAACCATAAAAACCCTAGAAGAAAACCTAGGCATTACCATTCAGGACATAGGCATGGGCAAGGACTTCATGTCTAAAACACCAAAAGCAATGGCAACAAAAGCCAAAATTGACAAATGGGATCTAATTAAACTCAAGAGCTTCTGCACAGCAAAAGAAACTACCATCAGAGTGAACAGGCAACCTACAAAATGGGAGAAAATTTTCGCAACCTACTCATCTGACAAAGGGCTAATATCCAGAATCTACAATGAACTCCAACAAATTTACAAGAAAAAAACAAACAACCCCATCAAAAAGTGGGCGAAGGACATGAACAGACACTTCTCAAAAGAAGACATTTATGCAGCCAAAAAACACATGAAAAAATGCTCACCATCACTGGCCATCAGAGAAATGCAAATCAAAACCACAATGAGATACCATCTCACACCAGTTAGAATGGCAATCATTAAAAAGTCAAGAAACAACAGGTGCTGGAGAGGATGTGGAGAAATAGGAACACTTTTACACTGTTGGTGGGACTGTAAACTAGTTCAACCCTTGTGGAAGTCAGTGTGGCGATTCCTCAGGGATCTAGAACTAGAAATTCCATTCGACCCAGCCATCCCATTACTGGGTATATACACAAAGGACTATAAATCATGCTGCTATAAAGACACATGCAGACGTATGTTTATTGCGGCATTATTCACAATAGCAAAGACTTGGAACCAAGCCAAATGTCCAACAATGATAGACTGGATTAAGAAAATGTGGCACATATACACCATGGAATACTATGCAGCCATAAAAAATGATGAGTTCACGTCCTTTGTAGGGACATGGATGAAATTGGAAATCATCATTCTCAGTAAACTATCGCAAGAACAAAAAACCAAACACCGCATATTCTCACTCATAGGTGGGAATTGAACAATGAGAACACATGGACACAGGAAGGGGAACATCACACTCTGGGGACTGTTGTGGGGTGGGGGGAGGGGGGAGGGATAGCATTGGGAGGTATACCTAATGCTAGATGACGAGTTGGTGGGTGCAGCGCACCAGCATGGCACATGTATACATATGTAACTTACCTGCACATTGCGCACATGTACCATAAAACCTAAAGTATAATAATAATAATAATAATAAAAGAAAAAAAAATAATAATAATAAAAAAATAATAAAAGAAAAAAAGAAAAAAAAAAGAGAACTAAACAAAACTGCACTTTTTTTATAGTATTATACTGGAAAGACTTTAAAAATATAATATTTATTATTGAGTTGGCAGAAAATACATACTCACACAAACAGTACCCAAAGACACATGTTAAACAGGGGAAAATTATTATCAGTTTTTAGGACCAAAGATTGAGCTTTCATAAAACAATTAAAAATATGAAAAGCCCATTTTTAACAAGAAGGGCAATCAATATAGAAAGAGATGGCTCAGAGTAAAAGGAATATGCATGGTTAATAAACATGTGAAAAGATGCTCAAGTTTTGTCACAAATTTTAAAGAACAAAAATTAAAACAATGTGATATTTTTCACTTAATCCAAATATCATATTTTTGAGACTCCATTATGTGCCAGGTGTATTTTCATGTTGTCTTATGAGTATATTTTAACATTTCTTGCAGTAATATTGCCTAAAATCTATCAATTTTTAACAACATGATCAGCAGTTTGAATGGGAGCAGATGCCTCTAAAGAGCTTGATAATGCTTGAAAGGTGTTTTTTTCAGGTTCTAGTGATTCTCCTGCCTCAGCCTCACGAGTAGCTGGGACTACAGGTGCCCACCACCACACCTGGCTAATTTTTGTACTTTTAGTAGAGATGGGGTTTCACCATGTTGGTCAGGCTGGTCTCAAACTCCTGGCCTCGAGTAATCCACCCACTTTGGCCTCCCAAAGTTCTGGGATTATAGGCGTAAACCACCGCGCCCAGCCCAACCTGACTATTTTAAATGCTCACAAAATTAATTTCCTTTCATGTAATTATACTTTATTGAATTGACAATATTGCTAACAGTAAAAAAAAACACTGGAATGTTGAAAACAAACCTAATTAGAATCGTAGCCCCCTGACTCTTCTCTTGTATCCACTGGAAGCAAGAAGTACAGTTCTTCATCTCTTCATTCTTTCATTTAGTGAGTATTCATTAAGTGTTTTATTCTGTGCCAGCACAGAGCTAGGTACTGGGGAACACCAAAATGAACAAGAGAGAGCATTAATTCCCTGCTCTCAGATTTTACCATCTAACTGGGTCTACAGGCAAGTAAACTGGCAAGAACACTGTGTTATAAGAACTTGCATTGTATCAAGTAACTGAAAGCCTTCCCGTCGCCATCCTTTGCATCTGGGAACAAAGTAGTGCTGCCCAAGGTGACAAATTATTTCTGTGCCTATACTAGATACTCATTTGAAGATTATTGGGGTACCTTATTTCAAGTATCTTTCTAAAGTGATACCTAAATGCACTTAGGTCATAGACTCCCTCACAATTAATAAGACTAAAGTTTTTGGCAATGGGGGAGAGATTTTCTAGGTCTAAATGAATCATTAGGAATGAGTAAGCCCCAGACATAACAAATGTTCTATAATTAAGAAGATAAAGAAGTATGCTAAGAAGCATAATAAATCTTAGAATAACCCCAAAAGGTGTCCATTTGTCTTTGTCCACAACTACTGGAAAAAAAAAAAACAAAAGAAATAGTCAAATATGGAATTCCGAATGGTCTATGTCTTTTAAAACCCAGTAAGCTAATATACATTTTCTAAGGAAAAAAAAACCCTCATAGTGTATACCAAAGAATTAAAAGTTTCACATGTTACTTTATAGAGTTCCTAAATTAGATTGAATCATATGAAATTACTGAAATATGATTTTTTTACCTATAAAATTGGCACTTTCATGTGGTTCATCCTAATAGCCTGGAATCATTTCAATTCCTAAGAGAAAATGTTTGAGTAATGAGTAATTTATAGAGCTCTCACTATTAGCCAAACACTGTGCTAAACACTGTATGACTTCAATCCACGATATTTGCCTGGGGTCCAAAAATCTGGGGCTAGAATTGAGGGTTTTTGAACTTAAGTGAAAAAATTTTACATATTATTTTCACTAACCTTTAACCAGAATTTGGCATTTTTTTCCATTATAGATACAAATGGTGAACTTTGGTAATGTTAGTGATAATTATGTATGTCTTTATCACCAATAGAAATTACAAGTATTTTGATATTGTATTACAGTTGTTACAGATATCTCAAAACATCATTTTTTACTCATCACAAACTTGAAAGTTCCGGTTGGTAACAAAACCACTTTTAGATCTTGTTATTTAATACGTTTATTACTAGTTGCAATTTTGCTTATAAAATATCCTGGTAGCAATATGATTGGGTGGCTTTATACTATTAATCTTTTATGTATTTCAAATTTATTTATTCTGATAAGAAGTTCCAAGAGCTTCCCCAGACTGGCAAATGGATCCATGGCACAAAAAGTTAAGACCCCCTGCTGTCCTTTGATCCTGGTAGCTACTCTGTATTGTAGGTAATAGTCTCATCCCCAGTGTACAGATAGGAAAGACTGGGTCACTTGCTAAAGGTACGCAGCTAATAAATAAGACAACCATGTTTTACAATGGTTCTAGCTTCAAAGCCCATGCTTTTACCCAGGACCTACACCTCCAGTTCCTCTAGGAAATTTCCAGGTGACCAATGTAGATCATGATAGTCAAGATACAGATGATCATTAAATAATATTAGTGTGAACTTGAAAATGTTTCCCGTGAGCTGCAGCAAGGATTATACAACAACCCATTTAAAAAGTAGTGTCCATGGTGATCATAAGTTTAAAGTATGAACAAGAAGACATTAACTGAGGAATAAGAAGAGTAAGCCCTAGGTAATGGTCATTGCAAAAAAGAGGGTGAAAACCTCAGAGACTCAGAGAAGGGCCCATGGGGAGGTAAAAGGAGGCCAAAATGGATGATCTAACACATTCAGTATGACAAGATTGTAACTAGTGACATTTATTTCTTACTCAATTGGTGGCCACTGCCTTCTTTTTCTACATCTTGTGCTATGGTTTGAATGTTCCTCCAAAACTCATGTTGAAACTTAATTGCCATCATAACAGTATTAAGAGGTAGAACCTTTAAGAAGTGACTAGGTCATGAAGATTCTGACTTCCTGGGTGGATTAATGCCATTATCACAAGAGTGGATTCGTTATCACAGGCATGATAAAAGGACAAGTTCAGCCCCCATTTTTCTCTGTTTTGAGCACTTGCTTCCACCTTCCCCTTTCTGCCATAGGATGACCCTCACCAGATGCCAGTGTTGTGCTCTTGGACTTCCCAGACTCCAGAGCCACGTGCCAAATAAACTTCTGTTCCTTACAAATTACCCAGTCTGTGGTATCCTGTTATAGCAACAGAAAACAAAGCAAGACTGTTTTTATTCCCCTTTCTTTCCTTTGTTTCCATTCAGTATCTAGTTCAGATTTTTATCCTACTTCTTCACATTCTAGTCAGTCTTCAGCTTGAAATAGAGGGAAATATGTCAGGTTGTATCCAGTGTAATTCAGGCTTATATGTTTATCCATCCATTTGGGCTTTCATAGGTTTTCACATGTGATAGAAAGAGATGAAGGATACAAAGTAAGGCTGAGATTTCCCACCTAAGCAGGAAAGCACTAGGATTCCACATATATCATTTCTTTCATTTAGTATTTAAGTCACGTGCCAGATCCTGATCTAGGTCCAGGGGATACCCAAGTACCCTTCAGTCTTTCCAGGGTAAACAGATATTAACAAATACAAATACTATCCTCCTGAAATCTACTCTTTTTATTTGTGTAAGGGATGTAGATATGATAGTTGATGTAGATGAGATAGCTGTCTTCATTTTAATTAAAGAACAATGAGGATCTCTAGGACACCTCACCATTTCTGGGACACCACAGCTGGGAAATAGCCCACTAGGGGAATGCATTGGTGAGCTTCTACTACAGCTATTCCTTGGCTTGATTCACTGCCATCAATCTCCCAGTGGTGTGGTGACTGGTGATCATGACTCTTCATTCAGTGACTTGGGTTTAAATTCCCACCTCCACATTCTTAGAGAAAGCCTTGGGCAAGTTAGCCTCTTTGTGCCTTAGTTTCTTCATCTGCGTAATGAAGTTGATCATATAATTCTCTTCCTAAAGTTGTTGTCAGGATTCGAAGATACGTAAAATACATGGCATATGTGGTTTCATAAATGTAGCCATTTTTATCACAACTGATACTAATACCATTACCTTCTCAGCTTATCTACTTTGCCTCTTAAATCCCCAAACTACAAATAGATTTCATTTCAGCGAGGAAAGGAAGCCTCAGGGATTGATGAAGACAACATTTCTCCTGTCAATTATAGATGTTTATGTGGCAGAGAAGATTATGAAACAAACTTCCCCAGCTCTTTGGAGAGACAGAAAAGAATGGCTAAGAAGAGCTGACTCTCTCAGTGATAGAAATGCATGCTTTCAGCAAGTTACCCTCTAAGGGATATGAAACTTATGTTTCCAAGGCATTGTAAGTTTTCACAATCATGCAAACATAAATGATTAACCCATTTTAAAGCTTTGGATATTAGAGCTTTATTCTCATATCATTCTTAAGGCTTATACTCAAGGATCGGTGTAGAGTCAAAACCACATAATGATGATGACCTTCTGATAATCGAAGCTGGTTTGATGGACACTAGATGGAAAGATTAGAAAAGTAGCTTGTATTGAACTACTATCACTATCAAGCACTATGTGTAGGAATTTTTATATATTCTTGAATCATCACAATAGATCTATGAAATACGAATTGTAACTGCATTTTGATGAGAAAACTGAATTTAACAAAGTAATAATTTGTCAAAAAGAAAACCCAGCCAGAAAGGGGCAGCATCAGGATTTGAACACTGGGACATGTGACTGCAGAGCCAACATCCGGTCACATATACCACCCTAGGCACATGGTGTGTTAAATGTGCCACTAAAATAGCTGTGAGATATTAGCTTCACATGTGAAATACTGCCTCTCAATCCCATCTCCATCCCCCACATGACAAATTAGTTTATATTCATTATCACTGAATTTCACAAGCCCACATGAGATTAAAATCCTTATTGGTATCATAATCTTTGTTAAACCTACAAAGAATCCATAGCCCCATAACAAAATGCTATGTCAAAGGTTAAGCCAAACTTAGAAAGTGAGTGATTTAACTAAAAAGAACGTGCTGACTAGTAGGTTTCTCTGGATAAGAGTAAAGAGGTTCCAGTAGACTCAGAACTTGTCCTTTGTCAAAGTTCACAGGAGGGAAGGTGTTATCTTTTTCTGTCTAACTCCAGGTTCACAAGACAAGGCATATTGCCAAAAAAAAGTCAAGAGGTTATCTACCATCAACATTAGGAGGACCTGAATAGTCAGGGAACAGTGTTTGGGATGAAATTCTCAAAGACCTTATCCTTGGGCCAATGGTTTTAAAAGTGAACTTTTTCATTCTATTTGACATTCATGAATCATATCATAAGTAACTGGCCAGGATTATACTTAGCCTGGGTATTAACCATTTCATAGCTCTGTGTCTGTTTACCCATGAATCTCTTCTTCTCTGAAACAAATGTACACTTCCTGCTGACTTTTCAAATAAAATTCAGGTGAGCTGTGAAAGTGCCTTGCACTCATTCAAAAAGCTAATCATGTAAAGTCAACCATAGATAAAAATGTATGGCCTACAGTATTTATCTTCATTGCACATATGTGATGTTTTCTCATCTAAATTTTCTACCTGAAGATACTTTGCTCCCAAGAAAGCAGGTTCTACAATGATGTTTGTGAATTTTTTATCCAATCTATAACCTATTGTTTTTTGGCAATGCCCATGCCAGAGAGGGTTGGCCCTTTGGGGTGGGAGGGATGCACTACCTGTGGGGGCGCCCACAAGCCAGCTCCCATAAGGACCACCATGCAGACAAACAGCCCTCAAAGTTTGACCAGCAAATGAAATTGCCCCAGAACTGTTCAACTGTGAAGTTGAAAACTCTGGGGACTTTTCTCCTGGGCAGTGCGTATGGGCAAATATATTAACTCACTATTTCAATTAAACAAAAAGGATATCCAAAACAAAAATCTTCCCAACATGCATAACTAAAGAGAGGCCAACTCACTCATCTTTCTGGGGTCAGTTTGCCTTATGTAAAAAGTAGAACTGAAATAGACTACTTTCAAGAGGCTCACTAATGCTGGTGTTGGTTCCAACTTTAGAGTAATCTAATTGCAGAGCAATTTGGAGACTTTACAAGTAGATAAAATGAGAAAAGGAATTTGCCGAAGATTTGAGATAAGTTCGAATTTTAATTCCATTTCTCTGGAGTTTCCCTTGGGGCCTGTTCATTCTTTACCCTCCAATTGGCATTTGGAATAGCACAAGAATCATTTTATAAATAAAGAGCTGGGGAGAAAGGTCAAGTTAACAAGTTACTATTACTCACCTAACACTTAAAAAAGTTAGTATCATACATTACTTCATTCAGTGACTATTTACCAATGCCTTTTATCTACTAGACTTTATGCATAGAAATAAGATTGATCAAATCATGTTTATTTTTAAAAAGAAAACACACCCAATTTTATCTAATGAAAGGCAAAAATGACCAAATTTCCTTGATATGTATAATCATTCTATCTTGTTTCTACTTTGAACGTTATTTTTTGGCATGGTGCAGGTAAGGGAACACACCAAAAAAATCATATCATTCCTCTAGAGAACTTTGAAGCAAGAAGAGATCATAGTCTCTAATTCCATCATGTGATGATCAACATATTGACCTGCTGCTCAACCATTATTTCAAAGTCTTCACCCAGTTTTGAAATCCCAAAGGGCTGCATCTGTCCTTGGCCCAAACATGCCATTCTCATTAGTATGAGTGAGATATATTCTTACAGGCAAAGGGCAATTTGTAGCCCCAATTCTGCAAGAAAAACCATGATTCACATAGACATTATCTCAGTCCTGGCTTCTCATAAGCTAGCTTATCTTATCTACCTTGCACCTTGGCATGTTTTCTGTTTCTACGAGTCTAACTACACAGTGCTTTGTCTGAAACTCTGGATGATAAGGGCTTTTTGTTCTCATAATCTTTTTTAAAAACCGTATTCAATAATCAAGTAAGTGCAGATAGAACATTTATTTTTAAAACTGCTTAAGCAGAGACTGGGAATATTTGTGGACTAATGATGTTGAGCAAAGACAGTCTATAACAGGACAATAACTATCTGCCCTGAAATGTGTCAGAAAGCGGGATCCACTTCTCCTCCTCCTGGCCCAGGGGGGTTCACATGCACCAGTGCTTCCCTAAATTCTCCATTCAAGGGTATCCCACTCATTAACTGAAATAGATGCTATGGGGGAAAGGAATAGCAGATGGTGTGGGGGAAAGGGGTACTTTGCAAAGATTATACTTGATCATAATTAATAAAGAAAGAGCAACAGAGCCCAGCAAATTTGGTATCTCACCTACTATAAGGATGTTCAAGTTAGGAAGTGCAGTTTTCAATGGGAATTAGTCCGTTTCCAGAAGATAGATGAAAGGAAGGCACAGCAGGGAGAAGAAGGGGATAGAATTCTCATGCAAGAGCTGCTCTGATGGCAGCTCCCAGGGAGGAAGAGTCAAAGTGAAAACAAGATGGTCAGGGCCTGTCAGCCTTCCTAGCATGCTAGCAGGGGCACACTGGCCTCCACATTTGCAGAGAGTGAGGATAGCAATGTCCAGTAATTGTCAAACTCTACAGTTCTTTCACAACATTGTTCGAATGCCCAAGGTAAGGTAAAGTATGAATAAGGAGCTATTTTTTTCCATCTTATTGATGAAAACCCTGAGACAACAGAAGAATTAGTAACTTGTTCATAGTCACGTGGCTAGAAAGTGAAAGAGCTATGACTCAAACCCATCTCTTCTGACTCCATAGTCTACATTCTTTTCCTAGGACCACAGTTGCTGCAACAACTTATTTTGTGAAGTGGTCTAGGGCATAGCATTGATAGGTAACACATTCAAGTGTAATTGTGAATCTAACATCTAAGACAAGTAAAGGGGAGGAAGTAAGATGACATTTTCAGTCTTCTAAACTGCATTAATGTGATGACTTTTTTCAAAACAGTGGAGGATAAGATATTGAACTAGCAGGAATCAAAATATGGATGCAGGGTGTGTATGTGTGTGTGTGTGTGTATGTATCTGATAGAGAAGAAGTGATAGGGAAAGTGGTACAACCTCTCTTTTCTGCTTCCTGGTTTCTACGATGTATTCAAAGAGCAGAGAGAGAGAAAGAGCCAGGAATGGATCATCCTTATATTCAAATTCTACATCATGACTAAGAAAAGCATTCTCTGTGTGCACATGTCAAAGTTTACCAAAATATTGTCTCTTTTCCTTCCGCAGCTTTTCTTGTAATCCAAGCAGGGGCTAAATGAGATTGGTGAATCCTTACTGACCACATGCTGATTTCCTTCTTATTTCGGTGTAATCATCTTTTTTGTGTGGGGCAGAAATGCCCAGATAGATTAGCCGAGGTTGCGCGTGACAGCACGCTGTACGGGAAAGGGTAATGATTGTGGCACTGTGGCACGCATCAGCTGACTTGTAAAATTTCCTGACAGCACACTTATTGCATGTTGTAAAACCCTTGGACATGTACTTGGGGAAAGATCTCATTGCCACAATTACACTCTATGTGCCCAAAAGTTCTTGTCAGCCAAGTTAGTGGCATCAGTGGTAAAGTGAATTTGCTTCTCAGGGAAACTTGAAGTAAATGCCAGTAAAAACAGATATTTTAAATAGATAATGTTAATACCGGTAACATTGCTCACCATTATCAAAAGTTCTTCTGCTGAGGACTCCTATAAGTGATTTTTTTCTAGTAAAATAGGGACATTTGGGTTATTCTTTATCATGATACTTCCTCGGTCTGCAAGTGGTGCTTCCATTTACTTTTCATTTATGCTTCACCCCAGCACACCCCTATTTTTTCACCTCTCCTCCCTTCCACTCCAGTGAGATGACTGGCTTCTCAAAGATCACCAGGAATCCTCTTGCTAAGTACAGCATCCTGTTCTTAGTTCATGGTACAGGCTTTCTTCCTCACTTGGTATTATAGACTATACATTTCACAATTCTTCTCCAGTCTTCTCAGTGTGTTTGGCTGACCTCTTCATTTTCCAGCCTCTGAATTTGATGATGCTTTACCTTCTGGGCCATGTACCTTTGAGAATCTGATGGAGTTATGGAAGCTTTTCCCAGAGGACTGTGGATATTTCTATACACAGAAAAATTTGACCCCAGTGAAATACCACGCACATCTATTGGCTAAAAATAATAAAACTAGTAATACCAACAACATCAAGTGCTGGCAGGAAGAGTAACTAGAATTCCCATTCATTACAAATGGGAATGCAAAATTGTACAGTCACTTTGGAAAACAGTTTGGCAGTTTCTTATAAAGTTCAATATATACCTACCATGTGACCCAACAGTCCCACTCCTAAGTGTTTACCATAGAGAGAGGAAAACTTATGTTGACACAAAAATCGATATGCACGTTTATAGTGGCTTTATTCAAAATCAACAATAACTGGAAACAACCCAAATGTACATCAACTGGTTAATGGATAAACTGAGGTCTATCCACTGAATGGAATACAGCTCAGCAGTAAAAAGAAATGAACAATTGATACTCATAAGAATATGGGTGAATGTCTAGTACACTATGCTCAGCAAAGGAAGCCAAACTCAAAAGGCTACATACCTATTCAAAAAGCACTATACTGGGCCGGGCGCAGTGGCTTACGCTTGTAATCCCAGCACTTTGGGAGGCCGAGGCGAGCGGATCACGAAGTCAGGAGATCGAGACCACGGTGAAACCCCGTCTCTACCAAAAATACAAAAAATTAGCCGGGCGTGGTGGTGGGCGCCTGTAGTCCCAACTACTCAAAGAGGCTGAGGCCGGAGAATGGCGTGAACCCAGGAGGCGGAGCTTGCAGTGAGCTGAGCTCACGCCACTATACTCCAGCCTGGGCGACAGAGCGAGACTCCGTCTCAAAAAAAAGCACTATACTGTATGGTTCAATCTACAGGACATTCTGGAAATGAAAACATATAGGATCAGAAACTTGACTAGAGGTTGCCAGGGGCTTGGGTGTGGGGAGACATCGGCTACGAGGGCATGCAGGAATATTTGGAGAGGAGGGAAAATACCTTAGATCTTGATTATGGTGATAGTGACACAACTGTATATATTTGTCAAAACTCATGGAACTATACATTCTAAAAAGGATGAGTGTCACTGTGTCAATTTATACCTTAATAAACATGACCGAAAAACGATTTATTTTGTTCACAATTTTGCAGCTGTTGTGGTCCAGGGATGCCAGCTTAAGATTTCTACCACAGGTCAGGCACAGTGGCTCACGCCTGTAATCCCAGCACTTTGGAAGGCCAAGGTGGGCAGATCACGAGGTCAGGAGTTCGAGACCAGCCTGGCCAACATGGTGAAACCCCATCTCTACTAAAAATACAAAAAATTAGCTGGGCGTGGCAGCAGGACCTGTAATCCCACCTATTGGGAGGCTGAGGCGGGAGAATCGCTTGAAGCCAGGAGGTAGAGGTTGCAATGAGCCGAGATTGCGCCATTGCACTCCAGCCTAGGCAACAGTGCGAGACTCATCTCAAAAAAAAAAAAGATTTCTACCACAGAGCTTCCCCTCTTTGCTTTCTTCCTTTCCTCTGTGCTTTCTTCCTGGGCTCTCATCTTCTCTTATGGCTTTAAGCCTAGTCTCCATACTGGTGACTCTAAATTTTATATCTCCTGAATTCCAATTCAAAGTTTCTGCTGGCAATTCAAAATCACCGTGTCGAAACCCTATACTCTCCTGGCCAGTTTCTTTTCAGAACTGCACTTCCTATGCTTCCCATATACCCCACTTAAACCTCCCTGCTCTCAGGCCACTTTTATTGGAGTTGTCTTTAATTCCTCTCTCTACACTCACGCCTCATTAGTCACTAAATCTTGTTGATTCTACTTTCTAATTATCTCTCAAACAACACTGTCTCTTCCTTTATATTTCCCAAGCTACTTCCCAAACTCTTGCTCTCACAGCTCTTCCTTAGACCATAGCAATAGCCCCTTCTGCAACTAAGCCTTTGTCTCTTCAGTCCACAACTCATTAACATGACACAAATGTCAGGTTCCCTGTTTGTTTTGCTCAAAAATCTGCATAGCGTCTCAGGCCTTATGGGATACAGTATGATCTTCTTAGCCTGAGTTTTAAGGCTCTGAATGATTGAGTTCAAATGCTTTTTAAAACCTGTCTCCTGCCACATCTTTCCACACACGCCAGCCTCCAGAATCATCATCAATACACTTGCAGGGCCTTGCAGAGAACAAGTGCTTACATTCTCCTGGCTTCTGATAGGCTTCTTCCTAGAACATCCTTCCTCTAAAATTGTTTGACTAATGACAAAATTTCCATTCTTTGGATGTGACCCAAATATCACAATCTATAATGAATCTTTCCCCAGTCCTTCCTCTCAGAATGAATTACTCTCGTCCTTGACTCATCTTTGGTGCGTGTGTGTGCGTGTTTGTGTGTGTGTGTGTGTCAATAGATTTGATGACAAAACTGAAGTTACTTATATAAATTATTGACCCTATTAGATAGTGTGCCCCTTCAGGACAGGACCTGTGTCTTATTCACTTTTATGAACTCTACAGCAGACTAGTAAAGGGCCTCTCTTAAAGAAGATAATATTTGCTGAACTAGTTCAGGTGCAGTGGCTCACACCTGTAATCTCAGCACTTTGGGAGGCTGAAGCAGGTGGATCATTTGAGGTCAGGAGTTTGAGACCAGCCTGGCAAACATGGTGAAACCCCATCTTTACTAAAAATAGAAAAACTGGCCGGGCATGGTGGTGGGCGCCTGTAAGCCCAGCTACTCTGGAGGCTGAAGCAGGAGAATCGCTTGAACCTGAGAGGCGGAGGTTGCAGTGAACCATTATTGTGCCACTGCACTCCAGCCTGGGTGACAGAGCGAGACTCCATCTCAAAAAAAAAAAAAAAAAAAAAAGCTGAACTAAATTTAGACCATCCTCTAAAGTTTAAAAGAATTCTGCACAATTAAAATAAAGCTAAATTAAGGTCTATATATCCTTTAATTAAGACTCTATACTGAATCTGCTATACAGACTGCCCCATTTCAAGTTGCTGTTCAAAGGATGTAGAATGGCCCTTACCCTAAAATGTCCTAATCCATCATCAGCCTTAAATTCCATCATGTGTAATAAGGGCAACATCTGACAGAGCAGAAGGGCCTCTGTTGTACATGCCACCTGGGACTGGCCCCCTTCAATAGCAGTTTTTCCATTTAAATTACCTTTAGGCCTCCAATAACAATTCCTTTGTCAAAGTAAACTCTATTTGCCTGAGATTCAACACTAAGGGTTTCTCTATCCATTTCAAGTAGGAATGGGAGGTTAGTTTCCTAGTGTAAATTCTCTAGATGTTGAATGGAAGAAAATGAAATTCAGATTTAAAAACATCTCATCAGTATTTCAAGTCTGTAGCCAAACAACAGGAATCCACTGAGCATTTTCTATGAAACTAGTATTGTTTATGACAGTCCAGGGTGTTTAAAGGGCATTGAGGTATGCTCTTCATTCCCAAGGAGTTTTGTGTGCAGAACCAAGAGAAAGGGGCAGAATTAATGTGTGAAATGATTTAAGAATACCAACTTCAGGGTAAGGGATTATGAAGAGCAGCCTCATCTAGAGAAGAAAGAGATCTCCATGGGTTGGTGTCATGGATAAAGCCTTCCAGAGCACAGTCTATATGTCTTGTTTGAGTAAAGAATAAGGAAGAATCAGTGTATTAGCTTCCCAGGGCTGCTGTAACAGATTACCACAAACTACATAGCTTAACACAACAGAAATTTATTCTGTTACCGTTCTAGAGGCAAGAAGTCTGAAATTAAGAGTTCTACAGGGCCATGTTCCCTCCAGAGGCTCTAGAAGAGATTCTGTTCCTTATCTTTTCCAACTTCTGGTGTCCCCAGGCATTCCTTGGCTTGTGGCCATATCATTCCAATTTCTGCCTCCATGGTCACATTGCCTCCTCCTTTTCTCTGTGTCTTCTCTTCTGTGTGTCTGTCTCATAAGGATACATATGATGGCATTTAGGGCCTACCTAGATAATCCAGTATAGATCCATCATCTCAAGATCCTTAATTTAATCATATATTTTGCCATATTCACTTTTTTGTTTTATAAGGTATTAAATATTCACATGTTCTGGGGATTAGGACATGGACATAACACCTAGGGGACCACCATTCAACCTACTATTGGCACCTACATAAGTTGCAGGGCCTAGTGCAAAATGAAAATACTGGCCTCCATATTCATTCAAAAACCAGGAAAATTGTGTCATTAAAAGTACTGAGAAGCTTGCTTTCTTTGATGGTCTCCCTCTCTTGACTTACCATGATTTTTTTCTTTGTTATTTAATGTCATTCTTTAAAAAAAGGAAATTTAAATTTTAAGCCCTTTGCATGAATTTGGCCATTTATATTTATAGTGTGCAATGACAGTTTTAAATACAAATATAACAGTATTTAACTCATATGCAGAACCACCAAAATTACACAATTTGTATTTCATAACAAATACATGCCTACATGTTTTATTCTTACCAGAACCATGGAAATGCTACACAAAACTAACTCAACCCTTTTTATTATATCTGTGGATGCACATAACTTCTTTTTCTTTCTTTTTCTTCTTTTTGCGATAAGGCCTTGCTCTGTTGCCCGGGCTGGAGTGCAGTGGTGTTATTACGGCTCACTGCAGCCTTGACCTCCCAGGCTCAAGCAATCCTCCTGCCTCAGCCTCCTGAGTAACTGGGACTACAGGTGTGCGCCACCACACCTGCCTTTTTTTTTCTCCCTGTGCAGATGCGGTCTCACTATGTTGCCCAGGCTGATCTTGAACTCCTAGCCTCAAGTGATCCTCCTTCCTTGGCCTCCCAAAGAGCTGGAATTACAGGCATAAACCACAGCACTCGACCACAATATACACACTTTCTACCAACACTCTATCTTTGGCTGAGTGATGATTAAGGAAGGACTGAAAGGAAAAGGAAATCTAGGCTGACCTATCTTCCCCTTTCCTTCCATGTCATCATTTTCCACACAAGTGGTTGGCTAATACAGGGAAGTATTATGAGTAAGAAAGGATATGAGAAGGCCGCTTGGTAATACATGTTGCCTAGAGTGGCATTGCCTTCTTTTGCATTGGAAACAAGTTCTGATTCTGATGAAAAGCATGGCCTTGCAACAGTATCAGGACCCCCTTCCATGTCATCATTTTCCACACAAGTGGTTGGCTAATACAGGGAAGTATTATGAGTAAGAAAGGATATGAGAAGGCCGCTTGGTAATACATGTTGCCTAGAGTGGCATTGCCTTCTTTTGCATTGGAAACAAGTTCTGATTCTGATGAAAAGCATGGCCTTGCAACAGTATCAGGACCCACTCTCACTCACATAGACATTACACACTTAGCTTGTACTCACTGAGTCTCCCGGCATTCCCACACACTGCAGGTCTTCCAGAATTCTGTGCTAGTGGGGCATCATGAATGCCGTTATGTGAATGGGTGGCAAGGAATAGCAGGCATGCATGTTAGGTTTATCTCTGCCCACATACATGTTCCACTGTACTATTGGACTTTACTTCCACAAGTTGAAAGATAAAATTATTAAGAATTTCTAGGCAGGCGGATCACCTGAGGTCAGGAGATTGAGACCAGCCAGACCAACACAGCTAAACCTCATCTCTACTAAAAATGCAAAATTAGCTGGGCCTGGTGGCACACACCTGTAATCCTTGCTATTCTGGAGGCTTAGGCGGAGAATCTCTTGAACCCGGGAGGAGGAGGTTGCAGTGAGCCAAGATCGCACCATTGCACTCCAGCCTGGACAACAAGAGCGAAACTCCATCTAAAAAAAGAATTTCAAGATGACAACCTCAGAGCATTAAACCAAGCATGAGGTCCTTCTAAGCATTGAGCCCTGTGTGACTATGAAGGTTGCAAGCAATGAAGGACCCTACAAAGAAGGGCCGTGTGGTATCATTTTTCAAAATGTGGCTTCTAGCTCATTTGTAAATTGTGATCCATTGGTGGTTGTTAAACCTATTTAAATGTGGTCTGTGGCCAACTTTAACACACATGCATACATACACACATAATTTAGAAATAGAAGTGTTTTACAAATAAGGATAAGCCTCATATTGTGAAACTTGTAATTCAAATATGAGTATCTATGTGTCTGTTTCTTGCTGTGAGTCATTGAAACCACTGTTCTAAGGACTAGCCCATGGGCTGTGGAGTCAGACATAAGGCACTTCAATCCCATTTCTATTACTGTCAATGACCTTAAAAGACATCACTTATTTGAGCCCAAGTTTCTTCATATGTATGAGGTTCAAATTGGATAAGTGATATGCTAGGTAAAAAATTATTAAGTTAAGCCTAAGCTGATGATTCACTCCAGTTATTTTATACAAATGGCTGAATAAAAGTGATATGTGAATGAAGATTTTCAATCCTATCATCAAATATGGAATGACTTTTTTTTATTTTAATAGAGCATTATTTCCTGGTTTGCTCAAGTACTTTGAGAGACATAAAGTCTCTCTTCTATCAGAATAAGTGGTTTACATACAAGCCTTTCAAATACAGGTTATAGCTTAATATATATGATAGTAACAAGCACCACTAACAAATATATGCATATCACACTATTAATGGTATTGTATTGAGAGAATGGTGCTGTGTAGCTGTATACGAACCAGCTTCCCACTCTAAGAACATATATGCCTTTGAAAAAATGCCATTTGAGGGTTCCCTCAAATGATTAGAAAAGTAATTTGTAATTTAAAGAGTCATAAAGGCTCATTAAATATCCAGGTTTAAATATTAATCAGTGTGAAGTTGATGGACCATGCTTGCAATAAATGTCTGTAGCATAGTCTAGATACTCTGAGAAAATGGAATGCACCATTTGAGAAGGAAAGAAAGAAATACTGACCCATGAGTAACCTCCCACAGTCTGGTGTTGAAATCCAAAAGTAAGTGTCTCTATAAGGATTTATGAAATATCCTTTGGAAAACTTTAATCATTATGGCTATGGTCTTCCCCGTGATCTTAAGACACTGATGATAATGTATTTAGGCCATATCATTCTAGATATCACCTCCATTTGGAGGAGGAAGGCCACTGATTGTGGTTTTATCTTATTTACATTATGTAACATATTTGGTTTTAGTTCAGAAAAGGACGAAGCTTTTCTGAGAGACACATTAGGCTCTTCATACCTCTCTTAAAATGGTTGATTTTTTTTTAAAAAAGATGTTTTTAATATAACAAAGCAACTGAATTTGATGCCAACAATAGTGTAATAAATCCAAAGTACTTTTCAAACGAGTACATTTGCCCTTAAAAACTGTATGGGTTTTTCCTTTTTATACTCACTTCATTTAGTATTCTATTTACAAAAGAACAGCAATCTCATAGCTACCTCATTCACCAGGCAAAGACAACAAAGACGTGATTTCACTGATCACCAGAGGGTTTGTGGTTTTAACTGCAGACCATCTGACAAAAAGAAACCCCAGTCTCTGGGTGGGATGAAAACTGAAATGTAGATGGATCTAAAGTGGACAGTTCCATTCCCCTCCCCGCAAAATGTATGCACTCAGGAAACATATTTCCAACATCCCTGCACCAGGTTGCAGACTTTACGAGTGAAGAGAAAGTGGGATTCCTAAAAACACAAAGTAATTCAGACACATCTTTGGCTGCCAGAACATACTTCAGACAAAAAGCTTAAAGCTGTCAAGAAAGCAGGCAACGGAGTTCCCAGAGGACCAGATGCTGTGGTGAAAATACATCTTGTGTATATTTTACTCCAGATGTCAATGTATACACTGAACCTTTCGGAAGGTGAGAGGAAAACATAGGAATTAATAATTTCCTGATTCAATACTTCAAGGCGCAACCAAGTCCACTATTGATTAGTCAGTCTTGATTTTCTCTTCCTGTTCTGTGTCTATGCTAAATTGTGTTTGTAAAATTTGTAAATTGTCTGATATCCTTTCCCATTATTTTTTCGGCTCCTTTGTGGTGGTAAACTGAGCATTCCCTCTGAATTTGGGCTGAATTTAGAAGAGTGTTGGGTTGACTTTGTAGTTAACACTATAGAAAACAAACACTCTAATGACTCCTAGTAAACACACAGAGTAAAAATTTGCCCACAAGAGCTCTCAAGCAATTAATTCATAATAAAAAAGAACAATACAATTATAACAGTTTTGGGAATTCAATATGCCATGTGGCTCTCACAGGACAATCTGGCCATAAAAATTGGTTTTCAGCTATTTGTATTTTTATTATTTTAGTTAACAGTACTCTCATCAGAAAACATTTTGAAGTACTTATTTTTATCATAGTTAAAAGTAAGCCGCAGACCACAAATCTGTGTATTTGTGTTTTAAAAAGGGAGAGGTCTATATATAGTCTTGTCATTGTGCAAAATGTTAAGAAAGAAAACCAAAATCCACAAATAAACAAAAATACTCACAGAAATGTTCTATCTAGCTAGCACCATGTTCTTAAATGAATTTGAATGTCTTTAGGCGGAGAATATATTCCCCAGTTTGCCAAAGGCTGATCATTTCCTATTATTTCCTTATTTCACATTTTACATTGCCCTCCTGGCCATTAAAGGCATTTGAGTTTACTACCCCTACCCAGATCATCAGGAGACTTAATGCTATGGCTTAAATGTTTGTCCCCTTCAAAACTCGTGTTGAAACTTGATCCTCAATATGGTAGTATTGAGAAGTGGGGCCTTTAAGAGGTGATTGGGTCATGAGAGCTCTGCCCACTTAAATAAATTAATCCATTAATGGATTAGTAAATTATGGGTTACTAGATTAATGAGTTATCACAGGAGTGAGGCTGGTGACTTCATAAGAAGAGGAAGAGAGACCCAAGCTAGCATGTGCTGGACCATGTGATGCCTCGGGACTCAGCAGAGTCCCCACCAGCAAGAAGACCATCACCAGATGTAGCCCCTCAACCTTGGACCTCTCAGACTTCATAACTGTAAGACACAAACCTCTTTTCTTTATAAATTACCCAGTTTTAGGTGTTCTGTTATAAGCAACAGAAAATGGCCTAAGACACTTAATAAAAATATGATTCTTATTATTACCACAAACTAGTACAGATACTGATCAGTCAGTTGATTAAAGGCTGCTGTATGGCCAGGCACAGTGGCTCACACCTGTAATCCCAGCACTTTGGAAGGACAAGGCAGGAGGATCATTTGAGGCCAGGGCTTCAAGACCAGTCTGGGTATTATGGCTAGACTCCATTTCAATAAAAATTTGTAACTTAGCCAGGAGTGGTGGTGAGTGCTTGTAGTCCTAGCAACTCAGAGGACTGAGGCAAGAGGATCCCTTGAACCCAGGAGTTCAGAGTTACAATGAGCTATGATTGCACCATTGCACCCCACTCTGAGCGACAGAGTGAAACCCCATATCATAAAATAATATAAAGGTTGCTGTAGCAGCATAAGCAGAACATTCATGCAAATGAGACATGAGTGGAAGATTTTTATAATAGAATGATCACAAGATACTACACGAGGCAAACAAATGACTTTTATAAAAATGAAGTTAGATATATTCTAGAAATCTAGGAGCTAAGCCTGAAGTAAGATATGAATAAAGCTTATGTACTAGAGATATACAGGAATATCTTTTAAACATCTTTCCAGCTGGATATGCACCTAATAGAACACCACTCAATACCTGCTTGTTAAATAAACATTGCTAAATACATTTTTTAAATTGTAGGTCAGTTAGATATTTTATGTTTCAAATTTGAAGAAACTTCAAATGAATAATTTAGGATAAAAGGTGATTGACATTGTTCAGTTCACGTACTTTTGACTGTTGCTGGCGATTCAAACAAACTTCCTCTACACTAGGCTCAAAATAAAGGGATGGAGGAATATTTACCAAGCAAATGGAAAGCAAAAAAAAGCAGGGTTGCAATCCTAGTCTCTGACAAAAAAGAATTTAAACCAATAAAAATAAAAAAAAAAACAAAGAAGGACATTACATAATGATAAAAGGAATAATTCATTGAGAAGACCTAGCTATCCTAAATATATATGCACCTAATACAAGAGTACCCAGATTCATAAAACAAGTTCTTAGAGACCTATAAAGAGACTTAGATTCCCACACAATAATAGTGGGAGACTTTAACAACCCACTGTCAATATTAGACAGATCAACCAGACAGAAAATTAACACGAATATTCAGGACTTGAACTCAGCTATGTATCAAGTGGACCTAATAGATATCTACAAAACTCTCCACCTCAAATCAACAGAATATACATTCTTCTAAGTGCCACATAGCACTTATTCTAAAATTGACCACATAACTGGAAGTAAAACACTCCTCAGCAAATGCAAAAAACTGAAATCATAACAGTCTCTCAGACCACATTGCAATCAAATTAGAACTCAGAATTAAGAAACTCACTCAAAACCATACAATTACATGGAAGTTGAACAACCTGCTCCTGAATGACTCTGGGGTAAATAATGAAATTAAGGCAGAAATCAAGAAGTTCTTTGAAACCAATGAGAACGAAGACATGATGTACCGGAATCTCAGGATACAGCTAAAGCAGCGTTAAGAGGGAAATTTATAGCACTAAATGCCCACATCAGAAAGCTAGAAGATCACATATTGACACCCTAACATCACAAACTTGCTCTACACTGAGAAGTAAATGTCTGAATTTTTTTGTATTTGCAATGTCAAATCATTTCCATTTTAATTGAAAAATATAATCAAAGCTAGAAGGGAGGAAATGAGGTAACAAAGAAATGAGTAAATAACACTTTATTGAAATCTCCAAAGAAGTTCTATTTTAATGTTGGGACTGCAAGAGCATTTAAACTGGTTCCTACCGTGAATGACGGAGTGGGGCTTAGCAGTATCAGGGATTTTTCAGAAAGCCCTAAAACCATTTTTATTTTCCTTCAAGTTTTGTTGTTTGAAACTTCAAGTTTTCTAAAACATTTTCCCATTCAGCCTTTCTTTTCCAAAGGAAATTTAATTTAAAAAATGTTGTTTTAACTAAATTCAAACTTGTATTATACAAATAAGACAGGTTTTTGTTCAAAATTAATTCTTGTTTGCTTCTAGAACTACTAGGAAAATCAAATTCAAAAGGCTGAGCTAATACATTGTCAGATTTGAAGGCAACAGAAGCTAAAACATTTTAAGTTTTGTTCTCAGTTTAGATTGGAAATCATTTTATTTAAATTATTTATTGGATTTTGGGGATACAAGTAAAAATACGTACCAATAAATAACCTGGAATATTGATATTATATCTAGAATCTAGATATAATGAAAACTTAGTTCAAGGTCACTTTAGGAAGGTGCGAACTGGCAAATCTGTGTCTCTACTTGTGTCCACGGTTTCTCTTTGGAGAATGAGCAGAAGTAGATTAATGCTGCAACATTAGAAACCTCTGCTAAGATGAAAATAGGGCCCAGCAAGACCTGCACTTTTTAGGGTATTACTACTTCTGTTTGTTTTCTGTTATACTGTATACATGACTATGCTTTAAAAAATAAATTAAAAAATAAAGCATAGTCATGGATCACAGTAGAACTGCTCTGAGGAAATGTTCTTCTCAAATTGAGAGCCTTTTAAAGCTACTTTATAAATTCCCCTTGTTCCTGCTTCATCCTCGAAGTCAAATGCCAGGTGCTGGACTAGGCACTGAAAATATTGCAATAATTAAGAAATCCTCTGAACTCCAGAAAGATACAACTCTGTAAGGGAGGTGGGCCTATAAAGAAATAAGTTGTCACCAGGGAGAAGTACAACTAGTATATGAATATTTGGAAATGAATTATGGCATCATCAGAATATAAGTGTTAACCTATCACCTGTGTAAGCTTATCTCAGAAGGTGTCCCGTGAGCTTGCAATGTGCAGATATCAGGGCAGCTCAGCCTCTGCTGCTCTTCTGCAGACCCCATCAGCAGAAACCCTCACTTCTGAGCATGCTCATGTCCCTGCTCACATAAAAGAACCACAAGACACAGCTTTTTTCCTTCCATGGGTAGAGAAAGACAAACTGAGTCACCTGTAAGACAAAATACAGGACAGAAGTTTGTCATTGACTTTTCCAGCCTGCCATTTCCAGGAAGTTTGGACACAGAGACAGACACACATAGAGGAAGAAGCCCATGTGAACGAGATGGCAGAGACTGGAGTGATGCATCAGCCAGCCAAGAAATGCCAAAGATTGCCAACCAACCACGGGAGAAGTCTGAAACAGTCCCGCTCACAGCCCTCAGAAAAAAACCAACCTACTGACTCCTTCATATTACACATCTAGCCTCCAGAAGTGAAATCAAACATTTCTGCTGTTAAAGTTGCTGGTTTGTGGAACTTCGTTATGGCAGCCCTAGCAAACTAATACATGCACTTTTACCAAACCTAGTTTTCCAGCCTTTCTGACAGCTTTTTGAGCTACCCAACGTCCTTCTAATACATTCCTTTTCTTAACTTCTTGTTTGCCCCTTAGGACCTTGATTGATTTTTTTTTTTTTTTGTATCCATTTTTCTCTTTCTCTTTCTCAACAGTTTTAATGTCCACTTTAGGATTCACGTGGTTCTAGGGAAAATGACTTCACCCCAGGATCCTGGGTAGAGCATATGACTTCTGTTTAGCCAATCCACATAGTGATTCTTTTTCCAAGTAGGCAAGTTTCTGAAGATGACCCAATCATAGCAAAGTGCCAGGCCTTTTCTAGGAATGCTGAGGCAAAGATATTCTATCTTTCCTGCTGTGCATAAAGATGCCTGAAGCCTAGCAATTCTGACAAGCCTGCCTCAAAGAGAAGTTAACCACACAAGACTAGAAACAAGGAAGGGAAGAAATCTGGTGCTCAGTGGTATCTTTGAACTTCTGGTTCGGGCCACACCTGAAGTCAGCTCTTCCAGTGGACTTGTCATCAGTCGAGCCAATCAATTGCCCTTATTTTTTAAGCTACGGGAAACAGATATTTTGCTATCTGCAGCTAAAACCATCTGAACTTGAACTCCCCATTTATACTTTAAACATCATTCACAGGATGACATTTTAAGTCCAGAGGGGTTATCATCTAATTCCTGAGATGATGGTACTGACCCTGAAGGAAATAATACTATTGAGGATGAGGATGATGATGATGGTGGTGGTAGTGATGGATTTCACTTCCTAGCTGCCTACTGTGTGTGAGGAACATGTTGAAAGCTGCTGTGAAACAAACGCTGGACCTGGGTCTTGAATGGTACATTGAAGTGTGCTAGGCATTTCAGGCTTTTGGGGATGATAAGCATCCAAAGCCACGCTCATATTTCCTGTCTTCGTTTCCTGTGTCTTACCTGCCTCTGCCTGTGTCATGCAACACAGGTACAAATGGTCCTGTAATCATGGCCCCGCACATTAACGGGAACAAAAGAAACAATAAATTCAGAGCTCTGTCTGCCCTGAGGGAGTGGGACTGGCCATAATTTCCTCTTTCCAGTGGGGTTTATGGTGTGCCCTGGCTACTCTGTGCACTGAGTCATAACTCCTTCCCTCATCTCCTAGTATTTGTTCCTTATTTTGTGTGGTTGGACTTTTATTCTGGTTTCTCATTTGCACTCCAGTCTTTCGTGGTGGCTAAAAATCTCTGAATCCTCAGCCACTTGCCATTCAGGAGGCTCTTTGTAGCGTGGAAAGACCTCCTTGAATCTGATTAAATCACCTCCACTGCCCCCACCACCCCCACCCAGATATTCCTGCAGCCTTGCCTTTTGTAATCACTAAACTTGACTAAGCTGTTGATTCTGGCCTACCTCAGGTCTGAGCTTAGCCCTTGGCCTCTGGGATGGGGATCCCTGGCTACTCTTCCCAGTAGAAAGCCTTGCTATTGTCAGGCTCTTTCTCCTACTACTTGCTCCTTTAGCCGTGATTTCAGTCCTTTCTCTAGTCCAGCAAATGTCACAGACAAAGCCAGATGGATTATGACACTCCTTCCATCTTCAGCCTCTCATAATTTTAGCTTTCCTTATCTCAGATCCTGGGAATCCAGTGTTCATTCTCTTGAAACCTCTCCATTTCCCTTGGACTTTCCTTGTAATGTAAGCATTAACGTGGGTCTCCTGTTGCAGAATGGTAATTCAACAGTTACCTTCACCCCTCTACCCTGTAAGGGCCACAGTTTATTTTGCTTTGAGTTCCCCCAAACACAATTATTTACCAGTGAATTAAGGAATAAAAGTCTTTGAGTGTTGGGAATCAGAAAATAGATCAAATAAAAATGAGGATGTGAATGAAACATGTGAACGACACACCCAGAGGAGTGACATCTAAGGGATTCAAAATAAGAGGAAACCCAGATGTTGGGGAGGAAAATACTAGATGTATGTGAACATCACTGTGTGCAAAAAATGACCATTACAGTTGAACAGTGTACAGAAGCAGGAAAGATCATCCACAGAAATGCTGCCATAGACACTAGGAACAATGACATAAAAGAGGAAAATAATTATGCCATTTTCATGCCAATCGCCTTCATTTCTATAAACTGCTTTATGTTAAGAATATCATTAAATTTTCCTATATTAAATTCAAGTTTATAGCAGTTTAGGATTATTTATAGCAGTTATAGTATGATCAAATGCTCAAATTTAATTAAAGAGACAATTATTTCAGTTATGTATTATATTCCATTGAGAAGAAATCATGCTGGGTATTGCAGAGGTAAATAAGGATGTCTACATGTAACTCTAAAGTGTGAGTACACATGCCACAATCACATAATGCAGAATACAGGTATGTATCTGAGGATATGAAGTGCTGGAGGTGATATCCAGTTGAGTCAGAGAAGAGCCAGCTTCTGAGATTAGACAGAATTTAGACAGCAGACTTAGAAAAGGGAAACTGCATCACTTAAGTTGTGCAGTAAGCATGCTGGTTTCTATGCTATTTTAGTTTACCCTCACTTTTTCCCCTGTCTGCTACTATTAATCCCTTCTGGAATAAAACAAAGATCTTAGCATTCTCAACACAAGGTTTGGGACTCTGTGGAGACTGATACTTACCATATTTGGCCAACTTTTAACGTGTTCCTTTCCCATGCTAAACACGCAGAATAAAATAAATATTTATCATTGACAGAGCCCCTTTTTCACTAGATTCATTCTTATAAACAGTTATCTAACTTGTTTTCTCCCTGGATTTGGGAAACTGGAAAGTTCTTGCTTTTCTTCATTGACTGCATCTTTGTTGGGAAGTCATTCCAGCTTTATTACAAAACAGAGTGACATTTCCCAGAAAGATGGAAAATATTTCGACCATTTCAAGCACTGTCACCTTAGCAAGATACCTCACTCTGTTTTTGCAATATCCACGTCTGGGTCAGGGTTTAAACTCTAAGACCCCACACCAGAAAAAAACGTAGGACTTGCAGATTCTGGCTTTCTTTGTGCTGAATCAGGAAACAAAAATGTCAGTTTTTTTATAACTCTGGGTTTATCCTATTCTCTCCTAACCAGATGCACATATTTTGAAAAGACTCTTTTTTTAACAACCATTAATGTGAAGACAATGCTTGATTAAATGTTATTAAGTGGAGAATATTGAGTCTATTATGAGCATCCCTTGATGTGGTATGACTTCCTGACAAATGGTCACTAATGAAGAAACTGAAGAAGGAAAACTTATTTTATAACACTGAGAAAGCTTATTGTTGAAAAAGCTATTTGAGTTAATGGGTACTTCTGAACCTAATGTTCATGTTGTTATAGGCAGAGTCATTCTTGAAAAGTTTTTCTTCGCTTCACTGACTTAGAAATAGAAATCTACTTTGTTGTAGTGCCTTGTTTCTCATAGAGATACTCGCCAAGTTTAATCAGTACTAAACTCTTTCCAGATTCATTTAGTGGATTGGCTATGGCTGACCAAAAGGTAACTTTGGATTGCAAAATATTCAACAAGTTGTGCTTAAGAGTCAAGCTTAGAATGACATATATGGAATAGAAAAAATAACCTCTTTCTGTCTCTTTATGATAAACAGTTGGCCCAGCATGGTTTTTATGACCAGGTGTGACATTTTCTCTCATCTTTTGCAAATTCATTTCATCTTTTATGTGTGTAAAAACTAGGGTTTTTATAAGGTAACACCTAAAACAAAAACAAAATATTTGAACACATTAAATAAACACGTATGAAGAGACTGTTATAAGTAAGGCATGGTTGGTGCTGGAGATATGGTGTTGAAAAGATAGGCCCTGTGCCAGGCGCAATGGCTCACGCCTGTAATCCCAGCACTTTGGAAGGCCAAGGCGGGAGGATCACGAGGTCAGGAGTTTGAGACCACCCTGACCAACATGGTGAAACCCCATCTCTACTGAAAATGCAAAAATTAGTTGGATGTCATGGTGCATGCCTGTAATCTGAACTACTCGGGAGGCTGAGGCAGGAGAATTGCTTGAACCTGGGAGGCAGAGGTTGCAGTGAGCCGAGATTGCACCACTGCACTCCAGCCTGGTAAAACAGAGAGACTCTGTCTCAAAAAAAAAAACAAAAAAACAAACAAAAAAAAGTCCCTGTGGAACTCACAGCATAAGGGAGAGACAGGAGACAGGAGACTCAATGAGCAGAAACAATCAGGTGTAAGTTTGATTCATTATTCACAAAGTAAATTGAGGAGCAACATTCATTACCAAACAAAACAAAAGAATTGTAACTATTCTCTCGGAAGAAAATTTGCACGTGAACTTCTTATTCATGTGAAATTTTAAAATGGTCTTTTCCTTCATTTAATAACAAGCAACTAAGTTTTTATACTTTGTTCAGAATAGTCAAGAAAAATGTCTAAATGATTCATGATTACTGGTTGTGGATGATCACTGAAAGAGATGATTTAAATAAGTCTTTTAGGAACTGGACATGGAAGTAAACTAAAACTTAGTTTCTATCAGAAAAAAATGTAAATACATAATTTAATGAAACTAAGGGTAGAAGAGGAAATAAAGCATGCTTTAATTATATAGCAATTTTGAACTAACTTCTAAAAGAAACTTGAAAATTAAATATTAGCTTTCAGTTTATGTATTGAGTTGTGTTTTATTCAGCAATGGAGAAAGGTAAGATTCAGGCTTCTCCTTCAGAAGCTCATTGTTAGGTGGCATAGAAGACAAGTAGGCAATCCTGATACACCACACTGGGGAGAGAAGACACTTCACAGCCGTCAGAGAACATATGTGAAGCACAGCACAGTTGTTTGAAAGAACATGACTGGTTCTTGAGACTCTGATTCATACAGGTTGGCAGAGCAGAGGGTGTGTGCCGGAAGAAGACTTACAAGTCAGGATAAAAGAGTTTAGATTTTAACATGAAGTTACTGGAGAAGCTCAGAAGGCTTTTAAGCCTTAGGAGTTCCTTTTTAGAAAAATCTTTCTGGTTGCATGGTGGAGAATTGATCACAGAAAGAGAAGTCTGGAATCACAGATAAAATAGGAAGCCTTTGCAGCAATTCCAGTGAGAAATGAGCAAGTCCTGCCCCATGACAACGGAAACAGAGTGGAGGAGATGGGCTGGGTCATTGGTCAGAGGTGAGGGATAAGAGAATGATTCCAGACTGCACTGAATGATGGAGTGGACAACGGGAGCATTTACTGAGATGGGAAATGCAGGGAGAGGAGGAGGTTTCAGTCTAAGATAAAAAGTTGAATTTTGAACAAAAATTTAAGAGGCAGCCGAGCGTGGTGGCTCACGCCTGTAATCCCAGCACTTTGGGAGGCCGAGGCGGGTGGATCACGAGGTCAGGAGATCGAGACCATCCTGGCTAACACGGAGAAACCCCGTCTCTACTAAAAATACAAAAATTAGCCGGGCATGGTGGCGGGCGCCTGTAGTCCCAGCTACTCGGGAAGCTGAGGCAGGAGAATGGCGGGAACCCGGGAGGCGGAGCTTGCAGTGAGCCGAGATCGCGCCACTGCACTCCAGCCTGGGTGACAGAGTGAGACTCCATCTCAAAAAAAAAAAAAAAAATTTTAAGATGCATGTAAAATGCCTGTGAGTGGAGAATTCTGCCAGGCAGCTGCAAACACTGGCCTGGAGCTTCAGAGAAGAGATTGAGACTTAAGATTAAAAAAAAAAGTGTGTGAGGGAAATCACCCACCATGAACCTGTGAAGAAAAATGAGGATCGGGGACACTTAGTCTGGTAAACATAGACATTTAAGGGCTAAGCAGACAAAAGGAATCCTTCTAGATGACCAAGAAGAAGGGAAAATGTAAAACAGGAAAAGATTGGTGTCATTTTACGGTGGAGAGAATTTCAGGATGGAAAACATAGTGGATAGTGTTCATTGCTGTAGAGAGTGAGTGGGGTGTCTCCATTGGGTAACTGTGGCAGGAAGAGCTTCAGTGGCAGGACGGGACCAGAAGTCGGCTTGCGGGAGAGTGAGGAGTTAATTAGAGGTGAGGGGCCAGGCATGGTGGCTCACACCTGTAATCCCAGGTGTGATTTGGGGGGCTGAGGCAGGTGGATTACAAGGTTAGGAGTTCGAGACTAGCCTTGGTCAATATGGTGAAACCCCATCTCTACTAAAAATACAAAAATTAGCCGGGCCTGGTGGTGCGCGTCTATAATCCCAGCTACTCAGGAGGCTGAGGCAGAAGAATTGCTTGAACCCAGGAGGTGGAGGTTGCATTGAGCTGAGATCACACCACTGCACTCCAGTCTAGGCGACAGAGTGAGACTCCGTCTCAAAAAAATTAAAATAAAATAAAACAATTAGAGGTGAGGGGGTAAGAATAAGAAGTGTAGACTTTTTTGAAGATCTGTCTTCCAAAAGGAGAGAGTGGTTAGTAAACGTGTAGGTCTGTGTGTTTATGTTTTGGAGTAAAAATAATACTCCCTGACACACACACACACCTCCAAAGAGAAACCCCGTCATTTATTCCTCTAGCTTAAGAGTGATAGAATGATGTTAGCACATAACATTGTAACAATAGACACCCTACATTTTTTAATATTCCTTCCTCCCTTTTTTCTCCCTCCTTCCCTTTGTTTCTTTTCTGCCTTCCTTCCTCTCCTTCTTTAGTAATACAAGAAGAGATAACAAATTATCTTCAGTGAGCAGAAAAAAAAAATATGGTAATGCAAAGGAATTAAGAATAGGTACAAAATTTAAGAAATAAATAACCAAAGCTTCAGATAACAGCAATAATTCAAATTTGTAACCTCAAATCCAAGTACTTCTGTTTATTTTGAGCTCTTATCTTTTAAATGAAGGTCTGCTTTCTTAAAAACAAACAAATCTTCTATAGTTATCTTCTGAAGGAAATATATGAAAGTTAAAGTGAATCAGAAGAATGAGAGAACATTCATTGTTATATGAACAAAGGTCCAAAATGTTCTTTAAAAATCATACTTTCATGTTGATTACCTCAGCAATAAGAGGAACTTTAGAATTTATTAGCCCATTTTACAGATGGGAAAACAGGCCCAGAGAGGTCTGGTGACTTGTCTAATTATATGACCAGGACAAAAAAAAAATTATCTCTCAACCTCCATTCAACCACTACTACCCCAAAAGATTTCCTCTTCCTAAAGCCAAGTTATTATTGGTTTTGAAAGGAATATAATAATGCTGTCCATTTAACTCCCAGAGGCTTCTTGTCCATAACTAGAAGGGCATACAAAGTGCCTTGAGCTGTAGGAGGATGAACTGTATGCATTGAAGGCATTTGCCTTCTCCTCATTCTATACCTTTGTATTTACATTTACATCTACCTATTGTCTTGGTTGCTCCCTGTATTATTTATTTACATCTATCGCCTACTTTCCAGTCATCTTGGTCCCTAATTTCACAGCCACACACTTGTAACTTTGTCATGTAAAAGTATTCCCCTTTTCCTATAGCTGCCTGCAGCTCTGCCAGTTGACTGTGTTTACTGTGTCTGTGTCGTGTCTGTGTACCAGCATGCAGAGGTCTGAGCTTCACTCACAGACAGTCCCTGTCCCCGAGCTGTGTTCCCACAATTCATACAAAGGCCAGCCTCAAAAGGACCACCACTGAAGGGTCCTCTATAAGATTAGAAACAGGAGGTTTTACCCCATATTTTCTGTACTGGTGGCCTTTCTGAGAGCCCCTTGCACATGACATTAGAATTGGAGGTACTTAAGAAAAAAAAGAATACTCTTAAAGCTAATCTTGCTGTTGACAGAAAGCAGAATTCGACTTTGGAAAGTATCCATTCCTTAATATCGCATATTGCTCTCATTTGCAGTGTAAAATGATGCAACTCACGTTGTACTATGTCCAGTAGAGCACTTAATCCTCATGAAAGAAAGAAATGAATCACTGCAGCAAGACGCGCATCCCTGATGACTCTGTCTTAAATTAGAAATGAGTAATTATTATAGGGATAAATAACTGTGAGTTTCTCAGAATAGATAAGTTTCCTCAAGTCATGAGACAGCGCTCACAGGATTCCCTCATCCCAAATCCTGGAAACGCTAAGCTTCGGACACCCCCATTCTTGCGTTCAGGAACTGAGACATTTAAATGGGCATGAGTGGAAAAATCCACATTTGCTCACAGGATATGAATACGGTTTCCTTGCTTCAAGTGGCATCTTAATGGGAATTGTGTTTCACACTCCAATTAAAGAGGCCAAGTCCCAGAGAAAGGCTCTAACTTTCAATAGCTGTGTATAAATAGCATAGGAGAGTAAACAATTGGGGAACCACTTTCCCAGGCCACCCTTTACAGACATGGAACTCCAGAACCAATCGCATGAGAAATATCACTCGTGTGATCCCATGGTGGCTTCCATATTAAAAGCTGCTGTTTACCATTCAGTCAGGAGAGTACCGTAATAAAAAAAAAAAAACAATAAAATAAGATTGCAATTTTATCTTGATAAAGTTAATCCAAAGCAAACATCAATGTTTTTGAGAAAACAAATACTGTAAAGCAATTCAGTTGTCTTCTAGAGAAAAGTAATTTATCATGTCTCTTCTGAGCTTCAGGTGTCTCCAGGAACTAGGAAATGTTTTGAAAATGAAGCAAAATTGGTAAGCAGACTAATATCAAATAAATTATTTCCCAAGCTATGATCGTAATCCAAAAGCCTGGATAAAGAATGTATCTTTTGGTCATGCGCTGTTCTCCTTTGTCTTAGCTTGATGAGTAAGAAGCTGAGCTATGGTTTCTTCACTGAGATCAGCTGTCTCCAGGAACTTGAGTAACTGTCTCCAACCCAGTGTGTGGATGAGGAGAGCAGAAGGACCTTAGGTAATCCAGAATTTAGCAAAACACAAGATTGGCCTCCTGATAATCCATTCCTTGTATATAGCAACAAAACTACAATGAAAAGTGTACCAAAAAATCTCCTCCAAGTAAGAGCATTAAGTTTTACAATAACAAGATCAATACCATGCTGGACCCAGGATGTTTTGTGGGCAGTGCTTCCCCATTATCCTAGTTACCTCAAAAGATTCTAGATGAACCACAAGCATTCCCATTTGTCTCTGAAGTTCATCATGGATCTGTCATCCATGAATTCAGCTAACTATTTGAGAAGTGATTTATATCTCTATCTAATAATGAGTAACATATACTATTTACTGTGTGAAGTGGTTTATTCTTGTTTGAACTAAATTTCTGTCTCTTGAATTTTACAGGTGATTTTCCTCATTCAATTAAATCACATTTGTAAACAAATGTGTTTTCTTCCCCCACACTTTGGATAATTTTGTAGATCTCAACCTCTGCTTTTCCAGACTAAAGAGTATTTTTTTGTTTTTTTTGTGTGTTTTTTGGCCATTTTAGTAGGACTATCAAGAAAACCTATAAATGTCAGAATCTCAGAAGTACAGCAAAGATCCTTTTTGCTTACTTTTTTTTTTCAAGACAGAGTCTCACTCAGTCACCCAGGCTGAAGTGCAGTGGTATGATCTCAGCTCACTGCAACCTCTACCTCCTGGATTCAAGTGATTCTCCTACCTCAGCCTCCTGAGGAGCTGGGATTACAGGTGCCTGCCGACAGGCCTGGCTAATTTTTTTGTATTTTTAGTAGAGACGGGTTTCGCCATGTTGGCCAGGCTGGTCTCGAACTCCTGACCTCAAGTGATTCGCCCTCCTTGACCTCCCAAAGTGCTGGGATTACAGGCGTGTTTGCTCACTTCTTCATAGTGAATCTTTGTAGTGAACATGGAGATATATAATGGTCTAGAAAGAAATAAAATATACTGCATTGTTTGGAGGAACATTTCCAGAGAACAAGGCTTATTTGATTTGACTGCACAGGCCAGTTCAGCAGTTTTATTAAAGGTTTCTCAAATTGTCAATCTCCCTATCTTACCCCTATTATCGTTCAGATGAAGAAAATAGTTACTTAGTAATTAGGCTAAATCAGAACATTTAGTTTCTGCATACATGATCTCATTTCATCGTCACCACACCTCTGAAAAATAGGCAAAACTATCCCTATTCTACAAATAAGCAACTGAGGCTTAGAGAGAAGTTAAAACCCAATACTGGGTTTGAATCCAGTCCTGACTCTAAGTACCCAGATGAGTAGCTGAAATTGCTTTCTAGCCCATCTCAGTGGATGGATTCTTACTCCTTTAGGTTGATCCTTATCTTTTAGGGTATGGATATATCCTTAACATTCACAGTTCCTTTATACCAGCTATGCATTTGAAGTATCTTAGGTAAAAACCATAATGACAGAAATGTATCTACTGCATCTGTCTCTGTAGCTGTTTTTCTATTTTGGCAGTTCTGTTTGGAATGAGATTATATCACATTCACTAACGAGTTAAAGTGAATGGTAGTAATGTTATTAATTAAAAACATGAGATGCTACCAGTTTTTAATTTGGATGGCTGAAATTGTATGTATGGCTATTTTCCACTTGTAAATTCAATCTTTTATCCCCATGAAGCATCTAAAATGAGAGAAATAAAAATACTGTTGTTAAACATTTGGGAGATTATTTTGTAAGCCAGTGAAAACAGAATCTTTCATTTGTTTCACCAATAGTGGGAAGGTTTTCTTTTTAATTTTTCTGTGTATGTTCCCTTGGGAATGAGTCCACATAATACAAAATAATATTCTTTTTTGTCCCCCCCCAAAAAACACTATTAGTTCCACATGGTGACATCCATCTCCCTTTTCAGAAATGCCCTGAGAACTCCCCGGACAGACTCAATGCGACTCAAAAACATAAGGAATGGCTTATTTTAACTTTTGTACTAAAGTCTAAAGCAAGACAACTTTTAAAATAATACACATGGTCGAAATTGAAGACTGTTTTCTCTATATCATAATAGTTTTTAAATTAAAACAAATTTCTCCACTTTCTTGGGCCTTTGTGAAAATGTGAACCCATTGGGGTACCTGAACCAAAAGGCAGTGCCTCCTCCCTCCCCACGGACAGGGGGATTATGGTTGCAACATGGCAGTCAACTGCTGAGGACACAGCCAGGGGCTAAAGCAGAATTTTTAACTATTAAACATCTACTAAAGTATCTGTGCTCCTTGAAAAGTATGATATATAGAACAGTTTTCCCCTAAAGTAATCATCTTATCTGACTTGTAGACAATCCTGGACGAATGAGTTTAGGGAATTACGACACATTTTCCTTCTTCTATCCTGTTCATATCACATGCTACCATATCAAGGGCCTGCAATAGAGAAAACAGTTGAACGTTCTTTAACACAATGTTTCCTATCTTCTTTGGCAATGGAACTGTTTATCATATAGTATCACGTGAAGCTAATATTCCATAGAGCACTTTGGAAACTTAGTCATCAGGAGAAAGGGCTCAAGATCTAAGAAGTTCAGTCTAAATTTCTGTCTCTTAAATTTTACAAGTGTCACTTGGACAAACCATAAGACCTCACCTAGAAAATGTGGGGAGGGAAGAATCCATTTTCTCCCTGTTTCAAAGGGAGATGAGAAGAAGGAAATGAAATAATGGGGTCGAAAGCATTTCTTAAACAGCAGAGTTGGTTGCATGTACAGTCGTTAATATTTTGTCACCTTTTGTTTTTTAAAGAAGAAAGTAAGAAAAAAAATAGATGACTTTCTTGTAAGTGGCACAACAGACTCACAAGTCAGGACGTAACCTGTATCAGGGCCAGGGGCTCCTCTGACATCCCATCTTTCTACCCTGAGCTTTTTCTTCCTAAGGATCTCAGTGTGACCTTTGGACATGGTCTCTTTCTTTCTCATAATGTGCCTAAAACAGAATGCCAAAGCGTTCATTTTATACTTTAGCACATTTGTGGGCCAAGATTCAGAACCACCAGAAACTCAGGAAGTAGCGATACCTCTATCCATTAGCTAAAATAAGAAAGAAAAAAAAGATCACCAGCTAAAGCAAAACAGGCAAGATTCCTAAAATGATAGACAGAGTAACTAGTTACTGAATAGAAACTGTGATGTCTGGAGAGTTACTGATATACATATTATTTTGGTTATGTGGCGTGCCAACTAAAGTCTGTCTTTTGAATTTTTTTGAAAAGCACTATTAAATGTGGCTTTCCTTTAATTTGTAAATGATAAGTTCTCCATGTTTCCAGAAAAAGAACGAATAGTAAATAAACCCATAATGACAACTTGGTATAATTCCCTTCCCTGGACCTCTGCCATTGCCAATTTTCATCTATTCTTTGAGTTTGAAAAATATTTTCTGTGTTTATATTCCATAATACTTTATACTTAGGACTTTATACTGATATGGTACCTTATTGACTTGAAGTCTTATAACAGTCCTTATAATCCGATGTGTATAATTATTAGCTGTACTTTTCACAATGAGATCCAAAAGAGAAGATTTAAGATATGTACCTGAGTTCTTTTTTTTTTAATATATGCACCAGTTTATTATAAAGGATATTACGAAGGATACAGATGAAGAGATGCCTAGAGAAAGGTATGGGGGAAGGGGTGAAGCACTTCCATGCCGTCCCTGGGCATAACAGGAACCCCCTTATGTTCAGCTATCCAGAAGCTCCCCAAACCCAGTCCTCTTAGGTTTTTATGGAAGCTTCATAAAGCCAGCATTTCTTCTCCCAGGGTATAAAGCTGGACCCTCTCTGGGGAGGATCTTATGACCTACAGTCAGAAAGGTAGGAGAATATTAGAGTCCTGCCTTGGGGCAGGTGAAAGGAAGGTAGGAGAAGGTGAGAGAGATTCTGTTTCCTGAGGCCTGCCCCTGAGGCCTAACACACTCAACATTATAGCAAGACCGTGACAAGGGCCGTGGGAGTTACAAGCCAGGAAACCAAATATATAACAAAAACCAGTATATATGTCATAACACCACAGGTCACACCCTGGTTGTGGGCCACATATCCCTTATGGCAAAATGAATGTACACAATTTTTAATAAGTAGTCCAGTCCATCATATTGCCTGAATGTCTCCCAGGGTGAGGCCACTCAAGTTTGTAGGCTTTCCTTCAATCTCGTCAGGTTCCAAAAGCAGGAATGGTCTCGGCAAACACACAGCTTCACCCTTTCAGGCATCTGGAATCACTGAGCTAAGAGACAAGGCCATCTCTTCCCCTGAGGCTCTTTAGAGTTGATAATGTAATATTGGATGCCCCTCCATTTATAACCTATTTATTCATTTCTTTACCCTCAGCTATTATTCTTCCTTTTCTCCACTTTTTGCCCAGATTTTTCCGCCTTTCAGAGAGACATTAGGTTCAGCCACTATGCTGGTCCAGGTTGCTGGTAGCAGTACTAGTCTAGTGAGTACTGCCCCCTCAGTCCATTGCCACTCATTTACAGTAGGGTTACATACGTTCCCACTAGTGAGCCTGGTTTTGTTTTGTTTGTTTTTTTAGACAGAATCTTGCTCTGTCACTGTTACCCAGGCTGGAGTCAGTGGCAGGATCACAGCTCACTGCAACCTCTGCCCCTGGGTTTGAATGATCATCCCACCTCAGCCGCCTGAGTAGCTGGGATTACAGGCACCTGCCACCATACCTGGCTAATTTTTTTGTGTGTTTTTGTACAGACAGGGTTTCGGCATGTTGCCCAGGCTGGTCTCGAACTCCTGAGCTCAAGCATTCCACAGGCCTCAGCCTCCCAAAGTGCTGGGATTACAGGTGTGAGCTGCCGCACCCTGCCTAGTGAGCCATTTTTATCACCAGGCAATACAGCTGTGTTGATTCTTATCCTGGTGCCTGAGTTCTTAATGGTAATTAACAGGACAAGTGAGCTGAAGTAAAATAATAATCAATGATATTTGTTGATAATATACTATGTGTCAAGTACTATAAATGCATTTTTTACCTAGAAAAATAGGTGATATTTTTCCCACTTTGCAGATGAATTAGCAATTTTTTTAAAAAGAATTTTATACCTCTCATAAGGTCAAGCAGTTAAAGGATGGAGCTGGGATTTGAATCCAGAACTATTTGCCTCTAAGACTGGTCTTTCTTCATTGAGTAGTATTGCCTCTCCAAATTACCAGTGTTGTAATTCTCAGTCATGTCATAGCATTTTATCTTTTCAAAACTATGTTTCGCAACCTTTGGTTGTGTGAAAATAAAATAGCAGACTTTTTAGTATTTAGATTTGAACCTACCCCAATATAGATAGAGAATATTTAAACAAGAATCATGGCCATGCGTGGTGGCTCACACCTGTAATCTCAGCACTTTGGGAGGCTGAGTTGGGAGGACCATTTGAGCCCAGGAGTTCGAGACCAGACTGGGCAACCTAGTGAGACCCTATCTCTACAAAATACTTAAAATTTAGCTGGATATGGCAGCCTGCACCTGTGGTCTCAGCTACCCAGGAAGCTGAGGTGGGAAGATAGCTTCAGCGATGGAGATGGAGGCTGCAGTGAGCCAAGATGGCTGGTACCATTGAACTCCAGCCTGGGCAACAGAGCAAAACCCCGTCTCAAAAAAACAAGTATCATCTAATTGGGTACTTCTTTTCATAGTAAAATCCTTCTCACTTCATGGATTAAAACAACCATGCAAAGCACACCTTCCTTTTGGGTACTCATGGCAAATCTGTTCTTTCTAAGAACATGTGTACACACTGCAACACATTTTTGGTATAAAAACATAACTTACAAAGTATATGAATATGTCTTTTCTTTTCTTGCTGATTTACCCAGCTTTTTAAAAATAACATCACATGATTTTTTTTCATTCTAACTTTTCAGTATTCAACATAATTTTTGAAATTTTTAATCTTAAAGAAATAGCCTTGGTACAAGTGATAATGCCCATTTTTATGGTTTTCAGAATGTATACAACCATATTTTTTTTCAATTTTACTCTAAGTTCTGGGATACATGTGCTGAATGTGCAGGTTTGTTACATAGGTATACATGTGCCATGGTGGTTTGCTGCACCTATCAACCTGTCATCTAGGCTTTAAGCCCCACATGCATTAGGTATTTGTTCTAATGCTCTCCCTCCCCTTGCTCCCGACCCCCAGACAGGCCCCCATGTGGGATGTTCCCCTCCCTGTGTCCATGTGTTCTCATTGTTCAACTTCCACTTATGAGTGAAAACATGCGGTGGTTGGTTTTCTGTTTCTGTGTTAGCTTGCTGAGAATGATGGTTTCTAGCTTCATCCATGTCCCTGCCAAGGACATGAACTCATTCTTTTTTATGGCTGCCTAGTATTCCATGGTATATATGTGCCACATTTTCCTTATCCAGTCTATTACTGATGGGCATTTGGGTTGGTTCCATGTCTTTGCTATTGTAAATAGTGCTGCAGTAAACATATGTGTGCATGTGTCTTTATAGTAGAGTGATTTATAATGCTTTAGGTATATACCTAGTAATGGGATTGCTGGGTCAAATGGTATTTCTGGTTCTAGATCCTCAAGGAATCACCACACTGTCTTCCACAATTGTACAACCATATATTTTGAGGATCTTCCATGTGCCAGGCTTGCTTCGGGGACTGGAGAGAAAGTGATTAATAGTGGAGACCCCTGTCCTGTGGAAACTTAAAGAGGGGAAGTAGCCAAGTAAATCATAACCACAGTACAGACCGGTTAAGAATGTTAAGTAGAAAGTTAACTAAATTGGGGTATTAGGAGAGAATTACCCAAGGGATTGGTATCTAAGCCAAATCTTGAAGGATGGATATATTTTGATAAGGCAGGTAGACAGGTAAGAATGACTCAAGCCCAGGTAGATATTAATTTGATAAGGTATGACACATGGGATGAATGGAAAAGGCTCTGCATTACTTGAAATATGTCTCCATCAAGTGTAAGTAATTTTCTCAGTTGCAGGTTTGGGGGCAAAACTTCAATTTTCCAATGAGCCCAACGCTCTTCACAGCCTTTTCTAGTTAAAAATGAGAAAACGATGGATTTAATAAGGGTAGAGTGGGGTACAGAGAGAGTTAAATAGCTAATGTAGTAAGATATTTCCTGGAGTCAAATTCCTATGGTCAGATGCATCAGAGCAGCATGCATACAGCATCATCAAGCAGCAGTCTCATTTCTGAATTCTGACAGCTTTTGGGAATTGGCAGATTATTATTTTTATACTTTTTTTTTTTTTGAGATGGAGTCTCACTCTATCACCCAGGCTGGAGTGCAGTGGCATGATCTCGGCTCACTGCAACCTCCGTCTCCCGGGTTCAAGGGACTCTCCCACCTCAGCCTCCCGAGTAGCTGAGACTACAGGTGCACACAACCCCCTTGCCTGGCTAATTTTTGTATTTTTAGTAGAGACAGCATTTCACCATGTTGGTCAGGCTGGTCTCAAACTCCTGATCTCAGGTGATCTGCCGGCCTTGGCCTACCAAAGTGCTAGGATTACAGATGTGAGCCACCGAGCCTAGCTGGATTGACGGATTTTGAACTTCCATTATGTTCTTCTCTCTTATGTGTTTGCATGGTATTTAATTTGCCCACCCATTTTTTTATTGAGAACGTGTCCTTGCATCACTTGTTTTTTAAGGAAATTTTTTTCTGCAATGCACTGACATTTTAACAAAGGAGTTACAGAAATAGAGTGCTCAAATGTGACAATTTATTAATTCAAAATTTTCAACTTTGCATAATGGTGTAATATTCTCTTTTCTCATCACTCGCTGCAGTTGTCCAAATAGTTCAGACTAATATCAACTCATCAATGAGCTATAATACAATGTTACTTCTGCCACATTTAACATTGCCAAATGTGGAGATACTGTCTTTTCACAATTAAGAGAAAATATAACATAAGGAAGTAAAGTGGTGAGAGTTTTTTTTTAATTCCACAAGTATGTTGCCACTATTTTCTAAAGTAGATTATTGAAAAGGGTGTGGGTGTAAAGGCTTTTAGAGAAACAATTCAGGTAATCCACTTAAAGTCTAAGTCTCATTCAGTTGTCTGGAAGCCAAGTATTTCTTACTTGGAAACTCCGATGACAGAGTGTGCAAGTTGGGACTTGGATTACTTCTTTTCACTTTAACTCTAGGCTTTCCCTGGAAGAACTGGTCTGTGATCCATCTACAGCACCACTCCCTCGCCTTTATGCAGTGTCAGTTCAGTTCAGTCATTGCAGTTCTTCAGAAAAACCCTTTGGGTTGAATATTTTTGAGAGTTGGAAAGATGTTATCCCCTACTTTACTGTAGTCCAAAACAGTATCTTGGTAATCACCTATGTTGTTTTGGAGAGAACATATTGCTATGGATACTGATTGAACTATTATCTGAGGCAATTTGGATAGGACCCTTCTTTGTTGGATTTTTATCCTTAAAAATCCTCTTCAAATCCTTCTCTCTCCATATTTCACCCAGTGTATCTAAATTGAAAACCGTGTCCAAGAAACTAAGATCTGTAAGTAAATAAGTCAGTTCATAATCGTGATTCTGTCACCAACTTGCTGAGAAATTATGTAGCACAATCAATTAAAATATTTAGAAAAGTCTTAGAGATTCAGAAATTTAAAAATGTAAAAAGAGTTACATGCTTAAATAACTTTGCATTATCAACCCCAGTATAAATGATTAATAAACTTGTTATTCAAGATACTTTGAACCCAATGATCAATAAGGAAGATTATAAGAAAATCCGAAGCATTGTTAATAACTACAGTCCTAGTAGATATATTATGGGGGATAATAATTTCTTAGCTTTTAGAAAGATCCTGTGCTATGATTACAGCAATTAAGTATGAACACAGTGAGTAAGTGAGTTCCTGTCAGGGGCTGCCAAAGGATAAAATTGACTCACACTCGTGAAATTTAAGCACATTATTGATGATGGTAATGAATTTCACATTTCAGTTAAACCCAGTAAATGATGACAATGAACTAAGAAGCATTAACCTAGTAAATGAATTTTGTATTTTCTCTTTTTTTGTTTTAAGAGACAGGGTGCCTGTCACCCAGGCTGGGCCTGTGGTCGCAGGATCATAGCTCACTGTGACCTGGAACTCTTGGGCTCAAGTAATCCTCCTGCCCCAGCCTCCCAAGTAGATAGGACTACAAGATGCACATCACCATGCATGACTAATTTTTTTTATTTTTTATAGAGACGGGGTCTCGCTCTGTTGTCCAGGCTGGTCTTGAACTCCTGGCCTCAAGCAATCCTCCCACCTTAGCCTTCCAAAGCACTGGGATTACAGGTGTGAGCCACTGTACCCAGACTTATTTTCTCTACTGTAAAAGGCATTTGCTGGAAGTTGGCCTTCAGATATGAAAATATAATAATGGTGACAAAAATAATTTATAATAAGAATAATAACTGTATTAGTTGCTATTATGGCTATGCCTAATATTTTATATCATTTAATTCTCAAAGTAATTTCATGTGGCCATGTGATGAAGATATATCGCCATAACGATATTTTATTCATATGTATTTATTAGAAACAATTTTATAACCACAGAATGGCTAAAAGTAAGTCCAAGAACATATTTAATTGACATCTTAGTTGAGTTGCATTTTGAGTTCTGTTTTCTCCTCCTAACTTAATACAGGAACATTCACTAAGCTGTCAAATTAATTCCAAACCAAGTAGCAAAGTTGTTTTTTTTTTAACGTCAAGCTGGTTGTGGTAAAAAGTGAACAAAACTAGTTGAAATTCCATATGAACAGTTAAAATTAATTTTATTTGTAGTACAAAAGTGAAATGCATAACACACATTGTTCTCCAGATCATAAATACTGGCAAAGTTCCTTCAGCAATTCCAAGGAAATACATTGGCTTCAAGAGAAACTAACCATCTTAAACATCTTAATGGATAATATTTCCCATGACAATATTTTCTTTCTAAACTGTATTGTCACTACTAAGTAAGGGACAAAGGAAACTGCCACAGGGTTCAATCAAGACTTAGCAAATACTGGCCGGGAATGGTGGCTCACCCCTGTAATCCCAAGTGGGAGGCCAAGGTGGGTGGATCATTTGAGGTGAGGAGTTCGAGACCAGCCTGGCCAACATGGTGAAACCCCCATCTCTACTAAAAATACGAAAACTATCCAAACGTGGTAGCGCTTACCTGTAATCCCAGTTACTCAGGAGGCTGAGGCAGAAGAAGCACTTGAGCCCAGGAGGCGGAGGTTGCAGTGAGCCAAGATCACGCCACTGCACTGCAGCCTGGGCAACAAAGAGCGAAACTCTGTCTCAAAAAAAAAAAAAAAAAAAAAAAAAGACTTAGCAAATATAAAATTTAAATGCTTTGTATTTGACTGGGAATATTTTATTTCATCTAATATATTTCTGCAATATGATAATTCAGGTAACATATTTGGGTGAACATTATGGAAATCAAAGTGGTCAACATAATACCCAGAGAAAACCATGGATGGCCATCATGTTTAAAAAAAAAAAAAAAAAAAAGCCATTCGGCCAGACACGGTGGCTCCCGCCTGTAATCCTAGCACTTTGGGAGGCCGAGGCAGGCAGATCACGAGGTCAGGAGTTCAAGACAAGCCTGGCCAACATGGGGAAACCCCATCTCTACTAAAAATACTGAAATTACCTAGGAGTGGTGATACGCACCTGCAGTCCCAGCTACTCGGCAGGCTGAGGCAGAAAAATCACTTGAACCCGGGAGGCAGAGGTTGCAGTGAGCCGAGATCGTACCACTGCACTCCAGCCTGAGCAACAGAGTGAGACACTGTCTCAAAAAGAAAAAAAGAAAAAAGAAAAGCTAGTATATTATTTGCATACAAATCCTGTGGCAGCCAGGCACAATGATATACAGTGATGTGTGAACTTATACATTTCCTGAAATTCCACATCTTCTATGAATTCTTTTATATTCGTTAATTAGAAGAGGTGACAAGCAAACTAAGCACTGTAATTTCCTCTAAATTCACTTTCTTCCCTTAGTATATATGTCACGACACACTTTCTTCATATATAGTTCCACAATGTTGAGCCTGTTAGTTATACAAAGACAAGTAGATAATCTGAGTCATTTTTAGCCTCTAAGGCTATAAATATGTAAGAAAAAAAGCATCTCATGTTTTTGACTCTGCTTTTCCCTATGTGCATTCACATTGATGATGATGATGGTGAGGAATATGGCTAAAATGTATAAGTAAAAGGATGATGAGAATAAGGTACATATTCCAAGTGCTTTTTGCTGAAAACCATAAGCTATGGGCAAAACAAGTAAGTGTTTTTAAGTGAAGTTGTGACAGGCTTTCCTTGACTGGCCCCTCCCCCTGCCCCCGGAGGATTTCCACCTCCAAAAGGCCATCTGATGGAATCAGATGGTCACTTCTTTAGAGTCCGTGCACTTAGTTATATGACTTTGGGCAAGTCATTTAACCTTTATGAGACTCAAGGTCCTTGTGATAAACAAGAACCACCTTACAGGATTGATATGAGGCCAAGAACCATCATTAGGCAGATAAATAAAATAATGTTTATAACATTCTTGGTACTGAGTCTGGCACATGATCAGCCTCCATTGAATGAAACCTACTGTTTTGGAGAATTAGGAAATTTATATGTAATACCATAGAAGATGACATATGATTCAGAGTTAAATTCTGATGACATCTACATTCAATTGTGTTTGCCTTATGCCAAATCATGTTTTTAATAAGCATTATCTCATTCTTTACACTGACACCCTGCTGTGTATTTATTAAGTAGATCACACAGATAATGAAGAGTAAAACCAAAGTGCAAATGCTGGGCCCTGTGTCACCATCCTCTGCTAACTTGCCCCAAAGAGCTTTCACATCTGACTGAAATCTAAAGTCTTTATATTTCTTTTCCTCATGGATAATTTGGCATTATTCTCTAACATTGTCTTGCTCTTCAAGAACCTACCACTAACTCACGATAGGTAAACACAAACTTCCACTTTGAAATCCAACAGTTGAATTTTTCTAACATCATCGTTAAAGAAGTATTTATAGATTTTTCAAAAGCACGGGCTTTTTTGAAGTGTTCAATTCTACGGAATATTATTAGTACTTAGAATTGTGTCTGGCACACAATGAGTATTCAATACAGATACAATTCAATACAGATACAATTCAATACAATACAGATATTTCTGGGAATTCTGAGCTGTATGCTATCTTCTATTCATTTCTACATAATCTCCCTAATTCATCCACCGACATGACTGCCATACTAATTTAATAAGCCCTTTGAACCTCAGTCTCCTCTCCCATAAAATGGGAAAAATTATGTTCTTCATAAAATGTTCTTGTGATGATTAAATGAGATGGTAAAACATTTGGAATACCCAGAAAAATGAATGCCCAACACATAGTTGTCAACTAAAACTGTTGTTATTGTCAAGCACCAATTATGTATTGCTGAATTCTAAATCTCTATCACCAGCCCACACTAACCTTTCTGTCTGTAAACACATGTGTTGAACTCCTATGAGATACCTCCACTTGGATTTTCAACAGTCATCTCAAACCAGCTTGTGCTGAATGGATTTCAACATTCCCACAGGACTAATCTCTCTCCCATCACCATAGTTTTTGCTTCCACTAAATTCTACAGTTGTCTAAGTCAGGAGTCTGGGAAATCATTCTTGACATCCTTCTCTTTCCCTTACTCTGGTGTCTAAAGAATCATAAGATCCTGATGATTCTACCTCCTACTCACTCTTCAATCAATCTATCCTTCCATCACTGCGTGTACATCTCCATGCAATGCTCTCTCATGACTATCATGAAGAAGCCACCTTTGTGATAGCTGAAGCTCTAGTTTCAGTCCCCTCCAGTTTGTCCTCTAGATTGCTTCCAGAGTGAGTCTGTTGAGATGCGAACATGAGCGTGTCACTTCCCAACTTCAGCCTGAAGTCCTAGTTCCCCACCCTGGACCATAAGGTTCCGGATTCACCCTTCAGCCTTATCTCTCCCCTCTGAGCTCCAGCCAAATCAGGCTTCATGGACCTCCCCAATGCTGTGTTCTCCCAAGCTTCCAAATCTTTGCACATGCTCCTTTTCTTTACCCACTTCCATGCATATATTTTTCAAAATTCAACCATATGTTTCTTCTCTAGTAAATATTTCTTTCCAACCCAGCCACAAGCCACCAAAACTGCTATCTCCCCCAACTCCAAGCTGGGGACTGCCTTTTTTTTTCCATCTCGTATCTAAGTAATGACTACTTTAAGGGTAGGAATTATTTGCTCTTCTGTATCAGAACTAGGATATTGTCAGAGACATAACTTGTGCTTTGTAAATGAGTATTATAATTTATTACATAAATGAATAGATGCCTCTTTAAGTTTTGTGTTCTTAATTCTTCTTTAATCTAGTGGAAAGAATACAGAATTTGGAATCTGAAGACCTGCACTCAAGTCTCAACTCTGCTACCTACTAATTGGAGGACATTGGACAAATTAGTTAACCACCTTAAACTTGTTTCATCATTGTGAGGATCAGATATAATCATGGATGTAAACCTTGCAAATAGTAAAGGACTTTTGAAACTATAACAAAGACACAGAGATGAGATATAATGTAGCTCAAAACAAACACTATTATTGATATCAACTTTAATAACTGAAGCTGTGCATTCTGTGGGTGTCTTTCTTGGGAAACATGGAACACAAACACCTGCATACAAATTCTATAAATTCTTATTGGTTGTATGTGTTGCATATGTTGCTTTAAAGCCTTGGGCCTTAATTTTCTCACCTGTAAAATGGGAATGGTAATAGAATTTCCTCATGGGATTATTGTGAAGATTAGATACATGAAGATCTATAAAACACAGCACCTAGAACATTGTAAGTCATCAAAAAAAGTTTATGCTTTTATCATTTAAAGCCCTTATTTCTTCCTTGGACTCCAGAATAACTATTCTGTTTAAAATTTTTAAGTTATAAGAAACTAATGATCAAATGTCACTATGATTAGAGTCAGTGAATGCAGAAGCAGACTGAAGTTTCAATAGATGCAACATCCAAGACTCAGAAAATACAAAGATGCCCGTAACTGTTAGGAGGATGAATAGGGAAGTATACTTATACTAACTCACAGATATTAATTAATAGCTTTACTTGTATTAATTTTCCCCATGTTTTTTCAAGGAATTTGATAATTCACTGCTATAATTTGACTAGTAGTCAGATTCATGCCTAAATTCATTTTAAATTCTGCCACATCGTAAATCTTTCTAAAAACACTATTATTACTTTGTAATTTGCTTTAAAAATGTTTAGTTGTTTCCCACAATGCACAAGACAAAGGCCAAACTTACATGACTTGACAGCCGAGAGCCTGTATCCCTGGATCATCCCCTCCTCCTATATTTTATCACTCCCAGTCTGAATCTATTGCCCCTGACATAACCCCATCAACATACTCTGTGAATTCTTGCATCCTAACCTTTGTTCATTCCATCCCTCCCCAACTAAATCCCTTCTGAATTCTTTCCTATCACTTCCTGCTTTTCCGAATTTTACCCATCCTTCTCTGACCTTAGAAGTTATTGGTAAGTTATTCCTCTACTAAATCCACCTATTGATAGTTATGATGATGACAAAAATGATGATGATGATGATGATGATGATGATAGTAATTAACATTGATTGAGTGTTTGCCATGTGCCGGGAACCAAGCCAAAGGATTTATTTAAATCTTATAATTACTCTATAGGGTAAGCACTATTATTTTCATCTGTATGAAACAGAGAGAATCAGTTATGTACCCAGGTCGCACATAGAGGAGTGAGGTGGCAGAGCCTGGATTTGAAGAAGTACCTGCTGACCTTCAAAGTCCATGCCCTTACCTACTAGACTGTGCTTTCACCTGTTGTCCATACAGATTGTCACGATGGGTTTGCAGGGCCATTTTCTGTTTTGTGTCATTAGTTGAATCTTCTGTGTGTGTCTGCTCTCCCATTAAGGTGGTTATTCTTCGTTTACCCTCCCCAAATCTATTCTCTGCTTTGCTCTGGGCCTTAAGAGGCCAGCCTTTGGGTTGCATCATCTCCTTCCTTGCCCTCTGGCTTCCAGATGAATTGGGCCAATGGAAGGTATCTGAAATTGGTCAGGTGATGAACCCTCCCACTCCATCACTGCTTCTTCCCTGCCTCATTAAGTTTCTCTACAACCAGCTTCTATTGTGGAGGGGCTTCTTTCAGGGCACCAGGGCCCTCCCTTTCTGATAACACTGCCCCCTGTTCATTCAGGACCAGTGCCAGGAATAGCTTCCTCCTGTTCCTAGTTCCTTGACGTTTCACCATTCCTTATTGATTTCCCTAATCTTGATCATGCCACTATAAATAATTCCTTCTTTAAACTAGTTTCAGTTAAATATTGTAATATGGTATCTGAATCTTTACTGGAACCATGATGGATCCATCACCACCTCAAATTTGGAAAGAAAGTTTAATAGGAGCTCTCCTCATATCAGGGAAGGAGTATGCATATGTATGTGTATATGGTATAATAAACTCAAACATATGAATCTGTGGAGATGGCTATCTTTCTTCTTCTGAATTTGTTTTATGAATCATTATCAATTATGCCCAGAAATCTTAATCTCTTCTAAACACCAAGTCATCATAAAAGGGGAATGTGTAAATTATATTTCAGAAGTTTTCATTCAGTGTTTTAGAAGTATTTCCTGAAAACTGCCTTTTTTTCCTTCTAGGTTACTTAATGATATGGGTTCCTATTGTATAAATGAAATACAAATACATTTTTAGATGTAGACTAGTCTTTCATGGAATAAGGCAGGATTTGCCCACCGATCTCCCAGGCATCAGTAGGAGGTGTGTGGTTCTGAAGCTGTTTGTCTATTGTCAGGGGTGTTTCCCCCTGGAATATGAACCACCCTTGTCTGGAAGTCTGTTCTCATGGGTATTTTTTCCTGAGTTGTTATTCCTGTCAGACACAACTTCATGCTTTATGATGATCTAAAGAGTCTTTCCCCTTCCAACCTCAATTCCAGGGACATTTATGTGCAGCTGCTCAAACTAAATCCATTTTTTTCCACCAGAAAGATAACCTGATTTGGGAAAAGTCAACAACGGCCATAAATGAGTGCAACATTCATCTTTGGAATTAGGAAGGATTTCCAGTCGGCTGATTTTCTTTGATAAAAAGCATTCTGACTGCCTTGTTGTATCTAGACAGGGCTGTTAGCACACAAATAAAGCAGATCTATGAAAATGAAAAAATTTCTGTTATTTGTGACAGTAAAGCCTTTTTGTAACCCTTAGGTAAACTATTTAAATTAATCCACTAGAAAGTAAAATGTTTCAGTAGAGAAAAAAGTATGTGCTTCAAACTAGTTTCAGTCCCTTAGAGAATACTTGCTGCTCAAAGGTACAAGAAACATTGGCTATTTGAGGTTGTCATTGACATGGATCAGTATAGTTTTTTCTGCTTCTGCCCCTCTGTTAAAGTTTCCGGTAGTAGAAGCCGTGTTTTGTTTTGTTAACTTTTATTTTAAGT